>NC_058383.1:29879069-30513235 GCF_018350175.1 Felis catus
TCTTGTCAGATTTCTTCTGTTGAGTTCTTTTGAATACAACCCTATTTCATTTACAGTGAGTAAAACCCTTCCTTCCACGTCTATTTCCCCAACATTTTCTTCTCCAAGTGGTCCAAGACATTTGGGCCAATAAGTCATGGAATATATCTGCTGAGGTGTAAAGGCAGGGCTCACCCTTGGGATAATCAAGAAACATTTGTATGTATTTGGTTTCTTCCTTTCCTTTTTCATCCTCCTCTTAAACCCTCCTGTTCCCCCCTCCCCTGCTTTTTTTTTTAACCATATACAAATATATCCTGTAACTCCAAGAAAACATTTTAAAACAACTGAGAGTCATTCATTCAACGGTATTGACTGCAGGTCTACTCTGCGCCAGGCACTTGTGATCTGCATCGGCTTTCCATTGCTACAAAACAAATTGCCACAAACTTAGTGGCTTAAACAAACACATTTGCTAGCTTGCACTTTCTAGGGGGTCAGGAACCCAGGCCCAGCTTAGCCTTAGATCAGGGCTGAGATAGGGGTGTCAGCTGGGGCTGCAGTCTTCAGCTGATGCTTGGTGTGCAATTAATTCCAAGCTCCCTGGTTGGTGGTAGAAAGCATTTCTTGGTGGTTGGATGATGGAGGTTCCCTTTGTTTGTTAGCCATTAGCTGGGGACCCCTCACGGCTCTCAGATGCTACCCTCAACTCCCTGCCATGTGACCTCTCTTGCTAACATGGGAGCTAACTTCTCCAAGACACCAGGCAAGCCCTGGCTGCTGCTGCTTATCTGACTTCTTTTAAAGACTCACCTGATTATATCAGCTCACCCAAGAGAATCTCCCTTTTGATTAACTCAAAGCCTATTGATTAGGGACCTTAATTGCCTCTGCAGAATATCTTCATCTTTCCTGTATAACGTAACCTTGTCATGAGGGTGATGTCCTATCGTACTTGGAATTCCTGCCTACACTTGGGGTTGGGGGAAGGGAGGGGATTATCCAGAATATGTATCCAGGGGGCAGAAATCTTGGGGGTCATCTCAGAATTCTGCCCACTTAGCCCTATGCGGGGAAAATAGAACTGTGAGTGAAAGTAAAACAGGCCTTGGTTACACGTACCATTAGTGAGAGAGTCAGAAAACAAGGAATAGGTATTGTTAGTGAGTACTACTCTAAGTACAGATTGACATGAAAAATACTATGCACAGGTGGCATTTAGGTGGGATGACATTTATACAGAGCAACATAAAGAATGAGAAGCAACAGTCGCATAGAGATCTGGAGAAAGAACGTTCCGTGTGGACTGACCAACAAGTCCGAAAGCACGGAGGTTAGGAATACCTGTTCTGCTTTTGAACAGAAAGGAGGCTGGTGTGGTGGGAGCAGAGTGAAGAAGGAAATGAGATCTGATAGTTAAGCATGGGCTAGGTTAAGTAGGGACTCAGAAATCACGATAAGATGTTTTGGAGATGGGAAGCTAAAAGTAATTTTAACCAGGGGAGATATATGATCTGATTGAAGATCTGGGGTATTGTGATTTGGAATAAATGTATATTCGGTTTTCATCCCCCCCCCCTTTTTTTTTTTTTTGGCACAGAGTTCCTAAAACCCTTGGAATTTGCTAAGTAGTGAGACAGATAAAGCTGTGCATTGTTATGTTAATAAGTGACTTTTGACCTTACCTAAGGATGAGATCTGGTTTCCAGCCTTTGGGGAGAAAAGGCTGGAGATTGAGTTCAATCACCAATAGCCAGTGATTTGACCAGTCATGCCTAGGTAATGAAGCCAACATTATAATAAACCTATGGCCTAGTATGTAAAATGTTTTCCTGAGTTCTGTGAGCTGCTCTAGCAAAATGGTCGAACCCAGGGAGGGGGTCCTGGGAACCTCCAATCTGTAGCCAATTTTTTAGAAGCCCAGGTGACAACCTGGACTTTCAGTTGCCTTCTGGGTGTGTGTGTGTGTGTTTGAAGGGCCATCTGTGGAATCTGACGTTATGTCCAGGTAGATAGTGTCAGAGTTGAGTCGAATGGTAGGACCCTCTGACCGAGGACTGGCGTGGAGGGCTGGCCATGGAGACCGAAGGAAGAAATGGAGTCATATTTTGGAGACTTTCAGAAGGGCAGGAGTTGCTGATGGATGGGATATGGCACCCAGCAGGGTCATTTCCATTTTAAAAAGGTTAATCACTTTGCTTGAGGTCACACAGTTAATAACCACCTGCAGCAGGTTGTGGATGTGGGTCATCTAGCTCCAAATCCACGGTCCTGTCTCCATGCTTCTAATTCCTTAGTGGAAGCACAATGCAAACCAGGCAGTAAGTATGGTTATTTGAGATTGCTGAAAACATGGCTGCAGATCGACATTTTTTTCCCCCTTGAAAAAATCGTGGGTGGAAACAGTGGGGGGTTGTTCAACAAACACAGCACATCCTCAGCTTGACTACAGACCAGAGTGGGATGATGTTGGCAGCCTAGATCTGCCAGAGTGGAAGACCTGCTCCCTGGAATTTCTCCAAAGGAACCCATTGTGGGGTTTGGGACACCGGTTGGTTACCATTGTGTTGTGAAAACACTTTTGTCCAATGAGCCAGGGGAGAAGGTAAAGAGGGAGTGATTATACTAGATTTGCGGTGGTTTATGCTTTTGGCTTTTTATTTGTGAGTTAGGTTTGAAGGCTGAGATGACCTACAGAGTCACTCAAATGATCATAGAAACGAGCTCTCTCTCTCTCTCACTGCCTGTCCTCCTGACCGCCGAGTCCAGAGGTCCAGAGGAAGACAAAAGCATTTGCATAAGCTCCAGACTGAATGATTTGGTGTCTATTAATCTACATACTAAAGATAATAGTTTTGTTTTTAAAACAGCCGTAAATGGTACTAACACAGACAGGGCCAGTGAGAAATGAAGGCTCTTATCATGCTAAGTCAGCTAATTTAGACAAGTGCCACAGTTTTTTATCTGTTGAGGTCCTAAAGGCTCTTGTTTTCTAATGGCAAACAATGAGATAGATCTGTAAGGATGAGATACACAGGGGGAGGTACCGCCCTATCCTGAGCAACAGCTGGGCAGATGTCATGTAGTATGTGTCCCTGAGAACAGATTCCAAAGTTCTCCAAGCTTAGAGGGGCCAAGAAACAGCCAGGGGTAGGGAAGTCAACAATAGCACCAGTGTTTTAGAGATTATGTTATGAATCTGTCAAATTAACATTTGTTACATGGAGCACAGGGTGCCAGATGGTGAGCCCAGGTTCAGAAACACACCACAAGAGAGACTGAAAGAAGTTTATTACTTACGGGTCCTGG
Source organism: Felis catus (assembly GCF_018350175.1). Lineage (NCBI taxonomy): Eukaryota > Metazoa > Chordata > Mammalia > Carnivora > Felidae > Felis > Felis catus. The sequence goes on from NC_058383.1 coordinate 29,882,358, forward strand.
GGGAAGTACTTGGCACACCTCAAGGGGCCATATGGGGAGGTCAAGGCAGAGTACAGACAGAGAAAGATAAAACTTGGGACACTTGAAGCACTTTGGGGTTCCCAGGCAAAGGCTGGATTAGTTCATTCAAACCAGAAGAGGAGGGTTTTGGGTAAGCCTCATGGAGGTCTTGTCTAAGGGGCACACAAGGAGAGACTGTTGATCACAAGGACGGCTGGGGAAGTCATATCAGGAACTCACATTTGCTTGTGACTCTGCAGGTTGTTTTCTGGGACTCGTGCTTGCAAGAGGGGTTATTGTCAATTTAAGGTCCCTGAGGATCGCTTGGCCAAACTTTGATGGATGTCAAGGCAGCTCTGCCATGGATCAGCTTAGCTAGACTCTCAACAGCTTATTACCACTTCTATTACTGATACAATTCATAACAATTATATAATAGATGAGGGCTAACAGTTGTGGAAGACTAATCATGGTCTAGGCATTGTTAATTGTTTTACATGAATTATCCCCTTTGATTCTTCCAACAATCTTGTCTTGCAGATAATAGTATTATCTCCTTTAAAGGGAACGGAGGCTTAGAGAGATTGAGAAACTCTTCTGATGACTCATAGCTAACAACAGAGCTAGTATTAGAGTCCAAAAGTATTTCACTCTGGTTTCAGTGCTTTTTATTTTTTAATGTGTATTTGTTTATTTAGAGAGCTCGAGTGTGTGTGCACGTGCACACACATCCATGTAGGCACAAGCAGGGGAGGAGCAGAGAGAGAGGGAAAGAGAGAGTTGCAAGTAGGCTCAGCGCTGTCAGCACAAAGCTGGATGGCGGGACTCGATCTCTGAAACTCTGAGATCATGACCTGAGCAGAAATCAATAGCTGTACTCTTGCTGAGTGAGCCACCCAGGTGCCCCTGGGTTTGCTGCTTTTAAATATAATATAAAAAAATTAAATGAGTGCCTTACATGCTGGAACTATATGTTAATTCAGTCCCTTTTCTGTCTCTTCTCCCCACCATTTTATGGGGGAAGACGTTGTATCTTATAGAAGTGGAATGACTTGCCAGAGGTCACTTACTTGTGTAAATGTTTAGTGAGCTGGAAGTCTGGTGGAGATTCGATGGGTTAGGAGAAGTTCTGAACATCACTGGCATTCTCTAAATGTTATCCGTGGCAAAATTAAAGAATGAAGGATTTTTGGACACCTGAAAAAGAAAAAGCTATGGAAGGACTGTAGCTATGTTTGTTGTGACTTTAGTCTTGACCTGCAGAAATTCTGGTTCAGTGGAAGAAAATATCCTGTTGAAATCTGAGAAAAAACAAGTGATTTAAAATCAAGAGGAAATGTTTTGTTGTTGTTGCCTGGTTACATGTAGATGTTTCCTCATTCTATAACTTTTTTCTTTTCTTTTCTTTTCCTTTCCTTTCCTTTCCTTCCTTCCTTCCTTCCTTCCTTCCTTCCTTCCTTCCTACCTTCCTTCCTTCCTTCCTTCCTACCTTCCTTCCTTCCTTCCTTCCTTCCTTCCTTCTTTCCTTCCTTGCTTTCTTTCTTGCTTTCTTTCTTTCTTGCTTGCTTTCTTTCTTTCTTTTCACAGAGAATGTGTGAGCATTGGAGGGGGCAGAAAGAGAGGGAGAGAGAGAATTCCAAAGAGGCTCTGTGCTCAGCATAGAGCCTGATGCGGGCTCCATCCCATGACCCTGTGATCATGACCCAAGCTGAAAGCAAGAGTTGGACCCTTAGCTGACTGAGCCACTTAGGTGCTCTGAGAACATTTTAAAATACAATTACAATAGGGTCTGGTTTCTTTCCCTAGGAAATATCTACTAAGAAGTTAATTCATAAGTGATCCAGTTTTGCGAATTCCAGCATGTCAGTTTTTCTCCCATAAAACTAAGTTCTTGCTAAGCATTATCATTCCCGTAGTGTTCTAAGCTTTGTTTGCTCCAGATCAGCCTTACCAAGTGGATTCCGTGGGAGAAAGCTTTTCTTTTTCTTCAAAGTTACATTTTTTTTTCATGACTCACAGGAATTACTGCATCTTAGATGACTAGTGGACAGCAGTATTTGGTGGTCAACTGGGTCCATTCACTAATTACAACTCACAGAGACATAATGATCTAACAGTTGCTCCTTCAAATCATAAATGGGTAATTTCAAATGATAGGACTAGTCATAAATGGTAAGAGTCAAGAAAGATAAATACCAACAGTTCACTGTTTTAGCAAAATTAACTGATATTTCTGCTTTAGTTTTGCACACGTTGTAAGATTAAGACCACTGTTGAAAAGAGAAACGTTCCTTTTAGCTGAAGTACTTAGGGGCATGGGAAGCCTCTTTTTTCTAGAATATGTAGCCATAACCCCATCTCCATCCCACTCCAGCTTGTCAGGAAGCCTTAGTTGCAGAACAAGTTCTATGAAATAAGCAGTTCAGAGGTGTCTGGCCTTGGAAATCCATGCACACTTTTCCCCTAACTTCCATGATGATGGGGTACTTGTTAAGAACAGAGATTGCCCCATTTTTGCCCTTAGAAATTCTCATTCAGTAGACCTGAACGGGAGCATAAGAATCTGTGCTTTTGACAAACATTTGAAACCATTTGTATCATTGAGGAATTTTAATAAATACAGTGATGTGAGAGGAAACAGCACTCTTTGCCCAAAGTGGGTTGACTTGAACAGGAGAAAGATCCCAACAGAAATCTGAAAGATCCTCAAGAAAGTTCCTTCTTAGAGACGCTGTGAATCCTTCTTCCCCTTTGGACCCCTTGTGGGCTTTCTAAAGTGACTACATTGGTTTACTCCTCTTATAGGCAACACAGCATCTCCTCTCCTCTCTTCCTCTTGTCTATTAGAGATATGGAAGGTATATTTAAAGAAAAAAAAACAAATTGAGCTTCTGGGAATGAATACTTTAATGTCTGAGATGAAAAACACACTGGATGGTATTAACAGCACATGAGATGTTGCAGAAGAAAAGATGAGTGAACTTGAAGGTGTAGTAATGGAAACTACCTAAAATGAAACGTATGTAGGAAAACACTCAGAAAAAAATAAGCAGCATGAGTGAGTTGTGGGAAACTTTAAGGGGTTCAATATATATGTGCAGTTGCAGGATAGAAGAAGAGATAGGCAGAAAAAGCAATTGAGGAAATAATGGCTGAAAAAATTTAAATTTGATGAAAAGTATAAACCCAAATCTAAGCAGCTCAGCAAAGACAATAAATATGAAGGTGGTTTATTGTAAGGCCTATCATGTCAAATTGCTTAAAACCAAGTGATCCAAGAAAATGTTAAGGCAGCCAGAGGAAAAACAGACATCGTGTACAAAGAAGCAATGTTAAGCATGACAGCCAGCTTCCTAATCACAGCACAAGAAGACCATGGAGAACTTCAAAGTATCAAAAGAAAAAAGTTGTCAATCTTGAAATCTATACCTAGTGAAAATATCTTTCAAAAAAGCAGGTGAAATAAAGACATTCATGGCACTTATAATGGCTGATTTTCTTTTTATAAAAAGAATGTATTTTTTCATGGAATCAATTTTTTAATGGAAAACCAAGTCTGTCTTTTTATGTAATTTTTATTTTTCCTTTTTGGATGGTGTTTCTGCATCTCATTTTTAGAAGTGAGAGGGAGAAAATGCATTTTGGTAAAGTTAAAAAGAAACGTTTGGCATCGGTACCAGTGTCTGCCAAAACCAAAACACATTCTTCATAGTCTGCTCTGATCTCTGGTGAGATTATGGATTCCAGGACAAGTGTCCAAAAAGCCAATCTCCTGTTCCCTATAGGGACCTGACAGGGGGAAGATGAGATGATTGCAGCCTCTGTATCCTTGTTGAACTTCAAGTCTCCATGTGTCACACATTCTTAGGGAAGTGATTCCAAATTGTTCAAGATAGATGCCGAATAATGTCTAAAGCAATCATTTATGGCAGTGGGCATTAATGACACTGTCATAACCAGCCAGAAAAAGTCACAAGCTAAATAAAGGGGGCCAGATCCAAGGCATTTTGTGATTTACACTTTCCATGCAAAATTTTAACATTGTCAATGTTGAAGGAGATTACCTCTAAGACAACAAGTATGGCAATCCATATATAATTTCAGCAAGCATTTATTAAGCACCTGCAGTATGGCAGCTACTAAGTTAAGCACTTACAATCAGTACAAACTCTTCTTGAGGAAGTTACAGCTTACATAAGAGGCAGGCATGGAAAACAGTTACAACACTGTTAGATGACTATGAATAGAGTTCATCAAAGAATTATTAATTAGTTGAGCACTGACTATATACCAAGAACTCTGATAGATAGCAGAATATAAGACAAAACTCTGTAAAGCTTATGACATAGCTGACGGGGTGCTATGGGAACAGAGAGAAAGGAGTTTATATCTTTCCCCCCATCCTTGGGCACTTTTGAACTATAATGACTTGTTTGGTGGGTCTGACTTTTTTTTTTTTTAATGTTTATCTATTTTTGAGGGAGACACAGAGTGTGAGTAGGGGAGAGTCGGAGGGGGAGACACAGAATCTGAAGTGGGCTTCAGGCTCTGAGCTGTCAGCACAGAGCCTGATGAGGGGCTCAAACTCATCAATGGTGAGATCAGACGTAAGCTGAAGTCAGACACTTAACCAACTGAGCCACCCAGACATCACTTGTGGGTCTGACTTCTAATATTCCTTGGGTTTTTTCCACGTACTTGGAGAAGAAACCCTTTGGATGGCCTCAAAGAGAGTCATGATGCATATAATAAACTATGCATGACTTATTTGATACTTAATTCACGGTTGTAATGGCAGCTCAATTATTTAAATGGTAGAAACCCACATGATTGTGCCTGGAAGAAATCTTAATTATTTAACCCTTCCTCCTGTTTCTCTCCCCACCAAAAATGAGAAGAGTGAGAAAGAAAACCTCTCTGATGGCATTTGACAGCTGTGTTAGGAATAGGGTCCCTTGTCCATTCCTGTAACACCTTCCAGCTGCCAGGAGCACAGCTGTGAAGTAGAGGGGATGAAAAATAAGTATGGAAAGCAGCAGGACCACAGGTTTACTTAAAAAGTCTTAGCTGAAGAAGCATAGAGTTTAAAAGAGCAGCTGTTCAGGGATGAATTTCACCGTCCAGGGTACCAGATTACAAATGATGGTCAGAAGCACCAAGAACAACAAAGAGAGCCCTTGGGAGGAGTTTTAGCTGCAGTAAAGGGAACCGAGAATACTTAACCTCAAAGGTCACATCATGCCTTTCACAAGCAGAGGATTTCTGTTTTTTGCTTTAGGAAACTCCATAATGGGCTATGATGTAGGAATAGCACAGTGCTGGGAGTCAGGAAATCTGCAGTCAACCTTCACCTTTTACTATGATATTCTGAACAGTCATTTGGTACTTCTGGACCTCAATTTCCTCATGTGTAAAATGTAATAAAACTACAATATGCCTTTCAGGGGCTCCATGAATATTAAACGAGAGAATTTGCTTGAAATGTATATTTTAAGTAATAAATTACTATATGCTTTAAGTAATAGATTGCTATCTTTGGCTTTATTATTATGGATGTGTTTCCCAATGTGAGATTTCTCACGGCATACTGGGTCCTAGTATTTGAGTCTTCTTGTCTGCTTTTGGTCCTGGGTCCCCAAGAGTTCATTGGGGGTAGACTGAGCACATTCCTTTATCTCTGTCCTCCTGAAGCCCTGTCTAACAACAGTAGAAGGATAAAAAAATAAAAATGTAAAAACAAAAACAAAAACTGCAGAGACAGAGAACCTGGGAAAATGTAATGGTGGACAAGAAATACCAGGATCGTTTTGGTGCTGGAAAAAAAAAGATGAATACAGGATAACTGAGGGAGTTATTGAGGAAGTTGAAAATTACCCATAAGATGGGGGTTGGGTGGGGAAGGCTAACAGGAAGCTAGCATATTTTTAGCACAGAATCTCAGTAAGGTTAAAAAAAAAAAAAGATGGGAGAAAGGACTGGAAACAGGAAGACGGGGTAGAAGTTTTTGTATTATAGGAAGTTAAACCATGAGATCTGCTCCCCCACTACAGATCTAGAAATTATTTTGCTACACCTTTCCCTCTGCAGAAGATTGCAAGTTTATTCTCCAGGGAGATACAGTCCGAGACTTCCTAGATGAGATGATCAGATTCAGATGAGTTTGGCATAAAATGCTCTACTAAAAATAAGACACTGAGAATATATCTGTATCCTGAATAATGAAGGTTAGAGTTCTCTTTTCCCTCTTAGCTCCCAGAACATTGTCAGCCATCATACTAACTGTGCTCCTAGATCACCCAGGTAGGAGAATGGAGAAGTCATCTATGGGAAAATTGACCACCTGAAGAGATAACAGCTATAGACATACTGGTGTTTAGGGGTACCCAGAAGACATAGTTAGGTCCTTAATCCTGGAATGAAGTTTACAAATTGACAAATTCTGTCTATAAGCACAGAGCTACCCACCCACATCAATCAGCATTTTAGTGTCTTACTATTGAATGGAACCCAATTCCAAATTGGACTTACACTGAGTCAGTGGAATCTTCAGCTGGCCAGAGATATAAGAAAATACTCTAATGTGAAAGAGATCTAAATAAGCAGAGAAAAGGATTGCAAAGGAAACAGACGGTGCACGGACCACAAAGGTGACAATTAATATCCTCAGAGAGAGAAAGGACTATAACCATTGCATTTGTGAAACAAACAAGAACAGGATGGTTTAGAAAAGGAACAGAAAAGAACAAGAAAAAACTCCAGAAATTAAAATATGGCAGCATGTTCGCCAAATGGTAACATAAGGATTTGGAGATAAATTGGAGGTAATGACTCAAAATTTTAAAAATAAGAAGATAGAAGATAAGAATATGGGAGACAAGGAAAAAAGAACAGAAAAAATGGAGAGGAGGAAATTACTGAGCAATCAGACCTACATAATGTGAAGTTTTAACGCAAAAGGGCATTTGGGTATGCGTACAATGAGTGAAGAAAAACTCCGCACCCTAGGCCACCTCACTATAAATATCAGACCAGCAATGATCATCTTTCTAAAAAAAATTTTTTTAAAGATGTTTATATATTTTTTGAGACAGAGAGAGAGAGGGAGGGAGGGAGAATGAGCAGGGGAGGGCCAGGGAGAGAGGGAGAAACAGAATCTGAAGCCAACTTCAGGCTCTGAGCTGTCAGCACAGAGCCCCACATGTGGCTCAAACTCAGGAACTGTGAGATCATGACCTGAGCCAAAGTTGGAGGCTTAACCAACTGAGCCACCCAGGTGCCCCAGCAGTGCTCATCTTTATCAGTTATGAAAGCTTTCCAAAACTCAAAAAAAATGTCCTTAAGAATGTGGAATTGGAATGGCATTGGAATTTTCAGGAATAACAATACAATCTGAACATGGGAATCTGAAAGAAAATGGCAGGCTGCCTTCAGAATTCTGAGGCAAAAAATCATTTCAAAACTAAAATTTTACACTCAGCCACATGATTCAGCAAGTTTGATGATAGAAAACAATCTTCAGGCAGACAGGTTCTCCCCTAAACCAAGGGAGTAGGTCAAGAAAATAAACACTTGAAATTCCACTTTGGGGTATTTCTCTGAAGGAAATGAAATCTGTGTCTTGAAGAGACCCCTGTACTCTCATGTTCACTGGGCACAGTATTCGCAAGACATGGAAACAACCCCAATGTCCACTGATGAATGAATAGATGAATAAATGTATATACGTGCAATGGAATCTTATTCAGCCTTAGAAAAATACGGAAATCCTATTTGTGACACTATAGGATGGAACTTGAAGATATTATGCTAAGTGAAGTAAGCCAAGCCCAGAAAGATGAATATTGTATGATCTCACTTACATGTGGAATCTAATATAGGCAAACTCTTAGAAACAGAGTGGAAAGGTGGTTGCTAGGGGCTGGGGAGAGGGGGAAATGAAGAGGTTAAGGCCTCAAATTTTCAATTATGCAAGATACATAAGTTGTGGTGATCTACTATACAGCATAGTGCTTATAGCTGACAGTACTGTATTTAAAATTTGCTAAGGTGGCTGGGTAGCTAGGTTGGTTAAGCGTCCGACTCTTGATTTCAGGTCATTTCATTATCTCATGGTTTGTAGGATCGAGCCCCGTGTTGGGGCTCAGCATGGAGCCCATGCTGTCAGCATGGAGCCTGTTTGGGATTCTCTCTCTCCCTCTGTCTCTCCACCCCCCCCCCCCGCTCTCTCTCAAAATGAATAAACTTAAAAAAATTGCTATGAGAGTAGATCTTATTATGTTAAGTGTACTTATCACAAATAATAATAATAATAATAATAATAATAATAATAATATGATGTGAGAGAAAACTTCAGGAAGTGATGGCTATGTTTATGGCCTTTATGATAGTGATGGTTTCATGAGTGTCTACCTATCCCCAAATGCATCAAGTTGTATACATTAAATATGTACAGCTTTTAATGTGTCAATTATTCCTCAATTTAAAAAATGTATATGGAATTCAGGAAACTGGGACTCTGATTTAGGAGAAAGTCAAAGGGAATCTCTAGGTTAGTGGAAGGGATTTTCAGGATCCTCAAGACCTAACAGGTCTGGACAACTCCAGATGGTGACTGGAGAAAGAAGGACTCCTAGAGGATTGTCTTCAATAAAAATGATAAAAGGAAATATCTGTTTAAATATTTCTGATTGACACTCTTGCCTGTCTCCTCCCCACCCCCCGGATATGGCTGAATTTGTGTGGTTTCGGAATTCTGAACCTGGCTCACGTATTTCTCTTTATATTATAGTTTAGGAAACCCAGCAAAAATGTTATTATTTCAAGCTTCTGGATCCATGGACTCCAGGTCAACTGCCCACTCCTGAGATCTGTAATTAAAACATGATATTAAAATAACTCTTCACTGCTAAATGCATAGGAATTAGAAACATTCCATATTCATTTAAAGGTATTATGGAAGATCAAGAAGTCATACTCTTGAGAATGAAATGAGTAGATTTTGGATTATCCTGGATTTAAATCTGAAGGAGTAACTCTGACAGTCCTTTTATTATTATTTTTAAACGTTTATTTATTTTTGAAAGAGGAGAGAGAGCATGAACAAGGAAGGGAGGGCAGAGAGAGGAAGACATAGAATCTGAAGTAGGCTCCAGGCTCTGAGCTGCCAGCACAAGGCCTGATGCTGGGCTCGAACTCAGAAACCATGAGATCATGACCTGAGCCCAAGTCGGACACTTAACTGAGCCTCCCAGGTGCCCCTAACAGTCTTTTAAAAAAATAGATCTAGTAAATACCACTTAAGATTGAGGACTGGAAGGAAAAAAAAAGAAGCTGAAGTATGTCCGTCTCCTGCTATGTGCCAAGTCTTTGCTTGGCATGTAAACTCTATGCAACATTATGAAGATGTTTTTGTAGAAGTTATGGAAAGATTGAGAACGCCTCCCCAAATCCATGTGTTACTTGGTTTGTTTTACCAACATGAAGGATACTGATTGAGTCTTTGTTAGGGATTCTGAAGTCATGGTAGGAAAGAGGCAGTGGCGGGAGGGAAGGGGTGTGGTCAAGTCAGAGAGATGGCCAGTTGGAGTGATGATTTCCCTGAGAAGTTGTGGAATGTGGGCTTTTCCTTCACCCATGATGTTTCCATGTTTACCCATGAATTGTTCTTCCTCCTCTCCCCCTCGCCATGTTCCCTTTACCTCCCTTCCCCTCCCCTTCTTCTCCTACTTCTCCTCCTCCTCCTCCTTCTTCCTCTTCCTCTTCTTCTTTCCCTTCTTCTCCTTCCTCCTTTTCTTCTTTCCTTCTCCATCTTCTTCACACAGCTGAAAAAACACACTCAGTAGAGTTCACTCACTCACTCAAGCTCATACATGTAGTTAGTTCTCGAGCCTGCATTTGATCCTGTCTTACCAAAGGGGCTGGACTTGGACTACAGTAATTTGTAATTACATAGAACTTAGACTTCTAAAAGTATTGACCTCTCCACAGTTTCATTCTTTATTGGCTGTTTTCTTATGAAGCAGAACCACCATATCAGCCTTGAAGTGTCAGCCTCTAGACTTTTTTTTGAGAGAGAGATAGATAGGACTCATTTGAAACCACTAAAACATCAAATTTCTATTACTGACAGCCAAACCCAATTTAAGTCAAAAGTAATTTAAATCCTTTTATTCAAAGAATATTTTATTATTTTATTCTCTCAATAAATATTGAGAATCTACCAGATGTCTGGTCCTGCTGGTTTCTGGGGATGGAATGATGAGGAATATGAAACACATATTTAGGGGCGGCTGGGTGGCTCAGTCGGTTAAGAATCCACCTCTTGATTTTGGCTCAGGTCATGATCCTACACTTCATGGGTTAGAACCCAATATCAAGTTCTGTGCTGAGAGTGTGAAGTCTTCTTGGGATTCTCTGTCTCCTTCTCCCCCTCCCTCCCTCCCTCCCCCCCTCTCTCTCTCTCTCTCTCTCTCTCTGCCCCTCCCCTGCTCATGCTCTCTCCCAATCTCTCAAAATAAATGAATAAACACACACAACACACACACAAACACAAACAACAAACACACAAACACACACAAACACAAATTTAGTGGAACACAACACACACACAAACACAAACAACAAACACACACACACACAAACACACACACAAACACACACACAAACACAAATTTAGTGGAACCTGTTAGGAAATATCAAAGAAAGAGGAATGTGTTATTCAAGGGAGTTAAGTCATTACTTAGTAACTAATATATAAATGTGGGCTTTAGAAAATCATAAAAGCAGAATGAAAGCTGAGCCACTATGGGAGTGAGAGGTAGGTCAGTGAAGAGATTTCAGTGTTGGGGAGCCCTAGACATTCAGGGGATCAATAAAGGCCGGAGCTGGGAGACAAGGTGAACGAGGGTAGTTGATAATGACAAATTGCTTCCTTTCTAATTTTGCTTTGCCTTTGGGTCCGCTGACATGGACTTCTAATGCCAGGTGTGAACTGAGCTTTTCCATTCCACCTGGGTACCATTACCTTTTCTCTTTGAGCTTGTCTGAGACATTTGGGGAAGGAAAAGAAGGTTCATTACCTAGGGATCCTGGAACAACCAGCCTATTATATGGTTCTGGGAGTGCCCATAGAGCTCATCTTTGATTGCTAAATAGATGAGATATCACAGGTTTAAAATAACTTCATACCACTAAGGGTCACTTCAGAAGATGTTCTCGGCTGAGAGCTGCCATTCACCCTATGGCGGAAAAAAGTCCACAAAGCTATTAGTAGCACAGGAATAAAGGCAGATGGAGAGAAAGAGCTCAATACCCAGCTATCTTCATCCAAAAATACCTACTGTCAGGATGTTATTCAGATGTCTCTAACCTCAGTGAGGGAAGGCAATGGAGTCAGGAGGAAGGTAGCAAGACAGAACAGGTACCAACACCAGGTTCCTCGTGTTCTTCTGGAAGCTAACACTTATTCGATCATTCGTTTGTGAGGACCTCTTGTGTGTCACACAGTGTGTGACACACAAGGGAAACAATGATGACGAAGACAGATACATGGTCCCTGTCCTTATGGATCTCACAAACAAGCAGAATGTGAAACAGTCCGGAGAGTCCAGGAAGCTTCAGAGAAAAGCAAAGAAAGAGGGCATTGAGTGCTTCTGCTCCTCTTTGTTAATCCCCACAAAAACTATGAAAGATGTTATTATCATTGTCTCCATTGTAGAGGAGACCAGGGCTCAGAAAATTTAGATAATTGCCCCATATTGTTTGCTGAGTAGCAAGAAATAGAGAATTCTCACCTGGGTCAGACTGACTCCATTATTTCAGTAATTGGTGCTTGGATGAATGTTTCTTGGTTTATCATCTGTAAGGGTGTGTCTGGACTGGCTTCCCTCTAAGCTCAGCACAAATATATGCCACACAAGTATCCTGGTGGAATAAAAACTCATTTCATTATTAACTGCAGTGAATATTATTAAGGGGGTGAATCTGCCATGATACATCAAAAAATGTTAAAAATCAAAGCCCTACAGAAATGGCATTAGAAATGTTTGGGTCATGCTTTGCATTGGGTAATTTAATTGGATGCATTTTATGACTACGGCTTTGGAGTTGGCAAAGGGCTACAAAGATTTTTTTACAACTCACAGTCCATGGTTTGGAACTTGGGATTTGTTTTCCCCGTTGGCAAAGTAATGGAACAGATTTTAATAATTTTATAAAATCAGACATATCCATGCTATTAGATAATACCAGCACATGAGGTTCTAGCCACTCTTCTAAGGGCTTTATATTTATCACCTGATGTAATGCTTTCAACATCCCTCTGAAATATATCTTCATTCCCATCTTACAGATGAAGAGATTCTGCCTCAGTGAGGTTAAGTAACTTCCTTCAGACCACAGAGCTGGCAAATAGCAGAGCCAGGATTTGAACCTAAGAATTTCTTTACACCAGAACTAAGTGTATTTTCATCCACCTTTCCCCAAGGGAAAGGGAAAGTCCTCTGCCTTTAATCTAATTATGCTGATCAGGGACTGTATAGTAATTACAGAATACTATTCTGAAAGTCGATTTAAAAAATAAAATATCATCATGGGTGGCTCAGTCGGTTAAGTGTCCGACTCTTGGTTTCAGCTCATGTCATGATCTCACAGTTCCTGAGTTCAAGCCCCACACAGTATAAGCTGTCAATACAGCAGAAGAGTCTGCTTGGGATTCTCTCTCTCTCCCTCTCTCCCTGCACCTCCCCTGCTTGCTTGAGCGCGTGCGCGCGCTCGCTCTCTCTCTCTCTCTCTCTCTCTCTCTCTCTCTCAATAAATTAATCCTAAATACATAAAATGTCAATTTCTCTCTGGTCCTATTGGTCACACTTTCACACTTTACCTTCCCAGTGGGAACTTAGATCATAATCTGGTCAGACTTGGGAAACTCCCAGTCCAGGTGACCACAGTAGTTCCTGTGGGGCACCAGTTGATTAGATGTTAGCCTTCAGGGTCAACAGAGCTGGGGTTCCCAGAGAAGGAGGTCTTGGCCCCATCCTGTGCCATTGGCTGCCATATTGCCCTGGGTGGGAATCTGGCTAACTGCTCCTCAGCCAGGCTGGTAGAATCCATTGGATTTTTTTCTCTTTCTGACATCCAGAAATGATTTTCCCTATATGCCCTGAACAGGCTAATACAAAGCTAAGGCATTTCACTTCAACTCAAGACTCCCCCAACATACTTCCTTCGTTGGTTGCCAGGCAAGCCCCAGGTCAAGGAAGCCTCTGGTCCACCTGTCTGTTGGACAGATGAGGAACAGGTTTTTACAAAGCTCCCACACTGGCTCCATGTATGTGGTTCAGATTTGCTCCAAATCAGGCAAACTTGGATGTTTTCTGGAGGAAGATGAAGAAATGGGTCTGGACCACGTGAAGAATGGGGGGGGGGGGCTCTGCTGGGAAGGGGAGGCTTTTATTCTGAACAGAGGTGTCACTGAGAGAAAGAAAAACCTGACCCTTTTCAGACGTTGGATAAGAAATGTGAGCTTTTTGTGGACAAAAAAGAGAGAGAGATCTTTGTAGTTTGCTGGGAATATATCTGGAAAAGGTACAGAGGGAACAAAAGAGAGAGAAAGGTGGAAGATGAAAGTTGAGGAGGGGGAAAGGAAGAGAGGGACTCTAAATATAAATATGAACAAATATGAGAAAACCAGTTCTCACAAAACATACCGGAAGCAATTCTTTGATTTCCCCCTGGGCTGCCCAGGACCATTCACACAGCATTCCAGCCAAACTTACCCTACGTGGACACCTCCCAGTGTTCCTGGCTGCCTCTGCAGGGCACCCCTTCCCCCGACCATACTTACATGGTCCTGAGCCTGTTAGAACAAAGGAAAGTGCCTTGGGGCTCAGGAGATGTACCTTCAAACCTCAATGTGCCATACCTAGGCTAGGTGGTGACCTTGGGCAAATCACTTCCCTTTACTGGGACTCAGTTTCTCTATCAGAAAACTGAAGGACTGGGATTGAATGAAATCTGGCATCCTTTCTTGCTGTGAGATGATGGCCACGTAATGCTTCATAGATCGCTTCTCCCTGGTGGCTCCCGCGAACATGCTGGTTTCCCTAGCTTCCTTCAGCGCCAGAATCACCTGAAGTGTTTGTGAAAAATAAAAAATCCCCAGCCCCCTATCCCAATCCACTGCTTGAGAATCTCCAGGGCAGGGTCCTGGGAAGTGGGGAGAGACGTCAAATGGCCCAAGCGAATTTTGTTTGCTGGAAAGTTGGGAAAGCAAGATGTCAGGCTAATTGGATGTCATGGCTGGTAGGGTTTGATGTGCTGTTTGTCCTAGTTAAAATATTTACATTTTAAAAGAGGTCTCCACCGTCTAAACCCAAAGTTTATCAGTGTTAGAATAACAGAGGGGAAGGGGGAGTATTTATTGAAAGGCTCCCTAGTGCCTGGAAACAGCTAAGTGTCTCATGTTCTTACTAGCTATGTGACCTTGGCCACACAAGTTACTTCTCTACGCCTCGGTTTCCTTGTCCAAAATGTGGGGGAAAATTAGTACCCACCTGTGCTAGAAGAGTGTGTTGGTTGTTGTGAAGGTTCTATGAGTTTAGCACAGTGAGTGGTGCGTCGTAAGCGCTCAGCGTATGTTCTTTCCAGTGGACCCTATGAGAAATATATTGGTATGGCCATTTTACAGATCTGGAAAGTAAATTCATGTGGGTCAAATCCATCACCAAAATGGATTTTATAGATAATTTGTAAGTGATACAAGTGGATTTGAACCCAGGTCTATGCGGACCCCAAAATTTCTGTTCTCTGGTACTATACCAGTCGATCACCTACTGTAGCTGAGTGTAGAGCCACTACTGGCTTAGTCAGACAACTGGTCAATTCAGGATTCTCTTTGGTCAAAGCGGGTGGTTGAACCTGGGGGAGATAACCCATTTCTGTTGGGAGAATGGCAGATTCTTTAGGCTTTCAGATAGTGAAGGTTCTTCCTTTGTTGCCATGGTTTTCCTCATCAGAGTTGTGCAGACTGTCTCTTCTCTTGGAGGATTCATAATTCACCACACTCCCCTCCTGACCAGCCCAGCTCAGGCTGCATCAGGTTTGCTATGCATTTCTAGTTTGATCTCTTATTTATGAGAGGCAGTTTCTACAAACAGGTCAAGAAGCCGAGTTTTCCATCCCAGGTGCACGTTTGGTTTGCTTTGGGGGCCTGAAAATGGGGTGGTGGTCTGGTTTCTCTGTATCCATGATCCAGGTTCATATCCAGATGCAGAATGTGCACATTTCATGAACATTTCACTGGTCCTGTTATCTCACTCTGGTGGCAATCCCATTATGCTTCCTGGGCTCCGTTGTGACAGCTCACGTTTCTGGAAACTGAATGTTTATACTCCACCCCCCATTCATATGTTAAAGTCTTATTCCCCAGTATGATGGGGTATTTGAAGAGAGGGTCTCTAATGAGTAATTAAGATTAAATGAGGTTGTAAGGATGGAGCCCAGACCCCTTATAAGGATTAGTTTCTTTATAGGAAGAGGAAGAGAATACATATTTCCCAGGAGATGTGTATTTCCAAGCATAAGTTGGCCATCTCATACAAAGACTGTACTGAACTGGTTGTGTTCCATGCTCTAGAACTAAGGGTTCTAGAACTCTTCACTTTTTAGTTGGGGGATCAGAAAAAAGTTTTAGTAAGAGGTACATTTGTTAGCAGTATAGAGTAGAGCAGAGGTCTCAGATCGGGAACTAAGGGGCTGAACTAGTCCTCAAAGAGATGTGCTTTTGTTTGGCCTATGTGTTGTTCTTTAATTAAAAAAATTTTTTTTTAACATTTATTTATTTCTGAGAGACTGAGAGATAGCATGAGCAGGGGAGGGGCAGAGACAGAGGGAGACAGAGAATCCAAAGCAGGCTCCAGGCTTAGAGCTGTCAGCACAGAGCCTGATGTGGAGCTTGAACCCATGAACTGCAAGATCATGACCTGAGCTGAAGTCGGATGCTTAACTGACTGAGCCACCCAGGCACCCCTGTTCTTTAATTTTTTTTTTTTTTGATGGATTAAACACAAATCAAGCCCCAAATGGTGTTTGACCGTGGGCAATTTACTTCTCTGAGTTTCAGTTTTATTACATGGTGAAATACTCCCACATTTGAGCACTAAATGAGATCACATATACAGAGCACATGGCACAAAGCAGGACACATTCTAGGTGTTTAGGAAATGGTAGCTTCTAATGACCATAGTAAGTGCACTAATGAAAGTGACAGTGCAGAGATTTTCACCCACCTACCAGCTGCCATGAAGGCTTGATGTTCCCCAAACATCATTTGGAGAAACTGCTTCTTCTTTGAGTGACAGCCCAGAAGCTTTAATGACTTACCTTGAGGAATGTTGGCTTGCCTACCACTCGCTGCCTTGGTCCATACTTGGTCTCCAAAGCTTGCCTACCTTCAGATTTCAGACAGTATTTCCAGGAATGGTAGGCGTCTTGTGGCTGAAATCTGAGAGTGGGAAGGAAAACCATAAGCGGGGTCATCAGAAGGAATGCACAGTTTGCCAGAGTCTTCTATGTGGGAGCCATCCCTGGCATGTGTCTGTGTGGTGATTGACTCTTCAATCCTTCACCGAGTTACTCACCTTTGAAATTTTCTGAAAAGGTTTTTCTTTCCTTTCTTTCGTGTTTATGTATTTTTGAGGGGAGGGGGAGGGGCAGAGAGAGAGGGAGACAGGACCTGAAGCAGGATCCAAGCTATCAGCACAGAGCCCAGTGCAGGGCTTGAACACACAAACCGCGAGATCATGACCTGAGTCGAAGTCGAAGGCTTGACTGATCCATTCCGGGCCCTGAGCTACTCACCTCTGTATCTCTAATCCTAGCACGGGACCTCGCAGAGGGGCAGGACCCAGTGAGGGTAGTTGAATGTGTTTATGAACAATTATTTTTTTTAGTGTATGTGCTGCCGAAGCGGGCACATGAATACTTATTTTTTTACTTTTTAAAACTTTTTGTGAAAAATTTCAAAGGTACACACAAATAGAACCACTGTATAATGAACCTCCAGGTACTTCTCACCCAGCTATAACAATTATTCACATTTACCACTCTTGGTTCAGCTATGCTCCCAGTTTTTTTTTTTTTCTGGAATATTTTAAAGCAAACAAGATATGATAATAAATGCTTTAGTATGCATCAGTAATGGATGAAAAATCTTTTGAAAGCACAACTATAATATTGTTATCATACCCAAGTTTAACAATAATTTATGTGCTACGTACTACCTGGTTTATATTTAAAATTCTACAATTGTCCTAAAATTTCTTTCTTTCTTTCTTTTCCTCCTCCCTCCCCCCTCCCCCCTCCTCCCTGCTCCCTCCTCCCTCCTCCCTCCCTCCTCACCCTGCTACCTCCCCCCTCACCCTGCTACCTCCCCCCTCCTCCCTCATCTTCCTCCCTCCCTCCTTCCTCACCTTCCTCCCTCCCTCATCTTCCTCCCTCCCTCATCTTCCTCCCTCCCTCATCTTCCTCCCTCCCTCATCTTCCTCCCTCCCTCCTTCCTCACCTTCCTCCCTCCCTCATCTTCCTCCCCCTCACCCTCCTCCCTCCCCCCTCCTCCTTCATCTTCCTCCCTCCCTCCTCCCTCCTCTTCCCAGAGAAGGAGGTCTTGACAGGTCCTAGAGGCATGGGAGCTCCATAGTATCAGGCACTTCTAAAGCTTTTATCTTAGTTTCTCATTCCCTTCTCTAGTAAATACTGTTATCCACTAAAACATACCAGTGTTCCTTGGAGAAATGGCTGTTTCTAAGACTGGGAAGGCAAATACACAAGATAAGCCCAGAGCAGCTTGGAGTGCCAGAAAGTAAGGAAGTGTCAAAAAAAAAATCTCACAATGAGGAGCTTCTGTGTGGCTCAGTCAGGTTGAGTGTCCAACTTCGGCTCAAGTCATGATCTCAGGATTTAGGAGTTCGAGCCCCGCATCAGGCTCTGTGCGGACAGCTCAGCCTGGAGCCTGCTTCGGATTCTGTGTCTCCCTCTCTCTCTGCCCCTCCCCTGCTCATGCTCTATCTCTATCTGTCTTTCAAAAATAAATAAATGTCAAAAAAAATTTTTTTTAAATCTCACAGTGATAAAGCTATGTCAAGGACACAAAGGAGTCAATTGAAAGAGTTCCTGAAGACTGAGAGCTGGAACAATTTGAGCAACCAAATAGTCCAGTAGTATTGGATTATTATCCCGAAGTAAAAACAAAAAACAAAAACATCCAACTGTCCATGCTGATCTACATAAATAATGAAATAAATGGGGAGAACAGACAAACCTCTTATGCCAAAGAATTCCAAATAATTATGTAGATATTGTCTCTTCAAGGAGGGGGATCCTCAGACCCTACTCTTTAAGTGTGGGTTTCACATAGTGACTTCCTTCCAAAGAAGATAGTAAGGACAGGGAGAATAGAGTGACTTTACAGTGAAGAAACCTGCGAACACTCCTCAGCCAGGTGGTCAAGGTTCACATCAACAGTATCCTTGAAAGGATGTACCCCTGGTATCATGGCACATCACCCGTGTTCTTCCTTTTGTAAACCCTCATCCCCAGGCTACTGAGAAAACCATCAGATAAATCCCAACACAGGGACATTCTACAAAAATACATCACCAGTATTCACACTGTCAACGTCGTTAGAAACAAGGTATGTCTGGGGCGCCTGAGTGGCCCAGTCACTTGAGCATCCCACTCTTGATTTCAGCTCAAGTCATAAGCTCCAGGTCATGAGATCAAGCCCCAATGTCAGGCTTTGCACCGAGCATGGAGCCCATTTGAGATGTTCTCTCCCTCTTCCTCTACTCCTCCCCCATGTCAAAAACAAAGAAATAAACAACAACAAAAAACACCGAGGTATGTCTGAGAAACTGTCACAGCCCAGAGGATCTTAAGGAGAACATGCTAAGTGTCATATAGTACCCTGGAAGAGAAAAAGGACATTAGGTAATATGAGGAAACAATGGTCTCTAGTTAATAATAAGGCATCAGTATTGTTCTGCTAATGGTGACAAAGTCACCCTATTAATGTAAGATGTTAATAAAGAGGTCCCAGATGTGGGGGATATAGGGACTCTGTACCATAATCACATTTTTTTTTTTTTGGCAAATCCAAAATTATGCTAAAATAAAAAGCTTATTCAAGAAAATCTACCCAATTATTTTCTTTATTCTTCTTTCTTGCAATGCCCCAGACTAAAGGAGAGGAAGAAAATGATCCATTCTACCACCATTACAATATCCATTCAGTATGCTGCTCAGGTATAAATTGGATTATCTAACTGTTAACACTAAGGTGTGACTTTCTAATAAGCTTAATATTTTCAGGTGGTATTTACATTTTAAAAGAGGCTCTGATTTACTCAAATCTCAAAATATAATACCCAGGAGACATTTTTGAGCTGAACCTTTTTTTTTTTTTTTAATGTTTATTCTTGAGAGAGAGTTGGGGGGGGAGGGGTAGAGACAGAGAGGGAGACACAGAATCTGAAACAGACTCCAGGCTCTGAGCTACCAGGAAAGAGCCCAATGTGGGGCTTGAACTCACGAATGGTGAGATCATGACCTGAGCTGAAGTCAGACGCTTAACCAACTGAGCCACCTGGGCACCCCAGAGGTGAGCATTTTGGTGCTCTGTATCTGTGACTTCCATAAGCAATCCATACAAGAAGAATGACACAGAACTATATTTACAGACTTCCCAAAAGACTTGTAAAGTCTGTATAGAGAAAATTGATGGCCTTTTACACCACTATTTAATAAAATTTCAAAAGGTTAAGCCAGTAGAGACAAAGTGTGTTGCAGTGGAAAGATTTTGGCTACCCAGAGGGAACTGTGCTCTGATTATGATGCCAGCACCTATAACTTTGTGACTTTGTTCATGCTGCTTAATTGCTCTGTGTGCCAGTGTCCTTACCTAAATAGAGATAATTAAAGCTTGATAGTGGTGACTAAGTGACATAATGCACATACAACACCAAGTATGGTGCCTAGCACATAGGAGATTTCAAAAAAGAAAAAAAAAGAAAAGATGATTACTACGTTGCTGTCATCATCATGGACCATCATCAATGGTTCCTTTATTTTCAAGCTGAGTAACGTGGAGCAGATTACCCAGCACCCTTCAGCATCAGTTTGCTTGCATAAAATGGTGATAAAAACCACATATTCCATATAAAGTTTCTATGCAGAGTAAATGAAGTTAATGCTTTTATTGTGTTTTGTCTTGTGCTTTAGCACAGCTCTGTCTGTATCTGTCCATCTATCCATGCATCCATCTGTCTTCACAACTATCGGTCTATTGATCTGTCATCTATCCATCCATCCTGTCTGTGTATCTATCTATCCATCCATACATCCACCTTCCTTTACATCTATCCACCTATCTTTC
Source organism: Felis catus (assembly GCF_018350175.1). Lineage (NCBI taxonomy): Eukaryota > Metazoa > Chordata > Mammalia > Carnivora > Felidae > Felis > Felis catus. Next base: position 29,902,786 of record NC_058383.1, read on the forward strand.
TTTAAATTTTTTTAAACGTTTATTTATTTTTTGAGAGACTGAGAGAGACAGAGCATGAGCAGGGAAGGGGTAAAGAGAGAGAGAGGGAGTCACAGAATCCAAAGAAGGCTCCAGGCTCTGAGCTGTGATCATAGAGCCCGACGCGGGGCTCGAACTCAGGAGCTGTGAAATCATGACCTGAGCTGAAGTCGGATGCTTAACCCACTGAGCCACCCAGGTGCACGTATCTTTCTTTAAAGTTTACATGAACAGACTCCAGATTCCCCTAAATGTGGCTAACAAAATGGAGCTAGGAAATTTCCCATACAGGAATTTGTACTTTTTTTTTTAACAGTGGAAACGAATGAGTTTTGAAAAGGCTCAAAGGCCTTCTTTGATATTCATGTGTTCCAGATAAAATTCTCAAATAATGCATATAAATGAAGGAAGCTTTAACCTGCAATAATTAAAGAAAAAACTATTGGTTTTGAATAATATTGAAACTGTGGGTTTATTACATTTTCAGGGCCTTGAATTTAGAGTACAAAATAAAGCCAACGCCAGGGAGGCTGCCTCTTCTTAAAGGTTACTCCTAATTGATAATTTGTTGAATTAAAAAATTGTTGGTGCTTTCTTGCTAGTGGCACTGAGGCCAGCTGAGGAATCGTTAATAATTCTGGGTGCTTTGAAGCCTGAAGCCAGGAATACTTCCCTTATTTTTCAGTGCAGATGCTCAAATAGCAGCATCCTTGTGAGCCGTCTGTCAGTAAGTGTGCCAACTTTATGCTTACACTGTGATAAGAAACACAATGGTTAAATATCCTTAGTTATCCTGTTCATCCCACTCTACATGGGGACCAACTTAAGACCACATATTGTGTCCTCCCTCTGGCAACACAAAGACCCACTTTCCTCTCCTATCCAGCTACCAAACAGGCAGACCTCCTGGTCAAATGTTCTGGTTGAGTCAGACTCTGAGATCTTTTGGATTAACTAGGAAACCAACATAGAACAGGAGGGGAAGGGAAAGGACAGGAAGGGAGCCCCGCATTGAATCCTGAACAATGATGACCTTTGGAGTCAAGGAGAGGAAGAAGAGCAACAGATAGCTAGGAAGGCATGACCAGGGACAGAGGAGGATAACCGAATGTTCTAGAAGTCAACAGAGCCCAGCACTTCGATGGGGTCTTGTTGAGTGACCTTGAGAGACTGAGTAAAATAAAGACCAAAACATGGGCATTGGGTTTGATAACATGGTGGACATCATTGGTAATATGGGCAAAAGAAGTTTCTATGGAGTGGGGATAGAGAGAAGGGGAGGGAACTAAGGGGGAGAAGCAAATGGGGCATGAGGATGTGGGGGAAACCCATGTTTTCATTTGTGCTTGAAAATTTTCATAACTAAAAGCATTTCTAAGACTAATCAAAAACTGGACATGCACACACACACACCCCTCACATTGCATTTAATGGATGACGTAGCAGGTGAACCCGGCTCCATAGGATCTCCATGCTGTTCCACCCTGCCCTCCCCCACATTTTCGTGGCACCAGCCACCGCTCTGCCCAAAGTAAGCCATATGCAATTTTTCCTTCTCAGATGCCTTAGTGATCAGATTCCTTTGCTGCTGTCCTTCTGAGACACATTGTTTACAGGGCTCAATATGACCAGCTGGCTCCTGGCTCCTCTCTAACTCCCTCTCACCACTTTCTCTCCATTACGACCCTCCAGCCATTTTGGCTTCCTTGCAGATCCTTGAACAAACTCCTATATCTCCTCAGGACTTGTGCACCTCTTCTCCCTTCTGCCTTGGAGCTCTCGTGCTCGCTCTCTCTCTCTCTCTCTCTCTCTCTCCCAAAGCAAATCAATAAACTTTAAATAATGACCTTTATTCATAGTTATTAAGTAAAGGCAATCTGGGAGTCTTGGAGTTGGTGGTTGAGGGAAGACCTAGAAAGCATCTAGATCAGGATTCTCCACCAATTCCATGTTGATTAGGTGAATCTGTGGGGGGGAAAAAAAAGCAGAATTAAGCATGTAGAGTTGCCCTCTGTGCATGTGCAAGTTAAACCCTTGGAGAATTGCAACACGTGTTACCATAGGGTCAGTGAGAAGTTCTACCACCAACAAACTAGCCTAACTTGAATTAATCCACACTGACTGGGCAATTTGCCTGCAAGAAATTTTCTGATCATAAACATTTTATTTCTTTGGAAGTTTTCGTGGCACTGTATTTGTGTGGAATGCATAGAAATGCATCAATGTGCATGCAATACAGCACGGCGGGGAGGGTCAGTGGGGTGCAGTAATCAAGAGTATAGACGCTGAGGCCAGGTCTGCCTTGATGAGGCCCTGGCTCTGTGGCTTTCAGCTGTATAGCTTTGGGCAAGTTACTCAATCCTGCGACTCAGTTTCCTCATGTGCGAAATGAAGATAATAATAGTAGGACCTACCTCATCTAGTTGTAATGAGGATTAAATGGGTTAATCCATGTAAATTCTTGAAGAAATGCCTGACCCATATAGCATGCAACCACTAGCTTGCAACAGTTTTACAAGCCATGTGTTTTTCAACAAAAATAAGTTAATAACACAGTGTTGGTTTCAAACTCTTTAGACTCTTGCAATTTTCTTGTTTTAAAAATTTTTTTAAATGTTTTAAAAATTTTTTTAAATGTTTTCTTTATTTTTGAGACAGAGAGAGAGGAACACACAGAATCCTTAGCAGGCTGTAGTCTCTGAGCTGTCAGCACAGAGCCCAACTTGGAGCTCGAACCCACAAACTGAGAGATCATGACCCGAGCCAAAGATGGAGGCTTAACCAACTTGAGCCACCTAGGCACCCCTAGAGCCTTGCTATTTTCAAACACGAAGGGGGCCTCAGCCCCGTGGTAGTGACAAGGAATTTTGACTCCCTTTCTGGGAGTTATTCTTGGGCAATTTGAAAACCTGTCTGGCCCATTTTGCTGAGTGCTTAATGAGCCCACGTAACCTCTTTTTTTTTTTTTGGCTAAAATTTTTATTTCATTTTATTGTATCTCTAGTTTGTATTATTTTACAACTCTGGTCAAGTTGTCATTTAAGTGTCATTTAATATTTTATATTTCCCATCCTTTTGTTTTCTCTTTTCTTACCTTCCTCTTTGACCTCGATCTTTCTATGTCAACTCTTTCTACAGATCCCATATGTATAATAATGTACAACTATAATAATACTTGCTCCCTTATTTATTAAAAAAATTAAAATTTGAATTCCAATATAGTTACCAAACGGTGTTATAGTAATTTTAGGTGTAGAATAGAGTGATTTGATAATTCTATACATTATTCAGTGCTCCTCGTGGTAAGTGTACTCTTAATCCCCATCACCTCTTTCACCCATCTACCAACCCACCTCCCCTCTGGTAACCATCAATTTGTTCCCTGTAGGTAAGAGTCTGTTTTTCTTTTCTTTTTTCCTTTTTTTTGTTCATTTGTTTTGTTTTTTGGATTCCATATATGAGTGAAATCATACGGTATTTGTCTTTCTCTGAGTGACTTATTTCGCTTAGCATTACGCCCTCTAGGTCCACCTATGTTGTTGCAAATGGCAAGATTTTGTGCTTTTTTGTGGCTGAGGAATATTCCAGTGTGTATATTTACATATATACACTGCATCTTCCTTATCCATTCATCACCCGATGGACACTTGGGCTGCTTCCATATCTTGGCTCTTGTAAATAATGCTGCAGTAAACACAGGGGTGTATATATCTTTTTGCATTAGTGTTTTCCTATTCTTTGGGTAAAAAGTAGTAGGGGAATTACTAGATACTATGGTAGTTCTCTTTTTAATTTTTAAGGAATCTCCATACTGGTTTCCACGGTAGCTACACAAGTTTGCATTCCCACCAACAGTGCACGAGTGTTCCTTTTTCTCCACATCTTCACCAAGACTTGTTATCTCTTGAGTTTTTTATTTTAGCCACTCTGACAGGTGTGAGGTGATATCTTATTGTGGGTTTGATTTGCATTTCCCTAGTGATGAGAGTGATGTTGTACATCTTTTTATATGGCTGTTGGCCATCTGGATGTCTTCTTTGGAGAAATGTCTATTCATGTCTTCTGCCCATTTTTAATTGGATTCATTTGGTTTTTGGTTTGGTTGTTTGACATTGAGTTGTGTAAATTCTTTATATATTTTGGGTACTAACCCTTTATCAGATATATCATTTGCCAATATCTTCTCCCATTCAGTAGGTTGCTTTTGTTGATCGTTTGCTTTGCTATGCAGAAGCTTTTTATTTTGATGTATTCCTAATAGTTTATTTTTCCTTTTGTTTCTCTTGACTCAGGAGACATATCTAAAAAAATGTTGCTATGGCGGATGTTAAAGAAGTTACTACCTGTGCCCTCTTTTAGGATTTTTATGGTTTCAGGTCTCACATTTAGATTCTTAATACATTATGAGTTTGTTTTTGTGAATGGTGTAAGAAAGTGGTCTAGTTTCATTCTTCTGCATGTTGCTGTCCAGTTTTCCCAGAACCATTTGTTGAAGAGACTTTTTCCCACTGCGTGTTCTTGCCTCCTTTGTCGAAGATTTATTGGCCATATGATTGTGGGTTTATTTTTGGGCTCTCTGTTCTGTTCTGTTGATCGATGTATCCATTTCTTGTGCCAGTTCCATACTGTTTTGATCACTACAGCCTTGTAGCATATCTTGAAATCTGGAATTGTTATCCCTCCTGCTGTATTTTTCTTTTTCAAGATTGCTTCAGCTATTCTGGGTCTTGTGTGGTTCTATACAAAGTTTTAAGATTTTTGTTCTAGTTCTGTGAAAGGTGCTGTTGGTATTTTGATAGGGATTGCAATTAAATTTGTGGATTGTGTTGGGTAGCCCGGAGATTTTAACAATGCTTGTCTTTCTAATCCATGAACATGGAATATCTTTCCATTTCTTTGTGTCACCTTCCATTTCTTTCATCAGTATTTTATAGTGTTGAGACTACAGGTCTTTTACTTCCTTGGCTAAGTTTATTCTTAGGTATTTTATTGTTTTTGGTGCAATTGTAAATGGGATTGTTTTCTTAATTTCTCTTTCTGCTATTTCATTATTAGTGTATAGAAATGTGACAGATTGCTGTGTAATGATCCCACATGACCTCCTGATTCCTTCCTTGCTTGCTAGTGAGCCACACTCAAACTTAAGAGAACATGCAATATCCACGTCCTGGCTCTCCAGAAATGCAATTGTCTTTCACAAGTGTATCATTTCCCTCTTTCTCTACTTCTGTCTTTGCTGTCTTCCTCTGCTTTTCTATCTCTCTTTTTCTGTGTCTCTCTCATACACATATCAAACAATACACGTTTTGTTTGTATATATGGTCTCCCTGTGTGTGTATACATATGTATATGAGTGTATGCATATGCCTGTGTATGTGTGTGTCTTCCTGCGTGTGTGTCTCTGTGTCTACATGTGTGTCTCTGTGTGTGTGCATGTGTGTATCTGTGTGTGTGTCTGTGTGTCTGCATGTGTGTTTCTATATGTTTCTGTTTGTGAGTGTTCATGGGTGTTTCGTGTGTCTACGTGTGTGTGTGCGTCTGCACGTGTGTTTGTATTTGCATGTGTATCTGTGCATGTCTGTGTGTTTGCATGTGTGTCTTTGTGTGTCTGCATGTGTGCATGTGTGTCTGCATGTGTGTGTGTTTGCATGTGTCTGTATATGTCTGCCTGTGTGTTTGCATGTGTGTGTCTCTGTTTTGCATGTGTATCTGTGCATGTCGGTGTATGTGTTTGCTTGTGTATCTGTGTGTGTTTGTGTATCTGTGTGTGTCTGTGTTTGCATGTGTATCTGTGTGTGTTTGCTTGTGTATCTGTGCATGTCTGTGTGTTTGCATGTGTGTCTCTGCGTGTCTGCGTGTGTGTTTTCACGTGTATCTGTGCATCCCTGTGTTTTCCATGTGTATCTGTGTGTTTGCACGTGTGTGCATGTCTCTGTGTGTGTTTACATGTGTGTGCGTGTCTGCATGTGTGTCTTTGTGTGTTTGCATGTGTATGGGTGTGTCTCTGTCTTGCATGTGTATCTGTGCATGTCTGTGTGTTTGCGTGTGTGTTTGTGTGTCTGTGTGTGTGTTTGCAAATGTATTTGTGTGTATCTGTGTTTGTGTATCTGTGCATGTCTGTGTGTGTTTGCATGTGTGTCTGTATGTGTCTGCATGTGTGTTTGCATGTGTATCTGTGTGTCTCTGTGTTTTGCATATGTATTTGTGTGTGTTTGCATGTGTGTGCGTGTCTTTTTGTGTGTGTGTCTGTGCATGTCTTTGTGTTTGCACGTGTATTTGTGTGTGTCCGTACGTTTGTCTGCATGTGCATGTGCACGCATAACCCTTTCCCCAGACGTGACTCTGCTTCTTGGTCTCTCAGCTTCTAGCAGCCCTCTCTCCCTTTGTCACAAGGGGGTCAGACTCCAGAAGACCCGCCCACCCACCATCCCCCTGACTTCCAGCTGAGCCAAGTGGAAGATAAGGGCTGCTTCAAATGGCTCCTTTTCTCTAACTCCACATTGTGAACATGCCAGTGTTTATTTGGCCACATGGTCCATTTGGGACGATTTCCCTTGCAGTCCTGCTAAAAATCGCCCCATTTTCTTTCAGCCTTTGTCCTCTTTTTGCCTCAACCCCACCTGAGGTCAGACACCTTTCTTCTCTGTTTTTCAGTTATCTCTGGTGCTTTTATTCCCATCAGCAACTTAAGCTGCTACCTAGCAATTTGAGTCAGGGTGTTCAGCCTCTGATTTTTGAGAGAAACACACCCCTGATATTAAGCGGTTCACAGGCCCCATCCTCTGTCTGTGTCTTTTAATGGGAGGAATAATGAAGGAGCAACAACAAGCCAAATCCAACTACTTCTTTTGGGTAATTCTCCTATTGATTGCTCCCTAATCAGAAAACCTGTGGTCTTCATGTGAAGCAAAGACATTTGAAGCCAGCATTTTTATCACATTTGTCCAGCATAGATTGGAAGCTGATTTTCAAAACATCAGAACGATATCTAGAAGAACCTGTCCTGTCGGGGGTTTGCTTTCGTGGGCTAAGAAAATATCCCAACAGCTTTTTGACCTACGAAATCTGTCTTCAGAAAGTGGTTTCCACATGTGTGACATATTTAGCCTGCCTCGGAAAAACACAATTTATATTTGACAGTTTTAATATTTTGAACACTGCATGTGGACATTTTTATCAGGCAGGTTGTTTATGTTGACAGTGGGAGTTTGCAAACTAATGAAGAAAATAAGAAAGGAAATTAGCTTGAAGCTGCTGAGTATTTGCGAGCAGAAGGTAAACGAAGGAGGTACCGATGTCTAGAAATAATTGCCATCGCTGCCATGGTCCTCCATTAGCGCTGCCAGAAGACCCAGGGTCTGACAGTTAAATTAAAGCTTGCAACCCAGTGAAAAATTAGCAGCAGAAAGCTTGAATTCTGGTAACATCACACTGCATGCCATTTACTGTAGGGCTTGACAACTTTGTTCCATTCATAATATTCATTGGGGGGTAAGATGGTTTGGGAGACGTAGAAAACACTTTTAGCTGTAGCAGGCAGTGTTTACAAAGCAATGATCCGGCCAGTTTGCCATGACAGTGAGGGCTTGCTCAGGGAATTTCTTCTCTTGTTATGTGACACTGGATGATGACTGGAGTCTGAACTTTGACATCAGACAGAGTTGAGTATAAAGCCCAGCTCCACCTGGGTGGACCCTACTGGCTTTGTGTCTTTGGGCTAGGGACTTAAGCTTTCTGTTCCTTAGTTTTCTCACCTTCAAAGTGTAGCTAATAATATGACCTGCCTCATAAGATTATGAAGGAGTCGATGAGATAATGCATTAAAGGGCCTTGCACCATGTCTGGCACATCATAAGCAATGTAGTTGCTATTGTTCAAGAAGGCGGTAGAAGAGGAGTTTAGTTACAGTGGAAACGTTTGGAGGCTTCATGGGAAAGGTGCAAGTTGAGGTTCATCTGAACTATGAGTAAGGGTCTGACACGAGCATATGGGTTGGAAGAAAAGGGCAGCCTAGAAAGAGGAGAAGCGTCCGCAAAGATCTGCGGAGGCAAAGAGTTGATGGCCTCTTCAGGGCTTGAGAGAAGGACCGGGAGCAGGGAATGACCTTGAACTAAAATAGTCCTACGACCACTTTCTCTGTCACTCCTCAAGCGTAGGAAGTGGTCTTTCTGAATAGCCGGGTAACTTGCTTCAAGCTAGATTCTCTTGTTCAGTTCTTAAGCATCCAAGACCCAAGGAAGGGCAACCCAGCAAGGTAGTTCACCATCTCTCCCAAGACCCTCAATGCATTCCCCCTTTTCCCTTCCCCTTGGCTGGCCCTTGCCAATCTGGTGGATGAAAAATGGTATTTTCTGGCTGACGCCTCGTTTAGGAAATAGGTACAATGCTTCAGTTCAAATATAATGCTACAGTCTTTTAAGAAATGGCGTTATCTGTTGAAATTAGGTATATAAATACCCCTTCACCCAGGAATCCAATTTTGAGGAATCTGTCCTACACAGCTGAATGTACCAGTGCATAAAGATAAATGTACTAGCATGTCTTTTGCAATATTATTGAAAATGGCTTAAAAAGGCAGAAGCAAATCCAATGTTGTCCACTGATGAAGATGGTTGAATTAACAGGGAGGGTTACTCCTTCTATGGAATACGATACAGCTTTGATAGGAATTGATTACATCTCTATGTATCAACATCTCTCTGAGCCAGTTACATGCTATAACGTGAATAGTATGATCCAGTTTTTTTAAAAACGCAGGAAAACTTTTTCTGTGACGTATGGTTGGAGGAACATAAAGAAAAGTGTGGAAACGCACCCACCAAACTTAGCTGTGTTTCCTTGCTGGAAGGGTGTCCGGGATTGAGCAAAGAGGGAGCCACAGTTGCCCTTTTCTTTGTAAACCCGATTTTGACTTGTTACCACCAGCATGCATTTTGTAGCTTGAAAGGAAAATGCACGAAAATACATAAAAACGACACTTAGCTGCTGAATAGGGGATACGGGAAAAGAAACGTGGAGTGAAAGGGAAGCAAAATTGTGGAAGCCATGAGCAGGAAAGGAGAATGACAGCTGCTTTTGTTGATGTGTGTGCTGGGCTGGCTTCAGGTTTTGCTTGAGGGGGAGTATGTCTCCCTTCTTGTACGGTAGAGAGGGAAGCCAGCAAGTCGGCATCTGTCTTAGCTTGGCATGGAAACTTCCTTGCATGAGGCAGTCCCTGCTCACCTGTGCAGCATCATCTCCCCCCCAGTCTTTAGGCATGAGTACCATTGAGCTGCTTGCCTGACAGCCCACACGCCATCGTAAACACACACGTGCACACATGCACACACACTCATGCGTGTGCTTTCTGTGGTTTCTCACTTCTGTGTTGTTCTTTAAGCCCAGAGCACTCCTCACATTTCTTTTTTCTTTTTAATTTTTCAATGCTTAGTTTGAGAGAGAGAGAGAGAGAGAGAGAGAGAGAGAGAGAGAGAAAGCAAGTGGGGTAGGGGCAGAGAGAGTGGGAGAGAAACCCAACCACATTCCACAGCCACAGCGCAGAGCCTGATGTGGGGCTTGAACTCCCGAACCGTGAGATCATGACCTGAGCTGAAGTTGGACGCTTGACCAACTGAGCCACCCAGGTGCCCCAGGTGAATTTGTATTTGGCTTGTTTCAGATGAGGAAATGGAGGTCAGAGCAGTGGTGTGACCCATTCAAGGACTCACGGTGAAATGCTGATAGAATCAAATATTAAGGCCCTGTCTGCAGACTCCTACCTTGGGACGTTTCTGCTTCACCTATACTGTGAATTGCAGAAACGTACACACCCCAGTGGAATGCATTGGTGACTCTGTTACTGTTATTCAGGTGTGGTTTGTAGTTTGGGTCACATCTCCCTCTGATTCATTCTGTTGACTAGCTCTTAGCCAGACCATAATACCCTAATGACCAGGTGGATGAGTTAGGAAGCTTCCCCCTGCAAGTAACAGGCAAATCTAACTTAAAGGAGCTTAAACAAATTACAGAGGCATATTCTTTCATGCAAAGAAAAGTTTGCCTTAAGGCATGAGCTAGAACTGAAGGCTCCCCATCTTTCTTCTCTGCCACCCTCCGCTTGTGACTTTTATCCTCTGGTGGCTCCCCTCCTGGTTACAGGGTATTTGCTGCAGTTCTGGGCTTCTTGGTCTGCACACAAAAATAGTCAAATATGGGGAGAGCAAGGAGCCTGACCTGTATACTTTTAAAAGAGGAGACGGCACCGGGGTGGCTCAGTCATTAAGCATCTGACTTGGGCTCACGATGTGATCTCACAGTTGGTGAGTTCGTGTCCCACATCGGGTGAGTTGGAGCCCCACATCCGGTGAGCTCGAGGCCCAGGTGAGCCTCACTTCTCCCCCAACCCCTCTGTCTTTCTGCCCTCATGGGATTTTCCCTCTCTCTCTGCCCCTCCCTCACTTGTGCCCTCTCTCTCTCTCTCTCAAAATAAAACAAATAGAAGATAGGAGACAAAAACTCCACCAAGTCCTCCTCTGTGGGTCTGGGCAGTAAGGGATTAAAGTTGCCCAAACGTTTGACCGTTGGCCCCAGATACTGGGAGGTAACCTCTAAGCCCTTGGAGTGTCCTGCCTGATAAGAATGTCTTTGTTTACCTGATGGTCTTGGGCTATGGCCCATAGTCCATGTTAACAAGGCCTTGGGCCTTGCTTTGTGGCTCACCCTCTGGAGGGGCTGCAGACTAACTTTAGCCATGGGGCTGGTCAGTCCTGTCTACATGACTGAGCCCCAGGAAAACTCTGGGTACCAAGATTCAGGTGAGCATCCCGGGGTGGCAATACTCCATGCATATCATCACACATGGCTATTGAGAGAAGTCAGTATGATCTGCATGATTCCATTGGTGAAGGTCAGCTCGAGTCTCCATGCTTGGTATCTCTTGGACCTCTTCCCTTGGCTGATTTCAGTCTGTGCTCTTTTACTGTAATAAACCATACGATTGGTATAGTTGAAGTAAATTATCAAAACTGAGGGTGGTCTTGGAGACCCCCAAACTTGTAGTTGGTGTCAGACGGGAGGAAAGTCTTAGAGACGGTGTCCTTCTCCATAGGTCCTATTGACCAGAGCTGTGTTCTATGCTTGTTTCTCTGTCAATCACAGGCAAGTGGAACTGCCTTGGGTGGCTTGGATTGAAAAAGATTTAGCCCCCAGGACGGTGAAGAGCCTCCCCTGGAACGTTGGGCCTGTGATTCTTGAGACTTCTCTTAGGAACGAAGAAGGAGGGGCAATCATAACTGTTGGGATGCAGCTGACAGTGTCTACAACAAATTGTTTTTTTATCACTTTCTTTCTCCTTGCTGGGAGCAGTGTAGCATCCCAAAGGGGCATTTTACCTCTGCTCTCTGGATCTGGCCATGCTTCCTACCGCCTGAAGGGCCGTGCAATTTTCATTCCAGACCCCGACACTGATAAACTTGTCGATGTTTTGATCCCCCTGGGATCCAAAAGGCTTTGGAAAAAAGCCGCTTGGCCTGACCTTTCCCTATGATCAGCATTTGTGCAAAATAAGAACAAAAAAAATATCAGTGTAGAAACCTGAGAGAGTTCTTCCCTAAAGACCTCTTTCTATCACTGACCACCTCCCGTCAGCGGAGGCCTCGCATCCCAACCAGCCTAGGCTTTTGGCCTACAAGTTGTTTCTGGAGATGTGAGTGTCCCATAAAAATAATAAATTCTTATAATAATGATATTAATGTATTGAGGGTTATTCTATACCACGTATGGTGCAGAGAGGCTCTGAATCCATTACCTCATTTAATGTCATTTTAAATCCCATTTCAAGGAATGTGAGGTAGGTTTTGATTACATTTATTTGTGTCTGGACGAGCAAAGTGAGGCTCAGAGAAGTGAAGTAACTTGCCCATAGTCACACAGCCGGTAAGTGCTATAGTCAGAGCTGGACGCTTCTCAAGCAGGGTCTCGAGCTACTAAGCTACACTGCCATGTCGTGAGTTCATATCGGTGGGGAGAGGGGTTTTATCAGAGGAATAGGAGGTTGCCATTGAGGGGTTTGGAGCACAGGATGGCTTGCTCATTTTGAACAGGGCATTTGGGTAATATCAGAGTGTTCCAGAATGCCCTTGGTAGGCTTGTCCAGCCTACCCCTGGAGTTTATTTGAGAATGACCTTGCATGCTTCAACCAAAGAAACATTTCTTTGATCTATTTTATGTTAGGTCTTGGATTCCATGTAATATTTCATTTGAGTAGAACTTTTCACTGTCCTTAGAAAAGAAAATTAGAAATCCTTTCATCTAGATGAGAGTGGAAAATCTATGGCCTGTGGACCAACTCTGGGAAGTTGCCCGTTTTTAGAAATAAAGTTATATGGGAACACAGACATACCCATGCACTGGACATATCGTCTACATTTGCTTTTGTTGTAAATGGCAGAGTTAAAAAATGTACCATTTGCTCCTTTCCAGAAAACATTTGTGGACTTCTGATCTAGATCAGGGTGTCTTAACCTTGTCACTTGACGTTTGGGGTCAGATCATTATTTAAATTTTTTTAGTGTTTTTTTTGAGAGAGAGAGTACTCACTGGGGGGGAAGGACAGAGAGAAAGGGAGACAGAATTCAAAGCAAGCTCTGCACTGTCAGAGCAAAGGCCATCATGGGGCTCGAGCCCACGAATGGTGGGATCATGACCTGAGCCGAGGTCAGACGCTCAACTGAGCCACCCAGGCTCCCATGAGTCAGATCCTTATTTTTGGAGGATTTTGATCTATGTGTTGTAGGGTGTTGAGCAGCATCCTTGACATCCACCCACTACACCCCAGTGGCAACCCCCACCCCAATTGTCAACGAGTACCTTCAGTCAGCCAGCACATCCATGGTCTCTAGATCATGTTCTTATTATGTTCATTATTATTATCATGTTCGATATTATGTTCTTTCCAGATCTGACATTCTAGACATTTATGGCTTCTTACAGTCATTTCAATGAAAGTGGCCAATAGATTTTGGCTACCATTTTTATAGAATTTATTCATGAGTATTGAGGGAGAAACTACTGTGTGCCTCTGTGACATCATTTTCTGGATAGATCTTTTTAGCTATTCAACTCCAAATGGATCATTTCATCAATATGCTTTAAAAATAACTCTTTTAGGGGCGCCTGGGTGGCTCAGTCGGTTAAGCAGCCAACTTTGGCTCAGGTCATGGTCTCATGGTTAGTGAGTTCGAGCCCCATGTCGGGCTCTGTGCCGACAGCTCAGAGCCCGGCGCCTGCTTCAGCTTCTGTGTCTCCCTCTTCTCTCTGCCCCTCCCCCACTTGTGCTCTGTCTCTATCTCTCAAAAATGAAGAAACATTAAAAAAATAATTCTTTGGCAAGGCACGTTTTGGCCTCACTTAGGGTGGCAGATGGTAACCTGAGGCTTGGGGAAGGAGGAGACGGCTGGTGTTGAGATCTCAGTTTAGCCAGATTGGACACGTCAATGAAATTTCTCTGACCTTCAGTTTTTTTGTCTCTGCCCTGGGAACAGTAATGACTACCTTACTGAGTGGTTGTGACACTCATAGGAGATGACTTCATGGAAATAAGGAGCTTAGAAAAGATGGCCTGGAGGTTATTTGTATATGCATCTCCAAAGGGTACAGCAACATTGAGCCAAAACACCCTCCTGGTACACACTGGATTTCCAGCAGAATAGGAGAGATACCTCTCTAAAGCCCGGAAGTTTTGAGAAAGTTTATGAAACCATGCATTTTCATAATTCTCTTTGGGGCTGGTAAAGAAGTATCACTGTGTAGCTGAGACATACAGGAGGATGGAGTAAAATAACATTGAACGTACGCCACGTTTTATGACTTGGTGATTATAAACTCTCAGGAGCTGGAATATCACTGGAGGGTTAGACAAGAAAATGATGCTTGATTATAATATGTCCAGGACCACAGTGTTAGTACCATAATTAAAAAAAAAATCTAGTTTGAGACCCTAATTCTTTTCATTTTCACAATGCCTCCTGCTTTTGTGAATCCTAAGAATTCAGAGATCCTCTGTAACTGTGCCATTGTCAAGTATTGAAATCATTGTCTCCAAATCTATTTCATTGAACTCATAGCTATAGAGTTGTCTACCGTTTAGACATTTCCCTGTGGCCTAAAGATTGCACCATGGTGTAATCATGTAAGCTAATTATCTGTGGTTGAAATTTTGGTTCAGGTTCAGCTTTTCTAATAGGAGATTTTATAATTAGGTTCTGTGCCACTCTATGGGTGGCACCTTTTCCTTATGTCTGTGTACGTGTGTGTGTACATGGTAACATTAAAGATGTGATGTGTGGAAGGCCATCCAGGCAACGTGAACAGTCTGAAGGTCTCCATGCAAATGCTGACACTATCCATGACCTTTCCAATCAGCATGTGGAGCCTGGGCTAGAAGCCAACAAGTCGGGGCTGCACTCTGCTTTTTGCCAATTATCTGCTCTGTGTCCTTGAGAGAGTAACCCCACTCTGGGCCTCAATTTTCCCCTCTGTAAAATGAGCACATTAGATAAACAGAGCTTTTGCCATTGAAGTTCCCACTCCTCCTCTCCATCAGGCCTTTCTCGCCCTCTGACCTCCAGCCCCATGTTTAGGCCGTTTTAACATATTCAACTCCAAAGTCCTTCTCTTTTACCTCCCCCTTTCCAATTCATTGCTTCCTGCTGAGCTGACTGTTAACGGCACTGTTACAGGATCATTTTCCAGAAAAGGTAAAATCATGACTCCCGTAGCCATGCAAAATAAATGTGTGTGTGTTCACTGGGTTGAGTAGTGTCCCCCTCCAAATTCACATGTACCCAGAATCTGTGAATATGATCTTATTCAGGGGTAGGATCTTTGCAGGTGTAACCAAATTGAGATGAAGTCATGCTGGATGAGGATGGTCCCTAAATCCGATGCCTGGTGCCCTCAGAGAAGAAATCTGGAAACAGAATGCTGTGTGCAGACAGAGGCAGAGAGTCAGAGTGATGCATCTATGAACCAAAGATTGCCAGCAAACATAAGAAACTAGGGAGAAGCAAGGAAGGATTCTCTCCCAGAGCCTCCAAGAGAGCCTGACCCCACAGCCACCTTGTTTTCAGACCTCTGTCCTCCAGAATTTTGAGAGTAACTTTCCGTGCTTTGTGGCCACTAAATTTGAGATAATTTACCATAGCAGCCCTTGGAAACAAATACATTGGGAGAAGGTAGCAGAAAATAATCTGATTTGATTTGATGAACTTTCGCTGAGGGTCTGTGCGGTGGCTTCCAGCCTTGTGGCAGGTGTGGGGGATTTGGAAGGGGCTGTTAACAGTCACCATCGATAACACATGGTAGGGGCCACACTGTTTGGGCTGATTTGTCTTCCTTTTTTGGTCTTCCAAATGGATCCTTCTTTCCATTACAATGTTTGGCTTTTGTCATTGGATTGGATCCCTCTTGTTGACCACTACAAACCCTGTCAGCCCCACCTTTTACTCCATGTGCCGCTGTGGTAACTAGGTGAGAGCAGATGTCAAGAGACTTGAACAGCTCAGGCTTCATCCAAGACTCTCAGGATGTACCTCTAGCTTCTTGTCTCAGGGCTTCGCTAATACCCCGGTGGTAACTCAGGTGGCTTGTAGGAGCTTACTGGCATTCATAGGGGACCCAGGAGTGTGTATGTGCACATGCACACACGCATGTGTCTGGTTCATGCCCATGGGGCCACTCCTGAACGATGCATACAGGGTATCTTGGCATTGTTTTCGTTTTCTCTGTTCCTCTTCCCTGGACCCTCACTCCAGCTCCCTACAATCCCTGACCAAGTAAGCCACTGGCACACTGACCCTTGTCACTGGTCTTACTCTCAGGAGACCCAGGCTGAGACGGTGTTCCCCTCACTCCACAGCACCTTCCTCTGTCAGATCTTCCTTCCACCCAACCCCAGGCTTGAGTCATTCCCTTCTTTGCTTTGGGACCATTTACCTTCTGTGCCATTTTGATACTAATGGGATGCAAATGTGAATTATTAGGGAAGTGGAGTCAGTTGGAGGGTTCTCCCAGATGTGTGTTCTTACCTGCTGGGGGTTGCTCTGGACAGCAGAGTGAGATCCTCCTTGTCTGCAGCTCAGACCCCTCAGGTGCTTCTGGGGGCCTGTGGCTGGAAGGTGAAGGGCCATTTCTAGCTCTCTGTTGCTTCTTTTGGGCAGGAACAGAGCCTTTAGGGCCTCCAAGCACAGTGTTGTTTGGTTTCCTATGGCAACAGCAACAAATGACCACAAACGAATGGGTCAAAACAGTATACATCTATTGTCTTACCGTTCTGGTGGCCAGAAATCCTAAAATCAAGGTGTTGGCAGGGGCTACATTCCCTTTGGAAGTTTTAGAGGCATATCTCTCTCCTTGTGTTTTGCAGCTTCTGGGGGCCACTGGCAGTGTTAAGCTTGTGGCCCCTTTCTCCATCTGAGAGGGTACCATTTTTACCCCCAAGTCCATCATCCCATCTCTGACCTCCTGCCTTTGTGTTAAAAGGATTCCTGTGGCAGGGTGCTTGGGTGGCTCATTTGGTTAAGCCTCTGACTCTTGACTTGATTCAGATCATGATCTCATGGCTCATGAGATTGAGCCCTGCTTCAGGTTCTGTGCTGACAACATGGAGCCTGCTCTCCCTCTCTGTCTCTGTCCCTCTGCTGTTCTCACTCTTTCCATCTCTCAAATATAAGTAAATAAACTAAAAAAAAAAAACCAAAAGGATTACTGTAGTCACCCTGAGCTTAGCCAGGTCATTCAGGAAAACCTCCCCATCATTATAGCCGTAATTTAATCACATCTACAAATTCCCTTTCACCGCATGTTACCTTTATCATATTCATAGGTTCTGGGGATTAGGGCATGGAAATATTTGAATGGGACATTATTCTGCTTATCTTACTTTTTTTTCATCTTATTTGGTGAAAAGATCCTATCCGTCTATCTATTGCTCCATCCATCCATATCATCTATCATATATCTGTCTACTTAGCCTATATACTTACCTATTTTACTCATCATGATTCTTAAGTGATGAGAGACTTTTATACCTGGCATAAATCTCAAACAAAATGAAACTTGGAACAAAGAACCTTCAAACAATGAAATCACTACAAAGGAACAAGATAATTTTAGAAATGACACGTGGACTCTGAAGCAGCACCTTGTTCAAAAGTAATGTTCTTTTCAGGAGCAAATATTATTAAGTGGAAGTCTCAGCTTATCTCAGGACCTCACTAAATCACTGCTCATCAAACTGGGTCCAAAATGAAGTTCCTGATCAAAGATACCAAACTCCTGCTCAGCTGTTAATGGATATGATTAGGTTGAGATCTTCATGTTTGGCCCATTTCTTCTCTTCCAGTCCTTGTGGTAGACATTTTCCTTTTTTTGGAAAAAAATGTCTACCTTGTGGGTAGATATTTTCCATTTTTCCTTTGGGTTCCCCGGAAGCACCAAGTAACAGTCCCAACCACCAGTGACTTAAACAAGAGGTGATTTACTATTTCCTACCAAAGAACGCTGGTAATAACAGAGGACCACGCATGTCTGCTATAGTTTGTGTAAATGTCTGCACATCATCAGATTCCCATGTTGTGTTTCCTTTTCTTCCTGCTGAAGTTGTCCTAATGATTATATACAAGATCTGACCTCAGAAGCCTGTTTTCCTTTGGCTGTGTGATGGAGAGACTGGAGAGTTTTTTCCAGTGCTTCAGGGTCATGGTTTCTAGGGAAGGTATAAGTTTTCTACTTAAAATGGCCTCTGACTCTCTGGCCACATATTCATTGATCAGCCTGAGCCTGTGATGTAATTAATCCTTCAGCTAATAGCCAGAAAGGAGTGTATGGTAAAGACAGACTGGTCTATACTTCTCCAAGCCAGGAAATGTAGAGTTAACCCCTCCCGGGGTAACTTTCATTGTGTCCCAAGTTGGTGAGGGAGGCGGGAGTTAAGATTATAACCTAGGGCTAGAGAGTTCAAGGGGAACTCATTCCTTTTCTTGAGAAGCATTTGCTGAGACAGCATCTTTATGGGCCGAGTCTGTCTGTCTCCTACTAAGGCCAGTTTACCAGAGGAAGGCTTATGGTGGATGCTTCATCCTTGGACTTAGTAGAGCAGGTGCTAAAGGTCTGTGCCTTTGTACATGCCAATTAAACATTTGAAAAAGGCAATGATTTTGGACAGAAGTTTTGACCTCAGAATAGTTGTCATTGGCAACGGCCAGCTCCTTTGTAACCCTGCATGGTCCTTCGCTTGTTTGCCGTTCTTTGTGGCTCATTGTCTCCACCCTGGCTATTTTACAAATAATATACCTCCCTCCTCCATTCCCCTTCTGCCTCCATTCTGAATGGATCTACTTTTTCATGTTATCCCTTTGATCAGAAACATTAAATAGCTTCCCATTTCATAGCCTTCCTGTTGAATAGGGCACAGCCTACTGGGTCAGATCCAAGGTTATATCCTTGTCTTATCTCCTACTGTTGCCCAGGAAGTTCTGACTATCAATGATGCCTTGTCTTTTTCTATCTGCACGTCTTTGCTCAACACTCATTTTTTTAATTAAAAAAATTTTTTTAACGTTTATTCATTTTTGAGCGACTGAGCGTGAACGGGGGAGGGGCAGAGACAGCAAGAGACACAGAATCTGAAGCAGGCTCCAGGCTCTGAGCTGTCAGCACAGAGCCCCATGTAGGGCTCGAACTCACGGACTGCGAGATCATGCCCTGAGCTGAAGTCCGATGCTTAACTGACTGAGCCACCCAGGTGCTCCTCAACACTCATTTTAAGTTAGAACTTGCTCTTCCATCATTGCCTACAAATTTCTATCTCTTCTGCAATGGACAGTTCAAGTGCTCTCTGTCCTGGGATTTTCTCAACCAGACGAAGCCTTTTTCTCCTTGAAGGTTTTCTCCTGAGATAGTATTTCTGTAAAGTGTTTTTCTTAGATACTGTTTCTGAGAAATGTTCAGCTCATCATCAACTATAATTTTGTTTTTTAAGTTACTGGTTTAGGGGTACCTGGGTGGCTCAGTCGGTTAAGCGTCAGAGTCAGACTTCAGCTCAGGTCATGATCTCGCGGTGCGTGAGTTTGAGCCCTGCATCGGGCTCTGTGCTGACAACCCAGAGCCTGAAGCCTGCTTCAGATTCTGTGTCTCCCTCTCTTCTCTCTCTCTCTCTCTCTCTGCCCCTTCCCCACTCACTCTGTCTCTCTCAAAAATAAAAATAAATATTAAAAAAAAATTTAAGTTACTGCTTTACATGCCATAATTCCCTTAAAAGACTGACTTAACATGAATAACTTTAATTTTATATTGTCCAGATCATCAAACCTCCTATCCACATAGAATTATTTAATTAGCTAGGACGATGTATTTTATAAAAAAAACAAAACCCAAAAAACTGTAGCAGTTTCAAAGCATTATTTAGTGTGCTTTTTAGAACTTATTAAAACCAGAGGCTCTTGGTCTCCCACAGGTTAACAAGACACAATCCAGAGAATTTTGCCTAATATTCCAGAATGTTCTCGAATCCTTGAAGCCCATCCATGAACTACCAACCTCATAAGCTCAAGAACAAGATCTTGTGTTGTTGTTTTTCTTTAATGGTTTTTTAATTTATTTTGAGAGAGAGAGGGAGTGCATGCGTGCACGTGAGCACAGGAGGGGCAGAGAGAGAAAGAGATAATCCCAAACAGACTCTGCCCTGTCAGCATAGAGCCTGCCATGGGGCTCAATCTCACGAACCATGAGATCATGAACTGAGCCGAAATCAAGAGTTGGACACTTAACCAACTGAGCCACCCAGGCCTCCCAAGAGCTTGTGTTTTGATAGATTAATTCTCCTGTATCTTATATGAGCTGAAGCAGAAGGGAACTCTATTTGACATTGTCAATAGACAACTTCTAACAAGATTAATATTAAACTTGATTCAACAAATGTAATTTTTATGGGTTTACTTCAAAGGGAGAAAGGCTTCTATGTGGGTCTTGAAGAGGTCAGGACATTATAAATGCCATTCTGCTCAGTTGTGAGTGAAATACACATTTCGGCTCTTTATTGATCCAAAAGGCTTAAATCCAAGTCATTTAGGGCTCGAACCATCCCCTTTTTATGGCATAAAAATAACTCCCCCAGATCAGCAGAAAACCATTTCCTGCATCAGGTTCAATACACTGATAAAATAATAAGACCCAGATAAGACCCTCCGGTCGCCATCTGGCTATTTTTTATTAAACAAGAGTGACACCATATCTAGTCAGTATTAAATCAACTGCTTGGGGGTGTCTTTGTGGTTCTATAAAAGCTGTTAAAACAGCTGTGGGCCAAGTAATTAATGAATTGATGAACCCAGTTGACCTAATTTGGTCGTGATTAGGCTAGAGAAACCAGTCCACATGCAAGCTGTAGAGTTTTGGATGGTAGATTTTCTCACAGCTTTGGTGACACTGCGTGTGAGCGAAGAACAGAACTTGTGCTCTCCCTCTGTCTGTCTGCCTGCCTGTCTGTCTCTCTCTCTCTCTCTCTCTAGGCTCCAAGTCTGTGATGCTTCTCTCTCAGCTACTTCACCGTTTTTCCATCTCTCTGTTCTGTAGACTCCTCTTGTGTACTTTTCCTTGCCCTCCCCATCCCTGACTTTGCTACCTATCACCTCACACCCAGAGAGCTGCTGTGCCTTCCCACCAAGGTCGTGGCTTCTGTTCTAGCCTCCGCGCAAGCACATTTCTTAAAAAAACAAACAAACAACAACAACAAAAAACTATCACTTTTTATTTACATTAAAAAAAAGTGTGACGATGCAGATGAAATCTCTTTGACAACATCCTTATTCCCCAAACTGTGTTCCTCTGTCCGGAATGTTCCTATGTATCAATTTGATATGTGAGCTTCTAGACGTCGTTATTTGTATTCACGAATACATGGGCCAATAGAAAGTGTGTAGAAACCTGTGTGTGTTGGTAGTATCATAATTCATTATTGTTGGGCAACACGCCTTTTTTCACTCAACGATACAACTTAGAGATTTTCCCGAAGTCTTTTTTTTAATTAAAAAAATTTTTTTTAATGTTTGTTTATTTTTGAGAGAGAGAGACAGAGTGTGAGCAGGGGAGGGACAGAGAGACACAGAGCCTGACATGGGACTCGAACTCACGGACCACGAGATCATGACCTGAGCTGAAGTCGGACGCTTAACTGAATGAGTCACCCAGGCGTCCCTTTCCCAAAGTCTTACATACAGGTTGACTTCATTCTCTTTAATTGTGGTGTAATCCTCCCTAGTCTAAATATAGCAAAGCTTATTAGGCCATTTTCCTGTTGATAATTTGCGTATTTCTTGTTATGAAAATCAATACAATTTATTTCTGCATTTTCTAAAACATCCTTTGATGAGCACTGGCTATGAAACTTTCAGGTACCCGGGCACCTGGGTGGCTCAGTCCGTTGAGTGTCCAACTTCAGATCATGATCTCGTGGTTCTTGAGTTCAAGCCCCTCAGCAGGCTCTCTGCTGACAGTGCAGAGCCTGTTTGGGATTCTCGCTCTCCCCCTCTCTTTTTGCCCCTCCCCCTCCACTCCTCCTTTCTCTCTCTCTCTCAAATAAACTTTAAAAATAAAAAGATATATTAACAAAAGAAATAAAATAAAACTTTCAGGTGCCTACATCTTCAAGTCCGAATGGCCTTTGGGGAATGTGCTCCCCATCCTCCTTTACTCGGGTACTTCTCACCGTGCCCCTACCACATGCCCACGACCAAGCTGGTGTTCCCGTCCCTTACACACTCCTTGTGCTTTGGCTCATTCAGATCATTGCCATCACTCAGAATGAGCCTCCATCTCTTTATCCTGGTTAAGATGTGACCATCGCTTACCTATAAATAACGCTGATTATATTCTGAACGTTGGCTAATGCTTTACATGTTTCTGATGTTTCCCACTGCTCTGTGATGTGGGTTCATAATTATACCCATTTTACGGATCAAGAAACTAAGACCTAGCATGATTCAGTAATTTGCCCAAACTTACCTGGCTTGTAAGTGGTGTGGCTGAGATTCAAATCCAGGCAGCCCAGCTCCAGAATCTATGATCTTAATCACTCATCTGTACATTTTCTCTGTTACATATTGTATGCCCCTGCCTCCTTCAAGCTCTCCTTGGTCACCTCTCCAGACCTCTCCCGACCTCTCCCAACCTCTCCCATTTATTCTCCTGTTCACCAAACGTTTTTGAGCTCCTGACTATGTGCATGTTCTATGCCAGATTCCGGGGATGTATTCATGAACAAAATGGTGCCGTCTATGACCTGAACTTGTCAGGCTGATAAACACAACTTCATAGGCAGTGCTGCCCACGCCACTCAGAGGGACTGGTTGCATGCTCCTATTTATCTTTTTGTGGATGTGTTTTGGACCTTCTATCTGCGGGTCCTTTCAAGGCAGATGAGAGAATCCTGGGGGCTGCCCTGATGTGGCTTCAGGAAGATGGGGGCTTAGACAACCCATCATGGCTCTTAGACCCTGAGCATCTTAAGCTAAGGCAGAGAAAAGTTCTAAAAGTTCCTGTTCATCAGAGTGGCCGTGTGTCTGTCTACTTTGCCTTCTGTAAGACTGTTGAACCCATGCGTCCAGCAGGTAGAAACAACAATGACAAAAACCACAAGCTAAAAAAGGGGGGAAAGGATGGAACTAGAGGTGCAGGCTTGTACGTTCCACACCATTAATGCCAGCAAAAGGCAAGAAAAAAAAAGACACTGGAACAACTTTGCTAAAATTGTGTCTTGTTTACATGCCAGATAATGCTTTCTGGAAGGTATCATTTGCTTATTGATTGACTTCCAATACTAGGCATTAAACTCAGTCCATTTACTTATTCTGAGCATTTGTATTGAAATATTATTCCTTTAAGAAATTTTTTTAATGTGTATTTTTGAGAGAGAGAGAGAGAGAGAGAGAGAGAGAGAGAGAGAGAGAGAGCGCGCGCGCGAGCAGGGGGGGTGCAGAGAGAGATGGAGACACAGAATCTGAAGCAGGCTCCAGGCTCCGAGCTGTCAGCACAGAGCCTGACGTGGGGCTCGAACTCACAAGCTGTGAGATCACGACCTGAGCCGAAGTCCGAAGCTTAACCCACTGAGCCACCCAGGTGCTCTGAAATGTCCTTCCTTTGCCAGACCTGTCCTCCATCTTTGCTCAGAAAAGGAGACCGTTTTCTCCCCTCCCAGCCCTTCGTATTCACCCCCCGTATTCGTGCTCTGCGGGGGTAAGCACAGCCTGGGAAGGACAAGTCATGGTCTCTGTCTCACAAATGAAGGAAAGCTGACTACTCAGGGTAGTGACAGACTGAATGTTAGATTAGGGGTCTCCAAATCCTTGTCCGGTCACCAGGGCTGCACCACAGTGCTTTCCTTCTTTGTGCCAGGTCTATGGTTTTATTATTTTTAAGTTTATTTATTTATTTTGGGAGAGACAGAGACAGCGCAAGCAGGGGAGGGGGAGAGGGAGAGAGAAAGAGTCTCAAGCAGGCTCCACACTGCCAGCGCAGAATCCAGGGTGGGGCTCGAACCTGCAAACCATGAAATCATGACCTGAGCCAAACCAAGAATCAGATGCTTAACCGACTGAGCCACCCAGGCGCTCCCCAGGTCTATCTTTTAAAAATGCCAGCACCAGGCAAAATACAAGGATAAAGAGAAAATTCTGAAAGCATCAAGGGGTAAATGTGGCCTCACATATAAAGGGAGACCTATAAGACTCGTGACTGATCTCTCTTTTGAAACTTGGCAGGCCAGAAAGAATTGGCACGAGATTTTCAGTGTGCTAGACAGAAAAAATATGCAGCCGAGAATCCTTTATCCAGCAAGTCTGTCATTTAGAATAGAAGGAGAGATAAAGGTCTTCCCAAACAAAAACTGAAGGAATTTGTCACCACTAAACCAGCCCTACAAGAGATCCTAAGGGGGACCCTGTGAGACAAAGTACCAGAGACATCACTACAAGCATAAAACATACAGACATCACAATGACTCTAAACTCGTATCTTTCTATAATAACACTGATGTAAATGGATTAAATGCGCCAACCAAAAGACTTAGGGTATCAGAATGGATAAAAAAACAAGACCTATCTATTTGCTGTCTACAAGAGACTCATTTTAGACCTGAGGACACCTTTAGATTGAGAGTGAGGGGATGGAGAACTATTTATCATGCTACTGGAAGCCAAAAGAAAGCTGGAGCAGCCATACTTATATCAGACAAACTAGACTTCAAATTAAAGGCTGTAACAATAGATGAAGGACTTATATAATAGTTACAGGGTCTATCCATCAGGAAGAGCTAACAATTATAAATGTCTATGCGCCGAATACCGGAGCCCCCAAATATATAAAACAACTACTCATAAACATAAGCAACCTTATTGATAAGAATGTGGTAATTACAGGGGACTTTAACACCCCACTTACAGAAATGGATAGATCATCTAGACACACGGTCAATAAAGAAACAAGGGCCCTGAATGAGACATTGGATCAGATGGACTTGACGGATATATTTAGAACTCTGCATTCCAAAGCAACAGAATATACTTTCTTCTCGAGTGCACATGGAACATTCTCCAGGATAAATCATATACTGGGTCACAAAACAGCCCTTCATAAGTTTACCAGAATTGAAATTATACCATGCATACTTTCAGACCACAGTGCTATGAAGCTTGAAATCAACCACAGAAAAAAGTCTGGAAAACCTCCAAAAGCATGGAGGTTAAAGAACACCCTACTAACAAATGAGTGGGTCAACCAGGCAATTAGAGAAGAAATTAAAAAATATATGGAAACAAACGAAAATGAAAATACAACAATCCAAACGTTTTGGGACGCAGCGAAGGCAGTCCTGAGAGGAAAATACATTGCAATCCAGGCCTATCTCAAGAAACAAGAAAAATCCCAAATACAAAATCTAACAGCACACCTAAAGGAAATAGAAGGAGAACAGCAAAGGCAGCCTAAACCCAGCAGAAGAAGAGAAATAATAAAGATCAGACCAGAAATAGACAATATAGAATCTAAAAAAACTAGAGCAGATCAACGAAACCAAGAGTTGGTTTTTTGAAAAAATAAACAAAATTGACAAACCTCTAACCAGGCTTCTCAAAAAGAAAAGGGAGATGACCCAAATAGATAAAATCATGAATGAAAATGGAATTATTACAACCAATCCCTCAGAGATACAAACAATTATCAGGGAATACTATGAAAAATTATATGCCAACAAATTGGACAACCTGGAAGAAATGGACAAATTCCTGAACACCCACATTCTTCCAAAACTCAATCAGGAGGAAATAGAAAGCTTGAACAGACCCATAACCAGCGAAGAAATTGAATCGGTTATCAAAAATCTCCCAACAAATAAGAGTCCAGGACCAGATGGCTTCCCAGGGGAGTTCTACCAGACGTTTTAAACAGAGATAATACCTATCCTTCTCAAGCTATTCCAAGAAATAGAAAGGGAAGGAAAACTTCCAGACTCATTCTATGAAGCCAGTATTACTTTGATTCCTAAACCAGACAGAGACCCAGTAAAAAAAGAGAACTACCGGCCAATATCCCTGATGAATATGGATGCAAAAATTCTCAATAAGATACTAGCAAATCGTAGCATATAAAAATGATTATTCACCATGATCAAGTGGGATTCATTCCTGGGATGCAGGGCTGGTTCAACATTCGCAAATCAATCAACGTGATACATCACATTAACAACAACAAAAAAGAGAAGAACCATATGATCCTGTCAATCGATGCAGAAAAGGCTTTTGACAAAATCCAGCACCATTTCTTAATAAAAACCCTTGAGAAAGTCGGGATAGAAGGAACATACTTAAAGATCATAAAAGCCATTTATGAAAAGCCCACAGCTAACATCATCCTCAACGGGGAAAAACAGAGCTTTTTCCCTGAGATCAGGAACACGACAGGGATGCCCACTCTCACTGCTGTTGTTTAACATAGTGCTGGAAGTTCTAGCATCGGCAATCAGACAACAAAAGGAAATCAAAGGCATCAAAATTGGCAAAGATGAAGTCAAGCTTTTGCTATTTGTAGATGACATGATACTATACATGGAAAATCCGATAGACTCCACCAAAAGTCTGCTAGAATTGATACATGAATTCAACAAAGTTGCAGGATACAAAATCAATGTACAGAAATCAGTTGCATTCTTATACACTAACAATGAAGCAACAGAAAGACAAATAAAGAAACTGATCCCATTCACAATTGCACCAAGAAGCATAAAATACCTAGGAATAAATCTAACCAAAGATGTAAAGGATCTGTATGCTGAAAACTATAGAAAGCTTATGAAGGTAATTGAAGAAGATTTAAAGAAATGGAAAGACATTCCCTGCTCATGGATTGGAAAAATAAATATTGTCAAAGTGTCAATACTACCCAAAGCTATCTACACATTCAATGCAATCCCAATCAAAATTGCACCAGCATTCTTCTCGAAACTAGAACAAGCAATCCTAAAATTCATATGGAACCATAAAAGGCCCCGAATAGCCAAAGGAATTTTGAAGAAGAAGACTATGCAGGAGGCATCACAATCCCAGACTTTAGCCTCTACTACAAAGCTGTCATCATCAAGACAGCATGGTATTGGCACAAAAACAGACACATAGGCCAATGGAATAGAATAGAAACCCCAGAACTAGACCCACAAACGTATGGCCAACTCATCTTTGACAAAGCAGGAAAGAACATCCAATGGAAAAAAGACAGCCTCTTTAACAAATGGTGCTGGGAGAACTGGACAGCAACATGCAGAAGGTTGAAACTAGACCACTTTCTCACACCATTCACAAAAATAAACTCAAAATGGATAAAGGACCTGAATGTGAGACAGGAAACCATCAAAACCTTAGAGGAGAAAGCAGGAAAAGACCTCTCTGACCTCAGCCGTAGCAATCTCTTACTCGACACATCCCCAAAGGCAAGGGAATTAAAAGCAAAAGTGAATTACTGGGACCTTATGAAGATAAAAAGCTTCTGCACAGCAAAGGAAACAACCAACAAAACTAAAAGGCAACCAACGGAATGGGAAAAGATATTTGCAAATGACATACCGGACAAAGGGCTAGTATCCAAAATCTATAAAGAGCTCACCAAACTCCACACCCGAAAAACAAATAACCCAGTGAAGAAATGGGCAGAAAACATGAGTAGACACTTCTCTAAAGAAGACATCCGGATGGCCAACAGGCACATGAAAAGATGTTCAGCGTCGCTCCTTATCAGGGAAATACAAATCAAAGCCACACTCAGGTATCACCTCACGCCAGTCAGAGTGGCCAAAATGAACAAATCAGGAGACTATAGATGCTGGAGAGGATGTGGAGAAACGGGAACCCTCTTGCTCTGTTGGTGGGAATGCAAATTGGTGCAGCTGCTCTGGAAAGCAGTGTGGAGGTTCCTCAGAAAATTAAAAATAGACCTACCCTATGACCCAGCAGTAGCACTGCTAGGAATTTATCCAAGGGATACAGGAGTACTGATGCATGGGGGCACTTGTACCCCAATGTTCATAGCAGCACTCTCAACAATAGCCAAATTATGGAAAGAGCCTAAATGTCCATCAACTGATGAATGGATAAAGAAATTGTGGTTTATATACACAATGGAATACTACATGGCAATGAGAAAAATTGAAATATGGCCTTTTGTAGCAACGTGGATGGAACTGGAGAGTGTGATGCTAAGTGAAATAAGCCATACAGAGAAAGACAGATACCATATGGTTTCACTCTTATGTGGATCCTGAGAAACTTAACAGGAACCCATGGGGGAGGGGGAGGAAAAAAGAAAAAAAAAAAGGTTAGAGTGGGAGAGAGCCAAAGCATAAGAGACTGTTAAAAACTGAGAACAAACGGAGGGTTGATGGGGGGTGGGAGGGAGGAGAGGGTGGGTGATGGGTATTGAGGAGGGCACCTTTTGGGATGAGCACTGGGTGTTGTATGGAAACCAATTTGACAATAAATTTCATATATTAAAAAAATAAATAAATAAAAAATAAACAAATAAAAATGCCAGCACCAGCCCCAGAGGTCGGCAGATAATTCAAAATCACGTTTCACTCCTCCACAGGCTGAGCCCTATAAAACCAGGTGGCTCTTGGTTCCCCCCAAACATCCCTCGGCCTTTTATGGCTCTTTGCCTCTGTGCATGTAGTTGCTCTTCCCTGTTTGCTTAGCCCCTTTTGTGTGATGAGACTCCGTTCACGTGTCATTTCCTCTGGGAAGCCCTCCATGCTGTCATTGGTGGCTCCAGCTTCTTGAGATGACACTTTCCTTTAGTATTTATGCAAATATCTAGAGTTTTAATCCACTAGAAGGCAGGAAGTCAAGTATGGTTGCCTGTATCTCCAGGTGTTCTTAGCAGAATACTAGAGTTGGGGGCGTACTCTCTCCTCATCATCTCTTGGTCGGAGTCTCTGACCATTGAATTTCTCACCTCCTACAAATGCCCTCTTCTCTCCATTGCCCCAAGTGTGACCCATAGTGACATAGTCTTCAGTGTACCCCTGACATAGGTTGTCTTGTCCAGCAGATGTTTAACGGAAGAGGTTTTGCTCATCACAGTAGATTACATCATGGACCAGAACGCACAATAACTTGAAATGAAATATTTGATGTCATGATGCCAAGAATTCATCAAAGCCTTCCTGGTGCTGGGCTTTTCTCACTGGCTATGTCTTAGCTGAGGATTTCACTCCCTACCCCTTCATTCCCCAGCCTCCCCAGAAATCCCCTCCCGCTTCCTTTTGCCAGCCTCGAATCCTTAACATTCTTGTGTCGTTTTTCCAGTGCAGAGAATTCTAACTCTCCTCTCTCTCCCCTTTTCCCCAAACTAATTCCACTTTACAAATCCAAGAATTTCTTGACGATGGCCCCATTGAATGAAGGACGCTGTTGGCCTCATCTCTGCCTTCAGCACTACAACACATGTATGGATTTGTGGACATTGTTATCTTGTTAGTTATGTTCCACTGGGTGAGAACATGGAATTAAAAAAAGTTTTCTAATGTTTGTTTATTTTAGACAGAGAGAGACAGAGCACAAGTGGGAGAGGGGCAGAAAGAGAGGGAGACACAGAATCAGAAGCAGGCTCCAGACTCTGAGCTGTCAGCCTGATGTGGGGCTTGAACTCCCAAACTTAAAGATCATGACCTGAGCCAAAGTCGAATGTTTAACCAACTGAGCCACTCAGGTGCCCCAGAGAAAGTGGAATTGACACAAAGGAAAGCAGTCAAGGACTCTGATTTTTTTTCTCATTTTTTTTTTATGGTTTGCATTTTAGTTTTACAATGAACATGTATAGGTTTACTGGTGTATTTGTAATACAATTGTTAAGGCAGAAACGTTTAAAATGTGCTTTGAAACCAAAGTATCGCTTTTTTTAGTTCTTGGGACAATACTCAATTCTTGTACAGGAGTTTCTTTCACAGGGCCCCTGTAAACAGAAGAGGAGAAACAAAGATTTATTTTCCTCTTGTTCAGAGCAAACCAAGTCCTTTGTTTATGTCAGTCTCCCCAGATACTACATGAGAAGTCAGTGACTGTATCTTAATCATCTTTGTAGCGTAAGGAAAAATGGTGCTTCCATGGAAAATTACTTGTTGTCTAGAGCATGTTCCTCCGGGTTATCAAATGCTAGCTTTGCATTGTCTACTCTGTAAAGTGTCGATAATTGATAGCAATGCAAACTAATTCGTGCCTGTAGACATGCACTAATTCTGTATGACGGAGACTCACATCTGTCTGTATAGCGGAGGCTCCCAAACTGTGGAAGAGGCCACTTTGACTTCCATTTACATTTTGATTTCAGTATTCCTCTCCAGTCTCTGCATTTTCTTTTGAACCGATAGAAACATATTACCAGGTCACTCATAAATGACTTAAGTAGGTTCTCTAACACGTTTTCACCTTACATCTCCTACTCTGAATGAGAGTCATGATTTTACCTTTTTTGAATTTGAACATGGTCCTTCATCAGTGTCTCCATGTCCTGGGCCAAGGACTGATGGGTGGCCGCCACAATCCATGCTTGTTGAATGAATGAATATATGAAGAACCGAAATGTATATCCTTGTTGCTATTAATATAACATTAGTTCCAGCATGTGCATTATTAATAGGCTTGAATTTTCCCCTTGCTTGTTAGTTAATGGCAATGTTGGTGATAACTTGGGGTGTCCCTGAGCTGTATCCATTCCATTTTATTCTAATTAGAAAAATATTTTTTAGAGAACTTGGGGAAGATAGGAAATATAAAGAATAAATTGTAACCATCCCATAGTCCCTTTCCCCCAAGTAATCGCTATTAATTCCATTAATTCCTTCTAGTCTTTTCTCTGCATCTGTTTATTCAACAAGAATTTACTAAGCACCTGCTGTGTGCCAGGCACTGTGACCATCACAGCGAAGGAAACACACAAGGCACCATCCTCTTGGAGCTGACATGTTAAGTAGATGGAAGGGGAGAAAAAATAGATGAACGACTGAATATGAAAGTCCCAATCAATAAAGAGCCCATGTATGCTTCTCAATGCATATTTTCTATCAATTTTTGTGATCTGCAAAATTAACTTCAAGTCATGTACCCTTTATTAACAGCCCGTGCTCAAATGCATTGGTATGGAGTTTGGTGTCTCAGTTGGCGTCTCTCTCTGAGCCACCTCTCTCTTCCACCCACGCACCCCCCCCCAGAACACCTTCAATGCCGTGCTACCACTGGGTAGATGGCATTGAAGGTGTTCACCATGCCAAGATGGATGGTTCTACTGCTCCCCAAAGCCTCTGAGACTCAGAGTCAGGCTTTCAACATAAACATCCTTCTGGGGGGAATCCAGAAGGGAATCCTGCAAACAAGACGGAGATGCCCAAAATGCTGGGAACCCAAATGTCCCTTTGATTTGTCCTTGAGTGGGGACGAGGGGCTGCCATGTGGAGAGAAAGGGTGATAGTAGCAGTGGAGAGGTGAGGCAGGGATGTTAGATATTCTCTTGTAAAGGAGCTGCTCCCACAGCAAGAAATCACAGTTCCCTGGCATCCAGACTTCGTAGTTTTCTTTTCTTGTCAGCATGTTTCATTTAAAATTAAATGGAATTCGGGGCGCCTGGGTGGCGCAGTCGGTTAAGCGTCCGACTTCAGCCAGGTCACGATCTCCCGCTCCGTGAGTTTGAGCCCTGTGTCGGGCTCTGGGCTGATGGCTCAGAGCCTGGAGCCTGTTTCCGATTCTGTGTCTCCCTCTCTCTCTGCCCCTCCCCCGTTCATGCTCTGTCTCTCTCTGTCCCAAAAATAAATAAACGTTGAAAAAAAATTTATCATAAAATTAAATGGAATTTAATTTTCACTTCAGGGGGCACCTGGGTGGCTCACTTGGTTAAGGGTCCAACTTTGGCTCAGGTCATGATCCCACAGTTCGTGGGTTCAAGCCCCATGTCCGGCTCTGTGCTGACAGCTCAGAGCCTGGAGCCTGCTTCAGGTTCAGTGTTTCCCCCTCTCTCTGCCCCTCCCCTGTTTGTGCTCTGTCTCTCTCTCTCAAAAAGAAACAAACATGAAAAAAAATTTTTTTAATTAAAGGTGCTTCAAATTTGAAACTTGTATTAAAATTGGAGGACCTTATCTTCTGAGAGTACATATCTTGAGATGAAAGTGTGTGTGTGTGTGTGTGTGTGTGTGTGTGTGTGTGTGTGTGTGTGTGTAAATTTTAGGCTAGCTCCTGCAAAGTAACCTTGCTTTAAGGTTGGAAAGAACTGAGACTGTTTGAAAGGCTTATGTCTAATTGATTCCAAGTCATCGCTTAATATTGATTGATAATGAATTTCCTGTGGGTCAAATTCACATGCTTCTGCTTTCTATGAACTGGGACATGAAGCCCCTGGTATTGTGAAATACTCTATCGGCCTTATATATTTAGAGACAAGAGGGGCGACATCTGTTTAAGCCCCTCTGTCTGTCTCTGTCTCTCATTTTCTCTCTCTCTGTCTCTTAAACTCTGATTCTGATATTTTAGAACTTGTTTCGTCCTACTTAGTGGCAAACGGAACAGTGTCTCAATTCAGCATCTAAAAATGATGCAAGAGGGCTCTTCCAAACACAGGCATCAGAGAGAGAGAGAGAGAGAGAGCACTTGTCTTGGAGCGCGTCTTCACATGTTCTTTATCCTTATACGTGTTTCTTAGCTCCTGTCATCCACATGTTGATTACTGATCTTTAATGTGTTTTAGACTCTTCACCGGCCATATTGGAAACTGGATGAAGGTGGCCATATCCTTTCCTGCCCCCATCCCCCTCTGTTGCTATGGCCCCAGGGCCCTGGAATAATACAGGTTTAAAAAGAGACCAACTGGCTGGCAAAATCTTAGGAGCTGTGGTTGGACTAGATGTAATTGTAAGTCGTTTTGACAAATAATTTCTCCTGCTACCCGTTCTCTTCCAGAACACATTTCTTTAGCCTCCCAAGTGAAAATCATCAGGAGACCCTGGGGTAAATTCCTTTGCAGCGTTGACTCCTGGACCCAAGAGGTTCCCACCCATCATCATGCGGGGCAGAAAGAGAGGTTTCTAATTCGGACTTGTTTGCTACTTCTATTCACTCAAATAAACTCTGGTGTTGACTTCCTGATCCCAAACCTCTTGCTTTTATATACACAACAGGGGAAACACGTGTCCCTCATCTTTTCCACCTTGTTCTTTAAAGGCAAACGACATTACCCATGATCTGCAGGGAGTTTATTATATGGGTGAATCTGAACATGATGACCTAGGGAAGGAAGGAGAAGAAGATCATGCGTACACCATCACTGACAATGGGAAAGGGGGTGGGAGGTTGGTACTTGTCTGTCCAAATTAACTGACAATTTCATTTGATTGGTAGCCCTCTTATAAGACCAATGTCCCCTCTGCAGGTGTAAAAGTTTACCTTAACTGCCTATAAACCCAGTGTAGACGAGATTGTCTGTATGTCTTTGTCCAAGCCACCATTTCTTCCCAGTTAGATTATTGCGACAGCCCCTTGAGTGGTTTCAGTATTTCTACACCTGCCCCTATCATATATTTTTCACATGGCGGCCAGAGTGATTTTTTTAAAAAGCATAAATCACTTTATGTTACTCCCTTGCTTAGAAGCATCCACTGGCTTCCTGTGCCCCTCAGCATAAAGTGGCAGCTGTTCACCATGACTTACAAGGTCAATGTCGACCCATGATCATTTCTGTTTTTCTTCCATCCACTTAACTAAGTTTCCAAAATCTGAAGTTCCCACCCCAGGGCCTTTGCACCCCCTGGTTTTCCTTCCTGGAAGACTCTTGTGTAGCTGGTGTCTTCCTGTCATTCAGATCCCAGATTCAGCATCATTTCGTCATGCAGTATCAGAGCCACTCTCTGATTCTCTGTTATATCAGTGCACGTACATTTATTTTTTAAAAGCGTTCGTGTCTGTATGATCTCTTTTCTTTGTTCTTCTGCTGTTTGTTTGTCTTCTGTCTCTCCCCTTATCAAATATGCAAGCTCCTGGAGAGCAGAGGTCTTACCCCCTTGCTCACTGCCATATTCTTGCTTCGCACCTAGTATATAGCTTTGCGTGTAGTCGGTGGTTAGTAAGTATTTGTGGACTGAATAGATGAATTGTTATCATATCCCCTCCAGTCTAGATCAGAGGCTGGATTTTCTTTGGGAAGTAAGGGATGCTTTTGCATCGGTTATGTTTGTAAACCACTGCAAAGGGATGTGAGGGTGGGACCGCGGAATTCTAGAAACATTGGTTCCTGAGGTTACCAGCATTCAGCCCATCATGCCTGAGTGACACCTACTCCCTCCCAGTCTGTTTCAAGCCTTTGATCTCCGATTGTGGCCGAGAGGCAGCTGTAATTAACTGCCTGAGCTTTGAAAAGGTTTGCCAAGCTAAACCAGAGCAACCGCTGTTTGTAAACAGTAGTTAGCTAGAAGAAAAGGTAAAATTGCATGTGTCATCCTGTTTTCTATCATATGCATTTTGAGGTTCAAAGGGATAATACTGAAACGAATATCCCAGTGTTCTCATTTGTACTTGTCTTCGAAAGAGGCAAAGAAAAAGCTTTTAAGTAAAATAGAGCGGTGGGTACTGCTCTTTTTATACGCTCAGGCCGGGACTGTTTGAGGAGCAAAATAGCCGTGCCAGCGAGAACCATTTCTCACCTGTCAACTACGCCCAGTGAGACATTTTACAGAAACGAGTGCAATTACTCTCATAATAATTTTGGAGTTTGATATTGCCAGCCCTATTTTGTAGACAAGGCTGAAACTGAAGCCCAGGACCAGTTAACACAGGTAAGTGATGCTTTTCTCCATTCAAGCATTCGTTCATTCGTTCGTTCACTCATGCATTCATTCAAGGTTTATCAGGCATCTGTGTGCAGTAGGGGTTTTGTTAGAGGCTGTATGTTCCAAATGAGCAGAACAGATTCAGTCCTTCCCTGCCCTCCTGCAGCTTGGAGTTCCCAGTAGGGACAAGCATTCAACACACAACTCTGCAGATAAATATTCAATTCTTGTAGTAGAGCAAAGGCTGTGAAGGGAGAGAACAGGGCACTGGGTAGGGATAAGAGGGAATCTTCTTCAAGGGAGGGGCCAGGAAAGCCTTTCTGAGGAAACGACGTTTAGTAGCTTAGACCTGTAGCCTGAAGAATGAGGGGGAATGGGAAAGAAGCATTCCAGGCATGGGGGATTGGTAGATGTGATAAACCTAGTCCAGGAGGGAGCTTGGTGAGGTCTGAAGTTGGACAGGCCCACCTGGCTGGATGGTGGCGAGCCCAGGAGAAAAGGCTGGCAGCCAGACCAGAGGGTGATTCGTAAATTAGGGTTTTGTTCTGCAGAGAAGCAGAAGCCACGAGAGGGGATGTCTGAAACTGCTTGCCTACAAAGTTCAAAAAGGGTAGGGCTGCAAACGTCTCAGAATGTTCCCTAACACATTCTCTTGGGGTCACCTTGGAGGAGTAGAATTAATACCCCTATCTGCCAAGCACAGTGCCTTCCAACTCCTGGAGTCTGCCAGAGTAATTCTGCCAATGGTACCATCAGACAGTCCTCAACAACTAAAGATGTTGACTCTTAGAAGGCCCAGATGGAATAATAATAATATCCAGCCACTAAAATAATTAAAAAAAATGAGTTGAAAGGACAAGCGAAGATGTGATTATATCCAGTTACAAAATAGCAGGTGTTGCGTGATCCTATTTTTTTTTTAATCCTTTAAAAAAGATCTATGCATTGGAAAAATGAAAATCCTGGTTGAATATTTATCAAAGTGCTGAGCCCGGGTGGGATGCCAGGTACACCTACCTCCCATCATAATCGTGAGAGTAGACATTGCCAGCCCTAAATTCCAGATGAGGGGAAACTAAAAGGCAGAGGCAACATAACAGTTAAGGTTTTCGTTCGTTCATTCATTCATTCATTCATTCATTCAAGAAATATTTATTAGATATTGACTATGTAGCAGGGAGTTGTCCTGGATACTGAATTTTCAAATGATGAATGCACCAGATGGCTTTTAAAAATGTATTCTCAATTATTTCAGATATATTAAAAATGTATCAAAGAAAAAGTATAAGCAATATCCAGGTCTCCAATACTTAGCCAAGGAAATAAAACGTCGCCGATTCAGTTGAGGGTCTCTTGTGTTATTCCTTTCCCATTACGTTCCACCCCTTCCCCTTAGGGATAAACACTGCTGTAACTTGGATGTTTATCATTCTCCTACATTTTTTGGATCGCAGTTAATTTTTATCTCCTTTTTGCATGCTCACATTTTTGAAATTTTCTGCTGTGAACACATATCCTTTCAAGGAAAAAAAAATACCCAATAAAATTTATTATTTTTCAAAACCCAGTGGAGATGATGAAAATCGGGCTTCGAAAACACACACACATACACACACACACACACACACACAGTCTCTTCCAGAACCTGCAATTACTGACCTTCCTTCATCCTGGAGGGGTCCTTTGACCCCCTGCTACTCCAGCTTTCCTTCTTGGACCCCCTCCTGAGATCTAGAGAACTGTTAGCCAAGAAAGGACTCCTTCTCAAGTTCTTTTGCCTCCTAAAAATATTTAAAGGACAGTGTTTGTTGATGCCTGAAGCTGGGATTGTCAGGCTCCTGATGGGAATATGTCCTTGATCTCTTGCTACTCCACACACACCCATGTTCTTCTGGACAACACTGACCAAGGACAAAGAAGACCAAATGTCCAACCCCAGCTGCAGGGAGGAAAGTCATCCAAATGCATTTCCAATACCAAAGCCTCAATTAGAAGCAAACTTTACCTTGCATTTTTATGATGTGTGTCTTTGTCAATGTCTGTATTTGCAAAGACAAAGGGAATTAATATTTAATATGCACCCAATGAAAGGAGACGGGGAAGAACCCATTCTCTGCTGCTTTTGAATATTCCATCTTAAAATATCAGCCTTTAATCTCTTGACTATGAGATACACATTGTCCTGTCCTGTTTCTCACTGGTATTGGGTGAGAACGATTTTATCCTTGAAGTCAGATGAATCTGGGCTTTCTATCCAGCTCCGTCACTTATGTATGGTGGGGCCCTGGGTTTCAGTTTTCTCTTCTGAAAAATGGAATAATAATGCCTACATCACAGGGGTGCAGTGAGGAGCCCACAAGATGGCGGGCGCACTAGATAAAAATGGCAGTAGGAACCCTACGAACCCAAGCAGACTGCTGCTGTTTTGCCTCCGGGGGGCGTTGGGGTTGGGGTAGCTGTACCTGTCCGAGGAGGTATAAAAGGAACCTCTTTGATTTGGATAGAATGGTGTAGAAAAGGAAAGGAGGAGTCTGAAATTTTAAAGCTTCCACCTGATTTTTTATGCTGCTTAGAGGCTCTGAGTCTCAGAATATTTGACACTTAATTTCAGCCGAGATATTTTTGTGTGTACGCATATGAAGATAGGTCCAAGGCTAAATTGCTCTGCAAAATATGGGAAGGCCCGAGGGTGAAGAACCCGAGGAGATAGCTGTGCGAGGAATAGACAGGTGTCAATAAGGCTGTATGGAAGCCAGGCGGGGAGAGCTGGCGTGAGCTGGGTTGAGCTGGGCTGATCTCACCCCTACGCCCCAGTTCGGGGAACCCCGGGGCATCTGTTGTTTTTTTTTTTTTTTCCACAACAGCCTTACAGTCTTACTCATTCCTTACACGTGAACACACACACACACACACACACACACACACACACACACCCCACCTCCCCTCCCCTCCTCCTTTCC
The DNA here is from genome assembly GCF_018350175.1 of Felis catus. Classification (NCBI taxonomy): domain Eukaryota; kingdom Metazoa; phylum Chordata; class Mammalia; order Carnivora; family Felidae; genus Felis; species Felis catus. The sequence continues at coordinate 29,940,143 of NC_058383.1, forward strand.
CCCGCTAGTTCTACCGAGAACAGTTTGAATTTTTCCTGTTTTGTGTTTGCTGATACCCTGTCTGGGGCGGGCTCATTCCTCCCTCTCGGATCTCTGTCAAAATTTCAATCATCCTCAAGCCCATCTCAAACTCGGCTGCTCTTTAAAGCTCACCCTGGGTCTCCTGCAGGGAGTCTGCTCCTCCCTCGGCACCCCTGCACCCCAGGCTGCTTACCTTGCACAGCCCCCTCCCATGTGGACAACCCCCAACCCCTGCTCAGTTTTACATCTTTGTGTTTACATCTCCGTTCAGCAACTATTTACTGAGCTTCTCTGTGCCAGGCACTGTCCCAAGTGCTGCCCGTACAGTGGTGAGCAGAGACAAAATTCTTGTCCTCACAGAGCTCACCTTCTAATGGCCCCATGCCAGACACACATAATACATGGGCTAGAATTATTTAGTATGTTAGAAGATAGAGGAAGATTAATGGTTGTAAGGGAGATTGGGAGAGCCAGGGGAACAGGCTGCTATTTGTAATAAGGTGATCAACGAAAGCCTCACTAAGGAGACACCATTTTGAGTAAAGGCTTGAATATTTTTTAATGTTTGTTTATTTTTGAGAGAGAGAGGGGGAGTGTGAGTAGGAGAGGGGCAGAGAGGGAGGGAGGGAGGGAGGGAGAGAGAGAGAGAGAGAGAGAGAGAGAGAGACAGAATCCAAAGCAGGCTCCAGGCTCAGAGCTGTCAGCACAGAGCCCGACGCGGGGCTCCAGTTCAGGAACCTTGAGATCATGATCTGGGCCGAAGTTGGACGCTTCAGGGACTGAGCTACCCAAGTGTCCCTGAATAAAGACTTGAAAGAAGTGAGGGAGGGGGCCATGTGGATATGTGGGAAACAGCATTCCAGTCAGAGGGAACAGCCAATGTTAAATCCCTGAGGCAGGAGCAGGCCTGGCGCATCAGCGTGGTTGGGACAGAGTGGACAAGGGTCAGGGGGGAGGGGACAGGAGCAGGAGGAAGGTTGTGTAAATCCTTGTAGGCTATTGTATGGGTCTAGGCTTCTTCTCTTCGTGGAAAGGGGAAGCCCTGGGGGCTTTTGAGGAGAGGGGCTACCTGTGACCTCTTTCCACCCCAGATCATACTGGCTCCCATGTGGAAAATGGACCACCCAGAACAGGGAAGGGACAGTGACCAAAATAAACATGGACTTTGAGGGTGTGGGGGCTGGGTTACTTTTCTTTCCCTTTTGACGTAAGTAGGCAAGATTTTAAAAATAATCGTGGGGCACCTGGGTGGTGCAGTCAGTTTAGCATCTGACTCTTGATTTCATCTCAGGCCTGATATCATTGCATCATTCATGGGATCGAGCCCCATCATCCCATGGTTCATGGCCCTGTGCTGACAATGCAGAGGCTGCTTGAGATTCTCTCTCTCCCCCTTTCTCCTTGCCCCTTCCCCCTCTCAGAATAAATTAATTGGCTTAAAAAAATAAGTGAAAATAAAAATAGTGTCGAGTAGAGACCACCGAGGGAGTCTTTTCTGGTGGGTGTCCTGGCTTCAGAGAAACACCAGACTTTGTCTCGACTTAAATGCAACAGCTCCTTCCCCAACCCCATCTCCCACAAAGCAACATGAACACACAATTCTTCGTTCAAATCTGGAGGAGATGTGGGAGATTTTACTCTCATATTCTCTTCCTCTCTCACACATGCACGCCCACACGCTGTAGCATCGTGGAACTGCAACAGTGTTCTCTCTGAAGACTGGGCTTCAATCATGGCTTTGGCCCTTACCAGCCTTGACCAAACCTCTCTGAATCCCAGCTTCCTCATTCACAAAAATGGAGCTAATGATGCCTACTTCAGTTCACAGTGGGAGTGAGAACAGTTTGTGTGAGAACCAAGTAGGTTACTAAAAGCATTCCAGAACTTTCCTAACCATGAGGACTTGTTTGTTTCAAAGAAGCTTGTTAAAAGTATAGATTCCTGGCCCTCCTCCCAGGAATATGTACTAGTTGGACATGGTCAAGAGGGGCACCCAGGCATATGGATTGCTCACAAGCTCCCCACATGATTCTGATAACCAACCCAATTTGAGCCATTAAAAAATGGAAGAGCTTTGCAAACTGTGAAGTACTTCTCCAGTGTTCAGCTTATGTTATTATCGTTGTCTTCCCTTCCTATCCCTAACCCTCTGTACTTGGTAGGGTTGATTTCCAGAGTCTGTGGATATAAGCATGGCCAGCCTCTTAAGTGTGTGACTTGTGTACAAGGTCTCCATGCTCAGAAGGGCGCCATGCTTGGTTTAATACTTGGCTGTCACCACCTTCAGATTCTCAATAATTTTTTTTAATAAGGAGCCGCACATTTCCATTCTACACTGGACCTTTCAAATTATGTAATTGTTCCTAGATACAATGAAGAGATATTACAGTGAAGAGAGTTGAAAATTAAAATTCCTTATCCCCATGTGCAGCACTTGATAGAATTACTAACCATGTCCCCATAGCTAAACTCACTAGCCTTTTACATCAACCTTGTGAAATGGATAATTTAATACTCCTTGTTCAGATGTAGAAATTAGACCTCAGAGTCCTTCAATGACATATGCAACAAGTACAAAATTAGCTGGTGGGAGAACTCGGAGCCTTTTCTGCTACAAGAAGTAATAGTTGCTTCAGTGGCGTTCAGATTATTGGGTCCCTTTAATTATACTCCAAGGAAAGAGCCTTGGAATTAACATTTTAAAATAAGTATTCCATGCATTCTTTAAAAAAAATCAATTAAGTTTGAAAATTTCTGTTTTATGGTAATTACCAAGTTTATTGGTTTCCAGCCTGACTGTGGAATTTGTTTATAAATTCATATTCCTAAGTGCTACTCCAGGATGCTGAATCAGCCTCCCTGTGGTGGGGGGAGCTTCTTAAATTCATAGCACAGGTCATTTACATGGTCTTCTTCCTGGGTTCGAAAGGACTGACATAAGTAATCGATTTGGATGACAGTACTTCTGTCACTCAGTGACACCCACCCATCTCTTTTCTTTCTGATCATAGGAGCTTATACTCTGCCCCTGAGCAGCTGGCCTTTGGAGGGCCTCTGGGTTCTTTGCAAAGACAAAGACAGAATCAGTCCACATGCCCGTGGGGAAGTTTCTCTCTCTGAAGTTCAGGAAAAAAGTAGGTGGCAGTGGTGATGTGTGTTGATGTTCATCTTTCCAGAAACACATATTTTTGTACACCATCCCCTTCTGAAAATCTGGATGCAGGATAAGTATCTCCCTTGGAAGATCCCAAGCTTTTGCTTTGACTTTTAGGGACCAAGAGAGGACATAGGTCCCTATTCAGGTCTTCTAGTGACTCAGGGCAAGAGGAATCTGGGGAATGAATGGGATGTTCTAAAATAATTAGCACTCTCAAAGGAGGGACAGTAGGAAAGGCTGGGTGGAATTGTCTGAAGGCAACACTTTCCTAAATTGGATGTGCACAAGAATCACCTGGGGATTTGGTTAAAATGCGTGTTTGATTCAGCAGGTCTGGGGTAGGGCCTGGGATTCTGCATTCCAGCCAACTCTCATGTGGTGCTGATTCTGCAGGTGCACTCTTAGGGGAGTGAGGTCTTAAAGCCTTCTGCCCTCACATACCTGACAAATCCCTAGCAGTGAATTAGGATGAAGCATCCTGCAATATTTCTGTTGACCGGATAATTCATTCCATGTAGTTTCAAAGATTAAAACGCTGTATGACCTTAATGCAAGCTAACTCATGAGGTGAGCGTCTACACATACAGTCCTCATAAGCTGCACTAATGACAACCAGTGTTTATTTTCAAAATATTCTTAGCTTTCATGGAAACAAAATGAGCCATCAAGGATGACAGTGCAGGGATTCTGTGCTGCTTCTTTGTGACGATTTGGTCTCAAGGTCTGAGGTTTAGGCAATAAATACCTTGAAAAACAAAGGAAAGCCGACATATGTGTGTGCAGGGAGGTAGTGGAGAATAGGGAAAAAGGCTCAAGGTAAATGCTGTAGAGAATTTTGTCTGCATGATTTATTTATATCCAGGCTATCTGGTTAATTGGCTCTCAGACGGACAAGCTTGGCTCTGTGCCTGGAAAGAGCTCAGACTTGAAGGTCCCGCCTCCCAGGGTGATTGTGAGGATTAGCTAGATGGAGTAAGTAAAGTGTCTTGACTTACTAATTCTTTGAGCAGTCAACCAATATTTGTTGAGTGCTGGTTACATCTTGAGTAACGCACGATAAATGAAGCCAGTGGTTATCTCTGCCCTCATGGAGCTTGAAGTCCAGTTAAAATGAGCCAATTAAAATAAGAGATGAGCAAGTTGTTGCAGGTGATGTTGGCATGCTGCTCTGAGTCTCGGTTGGTATATCCCCCCGCCCCCACCCCAGCTGTCGTCCGCCTGGCAGCTAGCACTTCCAACCTTGCGCCAAGGCTTGTCACTGGGCAATTGAAATTGTCTCAAAACTTGTGTGTCCCACACCAGAGCAGCAGCCCTCAGTCACAGACGGACTGAAGCAGGGGTACAAAAGACCAGCTCCCCTGCCTCGAGGCGGGATGGACTCAGTGGTGCTGTTCAAGCTCCAGAGCTCCTAGCGGGATGAGGCTCTGTGTCTCCTGAACTACATCTTTGCTCAGCCTTTTCATGTCCCATCCTGCTTCCTGCACCCTGCCCCCCTTGCAAGTTTCTCCTGCGAGAACTCCTTCAGTGAGCCAATGGTACGAAAGTCCCCAGGCTCTGCTCTTGGGGGACCCCACCTTGTAATAATACAAGATTATTTCAGGTAGTGACTCGGACTATGAAGAAATAGAACAGGAGAGGTGAGACAGAGGGTGAGCAGGTAAGGTCTTCTTTTAGATCAGGTATCAAGGAACGCCTTTTAGAGGAGGGGGCATTTGAACTGATTCATGAGGGAGAGCTGCCCATGCACTGACCTGGGGGGGAAGCATTCTAGGCAGAGGAAATAGCTAGGATAGAGACCTCAGGAGGAAATAAACTGGGCACATTTGAAGACCAGGAAGACAGCAGAGGGTGGAGAGTAATAGATGAGGGATACCAGAAGGAGATGTGTGTGGTCAGAGAGGCAGCCATGGGGCCCTTCTTTGCAAGCAGGGGAAAGAATTTGGCTTGTATCCCAAGTGTGATGCGAAGCCATTGGATGAGAGTGAGGCCTGATTCAGGTTTCAAAAGGATCATTCTGCGTGTTGTTTGGGGGAGTAGATAACAGTGTTTAGTAATAATAGTTACTAAATAAATAGTAGCTCAATCAGCAGCTCAATTACCAGCCTTCAGAGATGTCTTAGAAAAAAAACTTCTGCATTAGGAGGGGAAATTGACACAACCACCCTCCAAGGGCTATTTAAATAAATCATAATCCAATAACCTCTGATGCTAGTACATCTGGAGCCACCTGACTCACCTGCTAAGACTTTTCATTAGTGTTGTGTTTCCTTTATTGGAAAAACTAAAAGAGACATAGTTTCCAGCACATAGTTACCAGATTCTTTTATTGGCATATTTTTTTAGTTGACTCCCCCTCCCACCTTTTATTGATGTTTAAATATGGGAAGACGAGACATAAACTTTCAGAAGTTGGGCACGCACATGTCTTCTTAGGACAAGAGGCGGAGACCCTACCAAGCCGAAAGTATCTTTGAAAGTAGTGATGCCCTACCAGTGAGGTCTAACAGAAAGGGCCCTGGCGTATGGGAGCCAGAAGCTTGAGTTATAGTTTCACTGTTGATGCGGGGGGAATGGTGTGTATTTTGGGGGCTTTCGTGGAAAATCTTGTGATCCTCATTTCTCCCTTGGACATCTTGTCACTACACCATTTCCAGAAATGGGTTTTTTACTGTAACTGGTCTGTCTCACTTCCCGTCCTTCCCTTCTGTGATTTGTCCTTAACAGCAGAATATTTGACACAATCAGTTTGTGATACAGGTATGACCTTACTTTTTTCCTCCTCATTTAATCTCCAGCCAACTAGTTGCTTCTTGCCCTCCACTAACAATCATTGTTGTAAATACATTCTCTTATGTTTTCTAGCTACAAAGGGAGTGCACCCATATTATAGAAAAATGATAATATTCAGGCCAGCTAAATAATTATTAAAAATAATGGCAGGGATGAACTGAACATTTACCATATGCCAGACACTGAGTTACATATATACTTGCATTGTATTAATTTATTCTCAGTGCAACACTTTGAGGTAGGGACTATGATTATATCCGTTTTAGAGACAGTAAAACAGGATGAGGGGGTCAGTAGGTTGCTCAGCAAAGCAGCTAGTAGGTAGCAAAAATAAGTTGGCCTAGGTTGCCTGATGCTCAACTTGAGCTCTTTAAAAAAAAAAAAGTTTATTTATTTTGAGAGAGACAGAACAGGGGAGGAACAGAGAGAGAGGGAGACAGAGAATCCCAAGCAGGCTCTGTGCAGTCAGTGCAGAGGAGAGCCCAATGCGGGGCTCGAACCCACAAACCATGAAATCATGACCTGCGCTGAAATCAAGAGTCGGATGCTCAACTGACTGAGCCACCCAGGTGCCCCGCCAAACTTGAGCTCTTAACCACTTAGACACTGTCCCACCACTTGGATGAATCATCGATAGTAGTGGGGACATAGCTTGCCATGTTTTGTTATATAAGCAAGGTGCATATGCCTGAATATGATTTTGTCTAATTTCATCATCCGTCACATATATGTCCTTTCCAACCGAAGGGAAAGATATGTATAGATGCGTGTATAGTCACATAATCTCACATAAATACATACATAGTAGGATATAAACATCGTGAGATGACCGTCTCATTCACCCTCCACATCTCCAGCATTTTGAATGGTGCCTGGAATGTAGCAAGCACTCAGTGGATATTTGTTGAATGAATGAGCTAAATAAATACTCAATCAGCAGCTTTTATCTGTGAATACAAAACTGTTGTATAATCTGATTCTTCCCTTGAAGCAATATATCATAGACATCTGTGACATCCACTCTTTGAGCAACACCTCATTTTTAATGGCTGCGCCTGGTTACGAACGGACATTTTCAGTCCTTGTTTTTCCTTATCTCTTGTGTGCGTCTTCAAACAGTCTCTTTGCTTGGCTTCAGGAACTCTACCCTTTCCTGTTTTCTTCTGTGCTCTGTCATGCTGTTCCAGTAGCCTTTGACTCCTCGTGTCCCACCGTGCTCTTCAAGGAAAGTTCACCTTTCTCAGGGCTTGAACATGAGTCGTGGTTTCTTCTCCCTTGTCACTTACTGGGCAAACCCATCCATGGCCCTCTCTTCCATTAAGACCCTGCCATCTTCCAGATGCGCACAAGGAGCTCCACATCCATTACCTTCTCTCATTCTCTCTTCACAGTGGCGCTTTGAGATAGGCACTGAACTTCGAAGCATAGCGAGGCTGTGTGATTTCACAATGTTGTGCAGCTGGAAGACAGAAGGGCTAGCATTTTATGTCAGATCTGTCTTTGGAAAACACAGGAGCTCTCTCCTTTATATTCTCCAGAGCACTTAACATGGAACATTTTTTTGGCTCCTTAACAACTGCTTGTTGAAGCAGTAAATCCTATTTGTGAATCCCCAAGGACTACTTTTGTGAGCCATTTCTTCTGACTCAATGTGTTCTCTCTTGTCTTCTCCATTTCTCTTCCTTGTCCACTTTTCTTCCCACATCTTTCTCTCCCTTATGCTTTTTTTTTTGTTTTTAAAGTTTTTTTTTAACATTTATTTATTTTTGAGAGAGAGAGAGAGCATGAGTAGGGGAGGGGCAGAGAGAGAGGGAGACACAGAATCTGAAGCAGATTTCAGGCTCTGAGCTGTAGGCACAGAGCCTGACATGGCACTCTAAACCCATGAACTGTGAGATCATGACCTGAGTCGAAGTCAGATGCTTAACTGAGCCACCCATCTTCCTTTTGTTTTTGCTTATGAATCTTTAAGTAGGACCCTTGGAGATTTCTACCCAAATGTAAGTTGGGTTTCTGTGGAATTTCCAGAGGCTTTTATATAACTGAAGAAGAGTTAATGCTCCCTAATTGAGTTTTTGTTGCCTAGAAAGATCCTGAACTTAAACCTGTTAAATCACTGCCCTCCGCCGGATCAAATAATGAAAATGATCAAAGAAGTCATTTGTCACTGCTCACTCAGCACCCACTACATTTGGGGAACCAGAGTCTTCATGGCAAGAACACCGCCACGTAGCCTCCTTTCTTCTCTCCCACACTTGACCCCCCCCACCCCCACATGGATGCAACATCCCTCCATGGGGATCCATGGAGAGACCAATGACTGTGGAGGCAGAGGCTGGGTTTGGGGGATTGAAGGAACAACATAGGGTTACACTGTGTGACCATCCCAAACCACCCAGAGTACTGTCTGTACAGAAATGAGACTTGGTGGTCCTCATGGGATGCCATTAATGTCTTCCTTTGGTTCAAATGGACCCTCCTGGGTGATTCTCAACATTGAGAGCAGCAAATCAACCAAGTGCATCTTGAGATCACTGTTGGCAGTGTCAGATGAGAACTCCAATCTCAGAAAACCTACAATGTACTGAAATGGTCTCTTCCAGCCTTTCTGTTAGAACTTTCTGTGATGATGGAAATGTTAGAGATGCATTCAGTCCAATCCAATTGCCACTAGCCACATGGGGCTTTGAATCCTTGAAATGTGAACAGTGCAAATGAAGAACTAAATTTTAGGTTTTATTTGATTTTAATTAGTTTAAATAGCCATATGTGCAGTTGTTTCAAGGAAAGCAAAGGCATGAAAAGCATTTGGAGAGTGAGCAGAGGGGTGAAAAAAAAAGAATAGTGTTTGATGGTGGGTGATAGGCAAGGAGCAAGATGCTCAGGTACCTGTCTTCATGACACTCATGGTGTAAGGGAAGAGGTCATCATGATCGGTGTAGAAATGGGATCTTGCCATGGGAGAAAGAGATTGAACTTAACACTGAATACAGCATGAGCAAGTGGGAATTTATAACCAAGGAGCAAAGGGGAGGTCATGCAGGGTGGGAAGGGGGATTAAGATGCCCAACTTCCACCTGAAAGGTCTAGATGAGGCATAAGGCATTCTCAAATTGATAGGGATTAGCATAAACACAAGTAAGCTAAATAAAAGACCTTGTCTTCACATGTAATCTTGGGTTTTCAATAGTGAACTGAGAGGGATGACTTGTGTTTTATTTTGAATGGTCTTGTCCATATTCTAAATACATCCTAAAAACAGTATGGAAACTCCTTAAAAAAATGAAAAATAGAACTACCATGTGATCTAGTAAACCCACTTCTGGGTATTTATCCAAAGGAAATAAACTCTGTTGTGAAATATACCTGCACACACACCCCCTCTCCATGTTCATTGCAGCATTATTCACAAGAGCCAAGATGCAGAAACAACCTAAGTGTTTACTGACCTATCAATAAAGAAAATGTGTTGTATATATACAATAGAATATTATTCAACCTTAAAAAAAGAAAGAAATCCTACTCTTGGCAGAGACATTGGGTGGACATTGAGGGCACTATGCTAAGTGAAATGAGTCAGAAAACAATTACTGCATGATCTTATGCTTGGAATGTAAAAATACTTGAACTCGTAGATACAGAGGACAGATTGGTGGTTGTCAGAGGTGGTGGTTGAAAGGGGTGGGCAAAATGGCTGAAGGTGGTCACAAGGTACCAAAAAAAAAAAAAAATACATCTTAATCAGAAGCTGTCATTATGGAAAGCACAGTATACCCAAGTGTAAAGAGCAGGTTATTCCTGGACCTAAAGTTTTCTGCCTGCTTCACTCTTCATTTTTCCAGGTAGTTACAGGGCTTTTATGTTGCATTTCAAAGTCAGGATAAAAGTTTTCCAAGATACTTGTCTTTCGTCAAAAGTCTGTGCTAGGGACCAAGACTGAGGAGAAAGAAAATGCCATCACAGTGCAATTATCTTTGTGGCCTTTAGGTCTGAAAGTACCGTTGTCTGAATTGAATGTTGTAACAGCAAAACTCTCATTCTGATTCATACATAGGTCAAGACACTAAGAAGGAGCAAAAATTTACATTTGTGGTGGAGGAGTGGGGGACCAGTGATCTGACAATTCCTACTGGTCCTAGGATGTATATCTTAAAAAAAATTTTTTAATGTCAATTTACTTTTTGAGTGAGAGAGAGCTTGGGTGAGCCGGGGAGGGGCAGTGAGTGAGAGAGACACAGAATCTAAAGCAGGCTCCAGGCTCTGAGCTGTCAGCCCAGAGCCCGACGCAGGGCTGGAGCCCGCAGACTGTGAGATCATGCCCTGAGCTGAAGTCAGATGCTCAACTGACTGAGCCATCCGGATGCCCCAAAATATTGAGTTTATCTTGAAAATATATAAATCAGTCTCCCTCCCACCTCGGATCTCTCTTTATCCTTCTCAGGGAGAATGAATGTTAATGGTTTCTTGTATATTTTTCATATATTTTCTATGCAGATACAAGTATATCCTTTTTTTTTTTAATACAAAAGGGATATACCTAAGGACACTGTTCTGCATCTTGCACTTTTCACTTCCAGTTTCCACATAAATAATTCAGATCTACTTTAAGTTTCTTTCCCTCCTGAATAAGCATATACTGTCAACTATAAAATGAAAGAGACCTGACCTGCTTCAAAACTTAACAACAACTACTATTGGTTAATTAGGTTGTTTCCAGTCTTTCTCTTTGACGAGCAGCACTGCTGTGAACTTCCCTGTGTGTATATCTTCATGCTTTTCTGCAAGGAAAGGGGCAGGATAAATAAATTCCTGATAGATCATAGGATTTGTGTCTAATAGTTTGCTTATTAGTAAGGAAATTGCCTTTCCAGAGGTTGCCCTGATCTGCACACCCACTGTTGCTCAAGCTCTAATATTGTATATTACACATATCTTTCAATTTTTCCAGCACGTTAGCAAAAATTAGCGTCTCATTGTTATTTTAATTTGCATTTCTTTAATTATGACAGAAGTTAAGTATCTTTTCCTATGTTAATGATCCATTGGATGTCTCTCCCTCTCCCAACTGCTTGCACGTGTCCTTTGCTGAGTTTTCTACCGGCATATTGGCCATTTTGTATTTCTTTGAAAGAACACTTATTCAATAAAAGAAATTGATCCTTTCACTGTCATTGGGGTCACAAATGTATTTTCCCTCAGCTTATTATTTTTCTTTGGACTTTGTTTATTTTGGCGGGACAGAAATGTATTCATTCTGATTTATTCAAATTCCCACGATGACTCCTGAAGGACAACCAATCTTTTGGATCTCAGTTCTTTGATTCATTATTTAACAAATATTTATTGAGCCTTTACTATGTGTTCTGGTATTGTTTTAGATTCTGAAAATAGAGAAGTGAAAAAAAAAAACACAAATCTTTGTCCTCTGGGAGCTAGTGAGAGAAGAGTGAGATAGCCAAAGAGCCAGAAAAGTAAAATATATCTAGAATGTTACATGATGGTAAAAGCTAAGGAGAAAATAAAGCAAGAGAAAGGAACAGAAGTGTGCTGGGGTCCGGATCAGGTGGGCTGGGTGAGTGAGGGCGATGGTGATGAGTAGGGTGGCAATTTGAAATTTTGAATTTGCAAAGCTTTAGCCTGCTGTGAAGGTGACACTTGAGCGAAGCTGTGCAGAGGGCAAGGGAATGAACCACAAAAATATCTGGGAAAAAGCATTTGACTGAGAAATTAACATGCTCAAAGGGATCCCGTAAGAACAGCCAAGATGGCCCATAAGAACTGGGGTCAGAGATGAATGGGGAGGAGGGCAGATTGTTGGACCCCGTGAGGCTTAGAAGCCAGGAAACCAGTGTGGAGGCTCTGGTTCTGATCTTGGTGATAAATGATGGTTGCTTGGGCCAAGGTCGTAACCCCTTGGGCCAAGAGAGAGTTGAGAAGAGGTTGGATTCTGGAAGGCTCCGATGTTGGTTGGAGATTGGGAAAGGACAGATTTAGAAGTGTGGCCTCAGAAGTCTGGTTTTGGACATGGTGAGTTTTAAATGCCCACGACGTGTCAAGAATCGATGCTTAGAAGGCAGTTGCATCTATGGGTCTCATGTTCAGGAGGGAGTTTCAGATTGGTGATAAAATATGGGAGTCATTAGCTTGGAGATGATGTTTGAGGATATAAGGATGAATGAACAAGGAGATGAAGAGAGATAGAACATAGTCCTCCAAGGACAGACCCCTGGGGCTCTCCAAATGGTGTCAGGAAAAGAAGAGTGTGCGGTTGATCCATTGCCTCTGATACCTGCGGTGAGTCTGAAGAGATGACGGTAGGACCGGGGCTGCCAGCAGAAAAGGCCCAGAAGTGAGGAAAATCGTGGTGTAGGCCAGGATTGTAGACTGAGGGCTGGCACACCTCATTTGGCACACGGATGCATTTTGATTGGCTGATACAGGTTCTTTGTGTTGTTTTATTTGGGTGGAATTCGTTCCCAAGATTGGACACTAGGGATTTCACATTTAAAACGAATGCAGATATCTGCCATCTCTTGAATAATCAGTATATTTGGCAATCCTGGGCCCACATGGCCACAGAGCAACACTTGGCCGTCCCCGAACAGCTCTTGCCTCTTTAGAAAGCATTGTGTGTGCTGCTGCAAGGGCCCCCCGGCCTGTGTTTCATTCATTTGTGGTACCCTTTGCAAAACTCCATGCCCTAATGTTTATAAATTGGGGCTTCCTTCAGTATGTACTCCTCTTCACCCCCCACCCCAAAGGGCAAGGTGTTGGAGCTGACCTCTGTTACGCACCCCTTCCAGGCTGGGTGTCAGGAGGCCTGGAGTTACATCCTGGTTCTATGACGGTTCTCTGAAAGTTATGCAATCTGACTCAGTCCTATAAAGAAGATGTCCAAATGTCCTGGTTGACCTCTAACTGTGGGGTTTTCCAGGGTATGGGGCTTTCTGTGCTGAACTCAGGAAGGACCCAAGCAAAGCAAGATGAGTTGATGACCCACCTCTTTACTTTAAACCCACCTGGTTCTCAGAGATGAATGGCAGGCATCAAAACTCCTTGTGTGTTTCCCTAATATACTGACAGGCTCCTTCGAACAGGCTGAAGATGAAATTTTGCATAGAAAAAAAGACTAAGGGTTTGAAATCCTATTTTTATAATAGCGAGAAATTAGAGACAGGCCCCAATGACCACCATCATCATCATGATTATTACTGTAGTTCTAATAATGGGAGAAAACACTTTCTCCCTGCCAGACCCTGGACTAAGCATTTTGCAAGCACTTACTTACTTCATGCCAAGAGTAGCCCTGTGAGGTAAGGACTGTTATCACCCCCTAATGCAGATGAAGAAGTTGAGTCTACTTGTGTAAGGTCACAGAGCTAGTAAGTGGCAGAGCTAGTAAGTGACAGAGCTAGACAGACAGTGACATACAAACCCAGGTCTGTGTGTCTCCAAAGTCTGCAATGGTTTGACCAGCGTCAAACAGCCAAACAGAGGCTTCTCTGTGGGGTTGGCATTGCCTGGATTGGTTGCTGGTCGAACAAAGCGCTGTCCCCTACGGTCCTCCAGGTCAAAACTCCCTGAAAAAGACCTTCCTGTGCCTGAGAAGTCAGGGCCCAACCAGCCTGGATGAAGAGTTGTCTACTTTCTACTGTGTTCTAGTTATCTTGTTTTATGACAAGTGGCTTAATATCCTGGCAACACAAGCCCAGCATTTTATTTCTCCCCTGTCTTCTGAAATTTGCAACCAAATGAGAAGTGATTTGGGCTTGTTATCGAAAAGCCCTCATCTGCAAAGCAGAGATGGGCTGAGAATGTGCCCACTTGGCTGTCACTCCCTTTCATGGGTGTAGATTTAATTAGGCCTCTGTGTAACACAGGCTTGGGAGAGCTATCTCTTCTACTGGTCTTCTGGAAAGTGTTTTCTTTCCTCCTCTCCAGGGTTCCACAGTGGCTGAGGAGAAGGGAACTGGTTCCTGCTCTCTGAAGCTGAGCTGTGCATCCCAGGGATGAGCCTCTGAGTTACTATTTGTGTGTGTTGGAGGGGGAGTCATTTGCCAATTTACCTAGAAGCCAAGGCCATGTGCATGCCTGATCGGTGATGGGGATGAGCTCCCCTTCTGTTCTGTTAGGCATTCTGATGTCCTTGGAAGGCCAAGGACTCTGGTTCCAATATTTTTGGTGAAAAATATGATCCCCTATGCTTCTTCCCATTGATTCTCTCCACTCCTGTCTTTCACTCATGACCTTGGGCCTTTGCAGTCCTTATCCCTTATCTTTCCTTCATTTGACTAATCCCTACTCATGCTTCAAGAAATGTCTCTTTTCAGGGAGCCATTCCCAATCCTTTAGTCTAGGTTAAATCCTTCTGGTAGCATGGCACACTGAGGTAACTTTCCTTAATCCCTGTCAGTTGCAATCTGCTTTAATGACTGTCTCCTAACAGTCTGTCAAAGAATAATTCTCAAAAAGTTGAAAACATGACTTTCATACAAATATATATTGAGCAGAGGTGAAGATTTTTATTCCGGTGTTTAATGAAGGAATCAGTAAAGAGGTAAAACTTAAAGAACATTTTGAAGAACTGGGTATTTATAGGTGTTTTGGAACGAAGAACTTGGAATAAGATTTCTGGGTTAGATAAAACCAAATAATGTTCTATAGGATGGTAGGACTGTAACCTTTAAGGCTATCGTTTCCCCTCCACAGAAATCTCTATGACATGTAACTTCTCAGTATTTAATCTCTAAACAAAGAATAAAAAGGACAGCCAGTACAGATACTTTCTCTAAAAGAATTAATCTTGAGTGAGCAGATCTGTGAATGCTGTTAATATAATATTGACAGGAGATACCATGGTATTTTTTTTGTTTTGTTTTTTTGGTCCTTATGTCTGAATTTTGAGTATTTTTTCTTATTAGTCCCTCTAGCATCTAACCCAGTAAATGGTGTAGGATTTTTGCTATGGTCAGGATCTGGTGGAGAAGTTGTCAGCTACTTGCTGGAATCAAAGAATACTATGTAGCAAATTAGCATGATGCCTGCCTGAGTCAGCTCAGGCTGCCATAACAAAATGCCCCAGACTAGATGCCTTAAACAACGGAAATTTATTTTCTCACAGTTCTGGAGGCTGGAAGTCCAAGATCAAGGTTCCTGTGATTTGGTTCTGGTGAGAACTCTCTTCCCGGCTTGCAGAAACCTGCATTCTCACTATGTCCTCACATGGCCTTTCCTCAATGTGTACACACACACATACACACACATACACATATGTACACACACAGAGAAAGCTCTCTGGTGTCTCTTCCTGTGAGGACACTAGTCCTATTATACTAGAGCGCCACTTTTATGGCCTCATTTAACCTTAATAACTTCCTTACTCCAAGTACAGTCACACTGGGGGGTTAGGGCTTCAACATACGAACTGGGTAGGGACAATATATACATTCAGTCCGCAACGTAATTCAGTCCCAATTTTTGTGGGTTGAATTGAATTGAATCAGATATGAATCAGGTTTGTTTGCTTTTTATACACAACAGATTTTCAAGGCTTCTTCTTCTTCGGATAATGTATGCAATCTTCACCATTAAATTGGTGCCCATCCCGTTACTATTATTACTCTCAGTTTGTAGAGATCAGTAGTAAGCAGGGTAAGAAGGCTTTTCTCCTCTTCCACGGGACCCAGTAATATCTAATGGCTATAATAGTTGAGCAAATATCTATCTTTTATATCTATAGTAACACATTGGATTGTGAGCAACTTGTTCTGTGAGTGTTCTGCAAGACGAACAAACATTTCTAATACATTTTAACTTGATGAATGAGTGATGTTTTGCAATGTGGGTAGTACATGACACCGAATGTCACATGATCACAACCGAGCTAATGGTTCTTCTCTCCTCCCCACCAGTCTCTCTCTCTGCAAGATTGTGGGTGATCATCTCCCATGTACAGATGCACAGTCTTAGGCTGCAGTGTTTGGCAGAAATCTGATTTTTCAGAATGTGGGAAGATGCCCACAACTGGCACCAGTGTATCTTTTGTCACTTCCAAGCACCTATGGACAGTTCTTTGCTTTTCCGGACAAGAGGAAGCTTAAGAATGCTTTGCTTTGCTCTTGGTCAGGCTTCCTGCGAATATAGACCCTTTCCTCTGCTGCCTTATTGCCAGTTACAGTAAATACAGTATATGACAAGAATTTGTTAATACTGTTCTGTAGTCACCATCTGGGCGAGCATATACAATGGCCCCCATGCAGAAAAAGATGCCATTGAGCAGATAGATAGCAGTGATTCCATTAGTGACAGTGAAAGTCATCGTACACTATAACCCTCCTCTCTCTTGTCTCCCTCACACCAGCCATGAAAGTTTTCAAAGGTAAGTGCAGATTAATTTGTTTATTTTTCTTTATATTTTGTATTTTCTTGATTATTTTGTATTATATTACAGTATTGCAATCATTTTTATAGCAATATTTTTGGGTTGTGGAACAAATCATCTGAGTTTGTATTATTTCTTATGGGGGAAATTTGCTTTGTTATACAAGTGCTTTGGATTACAAGCATGTTTCCGGAACAAATTATGCTCACAAAGTAAGGTTTTACTGTATTTGACATTTATTCCCCCTCTTCTGGTATCACATGCTCCATTGTCCTCCAGGGAACTACACCTGCCCTGCTTTCAATCTGTGTGATTCAGGAGGGGTTCACTCCATTCCCACTTCCAGAAGTAGCCAAGAGAATCAGGTGTAACCCACCAGAGCACAACAACCTGACGGGATTATGGTTGGGCAGGTGGTTTGACCTGGAAAAATCACAGCCTTACCTTGGATATTTTCTGTAGCTACCAAGAAACAGACTTTGTTTTTTCTTTTAGGGATGCTCAGCTTTTATAACATAAACCTAAAGGAGCTGGTGGCCCCTTTTGCAGCCTTGTGGTGATATCCTGAGAATGACGCTACTGAATGCTGGCTTCCCAAAATATCACCAAAATAACCAGCTGATGAGACAGAGTTAAGCAGATTTTTTATCCGTATAAGGGAGAATACTACCTTGATAGAATCTTAGTAGCATCTCAGAGGAGTGAGGACAAAATGGAGGTATTTACTGAGATTTTGAAGCCCATTTAAGATAGGTCCCTAATGTGAGAATTAGTAAGGATTGTGATATAATCATTAGGGACTGGTAGATACAACAAGGTCAGAAATTTGAGATGTGGGGTTCAAAGAGCCTTGGGTATAAACTATTGCTGAATGCTTTCTATTGAAGAATTGATGGGTCTTTTGTGAAGTTCCTTGAACAAACAATAAAGTTATTTGCAATTTTTATCTTGCTGGGCAAGTGTTTTCTGGAACAGTAAAATTATATTGATGGAGACAGTTAAATAGTCGAGTCATGTTAATGGAGATGGTAAGCTGTGAGTTTAGACGGCTTTAGTACTCAAAGTTGATATAGTGGAAAGCGGAGAGATGAAAGAAATTATTCCTCTTGGCATTATTTGAATTTCTGAATCCAGGCAGACTTGAAGCCAGAATGTGGAATGTGGAAAATTGAATCACTCTCTCTCTCTCTCTGCATTAGAATTACACATTCATGTCCTTTATCATGCAACCACAATACCTCCTAATAAAAGAGGTAGATTAGATTTCCCAACTCTGTTGATGCTGGCCTCGTCAGTTGACTGGGCTTGGCCAACAGGATGTGGGGAGTGATGGTTGCCAGTTTCAAGCACAGATTCTAAAGCATTCCTATTTCCACTCATCCCTTGTTAAGTTCCTGTGATCAGTCATGAAATGATCATACCCAAATTAACACTGTGTCTTTGGCTGGGCCCCAGACTGAAGACCCATGTAGCAGGCAGAACTTACCAGAAGTCCTGAGTCCAGTCTGGCCCTGCCAAGATCAACCTCCGTCAGTCCAAATGTGGCCGCCCCATACACCTATGAAAAATAAAAATTCACATGACTTATTGAAAGCTCCTGAGATTTAGATGTCGTTTGTGACTGCATTCGGAGTTCACTCCTGGACTTGTGGACTACATGATCCAGTAAATTTTCCATGTTCCTGTAATCAATTTCTGTTGGAGTTTGGCTATTTGTTTGTTTGTTTGCTTGTTTATTTCTCGGGGGCTTGTTTTTCATAGTTTTGTTATTTATTAACCAGAAGTGTCTTCTCCATTACAATCTTTTTGTGGTGTAGCATCCCTTTTGGCAGACATGAGCCTCTAAGACCTTTGGGTCTTTCTCATGGGAACCATAGCCTACCCTGATCATCTTCAGTCTGTACCTGAGCAATTGATTTTTTTTAAGGCAATATTTATCCCTATTAATGCTCAGCTTTTGATTTGTATCCAATGTTCCAGTCTGGTGGGATCTTTCTCGATTTGATTCTTTCATTCTGGGGATTAGCTCTCCCATTCAGCATTTTGTCAAACACAGATTGGATCAGCATGACCATGAGAGCCTCCTCCAAGCCCTTGATTTCGTTGTAATGATCTTGTGGTGTTGCATTAACACTGACCCCCAGGTTGACCCCAAACCACACAAATAATCATTAATTAGTCCACGTATTCGAGATGAATGCCCACGGGGCAGAAATATCTTTCAGCCATTGTTTGAAGTCAGGAGGTATTACATAGCAGTGGCCTGAAGTGAAATCTTCCCTGATAATATTTTTCGTATGTATCCGCAATGGTGTGACCTACTTTTCAAGCCAGTGGGTAGGAATCTGTGTCTCTCTTGAAAAAATAAAATTGTCCAGCTGCTGAGTTCAAGTTCTGCCCATGGTATAAACCAATTGATCTTGAGTGGGTCCTTTATAGCTTTCCTTGACTTTGTTATCATAGCTTGGACAGAATCCCTAAGACCTCTTCAAGTTCAAAAGAACAAGGCAATTGTGAACTTGTAAAGTTATTGAACCCACCCTTGCCTCCTAGACTGACTGTGTATAACGTACATTTTAAAAATCTGGGAAACGTGGGGCACATGGGTGGTTCAGTTGGTTAAGCAGCTGACTTCAGTTCAGGTAATGATCTCGCAGTCTGTAGGTTGGAGTCCCGCATAAGGTTCTGTGCTGACAGCTCAGAGCCTGGAGCCTGCTTCAGATTGTGTGTGTGTGTGTCTCCTTCTCTCTGCCCTTCCCCTGCTCATCTTCTGTGTGTGTGTGTGTCTCTCTCTAAGTAATAAATAAACATTAAAAAAAATTTTTTTTAATCTGGGGAATATGCCTCACATCATTGTTTCTGTAATATGTCCCCAACCCAGCAATTCATTGTGTTGCAATTTTCTTTTATTTTGTGTATTTGTCCTCTTATCTCTGGGCTTTTTGAGAACAAGGATGAAGTTAAAGTTGTTATTGAAACACCTGACATCATTTCTGGCACATAGTAGGTAGTTAGCAAATATTTAGTAGAATGAATAGAACTGGCTCTGAAGCTGTGTGTGTGGGGGGGGGGCGGGCAGTGCGCGCACGCGCACGCGTGGATGTGCGTTTGTGTTGGAACAGCTGGATAATGTTCATCATTAGCCCGAAGCATGGGCTAACGTTAAATTTAAATTAAAATATACTCTTGGGTGACTACATCTTCAATTTCATGGTTGATTCCTTTGTGATTGACTTATTAAGCTAAGGCAGGAGTTGCAAACAAAAATACCTCAAGGGGCCAAGAAGGAAACATAATAAATGAGCATGGTTACCTACAACTGGCAGACACCTAATATCTTCACAGGAATGGATACCTAGGGCTGCTAGAGCTTCTGCTTTTCAGAGTGGGCGGTTTTTTGTTTGTTTCCTTGGTTTTAAAATGTGTTTTTAAAAACGTAAAAATTCCTGATTTTTAGATTTTTTTCAAAGTCGCAAACTTTAGAACGCAGTTTGAAATATTCTGGGGCCAAATAAAATACATCTATAGGCTGGATACAACTCATAGGCCATTGATCTGAGAAAGAGAGTTAAATGTTTTGCCTCTGAAATGGTGTTTTCATTCGCACTGAATATTTAATTTACAATGAACGACCTTGGGTATATCAAACACATATCAAATATGCTTATTGTTGAACAATACAAAGCCTGTAAGACTGGTAAGAATTCAGTTAAGGTCCAATTTTGAGGGCTGAGGTTAGATTTTAGTGGGCACACATCACAAAGGGTTCCCCGATAGCATTTTACAGGGAAGATTATGGAATTAAAGAAAAATCTTTAGCAACTTGCACGTGTATTATGCTAAACAAGGCAGATACCTTGAGTCACTGTTGTTCCCAAATAACTGATTTCCATTATGGTTGAAATAATGGAAGTGGTGTCTTACCCTTGAAAAGCTCCAACCACACCCCCTGACCTTGCTCAATGGTTAGATATAAATATTCATAGAGGGAGATGGTCTCTTAATTGCTTAGAGCTTTCAGCCCATCAATCATTGCTGTTGGTTCATCCCACTCGGTTTAGTAACTACTAGTCAAGCATTTTGAAATTATCTGATGTATTTGCCAAGGTAGAAAGTAGAATGGTTCTTTGGGAAAATGGCCATGTTAATCAAACCCTACCAATTCCAACAACCAGAAATTCATCTGAGGGCTTCATTTTATTAACCATTAACTGAAAAACATAGTTAATATTCATACCTAATTGATCCCAGATATCAAACTGATAAAACATCATATAACATTAATACACACATAACAAGATTCTCAAGTAACTCTGCAAGTTCTATCTAAAAAGACTACAATGACATGGATGGAGCTACAGGGTACTGTGCTAAAATGAAATAAGTCAGAGAAAGACAGATACAGTAGGATTTCACTCATGTGGAATTTAAGAAAGAAAACAATCATAAGGGGGAAAAAGAGGCACACCAAGAAACAGGCTCTGAACTATAAAGAACACACTGATGGTTACCAGAGAGGAGGTAGGGGTGGATGGGTAAAATAGGAGATGGGGATTAAGCATGGTACTCATTCCAGTGAGCACCGGGTGATGTATGGAAGTGTGGAATCACTGTATCCTATACCTGAAACTAATATTATACTACATGTTAACTGTGATGAAGTTTTGGGGTGATGGGGTGGTTTGTGGGGTCTGGAGCCAACAGCCAAGAAAAAATTCTTAAAGACACCTTTAGTGCAAAAAGGTGATTTTATTAAAGTGTGGGGACAGGACCTGTGGGCAGAAAGAGCTGCCCTGGGACCATGGAGAGACTCTGGTTATATACTTGGGAGTTGGGGGAGGTAAAGTCAAGAGGAAGTTTCCAATGAGATTTTCACATGCTAAAGAGGACGCACAGGATACTGGAGGCTGGGTGGGGGGTGGCTAGCTATTGTCAAGTTAAGGTTGTTTTTCCCTCTAGCAAAGCATTAGGTTAAGATAGTAGGGAGCTCCTGCAGAAATATTTTACTCTGCCTGCCTCAAGTAGTTGTCAATGGGCTGCAGGTTATAAGGAAATTTAATTTCGTCTGCCATTTCCTTCTGCCTTTGTTTCCCACACCAACTGGAATTTAAATGAAAACTTGAGGGAAGCCTGAGTGAGTCAGTCTGTTAAACATCCCACTCTCGGTTTCGGCTCAGGCCATGATCTCATGATTCATGAGTTCGAGCCCCACGTTGGGCTCTTTGCTGACAGTGCATAGCCCGCTTGGCATTCTCTTTCTCTCTCTCTCTCCCTCTCTCTGCTCCTCCCCCACTTGTGCCGTCCCTGTCTCTCTCCAAATAAGTAAATAAACTTTAAATAAGTTAATTAAAACTTTACAAAAGAAAACAGAAGGATTCCTGTGTCTTAGACTTTGCCTTGCTCAAGAACCTGAATTTAATTCAGAACTTATTTATAATAAAATTGATGTGATTTACTTATTTAATTACATTGATTTGTTAAAAATGTATCTCATAATTAATAAATTTAGTTACTAAAGGTAGAATTCTAGATGCCTGAGAATGGGAATTCCAGTGAGGACAAAAATGGTGGGAGAACAAAGACACGGGAACCCAGTAGAGTGTAAAAGTGGGGTGCTCACCCACAGCTGGTGTCTCATCACTCATGCTAGGGCCTGTCAATTGGTAGAGAAGAGTGAGGATGCTCTATTGAGAATGATTTCCAGACCACACACTAATTTAGAGGGGAAGAGTACCGTGATGGATTAGTAATGCCTTCTACAGGCATAGGAGGAAGAAATGGTAATGTGCAGGCCACATCTATGCTACCTGTGCCCCAAGTAGAATCAATAAAACAATATTTACATAGGATTGTCCTAAATTTTCCTTTTCTGGGACAGTCTCAGTTTATGCCTGTCATAAGTCAATGAATCCCTGTTAATTCCGCACAGCCCCCCACCCCCATTTATTCTCAAGAGGGCCCCAGTCTGAATCGTGATAGATGGCCAACCAGGAAGAATTTTTGCATGATTATCATTAGTTCATTTTCTGACTTAAGAAATATTCCTAAATCCTTTCTGTTGTGGGCCTTGATCATTCATTATTAGCCACAATCTTCCTTTCCCTGGATCACAGTTTTCTTAATATTCTGCTAAAAACATCTCTGTAAAACACAGCCTTGGTTTCTTTAGACCCTTGCATGATTCCACACTTCCCATCTGAAGCACTCTCTGATATATTCTGGAATACAACCAGGAGATCACACTCCTCATTCACTCCTATATGTCTGATAATTTTCCCCATCCTCCTCCCCACAACAGGTCCTGGAAAAAACAAATTAACCTGTCTTCTGAATGGAGCTCATGTGTATTTTCTGCCATACCAGGTGTCCTATGTCTATGTCAAGCAGTATTGATCTTTAAAAGCCCAGATCAGGAAAAGACTGGAGAAATGCATGTCCCAGATTGCTTCCACAGCAGATTCCTGGGACTTTAAAATCTTTGATTGTGTCTGGATTTTCTGGTTGGGTTCCCAAGGATGGAGCCTGAGTCCTTGAATACAAACACGAACCACAACTGAAGTTCCAAGCTGAATTGGTTCTAATGCTCACAGCAGTCACTGTGCTTCCTGTAACTAGGTTGTAGGATGAGTCAGTGTCTCAACCTCAGCATTATTAACATTTTGATCTGGCTGATTCTTTGTTGTATGGGGCTATATGTGCTATATCTGGCAGCGTCCCTGGCCTCTGCTCACTGGATGCTGGTAGCGCTCCATCTCCCCCAGATGTGAACAAAAACATCTCCAGACATTGCCAAATTCCTTGGAGGGAGGCCACATTGCTGCCTGGTGAGAAATGCTGGCATAGGGGCTCTGAGTGTCACGACAAGAAAAGCCACTCTTTCTATCATTGAACAAGTCACCTGAGCAGACACGTTGGTAAGCAAGTGTGGTACAATACTCTAAGTGTCCTGGTAAGGGTTTGGCAAGAGTATTGTAGGAGCCAAAGAAGGAAGGATGAGCTGCTGGACAGTCAAAAAGGCTGTACAGAGGATGTGACTTTGGGGCTTCAGATGATAATTCAGCATTCTCCAAGTGGGAAGGAAGGGAAGGGCATTCAAGGCAGAGGAACAGTATATGCTAATGTGGTGAGATATGAGGGAGACTAATGTGTTTGAAACACAGAAGTCTAGAGCGGATGGGGTGATGAGTACACTGGGGAGATAGATGGGGAGGGTGGACAAGAGTTAAGCCCAGTTTAGAAACTTACTAGTAAATGGAGGTGGACTTCATAAACTGGGCAGCAGAGAATCACAGAAGTCTAATAAGAGGGATATGGTCAGATTGGGGCTTTAGAGAGATAACTTGGTGTTGGCTAGAAGTGAGATGGCAATGTGAACAGCATTGTCTTTGGAATTAGGCTGCCTTGGCCTAGGATCTCATTCTGCCATCGACTAGTCTGTGGGACCTTGGACAAACCATTTCTTTTCCCTAAATCCCTGTTCCCTTCTCAACAAAATGAGGATGAGAACCCTACCTACCCCCCTGCGTTGTTGTAAGGATTAAATAAGTTTATTCATGTTATGTGCTTAGAGTCTCTGGATATAATTGAAGCTCATTACATAAGTATTCTTTTTAGATTGGAAGGGGGAGCAGGGCTTGAGACTGAAGGCAGGGAGGCTAGTCTAGAGGAGGTAATAAGCCAATGGGAGCATGGGACAGCACAGCGACTGGGTGATTGGAGATGAGTTAGCTCCCACCTGAATTGAGTTGACTGAAGAAGTTTGCGGTCTCCAGGCTCCCAGCAGCAAGGGACCCAGTTCTCCAAACAGATGCACCATCCCTGGGGTTCCTACCACATCCAAGTCTGGACAGTCCTGTGCAGGAAGTTTCCACCACCTACAACCTCCCCGACAGCATGTCTGTTATCTGATTGTTCTGTGTTCAGAAAGAGTTAATTAAATGTGGAGCCACAGTTGGAGAGTACATCTTAATACCATTCTGCCTTATCTGTGTTTTCCCTTTCTTTTCTGCAGCCTACCTTCTGTTCTGAGGAAAAGGGGCTACAAATGACCTGCTTCAGGATGAAATAACAATTTAATAGAGTGGAGATTCATTAAGACACTGCTGATGGCGGCTGTAGTCTCCGGAATGGAGGAACAGCCCAGAGGATTTCAATTTTCTACCAGTTTTCTGACCTCAATTTACAAGGCAGAATTAAGTTCTGGAAATCTCAGAACAGAAAAAAAATAATGGAACTACTGCTTTTAATCACTGGTAGAATCATCAGGCTTTAGTAGACCTCTAACCTTGGTTCTCTTTTAAAGGGAACTTTATCAGTGGCACATAGCCTGATGTGATTGCTATTTTCTTTCATTTTCAAAATATATTCTTTCCAAGATATTTTTTAAAAAACAAAGCCTGTGCCATGGCAGCACCCAGTATGGGGACAGCGGTGATAAGCCAGACCAATATGGTACTGTTCTTGCCAAGCTTACATTCAGGGAGAGCCAGACAACAAAGAAAGGACTCCTGGGAAAACTGTAGCAGTTACTAAAAAGAAAATGAGCCAACTTCTCTCTGTCTATTTTTTTTTAAATTTTTAAAATATTTATTTTTGAGAGAGAGTGAGAGAGTGCAAGCCAGGGAGGGGCAGAGACAGAGAGAGACACAAAATCTGAAGCGGGCTCCAGGCTCTGGCCTCTCAGCACAGAGTCCAATGCGGGGCTTGAACTCACAGACCGTGAGATCCTGACCTGAGCTGAAATTGGACACTTAACTAACTCTCTTTCTTTCTCTTTTTTTTTTTCAAAGTTTGTTTGTTTATTTATTGATTGAGAGAGAGGGAGTGAGGGAGGTGGGGCTAAATCTCACAAGCTGTGACATCATGACCTAAGCCAAAATCAAGTCAGAGGCTTAATCAACTGAGCCACCCAGGTGCCCCTGAGCCACCTTCTCTTTATGTAGCTAAAGGAAATGAATCCCACTTTTAAATATGATTCTCAGGTTTCTTTTCCCCCCACATCATAAATGTATGAAGCAGACAGGCAATTTCATATCCACCTCTGGCAATTTTTGGAATTGACTTAAATTGATTGAGTCATGGGTTAATGGCCCAGAGTCATTATTTGCGTTCCTACCTGTCTAGAAAATCAAGGTTCAGGGAAAGAAAAGGGAAACTTTCTTTGTTTTAGATTTCCCAGAGCTAGATGAAATCTGGTTTCTTAGGACACGTAGGGAGAACTTTAGTAACAATATTTGAGTAGCGGTTGCAGGGGAGGGCCCTGAAGTCAGCTGCTCGGGTCCAAACTGGGCTTTACCACTTCCTGGCGTGTAAGTTTGGGCAGGCTCGTTCACCTTCCCATGTTGTCTCAGTTTGTGAAATGGGATGATGGCCCACTTCTTAGAGCTTTGGTGAAAATTGAATGAGGTGATGCATAAAAAGCAAAGCGTCTGACACATGTTACACATTAAAAAAAAAATCACATAGCGGATAAAGGAGGTGCGGTGTATTGCCGGGCGGGGTGGAGGTTACTGACCTGGTCTCTGAGCAGTAGCCCCTGGCAACAAAAAATGATTGGTTCGAGTGCAACTGTGCTAGCTCCTAGCAATATGAGTTTGGGTAATTTGGCCCCCTCTCTAAACGCCAGCTCCTTCCTCTGCAAAGTAGAGGTAACAGTGACCATCTTCGGAGGCTGTAATGAGGATATGAAGACATGTATGCAAGACATATGACATGGGTTTGCCTGGGAGACTCAGCTAAGCATCCAACTCTTGGTTTCAGCTTGGGTCATGATCTTGCGGCTTCGTGGGTTCAAGCCCTGTGTGGGGGCTCTGCACGGGCAGCACAGAGCCTGCTTGAGATTCTCTCTCTGTCTGCCCCTGCCCCACTCGAGTTGTCTCTGTCTCTCTCAAAAATAAATTAATTCATTAAAAACAACAACAACAACATTCAGATTAAAGGCCAGTCCTCAACACATGGTGAAGATCAACCTCCTCCTTCCTCTCATTATCATCACAGGGTCAATTGTTTCTGCTGCTTAGCATCGTGCTTTTTCCTTTTTCATCTGCCTTAGCTCGTGTTGCTTAGAAGCAGAATTTGCAGTTAGGGATTCTTGTGCAAATGGTTATTCGAGGGAGTACTCTCAGGACAAACGTGTAATGGAGTCAAGGGAACAGGGAAAGGGGGGGGTGGGTGGAAGGAAGGGATGTAAAGAAGTGGTTTCAGGTGACACCTAGCCTTGGCTGGAACCTACAGGGAGCTCGGGTGCATGAACCTTAGCGCAGAATCTGCCCTGCCCAGAGGCCAGGCAGCTGGGTTTTCTACCTCTGTATCAGTTAGTCCTTGCTTGCTGGCCACTCCCAAGAGAAGGACCTAATCCACCAAGACATGCCGGTGAGAAGGCCTCTACCAAAGCAGGGCCATCCTCTAGACAAGTGTGCAGTGTGAGCCATGAGCTTCATGGCAGCTGGGAGACAGATGCAGGGGCCTTGTGAGGATTTGGGGGGGGGTGCACCAAGAAAGACCATCTACTGCACTTTCTTCTGCCCTCTGATGTTCTCCAGGGAGCCGCCTCCTATACTCTCATTCCAACCCCAATTCAGAGCTCATTCCAGCTCTGAAGGTAAGCTTGTGACCTGGGAACTGGCCAAAGAGAGTCTGGGATGTGTCTCGCCACCCTGATTGGCTCAGAGATGATCGTGTGATCCCATGAAGCCAGTGAGACCCAAGGAAACGTTTGCTGGGAGTCCCAGGAGAGAGCTCCCGGCTCTTTCTTGCAAACAGAGCTAGTGTTTATGCAGTAGAAGCTGCACCAGCTGAGGGCCAAACATGGGACTGAAGAATGAAGGTGGCCCAGTGAATGGTGGACCATGTGATGGAAACCAGGGAGCACTCGACTAAATCCCTAGATGAGGACATGATTGACGTTTACTTTACCCCTGGACTTTCAAGTTCTGCAAGCCCATTCCCCCCCCCCCCCCTTTTGCTTAGTTCTCTGAGCTGGGAGTTCTGGGTGCCTGCGTCGCACAGTCCTGACTGATATATCGCCGTAATGGACCCAGAAGCACTGGGCAAATGAGAAGCAGTCGGTCACTTTATAGGATTATTGTTATTGTGTAAATAAAGTTCTCCTTTGGGTGAGCAGAGGCTTCCCGAAGCCCGGGGAAGCTTTCCAAGTTAGGTTTTCATTGTCTGGGGCGAAGCAGAGGCCTCTTTGGCAACTCCGAGGGCACTAATGCTGGCCCTACATCTGAGAAAGAGCTTTTCCTGCCACCTTTCCCTGATCGCCGGGGGAAGGTGCTAGCAAAGTGGCCACTGCGAGGCTGACAGCCTAAACCCGGCTGGAGGAAGGGATGGAATCCCTTCAGAGGGAAAGGAAGACAGAGGCAGAGCCGGTGAGCAAACGGGCAATGTCATGGTCTTGTTGAAAGATAAACGGAGGCGCTTGTGCCGTTGTAAGAGTTTACGTGAGCAAACTTCTGTTCGAATTAGACAGCACCGGACCGGAAGTGGTTAGGAGGGCGCAACCACAGACAGGAGCCAGAGGAAAGACTTTTATAGGGAAGAGCTGGGAAGAAGGCAAGGGAATTACTCGATTCACTACAGCATCGGCGGTTGCCTTGTTTGGGAAAGCCTAGCTAGCAGATTGTGATTGGTTGTCCTTAGGTTGTAATTCCTTGACCTTGAGGCGTTACAGGCTTAGGCTTTGGTTGGCTTATGCAGGTTACTAAGGCATTAAAGCCACCTCGGCCTAATGACCTCCTTGTTTAATTAATTAAAAAAAAAAAATGAACAGAAGCAGTTTGCTAACCCAGAAAACCCTTTTAATCCACACAAAGACACCTACTGATAAGGCAAAATGCATTAACCTTATTCCTGGTTATCAGCGTTTTTTAAAAGTTTATTGTATTTTTATTTCCATTTCTTTTTTTTTTTTTTAACCTTTTCCAATCTAATACAACATGTCCTTTAATTGCCCACTGGCCTCAAATCACAAGATCTCCAAACTAAATGCAGTCAGAAAAAGAGGCAAGAATTTGTGAGGGAAAAAAAAAAAAAAAAAAAAAAAAAAAAAGCCCACAGTAAAGGTGTTTAAGAGCCATCAACACATTTGCATTAGACCGAGCTTGGTTTCTAGCCTTTTTTGGACAAAAGAACATCTTTTCTATGAATCAGTTTTGGAAACTTTGTAATGCCTTGTCTCTTTAAAAAAAAATTGTTTTTAATGTTTATTTGTTTTTGAGAAAGAGACAGAGCATGAGTGGGAGAGGGGCAGAGAGAGGGAGACACAGAATCCAAAGCAGGCTCCAGGCTCCCAGCAGCCAGCACAGAGCCCAACACGGGGCTTGAACCCATGAACCTGGAGACCGTGACCTGAGCCAAAGTCAAACATTTAACCAACTGAGTCACTCAGGAGCCCCTGTACTGCTTTTTCCGTTAGTTGGAGGATTCTGCCCATTTAAGGATGGGGAGGGCCCCAGCAGCTTTTGGGTGTTTCGGGGTAAGAGAAATATAAAACAAGTGAACGTAGGTTCCAGTTACGTGGGCCCTGCTTGCCTGGCTGATTCACGCAAACTGGCCAACTGTGCCTGGCATACGGCACCCCTGGCTGGTTGGTGTAGCCAAGGGATATGTTTCCCTCAGGCAGCATCTTTCCAAGTGCCCTTGCAGGGACCCCCTACATCAGCCTGTCCCAAGAGAGAGGCCTGTTTAAAAAGCTGATGACTCCTGCACTCTATCTACTGCTACTTAATCAGCATATCTGGGCTTGGGAGTGGGGTTTGCATTTTTTTCCTTACAGCTTTATTGAGATATAATTGACTTATGAAAACTTCACATAGTTAAGTATACAATTTGATGAGTTTGGGCATTATTATGCATCTGTGAAATCATCACCTTAGTCAAGATCATGAACGAATCTTTCACCCCTATGAGTTTCTTCAAGCCTTTTTTGTAACACCTTCTTCATCTGTACACCTTCCTTCTTGTCTCGTCCCCACATAACCATGAATATGCTGTTTCTGTAGATTAGTTTGCAATTTCCTAGAAGTTTATACAAGTGGATGCATAGAACGCATACTCTCTTCGTCTGATATCTTTCACTCATTTATCCCGCTGATGAGAGACTTGTCAGATGCTTTTGTTTTTTGGCCTTTAAGTGTAAAGTTTCTTTGACCATATTTCTGCGGATCTTTTAATGGACACACGCTTCGGTTTCTCCTTGGTCCATACGAGGAGTAGAATGGTGAGGTCATCCATTATTTGAATGGTTACCTTTATAACAAACTGCTGGACCGTGTTCCAAAGTGGTTGTAGCTTTTTACATCCTCAGCAGTAACGTACGAGGGTTCTGGTTTTTCCACACCTGCACCAAAGTTTGGTCGGATCCATCTTCTACATTTTTTTCTATGAGGGAAGTGGTATATCAGGGTGGTTTAGTTTACATTTTCTCCATGACTAATAATACTGAGCATTTTTTCCTACGCTTATTTACCTTTTGTGCATCTTTTTTGGTGAGGTGTTTGTTCAGATGTAAAAAAAAAAAAAATTTATGTGTATTTTTGAGACACAGGGAGAGACAGAGTATGAGCAGGGAAGGAGCAGAGAGAAGAAACACAGAATCTGAAGCAGGCTTCAGGCTCTGAGCTGGCAGCACAGAGCCCAACGTGGGGCTCGAACCCACGAACTAGGAGATCATGACCTGAGCTGAAGTCCGATGCTTAACCGCCTGAGCCACCAGGGGCCTCATGTTTGTTCAGATTTATATTGGATGGTTTGTCTTCTTTTATTTGGAAGTGGGAGTTCATGGTGTGTTCAGGATAGAATGTGAGTATTTTCTTGCAACCTGTGGCTTTCTTTTTACTTTCACAGATGTGCTTTGGCATCTTTGGCCATATACATGTGCGTCTATCCCTGGACCCTTTATTCTGTTCCATTGGTCTTTGTAGTGATTCTTTTGCCAGCGTCATACCATGCTGTCTGGATTACTGTAGCTTTACACTTAGTATTGCGATCTTATAGCGCAAGTTCTCCGACTTGCTCCTCTTTTCCAAAATTAGGAGCTTTGCATTTCCATATTAATTTCAGACATGGCCACTCAATTTGCACAAATACGGCCCACTGGGATTTTGAAAGAGTTTGTATTTACTTTATGGATTAGTTTGAGCACTGACGCCTTACCAACATTAGGCCTTTTAACACCACCTCTCTTTCTCTATTTAGTAATTTTTTAAAATATTTATTTATTTTTGAGAGAGAAAAACAGAGCACAAGTGAGGGAGGGGCAGAGAGAGAGGGAGACACAGAATCTGAAGAAGGCACCAGGCTCTGAGCTGTCAGCACAGAGCCCGATGCAGGGCTTGAACTCCCAAACAGTGAGATCATGACCTGAGCCACAGCCAGATGTTCAACTGACTGAGCCACCCAGGAGCCCCTGTCTCTTTTTATTTAGATGTTCTTTACTTGCTCTTGGCAATGTTTCATGATTTTTAGTGTGCATAGGTCTTGCACAACCTTGGTCAAACTTATCCCCAAGTATTTCACATTTTTGCTGTTATTATTAATAAGGATCTTTTTATAAATCTCAATTTCCATTTGTTCATTACTAGTATATAGAAACAAAATTGATTTCCAAAATATGTTGACCAGAAACCTGTTCAACTCACCTGTTAGTTCCATTGGCTTTATGGTGGATTCCATAAAGCTTTCTGTATAAATGATCAAGTCTGTGAATTAAGACAGTTTGGCTTTTTTATTTCCAAGATGCTTGCTTTTCGTGTCTTTTGATTGCCTTTCTGTGCTGCAGAATCTCTGGAACAATGTTGAACAGAAGTAGTGACAGCAGACAAGCTGAGCTGATTCCTGATCTTGGGGGGGGGGGGGGCAAAGCACAGAGTCTTTTACCATCAAATATGGGGCTAGCTGTAGGGTTTTCATGGATGCCTTTATCAGGTGGATGAGGTTCTTTTCTGTGATGGTTTTCAGAGTTTTTATAATCAATGGATGATCGTTTTTATAAAAGGGTATTCTGCATCTGTTTCTGAAGTGATCGTACTTTGTTGTTTTTTTTTCTTACAGGCTGCTCTTAGTGAATTCCATGGGTCAGTTTTCAGACGTTAAACCAAGCTGCACTCCTGAGATAGACTCCACACAGGTATATTTATTGTCTCTTGAAAAAAAACTGTTAGGTCTGATTTGCTCAAATTTTATTGAGAATTTTTACAGCTGTGTGCATGACAGACATGGTTCTTTTTTTTTTTTTTAAGTGTTTTTATTTATTTTGAGAGAGAGAACAGCGCACGTTGGGGAGGGGCAGAGAGAGAGGGAGAGAGAGAGAAGCCCCAGCTGGCTCTGCACTGCCAGCATAGAGCCCGATGTGAGGCTCAAACCCACGAAGCCATGAGATCATGACCTGAGCTGAAACCAAGAGTCAGATGCTTCACCGACTGAGCTCCCCAGGCGCCCCAAGATACATTGTTGTATAATTTTTTTTTCCTACTATCTTTTTCTGGTTTTAAAGTCAGGGTAATCTTGACCTCATAGAATGAATTGGCAAGTATTCCTTCCTCTCTAGGCTTTTAAGAGAAGAGTTTTGTATCTCATTTTATCATGTTTTGTAGATATGGCAAGTTTTACTAATTGAAGGTTGGTGGCAACATTGTGTTGAACAAGTCCTTTGGCACCATTTTCCCACAGCATTTGGTCACTTCCTGTCTCTGTGTTGCATTTTGGCAATTCTCACAGTATTTCAAGTCTTTTCTTTGTTATTATATCTGCTGTGGTGACCTGTGGCTAGTGATCTTGGATTTTACTATTGTAATGGTTTGGGGATGCCACGAGTTGAACCCATATAAGATGATGATCTCAATTGATAAGTGTGTGTGTTCTTGACTGTCCCACTTATTGGCCATCCCCCATCTCTTCCCCTCTCTTGGGGGCCTCCCTATTTCCTGAGACACAACAATATTAAAATGAGGCCAATAAATAACCCTACAATGGCCTCTAAGTGTTCAAGTGAAAGGAAAAGTCGCAGAAATGCAAGAGTAGTTTAAAAATGGAAAATCAAGGCACCTGGGTGGCTCCATCAGTTAAGTGTCAGACTTCAGCTCAGGTCATGATCTCACAGTCCGTGAGTTCGAGCCCTGGGTCGGGCTCTGTGCTGACAGCTCAGAGCCTGGAGCCTGCTTTAGATTCTGTGTCTCCCTCTCTCTCTACCCCTCCTCCACTCATGCCCTGTCTCTGTCTCAAAAATAAATAAAAATTTTTTAAAAATTAAAAAAAAGAAGAAGAAATACATTTTCTAAGGCTCTAGCTGCCATAGGTAGTGATTCCCCCAGTGGAACTGGGCAAAGTCAGTTGAAAACCTGTCTGGAAAGGATGCACCTTTCTAGATGCCATTAAGAACATTCATGGTTCATGGAAAGAGGTCAAAATATTAACATTCACAGGAGTTTGGGAGCAGTTGATTTCAACCTTCATGGATGACTTTGAGGTGTTCAAGGCTTCAGTGGAAGAAGTAAGCACAGGGGTGGTGGAATTTACAAGAGAGTTAGAAGTAGAGCTTGTAGATGGGACTGAGTTGCTGGAATTGATAAAACTTCAACAGATAAGGAGTTGCTCCCTATGGAGGAGCAAAGAAAGTGGTGTCTTGAGATGGAACCGGCTCCTGGTGAAGATGCCGTGCAGATGGTTGAAATGACAACAAAGGATCGAGAATATTCCATACACTTCATGGATAAGGTAGTCGCAGGGTTTGAGAGGATTGATACCAATTTTAAAAGAAGTTCTCCTGTGGCTAAAATCCTGTCCACAGCATCTCGTGCCACGGAGACATTATTCATGAAGGGTAGAGTCAGTTGATGTGGCAAACTTGGTTGTTGTTTTATCTTAAGAAATTATCACAGCATCCCCAGCCTTCAGCAACCACCCTCCTGCTCAGTCAGCAGCCGTCAGCTTTGAGGAGAGACCCTCCGCCAACAAAAAGATTATGAGTTGCTGAGAGCTCAGATAATGGTTAGCATTTTTTCACCATGTGGTATTTTCTCAGGGGACAGCTGGGTGACTCAGGTGTTCGGGTGTCTGACTTCGGCTCAGGTCACGATCTCACAGTTTGTGAGTTCAAGCCCCAGATGAGGCTCTGTGGCTGACAGCTCAGAGCCCAGAGCCTGCTTTCGATTCTGTGGTGACCTCTCTCTCTGTGCCTCCCTGGCTTGCACTCTGTCTCTCTGTCTCTACATTAAAAATATTTTTTCAGATATGTACTGTGCTTTTTACATATAATGCTATATTGCACATTTAATAGACTACAATATAGTGTAAACGTAACTTTGATATGCACTGGGAAACCAGAAAATTCACCTGAGTCCCTTTATTGTGGTATTTGCTTTATTGTGGTGGTCTGGAACTAAACCTGCAATGTCTCCGAGCGAGGTATGCCTGCAGTTCCTTAAATGTTTCATAGAATTCACCATTGAATCCATCTGGGCAAGTTTTGTCTGCGGTGAGGTTTTTAAACTATACATTCAATTTCTGTAGTAGATGTAGGCCTATACACACCTTCCACTTCTACTGGCTTTATCCAAGACTGCTTGACTCACTTTGGTCAGTGGCATTTTGAAAAGCTTTCTAGATAATTCTAAACTTTTTCTTTGTGTGTGTGTGTGTGTGTGTGTGTGTGTGTGTGTGTGTGTGTGTGTTTATTTACTTTTGAGAGAGAGAGACAGAGCATGAGCAGGGGAGGGGTAGAGAGAGAGGGAGACACAGAATCCGAAGCAGGCTCTAGGCTCTCAGCTATCAGCACAGAGCCCGATGCGGGGCTCAAACCCATGAACTGTGATATCATGATCTGAGCTGAAGTCAGACGCTTAACTGACTGAGCCACCCAGGTGCCCCATGAAAAGCTTTCTGGATAATTCTAACGTGCAGCCAGGGTCAAGAGCCCCCAGTCTAGTCCAAGACCTAGAGAGGTAGCTTGTTGATTTGAATAGCTACATACTATTTTATAGTAAGCATGCATCCAGAGCTCTTTCTTTGCTTCTCTGTTCATGTTCATTCAGGTTGTTCCTGATTTCTTTCCCTTATGCTCTGCTGTCTGGTGCAGAAATTTCATTGCTCCCCTCTTTTCTCCACGGGTTATAACTTTTGTCCTTTTATAATCTCCCCTTTTGGCAAATGTATGCTTTGGGTCTTGAATTGTGTTCTATCTGATGACACACTTACCACTCATCCATTTAATTGTTTTTTGCATTTGCCCCTTGCCTCCTGTATCTTTACCTGCTGATTAATTCACAAACTTTGGCTGTCACTTATTTTAGGAATAACCAGCATCTGGCTGGAATTTTTAGAAATCCTTACCTGAAAGCCGTTGCCTTTTTATAGGGTTGTTAGCATTTAAATAAGAATCTCAGAGGACCAAAAAGTGTTCAAGCCTCAAATTAAGGGCCATCATAGTGAAGCTTCAGGCACCCTCCTAGCCTGGTAGCCCCCAGGCTGACCACCTGCTCTCCCCCCTCCCAACGCGCTCAATTCTGCACACGCGGCTGTCACACAAGGCTCTTTTATGGCAAATGCAAATTGCAAATATAAACTGTTTCTTTCTTCATTTATCACTTTTTCCCTTCTCATTTACAAGAGGCTTGAATTATTAGCACTTGTCTAAACAATGCCGCTTCGCCTGGTATCTGTGAGGAGGTGTTGGTGATAACTTTCCAATGATGTCATCCCTGGAAGCACAACTCCAAAGCACCCAGTCAATCATGGGCATTGTTCAGAAAGCACCAGAATAACTCTGAGTGACCCAACCTCCCCCCCGTCCCCCACCAAAATCTATAGAAATGAAAATTGAAACGTAAACCAGAAACTTCATTTCCATGTCCGGGGCTCTCAGAGCTCTGTGGATTCCTTATGCACTGACACATCTCTTCAATGGGGGACAATGGGAGGCAAAAGGGGTTTCCCTAGGGAGCTGAAGGATCAAATGCCTCTCTGAATCTTTTTCTTATTCTCAGCAGCACATTAAGCATTTGGGGGACTTACGGCTCCCTGCCCCACCTTTAAGGAGCTCTCCATAGTAATCTTTATTACATACACCCTCAGTGCCAGGCACTATGCAGAGCTCTGAATAGATTATTTTAGGGGCGCCTGGGTGGTTTAGTTGGTGTAGCATCCAACTCTTGGTCTCAGCTCAGGTCATGATCTCACAGTTCATGAGATCAAGCCCCTTCTTCGGATTTTCTCTCTCTCTCTCTCCCCCTCTCTGTTTCTCCCCCCCCCCATCTCAAAAATAAATAAATAAGCATTCAACAAAGATTATTTTATATATTCATTGTCACAACTTTATGAGGTAAGCGCTGCTAGTTTCCCATTCTTCAGATGAGAAAACTGAGGCTCAGAAAAGTGGCATCCCTTGCTCAAGGTCTCCCAGAAAATTGTGCAAGGAGTAGGAACGTGACTCCAGGTCTGGTGTGGTGTCAGAGTGATGCCCTTACCCTCTGTGAAAATCTGGTTCAATATAGTATGAAGGACCCATCATAATTGGGTTCCTGCCAACCTCTCCAGTCTGATCTATCTCATCTGGACCCCTGGCCTGTTCACAACTTGTGCTCCAGTCATACCTTCTGTCCCCCTAATGTGCTCTGCTGTCTTGCCCCTCCACTCCTTTGCTCCCAGACTGATACTGCCCAGAAGGGACCATGGTACCCCCTGTGGAATCCTGTCACCACTCCCATACACTCAGAGAGTCCTGTGTGTTCACCTCTGCCCACCCACCATTCCTCTAGGCTCTGAGCCTTTTGAGTGCACGAGTGTGTTTCCCTCCCCTCTGGTTCTGAACACTCAGCACAGTGCCTGGCACACAGCAGCTGCTCAGGAACAGACTGGATGTTCTCCTCCACGATTTTTTTTTCTCCCCCTTTTGGAAAAATGTCTATATATCAAGCCCTCTGTTCTGTCATCCCATTCTTCTTCAGACAAGTAGAGGCATGTTTGTTTCCATCATTGTATCGGTTTGCTCTGGGTTTTTGGCCTTAAACACTGGATTGTCTGTAGCACCTACAAGGTCTGGGGCATGCTTACATTTCCTCTCCAGAAATTAGAGGCCAGCAGAGCACATGTTTCCCGGACTGATTCTGAGTCCTCTGCTTCTGTGAGGTTTAGTCAGATGCAGATGTCAAGGTGAATGGGTTTAGAGTTCCAATGTATAGCATGATGACTATAGTGAATAACAGTGTATTGAATACTGGAAATTTGCTAAGAGAGTAGGCTTTGGGGGGGTCTCACAACACACACACACACACACACACACACACACACACACACACACACACAACTATGTGGGGAGACGACAGTTCAATTCGCTTGACTGTTGTAATCGTTTCACTATGTATATCAAAACAACATATTGCACACCTTAAGAATACACAGTTTTCATTTTAATTTTTTTTAATGTGTATTTATTTTTGAAAGAGAGAGAGCTTGAGCGGGGGAGGGGCAGAGAGAGAGGGAGACACAGCATTCAAAGCAGGCTCCAGGGTCTGAGCTGTCAGCACAGAGCCCGACGCGGGGCTCGAACCCACAAACTGTGAGCTCATAACCTGAGCCGAAGTCAGACACCCAACCAACTGAGCCAGCCAGGCGCCCCGACACACACAATTTTCATTTTAAAAAGTAGATGAATGGGTGGCTTCCATTAGCGCTATCTCAGAAAGAGTCTCTGTACCTCATTTCACTTGTCATGTGGTAGAAAGAAGAGTGAGCCAACATTGGTGCTGTGCTAGAGGCTAAGTACAGCAGGTCTGGCAATAAATGCACAAAGAAGGATGCCCTCCCAAAGTCTGCAGCGGAGCTTGCCAACTCAAAGGCCCACAGGGCCAAGAGGGCAACTTAAGTGACAGAGATGGTCCGGGTGGACATTGGAGCCATTGGCAACGTGTGGCCATATTTCAGGAGCAGCCTCTTCTGGCTCCTGCCAGTGGCTGGCATGTGGGAGTTCTAGTCCATTGCTATCAGAAGTTTGCAGCTTTTCAAGATTACTTAAAAATGTGGATGTTTATATAAAATCTGAACTTTAATTATGGCTAATAATTAAAAAAAAGAAATCTTCAAGGTCCACACACAACACGTATTTGGGTCTGATCTGGCTAGACTCTGCCAGTTTTCAGCCTCTGGCTTGGATTTTCACACAGGGCTAAGCAATTAAAAGTGATTGGGTTTAAGTTTCCATTCTATCACATTTCCCCGGCGAACCTCGGCAGGTTGTTGAACATCTCAATGATGGATTTATGGGCAATGTAAGACGCTCCCCTCACAATCCAACTCCACCGAAGTTCGAAAACACCAAGACTTTTGCCCGTTTAGTTTGCTGAGTTATCCTGGGTTCTTCAGGATAACAGTGCCTGGCACATAGCAGAGACTCAGTGATGTTACTAGAGAGAGTGTATGTTACCGTATCCTGACTTCATTGTAAGGGATGTGACGAGTAGAACCCAGGTGCATCGTGATGGGATTTGAGCAAAACTGTCCACTACCAATTAGGACTCATTTGCTTGCAAGTGATAGAAATCAAACTCCAGTGGTTTAAACAAAATAAGATCCATTGGCCTGTGTCTGTAAGGCTCAAGCCTTAAGGTATGGCCAGATCCAGGCCCAACTTGACGCTTTGTATCATTGGCTCTGCTTTTCTCTCTGTTGGCTTTAGTCTCAGACAGGATCTCCCTGTGGGGTAAGATGACTGTGGGCAACCTGGTTTTAGATCTTCCCCCGTGTAAAGACTCTTGCCTTTCTCTGCAACTCTTGCCTTTCTCCGCAACCAACTAAATTCGCATTGACTTGGAGTCACATGTGCATTTCTGACCAATTTCCTGTGGCTGGGAGACTGAGATCCTCTGATGGGCTGAACCCGAGTCACACACCCCTTCTTGGACCCCGGCACTCTTCTCCGAACCATGCGAATTCAGAACTGTGAGAGCCTGGTTCTCCAGAGGAAGGAGAGAGAATAAATGCTGGTGACAAAAACAGCGTCAGCTCCAGAGGCCACATCTGGATGATTTGTGTCTGGAAGCCAGCCCACCTAACCTGGCCTCCAGTGAGCCCTGTGTTTCTCCTTTCCTAAAACTAGAGATGGCCACAGAGTGATAAGCACCAGCTGCATACCTCCCACCATGCAGTTAAGCCCAGGGCTGCTTTGACCCAAGGCTAATGAGGCATGGGGGTATTTGCAAACCCCTCTCCAGAGAGGCTGCAAAACACAGAAGAAATGTAATAGTACCATCAAGTAATCGCACCACACACTGGACTCTTTAAAATGCACTCCTTCTTCCCTTTGATCTTGTTCTAATGGATAATGCCCATGGTACTTGCTGTGACCTGAATCCCTCACAAGATTGCTGGAGAGAAAAGCGCACCAGAGAACACTGGCCTGGAATATCAAATGCAAGGGGCCAATTATTCCTGCTCCTTGAGACCCCATCTCCCCGGCTTGCATATTCATGGGATCTCCGATGCAGATGAGATAGCAGCTGCTGATTAAAATCGGCTCACTTTGTTGTGGGGGAATTTGGGGACTCCGGGGAGGCCTCTTGAAGCTGATCCGTGGTGAAACGTCCTCTACAGGGGTTGTTCTGTTACCGCGTAGCCTGGTCCTTTAGAATAATAAAACAGTCTGGATCTTTCAGCTCCGAGGAGGAACCAACAGATGCTTGCCCTCCAGCTGCGTTGTGTGGGAGGGTTGAAAGCCTGGATATAGATTGGGAAGGACAGGGTCTTAGTTTACCTGCTGCGCAACTGCCAGAAGTTAGATTTGTTTGTTTGTTTGTTTGTTTCCCTCTTTGCGGGGTAGGGTAGAGATGGGAGTCTGGCAATTTGACTTGGAAGAGGTCGGGGACTTCAGATGTTTCCTGCCCGGGATGGTCTAGGTAGTGCTTCTCTTTAATAGACACACAAACCATCTGAGTGCCTTGCGAAGACTGCGGATTCTGTTTTAGTAGGTCTGGGGTGTGGACTCAGATTCTTTGCTTCCCTCAAGCTCCCAGGTGGTGCCCGTGCTTCCGGCCTCTGGGCCACTCTTCAAGTACAAGGGTGTAGACTGACGGTTCCCAAACTCAGTTGTGTTTTGGAATCGCTTGGAGGGCTTTTAAAAACCAGGATGTCCAGGCCACACCCCACACTGGTTAGACCGGAATCTCTGGATGGCTCCTAGGAATCAGTATTTTTATAAAGACTCTCGGGGCGCCTGGGTGGCTCAGTCGGTTGAGCGTCCGACTTCGGCTCAGGTTCATGATCTCGAGGTCTGTGAGTTCCAGCCCCGCGTCGGGCTCTGTGCTGACAGCTCAGAGCCTGGAGTCTGTTTCGGATTCTGTGTCTCCCTCTTTCTCTGACCCTCCCCTGTTCATGCTCTCTCTCCCTCTGTCTCAAAAATAAATAAAATGTTAAAAAAATTTTTTTAAAGACTCTCAGGTAGTTCCTGTGTATAGGCAACTATGTATTTGAGAATCAGTGGTGGTAATTGTTCTCAACCCCACCTGCTGTGCATTATCATCACATGGGGAGTCTATAAAGTACCAGTGCTGGGGCACCTGGGTGGTTCCGTTGATTGAACAGCTGACTCTTGATTTTAACTCAGGTGATGATCTCGTGGTTTGTTGGGTTCCAGCCCTGAGTTGGACTCTGCCCTGATATAGTACAGAGCCTGCTTGGGATTCTCTCTCCCTCTCTCTGCCCTCCACTACTCACACTCCCTCTCTTTCTCTTTCTCTCTCTCAAAATAAATAAAGACACTTTAAAACGTAAAATTAAGAAGTACCAAGGCCTGGCCCGTGGTGCAGGATGAGTCCCGTGGGAGGAATGGTGGGGTTGGACACCATTCTATCTTGTAAAAGCCTCAGAGATTATTATCCGCAGCCAAGATTGGTAATCATAGACATAGAAGGATTCAAACAGCGTGGTCTCTCCGACCCTGAGATCCTGTGAATCGCTCTAGCTGTTATTATCATGGGAGGTGTTATGGTCTCTTCTGGACTCAGCTCCTCGTCTTCCAAGGCTGATGGATGTGCAGAACCTTCACTCCCACCCTCCCATCCACTTCCCCACCCTCGTATGCCTCTCCTTCCTGATACCACGATTGCAAAAGTAATATGTGTTTATTGTTAGAAATCTGGGGACACAGAAAAGTGCGCCAGATAAAATGTATCCCAACGGTGTCTCCAAACACGACTACTTTGGCAATAGTGCTCCTTGAAGAGAACCATTACTTCCATTTTGGCTTCTCTCTCTCCCTCTCTTTTTTTTTAATGTGGTAAGAACACGGAACATGAGACGTACCCTCTCAGATTTTTAAGTGTATAATGCAGTATGGTTGACTATTGCCACGTTTTGTACAGCACATCTCTAGAGTTGATTGATCTTGCTCAACTGAAACTTTAGGCTGGTTGATCCCAACCCCCCCCCCCCCGCCATTTTCCTGACCCCACTTCCTGGCGATTATCCTTCCACCCTTTGATTCTATGAATTTGCCTCTTTTAGATACCTTACATAAGCAGAATCATACAGTTTTTGTCTTTTTGTGGCTTATTTCACTCGGCATAAGGTCCTCAAGGTTCGTCCATAATGTATGCATTGCAGAATTTTCTTTTTTAAAGTTTTTAAATGTTTATTTATTTTTGAGAGAGAGCGAGAGCGCGCACGCTCATGCGTGAGTGGGGGAGGGGCAGAGAGACAGGGAGACACAGAGTCCGAAGCAGGCTCCAGGCTCTGAGCTGTTAGCACAGAGCCCAATGCAGGACTTGAACCCATGAACCCTGAGATCATGACCTTTGCTGAAGTTGGCCACTTAACTGACTGAGACACCCAGGTGTCCCAAATTTCCTTCTTTTTTAAGGTGAATACTGTCTGTAGTATGTATAGACCACATTTTCTTCATCTACTCCTCTCTTGAGGGACATTTGTGTTGTTTTCACCTCTTGGCTGCTGTGAACAGTGTTATGATGAACCAGGAAATGCTTATATCTCTTAGAGATCCTGATTTCACTTGTTTGGGGTAAATACCCTGCTGTGGGACTTCTGGATGTTTCTGATTTTTGGCTTATGTTCTCAGTCATTTTTAGTTTGCAGGTTTGGGGTTGTTTCATAGCCAACTTTTCCTTCTTTTTAATACATGGCTACCCCATAGCATATCTTCTTCAGTATTTCTTTCTTTTTTTTTAAGATTTTATTTTTAAAATAATCTCTACGCCCAACATGGGGCTTGAACCTACAACCCCAAGATCAAGAGTCACGTGCTCGGCTGACTGAACCAGACAGGTGCCCCTCTTCTATATTTCTTAATGACTGTCACTTATAATGATTCATTTACCCATTCTTGTACTCTTGATCAATATTTAGATTACTCCTTTCTTTAAGACACAATGACTTTAAGAAAACTTTTTACATGTGGAATTATGGGCCCAAAGAGCAGGAACATTTCTTTAGAAAAATGGATTCCTACTGTCTAAGTAGGGCTTCAAAATTGTAATTCAGTATTTATTGTTGAATGCCTTGCGTTGAATGAATGAGTGAATGAATGAGTGAGTGAGTCATTGCCTCTCGGTATTTAACAAGGACCTGGCCCAAGTGTTTCTAGAGTGAATGCATGAGTAAACTCTGAACAAAACATTAAAAAACATTAAAAAAAATAGTTATCTATGGATAACATATGTCAGGACATAGATCTAAAATATAATTTACTTTTTTCCCTTGCAAGCAGCCAAGCCCAATTACCTACAAACACTTCCCAAAATAAGAGCTCACATCATACTTTGCTCGTGGTAAGGTATCGGGAAATTAATTGTTTCATTTCTCAAAGACCTTTGCTGTGCAATTAAAAAAAAAGCTGCCCTCCACCATAGCAATTATGTATAATTACTAATGAAAACAGGTGTCTTAAATGCCTTTTCAAATTGAGACATAACTGGTTCATTATCATAGCAGGCAACTACCAATATCCAATTTTCAATGGGATGTTGAGATCAAACATAATGCAGAGGATTGTGGGGGCACACAAAGGGAATGGCACTTCCTGGATGCTGTTTATTAGAAGAATTTGGTGGAGGGGCAGAGGTTGACAAGCATTCAAATAAGAAGCAGAGAGTATCTTGGGGAAGTGGAGCCCTGAGTGGATGAGAAGTATAAAATAGTAACAGTCTACAGGGATAAAATCTCTTCCTCCAAAAGCTTTTTCAGGTAGTGGAATTAGCTCAGTCATGCTGTTTATTATCTCTGGGCTCAGTTTATGCATCTGTTAAGTGGCCTTGAGAAAACTTAAATGTGTTTGACCACAGAACTCCTTTTATATGTAAGATATAGGGGTGCCGTGGGGAAGTAACTGAGAGAATGAATGAAAGGGAGTATATAATGCCCGAGGGTCAAGATGTGATTCCATTCTCTTATTCTCCTAAATTTAAAGTTTTCTTCAATTCCTAGTTTCTGTGACCTTGTGATGATAAAGGCAGACCAAGTATAATAAGGTATCCAAGCATGGAGGAAATTGGAA
Organism: Felis catus; assembly: GCF_018350175.1. Lineage (NCBI taxonomy): Eukaryota > Metazoa > Chordata > Mammalia > Carnivora > Felidae > Felis > Felis catus. Next base: position 29,982,989 of record NC_058383.1, read on the forward strand.
CTTTGCGTTCCTGTTCCTACACTTCCTGTGGCATTGCATGCTGGGAATAATAATTCGTGAGCAGGTGCATAAAGCACGGAGTTCACAGGGGACCAGTTGAGAGGGGTAAGACCTTGGCCTGGCTGGTTCAGGACACCATGTTGATGGGCCTGAGAGGTGGACACATTTGCTGGAAGTGTATGCATTCCCTGCCTCCTGGTTTTAGCTGGAAATAGTGACGTGGAATCAATATTTACTCTTAATTTCATTCTTTGGGGATACCCTGTTTTAATCCAGAGGATGGAGCTTGTGGTATCCATCCTGTTGACAATATACCTACCAGAATGCCCCTCTGGACTTCATGATTTCCACAAATGGAAGCCCCAGGAGCTGTTCTGCTCTAAAACGTTTCCATAGCCATGTGTCTGAGGAAAGCCGCATTCACCCTTTCCCTCCTGGGAAATTCTCAATGGAAATTGACATATTACTGCAATGAGAGTCCTACAGCAGAGAAACCCAATTAACTGGACTTAGCAAGTCCTTCCTAAATCTATTTGGCCACAGAAGCCCTTTTATAGGTAAGAGCTATTAACAGCCCACTGAGCTAGTGTTCCATGGAGTGCATTTTAAGAAACATTGGTTTACAGTCTTTCTCTTTGGCTTCTCTATCAACTTTCAAATTCTCATGTATCTTGATGAGTATCTTTCTCAGTTAATGAAAAACTGAGCTGCAGGGCAATTTTGTTTTTGTCCATCCAATAGTCTGTGAATTTATCTGTTCTCCTCTCTGGCAGGTGATTCTGGGGAGTTTCCAATTACAGAATCCTCATTTCTGCCTCTATTCCAGGTTTGCCAGATAAAATATAAGACAACCAGTTGAATTTGAGTTTCACATTAACAACGAATAATTTTTTAGTCCGTACTTACACTGTCTTTTTTATTCGATAGAGCTAGGAACTGTACCATTAGGGTGGATATGTACCCCAAGGCTGGCCAGTTAGGGAACCCCTTTGCTCTAGTTCCTAAAGTCTCTTCCGGGGGGTTAGTATCCTACCTAAGCCAGGTTAATAGAAGACCTTCCCCTGCAATTCCTGATTTGGTGCTCAAGGAAAAGGACTTTGCCTCTCATGTCACAAAGCTGAAAGAATTGTAGTTGGTGACTGGGGACAACCATCCACTCCTCCACGTGGAGAAAACTGTCTATGGGGGGTGGGGTGAAGATGAGGCCACCACCTGTGAAGAAGCTAGCCAGAAGATGGAGAGAGCCGGCTCTCACACTCTCACCGATGTCCACTGATAGTTACTCCTTTCTGAGACTAGTCCAACCTTCAACTTGCTAGTCACACAGCCAGTCCACCATCTTTTCCTTTATTTATTTTTATTATCTTTAACATCTGCTCTACTTCAGGGATTTCTTGGTGATTACCTTTGCCCATTGCCTGGTGTTTAAGACGACTCAGGTCACTTCCTTGACCTTTGTAGTACAGTCAGATTCATGGAACCAGCATGTCACCTATGGACCTCCTCCCACCCTCAGCTTACCACCTTTGACCACTGCTAGGTTGCTAGTGTTTGGATTTGAACACAGTCCTGAAGGATCGGTATTCGTCAGCACAAAACACAAGCACAGCTACCAGATGTGATTTTGCTGCAAACTTTCTCGCTCCTGTCATTGCAACAAGGAGTGGTTCCTGCCCACAGTTTGCTTTGTCACTTAGAATGCTTAACAGTGGAGCAGCTGTTTGACATCAGCATGAGAGCGAAGTCATGGGAATCTCTGGCGTGTTGAAAGGAGGTGAAGCCAAATCCTCCTCATTGGAGCCCCTGTGCATTATGTAAGGGATGCAGTGACTGTTGGAGGGGTGGCTGGCAGGCTCCTGATTGTCTCAGAGACATTCATTGGGATGAACCAAGCTCTGCTAATATTCTGGGACTGATAAAGAGTTTGCTTGACTTGCAAATCTCCAGCCCTACTGTATGTATGCTATTCAAAAAGATGTTAAGAGAAATAAATCCTAGAAACAATGTTTCTACTTGGGGACTGAGATGACCCTGTCCTTTCCCTAGGCCCCTCATACCTTTTTGCTTATAGGTTATGACCCAGCTGTTCTGAATTCTTATTCATTCTTTGTACACGTTGTCTCAGCCCTGTGTCTGAACACACTGCTCTCTCTTACTGGAGTTTTGGGCCTGTAACCACGGCATCCCAGTCCACCAATCAGCAATGTCCAGTCCTCTGGCTATGGTGATTGGTTTAGGGGTGGCCATGTGACCTCTGGTGTATCCAATCAGAATAAGCAGGTCTTTGTCTGGAAACTGTGGACCAGAGAAGCTGTTTTCTTCTGGGTGCCGTGTTGGGTAGATCACAGAAACTGTCTTCTTCTGGGTGCTGTGTTGGGTAGATGCTAAGCCAGGGACTCTTACAGACATTTTGCTACTGGGAGGAAAGCTGTCCCCGGGACACAACCAAGAGAACTGCAGAGCGTTGAAGCTGGAAAACTAATGATTGTTGAAAAACTAATGATATTTTCAATCTCTGGAGCAACCCTCATCAAAAATTCATGCTAATTCTGGACTTTTCTGTTATACAACTCAATAAATTTTCTGTCTTGCTGAAGCCAGTGTGAGTTTAATTTTCCATTACTTACAACACAAAGTGTTATACTCAAAGCTCCTCTTTCTTTCTCATGAACTTTTTGTAGCGAGAGCTATACTTAAAATCAAGTCAGTCATTCCAATCGGTATGATTGACTTTAGCTGAAGGTACAGGCTGCATTTTGATCTTCTGGGAATACCCTCCGCCTCCCTTGTAATCTACCTTGTCAGCGTTTATTGAACACCCGCTCTGTTCCAAGCACTGGGGCAGATGATCTGTGACATCCCAGTAATAGCAAAGATCCCATCTGCGCGGTAGTAGCAGTATTGAGAAGCACACAGAGTCCTGAACCGTGGCTTAAAAAATACATGTGGCTTTGCCCCCAATCTGTTTGGTGACCTTAGGCTGATCACTACCCCTCCCTGGGCTTTAGCTTCTAATCTATGATGTGAGGGCATTTGTTGACCACTCTCTAAAATCCTCTCCAGAATTACATGCCACTATTTTTACATTACATTATTACATTACAGTTACATTATTTGCATACAAATAATGTAAATATAGTTGGTATTGTATCTGGTCAAAACGGAAAGAGCTTCAGGCTTATTTACCTAACAATATATGTGAAGAGTCTACTATGTTCCAGGTTTCAGAGACACAGTCGTGAACAAAGCAGATAAAATTACCTGCTGGTGGGGAAGGCAGTCAATAAATAAGTACCTAAGGTAGATACATAGTTGATCCCCATTTTTCATGGATTCTGTGTTTGTGAATTAGCCTGCTTGCTGAAATTTATTTGTAACCCCCCAATCCATACCCAGGGTGCTTTCACGGTCATTGGCTCACATGTGCAGGGTGGTGAAAATTTGTCACTTAATGCACACGGTTCCCAGCTCAGGTCAAACAGGGCGATGCTCTGCCTTCTTGTTCAGCTCTCACACGTGAAACAAGTGTTCTTTTAGCAATCCGTCTAGTGCCAAGTTCTTCGCGTTTTTGTGCTTTCCGTTGGTTATCTCGCTGTTGAAGTCCGCCCCCAACCGTAGTTCTGAAATGCTGTCTAGCATCCCTGAGTGCAAGAAGGTTGGGATGTGCGTCACAGACAAAATACCTGTGTTGGAGAAGTTTCATTCAGGTGGGCCTTCAAACAGAGACACAGAAAACAAGGTTCCGGATTGTTTGGTTGACAGAAATGTTGTGCCTGGAGGCTTGCAGGAACCTAATCCCCTATTTCCCCTAGTAGCAAATGTTTCAGTATTTGCGAATTCAGACTGTCCTGCGATTTCATGGCATGTAGGTATTGCAAATAACAAGCAGGGACCGGATACTGTGTCAGATTCCGGCGAGTTACTGAGAAGAGTACAGCAGGGAAGCAGGAAAGAGAGTCCATGTTTTAAGAGGCTATCATCCAGGTGAGTTTCAGGCGGAGGAAATGGCAAGAAGGAGCCAGGAGTCTGCAGTGGAAGTGTGTTTGCATGTTGCAGGAGCAGCTGGGAGCGAGCTGGGGGCAGGGGGAGGTGTTGAGGTTGAGGAAGGAGTGGAGGCGGTGTCACGCAGGGCTTTCTGGGCTGTTGTGTGGACTTGCGCTTCGCTCTGATCCCCAAGGAGGGATTTGATCTGAGTTAGTTTGAACGGGGTCCCCCTGGCTGCGCCGTTGAGAACGGACTGACACAGGAGGAGGGGAAGGGAGAACAGTAGGGAGGCTGTTGCAGTAACTCGGCCAGAGCTGATGGTGAGTCTTGAACAACAAACTTGCACAGTCACCATTAGCCTCCTAACTGAGCAGGGGTTGCTGGGAGTTTGAGAGGCTCTCTCTCACTGCAAAAGTCCTTGAACTTGAGCCGTAAATTATCCCCAAAGTTTCATTAGCGCGCCTTGGCATGGCTCTCTCCTCGGTCGCCCTGTGCCACGTTCCTCCTGGAAAGCGGCTATAAATAACCTGTGACTCTGCTCTCATCAAGGGAATAAGACCTAGAGTCGCCTTCCGGACACATTAATAAGCACCCTTTCCTCGCCCCCAGATTAATCTTGTTATGAGGCAGCGTGGCCGTGGGTATCTCCTAACCATCATTCGCTTCCAGCGCTCAACCATCCTGTTAGTCACCAGGCCGTGCTTCTCCCCAGTGGCCTCAGGAGCTTCGTGTTGGGTTGGGTTGGGTCGGGTCGGGTTTCCAGCCAAATACCTTTCCCAGATAAATCCACTGTGTTGTGATAGGGAGATGGTACTTTTGATCTAATCAACTGAATTCGTCCTTATGGCCGATCCACAATTGCATGTAATTTTGGACAAGTTCTGTGCAAAATCTAAGGTTCAGGGGGAAGGCAAGAGGTCCGAATTCAACTTTCACCAGGCTCCTTAGGGGCAGCAGGGGAGAGGAAGGAAGAGAGAACTAACGTCTGGGGAGCATGTACCCTGTTCATTCAGTCATTTGTTAATTCAGTATTTACTGAACACCTACCATGTGCTAGGCATCATTCTACATGCTGAGGGCAGAGCACAGAGCCAGTACATGTATTAGTCAGTTAAACGAGAAGCAGAATGGTTCACTGGCTAGGAGCATAGACTCTGGAGCCAGCCGGTGCTCAAACCCCGATCCCAGTTACATGACCTTGGGCAAGTCATTTAACCACCCCCCCCCCCACCGCCTCAGTAACATCATCTGTAAAATAGGAGATGACAAAAGTACCTTACTGAGAAGTAGAAAATTATTGTACCCCTAAATACAAAGTACCCCCCCCCTTTCCTCCACCTGAGGAACACTGGGGACAAGAATCTTAGGAAGAGAACAATGGAGTATAAGCCTAGTGGGAAGCCTTAAAGCCCTGCTGGTCCGATACTCCCTTTATGCTACATAACAAATAACAAATAACTACCATGGGTTTTCTTGACCACCTCTGGGGGTGCCTACTTCCACAGGCAGTCCATCTCATTCTCAGACCTCTGGTTTGCCTGAAATGCCTGTCGTGTGTTAACACATTCCCTCTCCGGCTTCTTTTCAAGCCAGTTTGGCTTCCTGTTTATTCACAAAAGGGTTATTCCCATTCAGAGGACGCATGCCCTTTGTTTTTCCAGTCTTGAAAGGAGCTATCAAACCTTCTTGGGGTTCAGTGAATTATTCTTCCTCCTGGCATTTTTTTTAGGATAGTTCTGACGGTGGTTATACTATCTTTCGTTCAAATACAAAAGGCCTCTATTTGCCGAACGGGACTAATGGTTTCTGAGCCCAGAGTAGGGGCTAGGACCAGTGATACAAGTTTTGTACAGGTAGAATATTCTAGAGATAATAATAGCTAACATTTATTAGGTGCTCATTGTGACCAAGCACTGTGCTAACACTGTATATGGATTATTGGTTCATTTTATCCGATTACAATCCTATGATTTTTTTTCAAATTAAAAAAAATTTTATTTGACAGAGAGAGAGAGCGCACAGGCAGGGGAGAGGAGGAGAGGGAGAGGGAGAGAGAATCCCAAGCAGGTTCCACGCTCAGTGCAGAGCCCAACGCGGGGCTTGATCCCACAACCCTGGGATCACAAACTGTGCCAAAATCAGAAGTCAGACGCTCAACTGACTGAGCCACCCTGGTGCCCCAGCCCTATGACTTTTATTAACCCTTTTCAGTAGTAGTAGAATCAAGGCTCAGAGAACACAAGTTACTTGTCTACTAACAGGTAGTGGAATTGTATTTTGAGCTCATGTCATCTAACCTCAGAGCCCACTTTCTTTATAACCAGACCACAGCTTCCCTGATTCATCGAGGTTCCCGTGATGTAATATAAAATACCACGTATACTCTAAATTACTACATGGCTGCAAAGCTAAGTTTATCTCTGTGCCTCATGGCATCCTTGACATATGGTACTCCATAAACACTGGTGAATGAATGAATGAATGAATGAATGAATGACTTCATGCATAGGATTGGTACAGTATGACTGGCTATTTAAAAGTTTTTATTTTTATTCTTTTTTTAGAGAAGAGAGAGTAGGGGAGAGCCAGTAGGAGAGGGAGAGGGGAGGGAGAGAGAGAGGGAGAGAGAATCTTAAGCAGGCTTCATGCTCAGCACAGATCCTGACATGGGGCTCAATCCTATAACCCTGGGGTTGTGACCTGAGCCAAAATCAAGAGTTGGACGCTCAACTGACTGAGCCACCCAGGCACCCCATGTGTGGCTTTTTAAACCTGCTTTAAAAGTTAAATTTTCTGGGGCGCCTGGGTGGCGCAGTCGGTTGAGCCTCTGACTTCGGCCAGGTCACGATCTCACGGTCCGTGAGTTCGAGCCCCGCGTCGGGCTCTGGGCTGATGGCTCAGAGCCTGGAGCCTGCTTCCAATTCTGTGTCTCCCTCTCTCTCTGCCCCTCCCCCATTCATGCTCTGTCTCTCTCTGTCCCAAAAATAAATAAAAAACGTTGAAAAAAAATTAAAAAAAAAAGTTAAATTTTCTTTTATTGACCACCAAAGTTATTATTGAGTATAAAGCCTAATTTCTTGGAACTGGAGTTTTTGGAAGCACCCTGGGAGCAGTAACCTTGGGTTTGGGGAATTAGGAGCATTTGGGGGAGCCAGAAACCTTCAGTGACTCTCCTTCCCTGCTCCTGTCCGCTTAACCTTGATAAATCCCTAGGTCTCCTCTGAGGTCCAACCTGCGGCATTAAAAAAACAAATTGGAGAGCTCCAGTGTCAAAGAGATTTTTATTGCTATTTTTTTTTCATGAGCTTCTTATCCCTAAGGTACTTGAAGGAATAAACAAGCTGTGGATCATTTGCAAGGGCATGTAACCTATTCATTTGTCCATCGGCTCAGCAATGGAATGGAGCGAAGGGGATGACATTAATTTTGCTAGAAGCAACTAGTGAGGTCACACCACTTCCCGCTCCAGACTAAGATTATCTGTAGGAGCTGGTTGGTGGTCCAGAGGTGGGAGAACTGGTAGGAGGTGCACCTGGAGTTTGAAACCAGTGTCTGTAACCACTCATATTTAGCAATGTCCACAGGGATCACCGTCCTGGGACTGTGATAAGGTTGGGACACAAGCTCCTTGAACAGCTGTGTTCACGAGTTAGCAATCCTACTTAAAGGGTTTGTTTGGAATAGATGTACCATGAGCTGATTAGTCCCCAAAGCAGGCTTCCAGAATCAGGAGGACACAGAGCTTTAAAGTGAGGGAGACTTTGGGTGCCAACTCCACTCCTTGGTTGTTTGAATTCCTCGTTGGTGAGGATGTCAGTCTGGTGGAATCTGCATGAGGTGAGGTGGTTTCATAAAAATAGCAAGTTTTTTTAGAGTTGATCACGCTGGGGTTCAAATCCTGATTCCACTACTTACAAGCCATGAGAACCTAGGCAGGCCTCTTGGCCTTTCAAAGCCTCAGTGTTCTCATCTATAAAATAGCAATGAACTTGGGGTGCTGGGTGGTTCAGTTGGTTAAGCATCAGACTCTTGGTTTTGGCTCAGGTCATGATCTCAGGGTTCAGTTCAGGCCCCGCATTATTCTCTGCACTATCAGCATGGAGTCCACTTGGGATTCTCTCTCTCCCTCTCTCTGTACCCCTCCTCCACTCACTCTGTCTCTTGAAATAAATAAACTTAAAAAAAATAGCAATGAACATATTTAATCATCCAGGATTGTCTGAGGATTAATGCAAAGTTTCTGGCATAGGCATGATTTCCAAGGTCTGGTCTCATTTTCTTTCCATGTTCGTCCTATATGCTACCAATACGAAAGGACAGATCCTATTCTTAGCCAATACTAATAATTTGTTAGAAACCTAATGCTTGAGGGGCGCCTGGGTGGCTCAGGTGGTTTAGCATCCAACTTCAGCTCAGGTCATGATCTCACAGTCTGTGAGTTTGAGCCCCGCGTTGGGCTCTGTGCTGACAGCTTAGAGCCTGGAGCCTGCTTCAGATTCTGTGTCTCCCTCTCTCTCTGCTCATCCACTGCTCATGCTCTGTCTCTCTCTGTCTCAAAAATAAATAAAAACATTTTTAAAAAATTAAAAAAAAACCCGATGCTTGAATTTAATAGAAAATCCAACCCAAGTTGCCATGAACAGCAAAGGTACATCTTGACCTGGGTAAACGAACATCTCAGAAGAAGCTTTGGCTTCAAGCAGGATTTGATCCAGCCTACACAGATATTCTTCATCTTCCTCTCCAAACTCCTCTTTTCTGTCTCATTTCTAAAAGTGACTTCCCTCATGATTCAAAATGGCTGCCAGGAGCATGCGGGAGCCCTGTGCTTCCTTGTCCCAGGGCAGTAGGAACCAAGAATGCCTTTCCTCCTACACATAGGAGGGAAATATTTTTTTTTCCTCTAGCCAAAAGAGTTATTATCTCATTGGCTCAAAATGTATCAGAGGCACTGAGCTGATCAGAGTGGCTTCCTGGTCAATGTGGACTGTTTTAAGCCAATCAGAGCCCCATCACTGCAAGTGAGTATGTGTAGGCAGGGGACCAGGATCCCCAGCCCCAAATACCCTGTGGCTTTGTTGTGGACAGGAAAGGGGGACTGGATGCTAGTTGTTCTTTTTTCTTTTCACTTGCCCCCAGAACAGACTACCTAGAACCCTCTAAGTTGTGACCTTGCACCATTTTGGAGGACCTCATGTGGCCCTAGATTTTAATGGGATGCTATTTTTAATCTTTAACAGCCCTGACTCATTTATTTTGTGTCACAATGAGATGAGAATCATCATCTGGGTCAGACTGTGGTCTCCGGGTCTTCCCAGCTGGAAAATCTCATGCAGCCCCTTTGAGAGTGGAAAATACACTCAATTATAAGGGAGTGAATTGGTACTAACTAAAGCACAGTGCCACAATTTGGTGGTGATTCAGAGGGAAATGATGGGTAAGGCTTAACAATGATGCCACAAGACATTTGCTTTAAGTTTAGTTGCATAGCTACTCTTTTTTTTCATGTTTTCATTTATTTTTGAGAGAGAGAGAGAGAGAGAGAGAGAGAAACAGAGTGTGAGTGGGAGGAGGGGCAGTGAGAGTGGGAGACACAATCTGAAGCAGGCTCCAGGCACTGAGCTGTCAGCACAGAGCCTGACCCAGGGCTCGAACTCGTGAACTATGAGATCATGACCTGAGCTGAAGTTGGATGCTTAACTGACTAAGCCACCCAGGGGCCCTAAGATCCTCATTATTCTAAGACAGCCCAGTCTCTACCACCTCCTGTGCCCGTCTTTCCACATCTGACCTGGGTTCAAATACAAGTCTCATCAGTTGTGACCTTAAGCAAGACATTACCTCTGTGATCCTCACTTTCCTCAACTGTAAAATGGCAATAATGATTCATTTCCCCTCTAGGGTTGTTGCAGGGATGCTGTGAGTAAAGGTGGCAAAAATACCGGGGCACCTGGGTGGCTCAGTCAGTTAAGCGTCTGACTCTTGATCTCGGCTCAGGGCATGATCTCACTCTTCCTGAGTTTGAGCCCCAAGTCAGGCTCTGTGCTGATGGCATGGAGCCTGCTTGGGATTCTCTTTCTGCCCCCTCTCTGCTCTCTCTCTTTCTCTTTCTCTCAAAATAAATAAACTTAAAAAAAAAAAACACTTAGCAAGCACAAGTCAGGCACCTATGTGCATATATGGGATTGTGAATGCACTCGTGTGGCTGTTACCTCTTCAGTGATATCTCAGCTCCGGCCCTTCCCACCTTTTGTAGATGCTTAGGAATAAAAAGAGAAACACAGATGTGAAAGCATTTTCCTCCCACAAGTCAAAAAGAGTCCTAAACGTAAGGCTGTTGTTAATATTAATTTACGGGATGGTGAGGAACATCCTGGGAGACTCCCTCTGGTGAGGATTTCATGAATTTCAAGAGCACAAATCCCGCTCCCCACAGAGCCTAACTTCCTCACCCTCGATTTTGCCGAGATGAATTCCAGGTTCCGGGTTCCCCAGGAGCCTGCCTCTTATTTTCTGACTGCTTCATTTATTCCACTACAATGGATTTTCCATTTCATAGCAGAAAAAGAAAAAAAAAAAGAACCATGAAGCAGAAACAAAAGACATCTTCAATCTTTTTACTAATTGTATTTCTTTGAACCCGATCATTCAGGAAAAAAGTGTGAACGAAGCCCCTTAGTGTGTGTGTTTGTGCACAGCGATTGTGTATCTACCTTCTGGGGGTGGGGTGGGGTGATGGTGTGCCTGACGTGTGAGTGCCTCTAAGTACCTATGCGCCTGAGTGCGTGTTCATGCCTGTGCCTGTGTATCATGTGTGTGGTCCGATGTCTTTGTGTGTATGTGTGAGCCTCTCAGAATTCGTATGTGAGTCTATGTGTGGACCTGAACGTTTGTGCTCTATGTGCATGTGTGAGCATGTGAGTTCACTAGTGCAAGCACACGTCAATTTTGTGTTTGTGTTCTTTTTTTTTAATTTTTTTTTAACGTTTATTCATTTTAGAGACAGAGAGAGACAGAGCATGAATGGGGGAAGGTCAGAGAGAGAGGAAGACACAGAATCCGAAACAGGCTCCAGGCTCTGAGCTGTCAGCACAGAGCCCGACGCAGGGCTCGAGCTCACGGACCGCGAGATCATGACCTGAGCCGGTTGGTAGCCCAACCGACTGAGCCACCCAGGCGCCCCAGTGTTTGTGTTCTTAAGAATGCATGTGGATGAATGTGCTGGCTGTGTGACTATTATTTTAAGAGTGTTGGGGGTGCGTGTGAATATTCAAACAGGTAGGCACCCATACATGTGAATATCTGTGCACCTGCTGAAATCCTAATTTGTGCTTGTGTGTGTTTCAGTGAATATTTATCCATGTCTGTGCGTCTGATACATTTGTGTGTGCTGGTAAGGGTGTATGTATGTGTGTACATGCTTGTGGGGAGGGGAGGGGGAGACAGAAGGAGAAAGAGGAGAGAAGCAAAGATCTTCAGTGCCTTTTTATTTTATAGTTTGTTTGTTTATTTATTTATTTATTTATTTATTTATTTATTTATTTATTTATTTATTTGGAGAGAGAGAGAGAGAGAGAGAGAGAGAATGTGTGAGAGAGAGGGAGCACAAGCAGGGAGGGCAGAGAGAAGAAGAGACAGAATCCCAAAGAGACTCCATGCTTTCAGAGCAGAGCTGGCCGTGGGGCTCGAACTCACACACTGTGAGATTGTGACCTGAGCCGAGATCCAGAGTTGGACGCTTCCTCAGCCCTGCTACCCAGGCGCCGCAGGTCTTCAGTGCCTTTTTATCTTTGTGTCCATCACTCCTCAGATTGATTGCCTTCTCTGCTTCCTCTTCTCAAGAAGGAAACAGGAACAAAGACCATGGAAACTCAGAGGGAAAACAGTTAGTAGTCAGTTAGCTCCCCTTCCCCTTTCCCAGTGACTACTTACTGATACTTTAAAAAATACAGTGTATTAAAAATGTAAGGTGGAAGCTATTTTAAAGAGCTTCATTGTATATCTGACATTCTCAGATAGGCCTGGAGTGAGAAGGGCCAGACTCTCACCCGTGCACCTTGCTCCATTTACGTTCCGATGGACTACGCATCTCAGAGAATGTGCTGGAAACCCTCAGCATAGCTGTGCGTTTACTGATCCATGTTTAAAAGTTGCCACTTGGGTGGTTTTAGAAAGGATGAGGAGGACGTTTTGGTGCTGGAAGGGGAAGCCAGTGGATTTTAACTGTGATCTCAGAAAATTCAAATTATATGTAGAAGGTTTGAGCTGGCGAGGCACTTATATTTTGTCTGGTTTCACTTTCCAACTGCATGATGAGGAAACTGAGGCCTACGGTAGGAGAATTTCTAGGGGCTGGAGAGACAGCAGTAAGAAGATGGATGAGATCTCCACGGAGCTTAGAACTTGATGAGGGAGACTTGGGCTAGCTCATGCTTCTCCAGCCACACTGCTTTCTTCCCATTCCTCCAAGCTCTCTCCTGCCCCAGGGACTTTGCACTTGCTGTTCTCGCTTCCTGGAATAGTCTGGACTTTACGTGGCTCATTCCTTGTCATTTGGTTCTTAGCTCCCAGATCAACCCTTCAGTGTGCCCCATCTGAAATACTCCACACCCCCAGAGTCATCTCCAACAGACCACCCCGTTTGTCTCTGTAGCCATTCACACTAAATACGGTGATCCCATTTGTGTGTGTAACATGTCTTTTTGGTTTGTTTCCCCCACCTAGAACGTGAGCTCCCAAAACACCAGAATCACTTCTGTCTTCTCCCCTGGCACATACAATGGCCCAGCACATAGTATTTGTTGAATAAATGATTGAAGGAAAGGAATAACTGTAGAATCTCTCAAACTAGTAAGTTTCATGACTTAGTAAAAATAGTGGAAGAGTCTCTCTGAGGCCGTTGAGGTAAGAGCTTGGTGATGACATCTCAACCCTGTGAAGGCAGACGAAGGGACCTTGGCCCTGGGCAAGGCCTCTACAGAGGCCTGTGTTGGTGTGGCTCTGGGAGAACAGTAAGGCGGACAGTCTCAAGGGTGAGCCAGACACAAGAGCCAGGGGATGGCGGACCCGGGTGGGCTCACTTTTCCAGATAAGGGCTCCACAGTAAATAGTTCAGGGTTTGCAGACTCTTTGGTTCCAGTCATGACCGTTCAACTCTGCCTTTCCCCGGAAAGCAGACACCGGGGGTAAGAAGATGAGCGGGTGTGGCCATGTGCCAATAAATCTGCCTCTATGGAAAAAAACAGTAGGGTGGGCCTTGGCCCCAGAGTTGCAGTTTGCAGACCTCTCAGGTAGGCGTTCCTAGTCTGTTCATCTGCCGGGCATCGTCTGGAAATCTCACGATCTAATTTGTGAGTGTAGAGGCCATCATCACTCTGCAGGCTGAGGAGAAGTGGACGGAGCTGGGCAGGAGGAAGCAGGGGGAGCAAGGATCTTACGGCAGTAGTCCAAGGTGAAAGCGGGGGGGCGGTGCTTGGGGAGGACTAGAGATTCCAAGCCCCCCTCTCTGGGCTCCTCATTTCCTTTCTTACAGCCCAAAGGCAGCCCCGGCATTGTTCACGTGTACCTGAACTCAGCTGTCTGCCTGGTCTTCCTCGTTCCCCTGGGCTTACGCCACTCCCCGGTGTGAAATGGGCTGCTTGGGCTCTCCCCAGCGTGGAAGACTGAAATGGGGCTCTGAACGGACTGGGCTGGGCAGCAGAGGCAGTCTGTGCACGCCCGGCCACCATGGCCCATGACCTTGTCCTCCACACTCCAGAGGCTACTGAGAACGGGAGCCCTCACCTGCTCAGGGCGAAAGTGAGAACGGGAGCCCTCACCTGCTCAGGGCGAAAGGCAGGACACCACATACATCTTGCACACACACACACACACACACACACACACACACACACGTATGGGCTTAGAACTTAGAGTCAGGCAACCCTAGGTTCCAATCCCATGTAGACTTAGGCAACTCGGGTGCAACTCAGTTTCTCAGATTCTCTGAATCTTCCCTTCTTCAAAAGGGATTTATAGAACTGTGGCGAGGATCCAAACAATGAGAGTGTCTTATGCTTACGTTTCCACCAGGAGTTGACATCCTGTTTTTGCTAATGTCTGATTAATAATACCTATTAGTTTATTATGATAAGGTCTAATGAAAAGATATTACTCTTCTTAAATTATTTAACAAACATGGCAAGCTTAGAATCGTGCCTGGTACGTGGTAAACACTCAACAACCAATTATCTCGATGTGTATTATTGCTTTACCAGTACTAACAAATGTAACCACCAAACAAGCATTGGTAATAAAGCAGTAAAGTACCGGTAAGATTTTGCAACCATTTCTCTTCTGGTGTGATCATGCTGACAAAAACTGGTGGGGGCCCTGTTTTCTAACCACGCCCTGTAAGTAACCTTAACCATCAGACCACGTGTCCAGGGTGATGCTCTGACTTGATCAGGAAGCAGGGAGTATTCCTGGCCAATCACCCATGTCTTAGTTTCTGTAACCAATGACCACAAACTGGGTGGCTTGATATGAGAGAAATCTATTCCCTCACAGTTGTGAAGGCTAGAAGTCCAAGATCAAGATGTTGGTGGGGCTATGCTTCCTCTCAAGTCTCTAGGGAAGAATACTTCCTTTACTCTTCTAGCTTCTGGTGGCACAGGCATGTCTTGGCTTGTGGCTGCATCCCTCCAATCTCTCCCTTTGCATTCACATGGCCTCTTCTTTGTGTCTGAGTCCTTTTTTTAAGTTTATTTATTTATTTTTGAAAGACAGAGAGACAGAGCAAGCAGGGGAGGGGCAGAGAGAGAGGGAGAGAGAATCCCAAGCAGTCTCCACACTGTCAGCTCAGACACTGATGAGTGGCTCGAACTTACAAACCGTGAGGTCACAACCTGAGCCAAAACCACCAGTCAGAATGACTTAACCGACTTAAACAACTGAGCCACCCAGGCACCCCAGTGTCTGATTCCTTTAAAAAAACAACAGTTCTTATAAGACACTCTTTGTATTTAGGGTCCATTTTAATCCAGTATGATCTCATCTCAATCCTTAATTACTTTAATTACATCTGAAAAGACTCTATTTCCAAATAAGGTCGTATCTTGAGATTCTGGGTGCTCCTGAATTTTGGTGAGGAGGGTCATTATTTAGTCCACTATACCCCCTAACCTGAAAACTCTACTCTTCCTGCTGGATGCCCTCTCATCCTTCATTCTGTGAGTGTAGCATCCTTTCTACATGACTGATCCACTCACAGATAAGAGTTCCCTAGAATCATCCTTACTCTCTTGAGCAGTACCCCTTTCAGTTAATGGTGGTTGAGTCAGAAGGTGGTTCAGTTTTATTTATTTATTTATTTATTTAGTTAGTTAGTTAGTTAGTTAGTTAGATAGTTATAGGGGGAGGGATAGAGAGAGAGGGAGAGCAAGAATCCCAAGGAGGCTCCGCGCTGTCAGTGCGGAGCCTGAAGCAGAGCTGGATCCTATGAACCGTGAGATCATGACCTGACCCGAAATCAAGAGTTGGATGCTTAGCCAACTGAGCCATCCAGACACACCTGGTCCAGTTCTTAACAACTGTGCAAAGGAAATGCTGTCCCTGAAGACCCAAACAAGAAACTATCTAAATTTCCATTAAACAGAGAATGCATAAGCAAGCTGTGATACATCCGTACAATGGAGTCCTCCTCAGCAATCCAAAGGATCAAACAACTGTTACATGCAACCACATCAATGACTTTCAGAAGCGTTATACTGACAGAGGAAAGATATACACAAAAGAGGACACAAGGTAGAATTTCATTCATATGCAAATTTAGAGAAAGTAAAGCTACACTACAGTGATAGAAAACAGAAAGTGATTGCTTCCTGGGGTGGGGTCGGAGATGTATCAACTGGGAAGAGTCATGAAGAAACTTTCTGGAATGATGGATGCATTCTATAAGCTGAATATAATGATGCTTACTCAGGTGTGTTTATCCAAACTCATTAAACTTCATTTCCATGGGTGCATATTGCTGTATATAAATTTCATCTTCAATAAACATTAAAAAAAACTAAAAGAATGAGGGAACTTGAGGCGACATTAGGAGTGTCCTCTGTAAGGGATGTACTGTGTGCATATATGTATATCTGTGTGTTTATAACTGGATATTGACTTGAGGAAAAGACACCAATGGGTTGAAAGTTGGACTAAAACTCTTAAGGGTCCTGCCAGCTCTAATGTTACATGACACCCCAACATCAAAAGGATATGTTGGTTGATGAAACGGGTCCTGTCTCCTGACTTGCAAGTTGACGTCAAAGATCCTCAGAGAGTGTTAGAACTCACATTCAGAGCAGGCTACTTGAGTGATCACCCTTCAGCCATCAAAGTTCTTGCTTTGCAGTTAACTCATTGAAGCCATTTTCTTTCTCAATATGAATCAACAGCCTTTTCTTATCATCCCTGTACACATTTTACATCCAACAGCATCTTTTAATCCAAGAAAGATTGTGTTATGAAAGTTTTGTGTGGAGCTGTGATTGCCATCCTTGGAACTGAAGATGCAATCAAAGGAGAGAATGGATGCCTTATAATTCAATGAATGGATGTGCTTCTGTGGTAATTTCCTCAGTAATTACTTGTGTAAACTGTGTGTTTCTGTAATTGAAACTCGACAGTGTGGGGTAATTCATCAAAATCTATAATTTATGGTAGCTTTTCCATCGTGTTTCTGGGATTCTCTGCTTGTCCTCATTAGGATGTTATCCCCTCACCACTACTTGAGTCCATCATAACCATTTAGACGAAGAAGCAAAACACACATTGCATTTGGGAAAAAGGTTCTGATGGGCCAGATGGAAGTTTAAAATCCATTTTCCAAAGGACACAATTGTTATTGTTGTTTGCAATATGTATTTTTTGACAGGCTCTAAGATGTGATTTATGAAATGGTTTTGAAGAGATTGTCTACATCAACTGTCTAGATAATAACACCATTTTTCTCTCATGGTCACCAAGTATTCTGAGTGTCTCACGTACCTTCACAAAAGTCTGAAAAGAGAGGCAGGGACTGAGGCATACCTTTTGTTAGTAGAGGGCATCTGAGCTTTCAGAAGGAAGCTGTGTCTCCTGTCCTGAGAATTGCCATGGAGCAATGGGAAGGGGCAGCTATGGGAGTCCCATTCCAGGCCCATACTCAAGCCACACCAGCAAATACCCAGGAGCTGTCTGTGGTGCTGACAACCACCCTCCTCTCCAGTAGATCACAGATATCAAGCCTTGCGCTGTGTTTAAAGGACCCTAAACTCAAAGAAACTTGAAAGAAACTTTAGAGAAATTTCCATAATCTCACATATTTTAAAGCAAAATATTTGTGTTTCATCGTCAGAATGAAGTGCAGAAAAGGGGGAAAATGTAGAAAACAACATTTGCTCCTTCCACCACCAAAAGATAATGTACTGTTAGTATTTTGACACAGTTGCTTCTAGTGTATTTTCTCTGCATTGTTGCAGTGTCACTTGATATAATTTTATATAGCATGTATAATCTCTTCATGGCATTCAAAATAATAAAAAATATAACTTTAAATTGTTTTTCATTCTTTCTAAGGCATAACTTAACAGCAAAATTCATCCAGGTTAGTGCACCATTGCTGAATTTTGCAAATGGGTACCACCACCATAATCAAGCTATAGAACAGCCCCATTGCTACCAAAATTTCCCTCATCAACCTTTTAAGTCAGCCTGTCTCTCTACTGTAGCCACTGATGTATTTTTTCTGTTCCTCTAGAAAACATTATTTTAATGACTGCTTAATATCACAACGAGTAGATATGCCATGTTTTTCTGAATGATTTTGTTCTTTAAAACATTTAGTTGATTCTTTTTTTTATTATAAGTAATGCTATGATGAACACTTTGTGCACACAACTCTTTCAGGATTTTAAATAATTTCCTTACTATGGAATTGCAGAAATGGGATTGATGCATGAGAGATTATGAAAGTTTTTAAGTCTGACTCTAGATCCAGACACCAAAATAATACCCTTGATACTGAAAATCCAGAGGGACTATTTGTAAGAGCTTTGTAATAGGAGATGATGTGGAGTAGGTCAACACTGGTGTTGGATACCAGAGATTCTGATCATGCTACTCTTTTTTTCTTTGAAAAATGTTTTGTTTCTTTGAAAATGTTTTGTTTTATTTTTGAGAGAGAGAAAGAGAGAGAAAGAAGGAGGGGCAAAGAGAGAGGAAGAGACAGAACTTGAAGCAGGGTCCAGGATCCACACTGTCAGCACAGAGTTCAACCTGGGACTCAAACCCACTAACTATGAGATCATGACCTGAGCCGAAGTCGGATGCTTAACTGACTGAGCCATCCAGGCGCCCCTGATCATGCCACTCTTGTATTTAGTCTTCATTAACTTATTCATGACCTCAGGAAAAAAAATGACATTCGTTTTTTGACTTTCAAGGTCTTTTATCATCTGCCCTTTGCCTATTTCTGCTGCCAGATCCTGACTTCTATGTATATGTAGATGTATGATATGCTGTAAATACACCTACTACTGTAAGTCTCTCGAATGTGCCACCTTCTTGCATGATTCCTGTTTTTGAAATGTTTGCCTTCCTTTCCAAGAAACCTCCTTTTCCCTCTAATGTCCCCCTTTTATCTGGCTTTTTAAACCACTCTCTGTGCTAAAATGGGCTAGGTGCTCTTGCTCTGTGCTCCTACACTCACTTCTGCTTATCTCTGTGTTAGGACTCATTCATTCATCTACTCAACAATCATATTGAGAGTCTACAATGTTCTGGGTTCTGCAGACATGGAAGTAAATGAGAAATACAAAATCCCTGCCAAGTGGGAAATGACATCCTTATGTGGGTGGAGGTGATATTGGAGCAGAGACCTGAGCTATGAAAGAAGCAGCCCCAGGGATATGTAGATAAAAAAAGCTTGAGGCAGATGGCAAAACAAATGCAAAGACCCTGAGGAGTGAATGTGGTTGGCTTTTTTGGGGAGCAGTAAAAAGGCTATGCGGCTGGAGTCTGGTGAGGAAGAAGGAAGTTGTCGGAAATAAGGTTGGAGAGAAAGGTAGGTCCAGGTCATTTAAGGCGTTGTGGGTTGTGGCACAGAGTATGGCTTTTATTGCAAATATGATGAAGCAATTAGAGCTTTTTTATTAGGAGAGCACTAAGGTAGGAGTTTTGTTTTAAGGACATCGTTCTGACTTCTGGGTGAAAAAGGGAAAATAATGGAAGAAAAGCTACCCAGTAGGAAGACATGGCAGTCACATAGTCATGAAACACTGGTGGCTTAGGCCAATGGTCAGCATACTTTTTTTTTGTCATGGGCCAAGTGGTAAATATTTTCGGTTTTGTGGGCCAAATGGTTCCTTTCACAACCATACAATTCTGTCATTATAGTATGAAAACAGCCATAGACAATACACACATGAATAAGGGTAGTTGTTTTCTAAGAAAACTTTATTTATGAAAACAAGATGGTGGGCTGGATTTGGGCCAAGGGCCATAGTTTGTTAACCCCTGTCTTATACTAATTCTGATGACAGTGGTGATAAATGATTGGATTAAGCATGCATTCTGGATATGGAGTAGATTTTCTCAGACAAATCAAAGTTGTGCTTTTGACCAAAGGGATTTAAGATGCTCATTAGATGTCTACATGAAGAGTTTGAATCCACAGTTGGAGATGTGGGTAAAGTGTAGAGTACTGTGGAAAGATTGGCTAGCAATATTAGTTGTGGGATTGTCAACATGCAGGTGCCATTTAAAATAATAAGAATGGATGTGGCCATCCAGGGGAAGAGTTTAGACAGGGAAGAGAAGAGAGGAGAGGAGAAGGGAGGAAGGAAAGATGAGTTTAACAATCGAGCCTTGGAGCATTTCAGCATTTAGAAACTGGCATATGAGGAAGATCCAGCAAAAGAGACTGAAGAGGAGCTTCCAGACAATAAGAGGATGGTATCTTCAGATTCAGATGATATTTTAAGGAGGATGAGTGGCCAACTGTGTTGAAGATGCTGCAGACTCTTGTAAGAGAAGGATCAAGAGCTGATGGTTAATTTTGGCAACAGGGAGGTTATAGGCAATGTTGGTAAATGAAGTGAGTTAGATAAAAGTCAGATGGGTGCAGTTAAAATAAGCCTGGAAGGTGGAGTAATTTTGTGTAAACAGGAAAGAGAAATGGCATGGGGGTTGGGAGATGTGGTGGTAAGAGAAGTGTTCTTAAGAATGACAGTTGCTACAGTGGTACTGTATGCTTATGGGAATGATCCACAAATTGGGAATTGAGAGAATTAATGGTGGGGAGAGAAATGGCAACTGAAGCAGTCAAGTCTATGCAGAAGAAAGAGCCATAGGCTGTCCATTCAGCCTAACATGCAAGTCAGGATTAGTCTGTACAGATGCTTGTAAGTTGGGTGGGGGGGAATGGGACAATGAAGACGTTCTTTGGAATGCTTACAGTTTGTCAGTGAAAGAAGAGAAAAATCGTCCATTTGCCAAGGATGGGAGAAGAGGCATTGAGGGTTGGGGAAAAGTTTTCCTCCTGGAAAACTAAAGAGGCCAACTTTCCAGGGAAACACAGTAAGATTTTGTCACAGGACTGTGGCCATTAGGGTAAAATGAGGTCGGTGAGATGGGTGTGTGTTTCTCCAATCATACTGAGCTGCTAGGTTGCAGGCACAGAAGAGGTAAAGTACTGGTTTAACCTGGGCTTGGCTTGGCTAGGGAAGCAAAAGACAGGGCAGAGGAGGGAGAAGAGTTAAGGGTGTCCCCAAGTGATATGGTTTAGTGTCTGACCATGCACATAAACTGTGTGAAGAAGAAAGTGAGACCAGAAAAAAGATAATCAGTAATGAGATGGTGATGGAGAACCATGGAGTAGAGTCCTCCGTGGTGGTGGATTATTGGATTAGAGGGTCCCACAAGGGGTGAGCTGGAAGGATAAGAAGGGGTGCTCAGAGAATATATTCCTTAAATTAGAGGTCTTAGCTCTGGTGCATTCAGAATTCTAGGGTGCATCCATACAGATGTGTAGCTGAGGTGAGGAAGAAGATTTATGGAGGTAGGGTGGCCAAGGACCCAAGAAACTAGTTCCTGTGATGGATAACTGGGTGGGTAATTTGAGTGGGTATTGGAGTCACAAGGAAAGGTAACGGGAATAATGGTGGACAGGAAGACAGCGATGCAGGTGCTAAAATCTTCAGCAGGTGAGAATAACCATGAGGTCAGCTGAAGACTAAAAAGAAGGGGCTCTGAGGGTCAAGGTTTGGTGTGAACTTCAAAAGACCTGAAATTTCAGAAGGAGAACAAATGTCTGGGAAACAGTCATGTGTAGCAAGAATGCTTTCTCACCTTTTGACATGTGAGAAAAAAAATCGTCAATCTCAGGGGCACTTGGGTGGCTCAGTCGGTTAAGTGTCCGCCTCTTGATTTTGGCTTGAGTCATGATATCATGGTTCGTGAGTTTGAGCCCAGGGTTGGGCTTTGTGCTGTCAGCTTGGGATTCTCTCTCTGCCCCTCCCCTTCTCATGTAATCTCTCCCCCCCCCCCAAATAAATAAATAAATATTTTTAAAAAAGTGATCAATCTCAAAGGGTAGTCATATTTTGGCCAGCATATGTATATCGTATTACTCTTTTATGTTGACAAGAAAACTGAGGCTCAGTGAGATTAGGCAACTTGCCTAAGTCCATAAGGCAGCTTGAACTTGAGCCCACATCTGCCTATTCCAGAACCTGTGCTCTGGCTTGGTGCCATTTGTGAATCTGAATATCACACTCTCTTTCATTTTGGCAGGTGTTACCCTTCTGCCCTGGCCACATAGCTTGCTCCCTCTAAGGTTGCCCCCTGAGGTTACTCAGAAAGTTCTTGGCATTTGAAGCCTTGTCCAGGGCTGAGCTTGACTGAGAATCCTT
Organism: Felis catus; assembly: GCF_018350175.1. Taxonomy (NCBI): domain Eukaryota; kingdom Metazoa; phylum Chordata; class Mammalia; order Carnivora; family Felidae; genus Felis; species Felis catus. Next base: position 30,004,894 of record NC_058383.1, read on the forward strand.
GAATGTTGTCCTCAGGGTTAATGACCTGTATAGGGAATTCACCCTTGACTTTTCCTCCCTTCCAGATTCTATTCAGAGCAGGGACAAGTTGGTAATGACAGCTGGTTTTCATTCTCTTGGTGCTGACAGGGAGATAATGAGTCAAATTGGCCTTGGTTATGAAATGAAGCCCTGGAAGGGAATTATCATCAGACTCCTTGGTGGGGAGAGCAGAGAAAGGGATTTAAATTAAAGCGGTAACTGCCGACTTGGTTGGCATTCAGACAGTCTCTTTAAGTCTTTCTTCCTCTCCATGTCATCATTAAATGAGACAAATCAGGCAACTGGTAAATGGGAGGAAGGTAGGTAGATGCTCAGACCCTGTGATAGTTAATCTGTAATAGCTCTCATTTCAGTTCTGAGCCATGCACTGAACATGAAGCATTCTCTGCGGTCCTCACTGCAATCCTTCAAGGTGGGGGGACTTCCACCTGCCCTTTGTACAGGATGGCAACTGAGTCACAGTCTGATATTACTTGAGGTCTCACATACATCTCTCTGAAATCTTCCCCTTCTCCGTCTCATGATGTTCACTCTCTAGGGACCCTATTCATTTGCCTTGAATTTGTTTTGTTTTGTTTTTTTTTTAGAAGCTGGAAGGAAGAAGGGAGGCCAAATCAGGAGGTGAAATGAAATTTCCTTGTGGTCTTCCTCTCCTCTGTATCATGGACTCTAGTGCGTGGCTGCCTGGGTTAAAATATTGCCTCTGTCACCTACCATCTGTGTGACCTCAGGGAAATCACTTAGTCTCTCTGAAACTCATTTTCTCCATCCATAAAATTGGGATCATTATGACATCTATCTCATGATGTTGTCATGAGGATTAAATAATTTAAGTACGTTAATCCTTTAAAAACGTGTCTGGCACATAGGAAGTGTTAGCTATTATTTTTCTAGTTGCTGCTGTTGTTTCTATTATTGTTAGCTAGTAATGATGATAATGATCACGTTGGCATCAGTAAGGGCTGATCTTTTGTTCTGCCCATATTGGGATGTCAGGGTTGACTGTGACACATGATTTACGTGGAATATCTTAATTAACTCTCATAGTTTAGGATACTTTTGGAGGCAAGCAACAAATTGCACTTTCAGCTGGCTTGAATTGTATGTCACTAAGTGCTGCCTGTAACAGGAAACTCAGAAGTATGGCAGGCTTCAACATGGGTTGATTCAAAGGGTGAACAATGATATAAGGATCCAGGCTCTTTCGAGCTTTCTTCTGTGCTTGCCTCAGTGTTGGCTTCACCCATAGGCTGGTCACAAGACGGTTGAAGTTACAGTCTTCATGTCTAGACCAGAAAACAGCCAGGAATGGAAGAGGGGGAGACTGTCCTCGGAAAGGGGAGATTTTTCCCAGAAGTCTCCAGCGATTTGCTCTGGTCTCACCCACATTTTGTCACATGCCCATTCCGAGTCCATCAGGAGAATAGGATTTCCTCCAGAACAACCAGGGCAACTTTGGAGCGAGGCTGAAATCAGCCCTTCAGAAGCATGGAGAAATCATGGTACCTGAAGAAAACTGTCTGTCTGTGAGGAAGAAAGAAAGGGCGATAGATCTGGGTGGGCAAAATTAGGGTCTACTCTACATAGGTACTGTTATTCCTCTTGAATATAGAAGGAAACTGAAGGTCTGAAAGGTTAAGTAATTTCACGTGGTCATCATTATCAAAAGTGGAACTTGAACTCAATTATGTATGACCCTAAAATATATGTGCTTTAGGGACACACTAAAGCTTTATGGGGTATGGAGAGGAGGTGTGACCATTTTTATTGAGCATGTCCATGTGCTGGGCACTATGGCGACACTTTATGAGAATCTTACTGAATTCCTTTAGCCAACAGTGAACCAGGCATTTTAGTTCCATTTAACGGGGGTGTGGTAAACTGAGGTTAAAACAGGGGATGAGGCTTACTGCAGACCACTAGTCTAAGTAAAAAAAAACAAAAACAAAAAAAACCCTCCAAAATTGAATCCATGTCTGTCTGGTTCCAAAGCCCAAACTTTTCCTCTGACCCCAAAATAACTGAATACCATTCTCACATTCTTCTATTATATGGGATTCATATGAAGAAAATCCACACTTTTAATGAGGATCCTGATGAATTTCAGTTCAATGACCCAGTTTTTTTCTAACGTTTCTTTTAGAATCAGGTACTTTCCAAATACATGCCCCAATGAGCTTCTCTCTCTTTTCGCCCTCTGAGCTCTGTGACCTCTTCTTTCCACCTGCTTCACTGCAAACTTATAGGATAAAATATTTTCATTGGGTGCTCCAATACCCTCTGTGATGTTTGGGGCCAGGAGTGTGGGAATGGCCCCCTTGGCTTGCCTCCTCTACTGCCTCAGTTGTGAGGAAGGGGAGAAGTAAGTAGACTGTGGTCGCATGAAACCTAGGTCACAATCAGATCTTGGGTGGCAAGCCCTCAGAAGTTTCTGCTCTTTGTTCTCTTAAGATCCCTTTTAGTTTGAAGACAGGGAAAGGAATTCTGGTTAGTTGAGGAGCCAGGAAGTATATTAGTATTTAATTTTAACAATGTCCACATGAAATCTCGGTATCCTTTGTAGAGGTGAAAAACCTGTGGTTTGCAAAGACAAAATAACTACCCAAGATAACACAGGTGAGGGAGGGTCTGACTCTAAATATTTCATTTTTCTCTTGTGCTTCCTGGACTGTAAATTCCTATAGAGGCATCTGGCAGAGTCCTATACTTCTTTGCATCCTTCTTCTATATCCTATGCATAGTCATATTAATTTATTTTGGTTGCAGGTAACAGAAACCCACTCAGACTAGCAGAAGCAAGATGAAGTAATTTTAAGGATACTGATATATTACAGAGCATAAGAGCAGGCCTATGTCTCAGTAGAAAATGGGAATAATCAGGTCTTAAATGCCAGTCGACTTTCCCTCCATTATATGAGATTCCCTAAATGTTTGCTACCATCTTCTTGTTCACTGGATAACAGTTTCCTTTAGTTTTACACACACACACACACACACACACACACACACACACACTGCTGGTGCCTCTAGTTTACATGTGACTAGATTATTCATGCAGAAGCCCTTTCTTCCATCTCCCTCTCCCTCTCCCTCTCCCTCCCCCTCCCCCTCCCCCTCCCCCTCTCCCTCTCCATCTCCCTCTGCATTTCAACCCATTCTAAATTCTATGCTTTCAGGGAAAAGATTACTTGGCAAGGCTAAGTTTTATATCTAACCTTAGACCAGTCACCTGTACCTAAAGGCTGGGAGTAAAGTTGTAGCAAAATGGTGGCTCCCCTTGTAACTTCACGGGTAAGAGGGAGGGGGATGTGATCTCAGAAAAATGTGAGTGGGTGAGTTTAGAAATTGTAGTTGTACTGGATAGACAACTTAATGGTTATCTTTTACAATAAATATTATAGTATATACTCAATGAGAAGATTGAGTAAGTAAAACATGGAGAAGAGTGCCTGTTCAAGTAAAAACTTTATAAATGTGCAGGTCATAGAGTTGGTCACTCAACAGTGTGGATTTATTCCCTGCTTGGAGTCTTGAGGTGAAAACCAGATTGAGTTGCCATTTGGAAAGGAGAAAAAGTCAGTGTCTCAGGGGGACATGAGTAAAAGGCCATGGAGTTTTTAGAACTAAAATTGGTGCACACTTATCTCTAAGGCAGAGGTCCTTTGGCTACAGGGAGGCTCAAAGTATTTGCGGATTTTTTTCTCCTTCACTTAAGATTGTGTTCTTAACCAGGGATGCACGTATGGATTTTCTTTTTTTTTCCCGCAGAATTTATCTCAACTACTTTTGCTTTGAAAATCCTGATGCATAGATCCCACCTCCAGGGATTCTAACTCATTTGGTCTGGGCTGGGGCACATGCCATCATTTTTCAAAAAGCTTCCAAGGTGAGTCTAATGCACACAGAAGGGAGAGCTGCTGATTTAATGTAAGAAGCAGTTGCCTAAGGACCTGAACCTATTCCAAGAAGACACCAAGACCAACACTAAGCCATGTGATCACAGGCAAGCAGTGAAGGTGTCGTCTGCCCGAGGCAGACATTGGCAAAGCTCTAAAGTCATGTCTTCTCCAGGAAGGGCTGCGCTGAATCCACTGATGGGCCTCTTCTGGAATAAGACAGGTTTCTGATAATTACAAGAGAAATAACTGAAACTCAGGTGGATCTCGTTAGTGTCAAGAACACTCCTACTGGCTCCAATTTACTCTGCCCTTTTAATTCATCATCTCCCTTTTGAAATGCTATTATAGCATATTAGGAAAAGCACTTGAGACCCAGGGTGATGGGCTAACAGTTTCAAGTGGCCGTTCCTGATATCCAGCCAGACTTCAAGAATGGAAGGAGAATACATACGTGCTGCATTCGCTCACTCCAGGGAAGGCCACTCCGGTGTCGCCATTTGTTCACTTTCTAGATGGTTCCAACTGCCCGGCCTAGACAAAGTTGATAAGACAACCTTGAATCTATACACTTTGCAACCTACCAACCTCCCTCACAAATGTCTCCGTGTTCCCAGAGGACGATAGCATGAACCAGAGGAGGTATATAAGATGATTTTAAGTGGTACATGGAGATTTTTAATAGTTATCTTAATGCATATTAGGAGAATGTGATTTCACAGATACCATTTCATATAATAAAGTAGATGATTAAGGGGTTTTTTTTTCCTCCCCTTTTCAGTAAGCTGGTTTAAAGGGAAATGTTGATTTCAACTGGTAGGTAGATAGGTAAGAAGTTATGATGTGCTTTGAGGATGATAAAAGTTGGGGGAACACTTAGTTTGAGGCATCACCAACAACCCAGGGTAGATACTTGTCATTTGTTCTGAGCTGCATTTTATGGGGTAAGGAAACTGGGGGCTTTGAGAGCTTAAATGATTCAACGAATTTTTTTTTTATAGGCTTATATCCAGGCCAGGCTTCTTTCTACCACATGACTCTTCTACAGAGAGGCAGTGTTTAAGCCATAACCTTTGTTTTTCTAGCAGGTGAGGAAGGGTCTTTCAGAGTCATCTAACCATCCCTCCATTGTACCTTTCCAGGATTAGTGATGCATGTGGCTCTGCATACATAACAGAGTGGACTAATTCAGTGGTTCTCTAAGGGTAGTTCTTGGGCCAGCACCTTGAACCAATTAGAAATGCAAATTCTTAGACCCTTTCTAGAACCACTGAGGCAGAAACTTAAGAGATGGTACCCAGAAATTTCAAGCCCGTAGGGTGATTCTGATGTACATGAAAGCTAGGTAACTATACCGTACTTCTCATTTGGAGGTGATTGTCTCCCCCAGGAGACATTTAGCAGGGTCTGGAGACATTTTTGGATGTCCCAGCTGGGGCAGAGGGTGCTGTGGGCATCTAGTGAGTAGAGGTCAGGGTTGCTGCTAAACATCCCGTAATGCCCAGGAAATTCTACCAATGAGGAATTTCCTATCCCAAATCATCAATAGTGCTGTGACTGAGAAACTTTACACCTGACTAATCGATCTTGGCCTGATTGTCATCATGGTTAGGCCAATGGAGCTATGCTTGAGAGACCAAAAGTGTCTTAAAACCATGACGTATATTGGCCTCTGGTTGACTAGCCTGACTTCGATTTGCCAATACCCAGAGATCTTCTCCAGGCTGCCCGTGGCCTTACTAATGATACGTGAAATGGATATCAAATTGTTGTCAGAGTTGGTGGTGGCATCTAGCTCAAAAAACCAGGGCATCCTGAGTCAACTGTGTGGGGCTTATATTTGGTGCCCACTGCCTTGTCTCTCTCAACACCAGGACTTTAAACTCTCTGCCGGATGCTAAGATTCCAACCCTCCTGCATATCTAGTTCTTTGTTAATGTGGCAGTATAGCGTCATGGTCAACAACACCATTTGGGGAGCCGTATTTTAACGTCACCGTTTCTTAGCAGTGTGATGTGAGGCACACTCCTCACTTTCCTGAGCCTCAGTTTCCCCATCTGGAAGAGAAGAGTGACAACAATAGCAGTACTTTCCTCTTAGCATTTTAGGAGGATCAAATTGGACGATGCCTATCAAACTCTTAGAATAGTCCCAGACCCATAGAAAATGCAGGCCCCCACTGCTAGCTGTAATTATTATGAATATTCTGTACTGCTTCTTTAAGTCTTTCTTCTTTAAAATAGCAAGTCTGCCCCTTCCGTTCTCAGTAGGAATGCCTCATGCTCACCTTTTTGGACTCATGCCAGCTCTGGTCTCCTCTGTCTCACCTCTAATACGCCCAGCGATGAATTGCATCAAACATACCCTGCTTCTTAGACTTTCCCGTGGCTCTGGAAGTTTGGTGTCATTACCAATGGGGATGGGACGGTTGTCTGGCACTATGCTAGCTGCCTCAAATCTCAAGGAATGCATTTTGAATGATGGGTTATCAGCCTCAGGGAAGATATTTTTCAGGCAAGGGATGGCTTTGCCCCTCATGGGCAGGCTCTTACTGCAGCTTTCATAAGGTCAGCCTAGCCCCAGTTAATACGGCTTTCAAAATAATAAAGGGAAGAATAAAAATGTGTCTGCTTTCATTAACGTCTGACCCTTGCCTGCATATTAGAATACGTATAAATCAGCACCACATAGAAAGATGGCTGGCCTCCAGGTCAAGCTAGGTACAAGGGAGGGGAGTGGGGCTCCTCATTAATGGTCCAGGAAGCAAATGGGGTCAACATCATTAATAGTAGAGCATCTCCAATTTATCTTCAGATGATCAAACTGCTGAGGGAGGGGCCGGTGGGGAAAGCTCTGAACGTATCATTAGGATAAAAACTGTTCAAAGTTCTTTTCCTTCTGTGTAGCTTCAGAAATATGCCAAAGGTCTCTCAGGAGGCTCTCAGATCATACCTGATGCTCCAAATTCTCTTTCTGGCTTTGCATCTGAGCATCACAATGGGAAATGTCCTTTTTGTCAAAATGAAAAAAAAAATGGAGAAACCTCACACCGATACTGATACAGGCCTCTAGCTAACAGCGCCCCCTCATCTCATAGGCAATTATTGGAAAGCAGTTTGAGCAGTTGTCAGATTCCAAGGCTGGGTAAGAAGAGAGTCAGGGGGGTTCAAACATTAGGGGAGTTCCTGTCGGGTTTGTTGCTGTTTCAGGCCTCTGCTTCGGGGCCACAGAGCATTTCCTGGGGTTTGTGTGGGCTTCATGTAAAAATAATAAAGTCAACAGCTAGCCTCCCTCCTTCAGAGGGAGTTATTTCTTGAATGTTTTTTATGAGCTGCCCTAGGAGGAGAGCACTGATGGATGAAGCCTTCCATTTCAAAGGTTTGTTTCGTTTTTCAGGGAGAAGTGATATTTTGGTGATTCATCCCAATAACAGTTGTAGAGAGAAATGTGCTAAAGGTTAAAAGCATTAAACGTAAGGAGCATGAAACAGTTAAATGGCAAACAGTATAATACTGAGCCCTATACTGGCCACAAAGATGGTTGTTCTCAACCTTGGTTGTGCATTTGAATTATCCCTGGCATTCAGAAACAATCTAATAAAAAAGACACACACACACACACACACACACACACACACACACACACACACACACACTTCAGTGGCAAATCCCAGGCTAATTAAACCAGAAACTCTGGGGATTCTCCCAGACATCTTTAGTGTTTAAAGTTCCCCAGGGGGTTTCATTGTGAGCTTAGGGTGGAAAACCACTGTCCTAAACCAACAGAGTTGACAAGGACATAATTTGCTCCCTTGAGAAAGTAAATGGAGACAATCATGTAAATAAATGCATGTGATACAAGATATTAAATGCATTGATGGTAACGCATACAAGGTATGGGCACTGGAGAGAATGGAATGACTACTTTTCCTTGGGAGGATCAGGGAAAACTTCGTGGAAGAGGCGACATCAGTGATTTTGAAGAAGATAGAGGATTTGATCAACTTGGGAGGTGGGAAGAAGTTGGGGGAAGGGAAGCACAGGTGCCATAAATCCAGGTAGAGGAAAGCCAAGAGATGTCCAAGATTTCCAGCCCCTAACTATTAGATAAAACAGTTGGTGCAGAATGGTCACATCCAACCTGAAAGACGCTCTTGACTGATAAGAAATCAGTGGCCAGCAAAATTCCCTTTTCTCTTAAGTGGAGGTCATAGAGCTGGAGGTGAGAACTGGAGGGCGGTACATATTCAGAGATGTCCTTCTCAGATGGAGGTGACAGAGAGGACATTGAATGACATCCAACTTTTGGCACTTTTCGTATTTTTTTTTAATTTAATTTATTTTATTTTATTTTATTTTATTTTATTTTATTTTATTTTATTTTATTTTATTTTATTTTATTTTATTTTCAATATATGAAATTTATTGTCAAATTGGTTTCCATACAACACCCAGTGCTCATCCCAAAAGGTGCCCTCCTCAATACCCATCACCCACCCTCCCCGCCCTCCCACCCCCCATCAACCCTCAGTTCTCAGTTTTTAACAGTCTCTTATGCTTTGGCTCTCTCCCACTCTAACCTCTTTTTTTTTTCTTCCCCTCCCCCATGGGTTTCTGTTAAGTTTCTCAGGATCCACATAAGAGTCAAAACATATGGTATCTGTCTTTCTCTGTATGGCTTATTTCACTTAGCATCACACTCTCCAGTTCCATCCACGTTGCTACAAAAGGCCATATTTCATTTTTTTCTCATTGCCACGTAATATTCCATTGTGTATATAAACCACAATTTCTTTATCCATTCCTCAGTTGATGGACATTTAGGCTCTTTCCATCATTTGGCTATTGTTGAGAGTGCTGCTATGAACATTGGGGTACAAGTGGCCCTATGCATCAGTACTCCTGTATCCCATGGATAAATTCCTAGCAGTGCTATTGCTGGGTCATAGGGTAGGTCTATTTAATTTTCTGAGGAACCTCCACACTGTTTTCCAGAGTGGCTGCACCAGTTTGCATTCCCACCAACAGTGCAAGAGGGTTCCCGTTTCTCCACATCCTCTCCAGCCTCTATAGTCTCCTGATTTGTTCATTTTGGCCACTCTGACTGGCGTGAGGTGATATCTGAGTGTGGTTTTGGTTTGTATTTCCCTGATCAGGAGCAACGTTGAGCATCTTTTCATGTGCCTGTTGGCCATCCGGATGTCTTCTTTAGAGAAGTGTCTATTCATGTTTTCTGCCCATTTCTTCACTGGGTTATTTGTTTTTTGGGTATGGAGTTTGGTGAGCTCTTTATAGATTTTGGATACTAGCCCTTTGTCCGATATGTCATTTGCAAATATCTTTTTCCATTCCGTTGGTTGCCTTTTAGTTTTGTTGGTTGTTTCCTTTGCTGTGAAGAAGCTTTTTATCTTCATAAGGTCCCAGTAATTCATTTTTGCTTTTAATTCCCTTGCCTTTGGGGATGTGTCGAGTAAGAGATTGCTAGGGCTGAGGTCAGAGAGGTCTTTTCCTGCTTTCTCCTCTAGGGTTTTGATGGTTTCCTGTCTCACATTCAGGTCCTTTATCCATTTTGAGTTTATTTTTGTGAATGGTGTGAGAAAGTGGTCTAGTTTCAACCTTCTGCATGTTGCTGTCCAGTTCTCCCAGCACCATTTGTTAAAGAGACTGTCTTTTTTCCATTGGATGTTCTTCCCTGCTTTGTCAAAGACTACTTGGCCATACGTTTGTGGGTCTAGTTCTGGGGTTTCTTTTCTATTCCATTGGTCTGTGTGTCTGTTTTTGTGCCAACTTTTCGTATTTTTTTAAAGTGTTTTTTGTGTTTGGATTTTTTTAGCATTTAAAGAACTCCGTGTGACTTCAAACCAAGACACGAGCCCCCTCCCTCTGCCCCTAATCTTTTCTTGGCTCTTCTGGTGAAGAATTTGACTGTCATCATAACAATGGGCTTTAGGAATTTTCTCTTCCCCAGGACGTTTGGGTGGCCCCATTGTACTGCATCAATGATAGGGGCATCTCCAGTTGTGTTTATCCACATGTGATAGCATGTATCCATGTCTGCTCACTGATCAAGTTCCACAACTTGTTGAGGTAGACATAACCTCATTGGTTCTCAGGTGGGCAGAAATTCTGGGGTTCTTTTAAGTAGCAAGGCCTCATACTAACCTTGCCAAAGTAACCTGGCTGGTATTTGTCAAAGTTGACCCTGTGTTGATGTCTGCCACTAACACTACTCTGGCCTCCTGGGTGCTTCTGGTGCTTATAGAGATGGCCATAACCATGGCTCCCACGGCCCTGAAGTTGGGGGTCTTCTTCAGTCTGGATGGCATGTCCGTGACCGATATAAATGAGATACTACTATTTCTGAAGCCATAACAGTGGATGGATGAGTGGGTGGGCGTCATAGCTCAGAGAAACAAAGACAGCTAGGGTTCTCGAGGTACAGCTTATGAGGAATTGGCACTTAGTGCAAAGGTTGAAGGCATGATGTGAATTTGGCCAGGGACTTTCATGTTTAGAAACACTGCTTGAAGTCCACACCAGTCAAACCGTATGCCCTTTGCCAGTTGGATTGTGAACGTGCTTCTCTATCATCTGACTCTCAGCCATTACCAGTTAATGATGGAGGTACCCATGACCATGCTTCAACTAATGCTCCAACCACAATAAATTTTAAAAAATTATTAAAGGTTTACTAGGTCATAAATGGGTTCATTCTTTTAAGATATCTTTGATTATTTTCTGCCACTGACACTCCATTTCTTTTGTTCTTAATACTCATCAAATGTTCTACTCACATCTTGGTTTGTTCGGGTAATAGGGTATTAATTTGAAAAGTTTATGGAGACATTTCTTTTCAACCTTGTTTGTGGTAAATCATGTCCTTAGGAGAGAGCTTTGGAGTATTACAGAAGAAACGTCCCACCTTGGAAAAGAGAAGTGTGTGGAACAGAAAGCACCATTTTGAGAAGGAAGAAGTAGGTGAAGGCCCATTCCTGCTGTTTTGGGTGAGGCAGGAAGGAACAGATTAGCAACTCAATGGAGCAGATGGTGAGACCTCTGGGCTAAAGTGGAGGGAGGGGAAACCATCAGGATAGGTGAAAATCGAAGAGGGTTTTTCCTTTCTTGTTTCCTATGAGGGGTCGGAGAAGAGAGGGATTTATGAGATGTCCCCTACATCAACATGGGTGGCTACTTCAGAACATCGTCAGAGGCATGCTGTGGTTAGCGTAAGAGTCTGAGACAACATCCTAAGCCTCCCTTCACTCTTGTGGGGGCTGGAAAAAGCCAGAATTTCTTCTGAATTCCTAAGGGATCCAGATGTTAAGTCTGAGAATGACTAAGGGAGCTTGCCTTAGGGGTTCCTGCTCCAAGGGCAAATGATCATGGTAGGGTGCTGCAGGGTGGCCACCTCGCCCTGGGGTTGAAAGAGAGTGGAATATGCAGCTTGAGAAGAAACACGGATGGACCTATCACAGGCCTTGTCTGGGCTGGGAGGACAGAGGCCTCATGGTTAGCAGTCACTGGCTTCCACACTGCCCACTACCAAGCAGGGTGCCCAGAAACCAGGCAGCAAGGGACATCGCCATGGAGACCAGAGGAGCATGGATTCAGTGGATGGGCTTGAGTGGATAGATCCGAGGCCCCTCCCTTCCCTGCTCCCTGATCCCCATTCAATACCCAAAGGAGAGAAAGCATAAAGAGAGGGAGAAGGAAATCAGGAGAGGCTGGCTTACCTTAAGAGATGATTTGAAGTATTGCATCAGACTGAGTAAACTTGCCTAAATTAGATTTGTGTTTTACCCCCACTACTCCCCAGGATGAGGATTTGTGAAGGTTATCGGGTTAATTCAGGAAATATAAATGATGCATTTTCTTGGAAATCTGAGTACAATGTGCATACTCACCACCCTACTCTTATTAGTTTCCTGGACCGTCGCAACAAATCACCACAGACTGAGTGGTTCAAAATAGCAGAAATTTATACTCTCATGGTGCAGGAGGCCAGAAGTCTGAAATCAAAGTGTCAAGAGGGTTTATTCCTTCTGGAGCCTCTGAGGAACCTTCTAGTGGTTATCAGCCATCCTGGGTGTTTCTTGACATGTAGACGTAGCACTCCAAACTCAGCTCAGGGTTCTGTGTGTGTCTCTGTATCTCTTCATCTTTTCTTGTAAAGATATCAGGTGTTGGATTCAGGGCCCACCCTAATTCATCATGACCTCATCTTAAATAATTTTATGTGAAAAGACCTCTTTCCAAACATTCTGAGGCTCGGGGAAGACATGATTGTTTGGGGATGCCATTCAGCACACTACAGCAACAGTATTTTTTTTTTATTTTTTTAAGCTTATTTATTTATTTTGAGAGACAGAGCACATGAGTGGGGGAGGAGCAAAGAGAGAGAGACAGAGAGAGAATCCCAAGCCAGCTCTGTTCTGTCAGCACAGAGCCCGATGTGGGGCTTGAACTCATGAACTAAGGGAGTCAAAATCAAGAGTCAGAGTCTTAACCAACTGAGCCACCCAGGTGCCCCAGTACTACTTACTTATTTCTCTTTCACTACCTCCCTCTATGAGGACAGTGACCAGGTTGGTTTAATTTACCATATTTGGCCCCTCACACAGAGCATGTTCCTAGCTTGTATTTATTCACTTAGTGAAAAAATGGATACACTCAACCAGTTACAACTTTGGCTCCTTCCCTATAATCCTCCCACCCATCCTAGACATACCTCTTTAATCCATCTTGGGGAAGATACTTCCTCTGCCCCCATTACCTGGGACCTGTATTCCCAACTTCCTCCCCTCCCTTGCAGGGGATTTCTCCAGTAATATGGCATCAATCTTATGAGCAATTTTCCCAAATTTGTTCCCTTATGCTTCTAAATAGAGGGTGGTTACTGAACCTTCATTCTGCCCCACCCCCCACAGCATTTGTCAAGAAGGAGAGGATTCCTGCCTCTGTGCAAACACAGAGGACATTTATTCCTTGCCTTGCATGGCTTGCAGAGGCTCAAGCTCTGTCCACCCTTCCCTGACCCTCCATTAGCTCTGCTGTTTATCTGAGTTGAGGATTAGCCTGGGCAAGACACCTCTTCTGTAGGAGAGAATGTCTCCATGCAGAATTTTGGAGGGCTTTTGATCAGCATGCCATGTAATTAGAAGATAAAATAGGTCACAGGCAACTGATGGAAAACGAAAAAAAAATAGGTTTTTCAGTAGTCAGAGGCATTGTCCTTCATTTATTGTATGACAGTGGTTACTTCTTATGGGCTATTTTGATGTATGCTTGCAACAAAAGAGATTACCTAGACATCCTTGGTCAGATATTTAGGACCTGCAGACTAAATTCAATTCAGAAGCCAAAAGTGCTCTCAAAAATGTAGTGCCCCCAAGAAACTACATTTTTTCCTATAACAATTACACTCCTACCCCAGATCTACATGTGGTCAAATTAGATCCTTCTCCCATCTCCAACTTTGCCAGTCTACTCTAAGCCACCTCTCTCTAAAATGCTCCTACCTTGGGGCACCTGGGTGGCTTAGTCGGTTAAGCATCCCACCTCAGCCCAGGTCATGATCTCACGGTTCATGAGTTCAAGCCCCGTGTCGGGCTCTGTGCTGACATCTCGGAGACTGGAGCCTACTTCAGATTCTCTGTCTCCCTCTCTCTCTGCCCCTCCCCCACTCATGCTCACACTCTGTCTCTGTCAAAAATAAACAAACTTAAAAAATAAAAACAAATTAAAAAAATTTAAAATTTAAAATGCTCCTACCTTATACAAAAGTAAAATGCTCCTGCTTTTCCTAAACCCAAGGGTGAAGCCCAGATAGTGGAATCACACAGACCCAATTGTACACCATATTGTATGTCTTCAACCAATGCTCTCAGCCTATGCTGCATGTTAGAATTACCTGTGTAGCTTCAAATCTCTGCTACCCAAGCCTCACCCCAGAACAGTGAAATCACAACCTTTGGGGGTCAGGATCTGGGCATCAGTGTTTCTTAGAATTCCCCAGGCAGTTACAAGGTGCATCCACATGTCAGAACTGTAACCTTGGACAAGTCATTTGTCTTCCTAAGTCATTTTGCTTTTCCGTAAACAGAGGTAATTTCTATTCTCATAGAGTTTTTGTGAGGAGCAAATGGCAATTTGTGAAACACGGCTTAGCACAGTGCCTGGCATTTACTAATCTCTCAGTATATGATAGCTGTTTCTATTTTTAGTCTGGTATTTTTTCTCAAAAGGTTTCTTATGTCTTGTTTCCAAAATAAGATGGTAAATTCTTCTCCAGAGACTTCCTAATACATTTTGTTCCCAATTAACTAATTAAACAAGTGTTTATTATGGTACATTTCTATATGAAATACTATAGGGAGGAGAGTTTAAAATTAGATAAGACAAGGCTACTTACCATCAAAAGCTCAACACGTAACAGGGGAAGATGATGTGATATACATGTCTCTAACACAAAACGTACTTCAGGCTGAGCTTGTTAATATACATACTCATGAATGCAGTGGACGAGAGCACAGTTGATTGTGGTTGGGGTGCTTGGAAGGCTTCCTAGAGCCTGAACTAACTGGGTTTCGTCGACTGAGTAAATCTGAGATGGACATCGCAGCACCAGGCAGACAACATACAGGGAGAAAGAACAGCTTTTGTAAAGACAAAGGGGGTGGAGAACATAGGATGTTTCCCCAGAAAAGCAAGCAATTCGGGTCTCAAGAGTGCATTCTACAAGGGACCACTATGGTGGAAAAGAATATAAGGTAGCCAGAGGCAATTTATAGATTGATTGCCTGGAAACCCAAAGTAAAGAGTTTGGACTTTTTTGGTGGGGGGAGGGTGTTTACTAGTTGTGGGCACAGGGTATTGGTTGGTAGGATCTTCTTGCTTCTTGGGGTTGAGTTGTACAAATAAAGAACCATTTTGCCTGCAGCGTCCCATGAGACCCAACCACGTGTGGTCCATTAGAAAGCCTAGCACATGGGGCACCTGGGTGGCTCAGTCGGTTAAGCAGCCGACTTCGGCTCAGGTCATGATCTCACGGTTCGTGAGTTTGAGCCCCGCGTCGAGCTCTGTGCTGACTGCTCAGAGCCCGGAGCCTGTTTCAGATTCTGTGTCTCCCTCTCTCTCTCTGACCCTCCCCCATTCATGCTCTGTCTCTCTCTGTCTCAAAAGTAAATAAATGTTAAAAAAAATTTTTTTTTTAAAAAAAGAAAGCCTAGCACAAAAGGGTACACAATCCCCCACATGTGTCCGGGGTAGACACTGTCAAAATATGGTCCACTGACCAGCAGCATCAACATCTCCTCGGGGCCTTTTAGAAATGCACAATCTTAGACTCTCCCCCAGACCTAGTAAATGTAAGTCTGAATTTTAGCAAGATTCTCAGGGATTCATATGCACATTAACATTTGAGAAATATGCACATTAAACAGTCGAGAAACATCGGGCTAGGCTCTGTGCACCATCTTCCCCAGTCTCCATGCATCCAAGCCCTCCTCTTATCACCATAACAACTTGCATCCCGTAATAATCAATAAGGATGTTAGCAGAAAGGACAAAAGAGGCAAGTTAGCAAATATAACCTTTACACCCAATTTAGAAATGTTTTTGTTTCCGGGAGTCTCTTGAGGGGATACCAATTTCTTCTTTTGGGCACACCTCATGTTTTAACGTATAATAATGACTTACTAACACTGGAGAAGTTACCAGTAGATCTGGACACTGTTGTGGCCAGTGACCTGATTCAGATGCCTACATGTGTTTTCCAAAGTACACCAGAAATGCTAAGGGTGCATAAATCATAATAGTCATATCCTCCTCTGACTGCCTGAAATCTTTTTAAATTTTTTTTCATTTTTTTTAATTCAAATACAGTTTGTGTGCATTTATTTTATTTTATTTTTCATGAAGTTTCTAAATTTTAATTCCAGGATAGTTAACATACAGTGTTATATTCATTTCAGGTGTACAATATAGTGATTCACCAATTCTATACATCATGCCTGAAATCTTGATTGCCAGCAGAGAGTATCTTAAGTTATGCTCTATTAGAAAGAGTTATACAAATAACTTTCCTGAGGTGAAATTAGTATGGGCAATACCGTATATTTTCTTTCCTCTTAGAGATCGATAAGACATGCTAACATAGTTCAGGTTCTCTGGTGTCCTATAGGAAATAAGTCCGCTTAATTTACTGTTCCCACTATGTTCTACCACAGAACACACTTAATAGATGCATTAATCTCTCATGGAATGCAGTTAGAGAAATTCAGCTCTAGGAGGGAAAGGAATGAACAATATCAGGAGGCATAAAATGAACCACTAGAAATGTGCTATTCATACAGAAACAGAGGCAGAGAGGGAATTGGGCTGAGATAGAAGTGAAATCCATTGGCTTCAGACTTCTGTCAGAAAGTACTCAATTTATCCTGATCAATTCCAATTAACTAAACACCTTTTTAAGCCTCTCTAAAGTTCTGAATATGTTGTTGGTAAACGGGGAAAAAAAGTAACCCATTTCACAGGTAGAGCAATATATACCTTCCATGAGAGGATCAAAGGCTTTGTTGTTACACATACCTGTGACCCTGGGTGAGTTCTCCAGTTGTATAAGACTTTGTTTTCTCATCTCTAAAATGTGGATAATGATATCCACAAAACAGGCTTTTATGAGTGTGAATAGTTTTGATTTACTAACTGATTATATTTTAAGGAAATTTAAATGTAAGAAAAAAATCCTATATATATGTAACAGTGTATATTATATGTACAGACACACACACACACATATATGGGATTTTTTTCTCACATTTTAAGTGTATGTATGCATATATATGCTGTTATATGTATATATATAATTTTTAAATTTATACGTGTGTATATGTGTGTGTATATATACACACACATATATGTACATACATACACACACACACACACATATATATGTATACACACACACACACACACACACATACACACATATATTCTGTTACCATTTCTAGGGCTCTGCATTTTTTCATGTAGCCCCAGACTTTTATATGAAATCAAGATATTCTCACCAGGTATAGAATCCTGGATCAACAGGGTGTTTGTTGTTTGTTTTTTTGTTTGCTTGTTTGTTTGTTTTAGTACTTTAAAGATACTGCTTATTGTCTTCCTGTTTGAATTGTTTCTTATGAAAATATTGTCACTTTCCTCTACTTCTTTGTATGCAATATGCCTTTTTTCTCTAGCTACTTTTGTAATTTTCTCTTTAACACCTGTTTTGAGCAATTTGATTATCACATGTCCTGATGTAGTTTTCTTCATGCTTCTTGCATTTTTGGGTTTGGTGAGTTTGGGGATCACTGGGATTGTAGTTTTCATGACATTTAGGAAAATTTTACTCATTATTTCTTCAATTATTTTTTTTCTGTCCCCTACTCTTTGGGGTCTCTAATTATGCATACATTAGGCCAGATGAAGTTGATCACAGTTCACTAATATTCTATTTGTTTTTATTCTTTTTTTTCCCTCTGTATTTCACTTTGGAAAGTTTCTACTGGTATATCTTCAAATCTACAATTCTTTTGCAATGCCTAATCTTCTGTTGATTTCCTGCTGTGTAATTTTTATCTCTGGAAGTTACCTTTTGGTCTTTTATATGTCTTCCATGTCTCTACTTAGCATGCTCAATCTTTCTTCTACATTCTTGCACATATGGGATCTAGTTATAACTTTTTTAATATCCTTATCTAATTGATTCTATCATATGTGTCATCTCTGGGAAATAAGTGTTTTGATTAATTTGTTATTGTTCTTATTATGGATCATATTTTCCTGCCTCTGTGAATGCCTGGTAATTTCCATTTAGATGCCAGACATTGTGATTTCACCCAGTTAGGTGTTGGATAACTTTGTGTTTCTATAAATATTCCTGAGCTTTGTTCTAGGATGCAGTAAATCACTTCAGAACATTTTGATACTTTTGAGACTTGCCTTTCAGACTTTTTAAGGGGAATCTGAGCAGTCTTTGGTCTAGGGCTCATTTTCCCCTATTACCAAGGCAGTATCCTTTTGTGTACTTTACCCAATGCTCTGCAAATGATGAGGTTTTCCATTCTCATTCTCAGGGATAGGCACTTGTCCTGGCTCTTTGTTCCCTGGGGATTATTCCCTCTGCGATTTTCAAGGGGTTCTTTCCCTAGATTTGGTACTTTTCTTACACTTACGTGCTGATTGGTACTCAGCCTAAGATTTGAGAGGGATCTTCTCCAGATTTCTCTGTCTGCTATCCTCTACTCTCCGGGACTCTTCCCTGTGAACTCTTATCACCTTGGTCTCTGTGAATTTCCAGCTCCATCTCAACTCAGAACACTGGATTTTGCCTGAGTTCCCCTCCCTTCAACGTGGCTTGAAAACTCTCTCCATTAATTAGTTGGGATAATTTGTGCGTTGGATCTGTTTGGGTCTCTTTCTTTTAGGGATTACTGTTTTGACTGCCTGAAGTCCAATATGTAAAAACAGATGTTTCGTTTATTACACCCAGATTTTTAGTTGTTTTATGTAGAAAGATAAATATGGTCCCTTTTACTTCACCTTGGTTGCAAGCAAGATTCTATCAGGAGGTTTCCATTCAAGCATATTTGTGGAAAATGCTGGACACAGGCAGACAATAAACAATATTCATTTATTTCTCTTTATGGTATAATTCATGATCTTCAGCTTAGGTCTTCTTTGTTTATTCTAGATATTTTTGCTTTCTTGCACAAAATAATGTTTCAAATATCACAACTAGGTGTGAATTCCCCATGTTTAGCAATAGGGTCTCCTATCCATGATGTATTTCCCCAAAAGAAGTACAGATCTGATTTCAGTTTATAAATGGCTTTTCAGAGGGTACACAACTATTCTCTAGGGTGTCATTAGTTGATTTATTACCAGTTACTTTCACTGTATGAACATCAGCCCAAGTTTTATCTTTAGCTGAAGATACATAGTTGATGCCAAAAAGTGAACCATGTGCTAAATTTTGTTATCTCTAGGTATCCAAACCTTTTTGTATTTTATATTCTAAAAACTCAACAGAAAATTTACATTTCTCAATATCCAATCTACACAGAGTAACTGAAGTCTCATGTATTGTTCTTCCTTTGGGCAGAAATGATAAAATAGTAATGATTCCTACTTAATAAGCAAATATAACTTTAAATTTTCATTTCTAAGCCTCAAAAAATAACTCCGCAAGAAAAGCACACATGAGAAAACAAGGAATGTTTTCAACACAACCTCGTCACATTATGCTTGTCTGCTGGTCATGAACTGGTAAGAAAGTCTATTTGGTAGTTACAGTGTTGTCTGCCGGATGAGATTATGAGAATGAATGAATGACTACCACACTAGTGTCATTTGTTGCTGTGATCCAGTCAAATGGATAGGGTCTATGGAACCAGATCTGGATTCAAATTTCAGCTCACCAATTAGTTTTGTGATCCAGGGAATAGTACTTAACTTATCTAAATGAACCTCAGCGTCTGTACTGTTAGTAAGTAGTTAGTAAATAAAAATAAAGTCCAGTATTATTTGAGCACTTAACTATGTGCCAACCGTCATAGGAAGGTGAGGTAAGGGTTATCGCTCTGCCTGTTTAGAGGTGAGGAAAATGAGGCTGGGAGATGTCCTCAACCTTAATCACATGGATAATAAGTGGAGAACCAGGATTTGAATTCTGATTCACAGTAGTACCATGCAAAAATCATGCAAAATTACACATAGCTTCAAAAGTAGTTCCTAAGGATTAAATGCCATGACATGTGTTCGTAATACATAGTAGGTCTTCAGCAAATAGTACTCCCCTTCTCCTTACTGTAGTTTCTTAAAACAAGGAGTTCATAGGAGAAGATCAAATGATTAAAAATATAGTTCTTGGTGGTGAGAATACTTGAGGTCCAAGGACAAATTCATATAAGGAAAATGAAGGAAACTTTTACAGTATCATAGGAATAATAATAATTTACTTTATGTGGACCCAAAACTTTACATGGATATTCTCAGATCATCTTTGCAGCAGCCATATGAGACAGGCACTGTTATCATCATTTCCGTTGCAAATTGTAGAGGATATGCTAAGTCCATTCAAGTTCACCCAGTAAAGACAGGGGAGCAGAGCAATCTTTTGAGGCCAGGGAATCTGAGTCCAGAGATCCGGTTCTAATGCTGAAACCATACTGTCTCACCATAGCCCTTACACGCTCTTCTGAACCAGCATTTTTTTTTTGCATTGCTTATGGAAACCAGCTCTGGGCTTCCTGCCAGGATTGTTGTCATCGTCCAAAAAGATTCTACCCCACTCATGGAGGCAGCATCCCATTTAAAAAGTTAACAATGTGCGTTCAAGACAGGATATGCCAATATTTCTACCGTACTTGCCATTGTGTAACCACCCTCCCGCCCCAGCCTGATTTCAAATCCCTGTTCATGAAAGCCAATTTGGTGCCCAGAAACGTTGAATGTACAAAATCCTGAAAATCGTACAAGAAATCTCTTCCTCCCAGGTTTATAGCAATTAAATTCTTGATAATGAATTGCTCATCAGTTCTGCAGGTGATGGAAGTGATTGCCTCTGCAGGTAGCAATCATTTGGTGCAATTGCCACAATTATCAATCCCCTTCAGGATGATTGGAATTTAGCAATAGGGACCAGAAGAGAGGAGGGTTTTTGGAGATATGGACTAATATTAGAAACCTGCCAGTGAAAAATTATGTTTTTGCTCTGATGAACGTCTCTTAGAAAGTGAGCAGTGTGTAGGAAATGATTAGTGTTTCTGAGTCTCTTCCCTTGTAGAGTTTAATGTGCTATGTGCGCCCCCCAAAGACTTGATGATTTTTTAACTCTATCGTGGATTTTATCTTTCCTCTTCACTCTCACCAATTATTATGCTGACACACATTCATTTCTGACACAAGTCTTAAATTCTGGGTAAATGTGAATGCTGGTGATGGTGTCGGAGGTATACAGTATAGAAAAATAATTTGGCACAGGGGTAGAAAGACTTAAAATATTTACACTGTTTGTCCTTTCCATTCCTGTTCTGGAAGTCTATCCTAAGGAAAGCAGGGAAGTAGAAGATTTAAACAGTCAGTGTTACTTCTAATTGAAAAATTTCTAATAGAAAACTATTAGAAAACATTTCAAAGCTCAGTAATAGAATAGTTAAATAAATTATGTGGTTCATTAAATGATGTTGTATTATGCAGCCATTAAAAGTCATGTTTTTGAAAAGTAATTAATGACACATGGAAAATATTCATTATGGAATGTCAAGAGGAAGAAAATAAACACAATCAAAGTTGAATACTAGTAGGTGTAGAGTAATTTATTAAGCATCCATTACATAATCCTGAAAGGTAGGTATTTTTATCCCCACATGACAGAGAAGGAAAAAACGGTTCAGAGAGATTAGGAGAGAGACAGAAATGAAGAGAGGCAGGGGCAAGGTGGGGTGGGGAGGGAGGAAGACAATTAAAAAACATAAGATAGAAAGATACAAAATTCATCGGTGGTTATCCTGGAAGAGTGGGAACTACAAGGAGTGGTCTTTTTTTTCATTATGCATAGTGGTAATTTCTACCATAAGCATGCATTAATTAATTATATTTGTAATCAGAAAAGAACAAACATCATTAAAACATTCTGGACACCTGAGAAACAAACAGCTTTGAAGATGACTTCTTCTTGAGCCAGGCCACACGTACCAGGAAGCACATCTTATTTCTAGACTTCCAACAGCCAGACATGAGCACAATCTTGTTTGCTGCTCTGGCCCCTGGTGAGGGGTGATTCAGACACAGGAATACCCTCAGCCCATTACAGAGCTGGTAGGCTCCCTACAGTGGTCTCTTCTCATTTTGTTTGATTCCCTGGCCTGGAAGGAAACATGTGGGAAATTCACCCACAGTCAGGTTTTTGGCACTAATAGTGGGGTTTCTCAAAACACCTCGTTCTGGTCCTGGATCCTCTGACCTTGAGATCACCTAGTTACTTATTTAAAACATAGATTCCTGGATCTTTCAGATGTCTTGAATCAGGATGAGGCTAGGGACGGTGATTCTTTTTTTGTCTTCTAATGTTTATTATTTTGAGAGGGGGTAGAGAGAGCATGCACCTATGCACGTGTGCAAGTTGGGGAGGGGCAGAGAGAGGGAGAGAGAGAATCCCAAGCAGGCTTTGAGCTGTCAGCATAGAGCCTGACTCAAGGCTCAATCCCATGAACCATGAGATCATGACCTGAACTGAAATTAAGAGTCAGTTGCTTAACGGGCTGAGCTACCCAGGTGCCCCAAGCTTCAGGTGATTCTTAGTACACTGTTGTTAAAGAACCATTGCCCCAGAGAAGCCTATTGCTAGAAGGAGAAGAATAAAGAGGGACATGCTTAGCCCAGTTGGAGGTTCTACAGGGAAAACATCTGTGGGCACAAAATCCCTTTAATCATATCAGGTCGGCTACTTCCTACTAGGATCCTGGCTGGATTCCCATTTGGGTGACTTTGACCTTGGGAAAGTTACTTCCCCTCTCTGACCCTCATTGTTTTCATCACTGACATGGGGATTATCATCATCACCATCATCACCATGGTCTACCTCATATAGAACAGCAGAGAGTGCCTAAAATGTACATGTGCAATTCCTCTGCCAGATTTTTATTTATTTTTTTATTCTGAGGGGGGGGGCAGAGAGAGAGAGAGAGAGAGAGAGAGAGAGAGAGAGGGAGGGAGGGAATCCCAGGCAGGCTCTGCACTGTCAGTGCAGGGCTCAGTCTCAAGGGGTTCAATCTTGTGGGGCGTAAACTCATCAATTGTGAGATCATGATCTGAGCTGAAATCCAGAATTGGACACTTAACCAACTGAGCCCCCACCCCACCACCACTTGCCTCCCCACCAGGCTCCTCTTCCACATGTTTAAAATGTCTTACGTGGTCTGAGATGGTCCAGTCTCCACCCTTAAAAGCTCTCTGACCCCAATGTGTTCTTTGTTTTTGTTTAATCGAGCCAAGCACACTGCCACCTTAAGATTTTCCCATTGACTATTCCCTCCAAGTTATGTCTTCCACTAGACCATCCTATTTAAAGTGTTAACTCCTTCCTCCTCATCCATTCCCTCTGGATACTTGCTTTCCCTTTGTTTGCACTGCACTTGTCACTGCCAATCATACTGTATAATTGTCCTTTTCCTTGTACTTCCTGCTTTATGAACATCTCCTCCTTCAAACCTTGGAAGGTAAACCACCCTCACCAGAGATGTTTAGGGTTTTGTTGTTGTTGTACAAAAACTTCCCCAAGCCCTTGAACAGTGCCTGGTACTAGTAGGTGCTCAGTACGTAAGTATTGAGTGAATGCATGCACGCAGGCATGAATGAATGAATGGAAAAAGAGTTTCATGAATCTCTAGTCTCTCCCTCACCCATGGGAATTGATAGTTACTTAAGGCAGAATGGCTTTAATGATCTAATGTCTCCTTATTTGCCTCTTGTTTTATCTGAGTCTTAGTCGAGTCTTTGAAACTACCGGCTAATCTACCATATTCTTCTTACCAAAAGCCTGTATGTCTCTGAGAGGGACTTAGATCCATTGACAGATGACTTGGGTTATTAAACAGCTGGCTAGTGGGCCAGGGTCAGAGACCTTGTCCTAAGTATCGTCAAAAAAGAACAACAAATGTCTTTGGAAATTAGGGATTAAATGCTACCCCCACCAACAGATGTAGGGGACAAGGCTTTCTACAATAGATACAGACCCAGGCTGATGAAGTTTTGGGGTGATGGTGGGGTTCGGAGCTAATGGCCAACAAAGAGTTCTTGAAAAAGTTTTTGGTGCAAAAGACGATTTTATTAAAGCACGGGGACCGGACTGGTAGGCTGGAAGAGATGCCGTGAGGTTGTTTAGAATGGCTGGTTATATACCATGGACTTGGGGGAGGTCAAGCCAAAATGCAAGTTTCCAAAGAAACTTTCATATGCTAAAGACTCACAGATTACTGGACGCCTAGTTATTGTCAAACTAAGGTTGTTTTTCCCTCTAGCAAAGCGTTAACATGAAGACGGTAGGAAGTTCCTGCACTTGAGGATGTTGATGGGATTGCCTTTTTCTGGTAAACCAGAGGAGACTCTTATCAGTGTAACCATTTGTTTTTTGTCCTTTCTAGTTTTTGTGGGGTAGCCGGGAGTGTCCAAAGAATATCCTGCACGTCCCACCTGGAGGGGGGTGCTGTTAGCCTGCCCTTTGACCTCAGCTTGCCCCACAATCCTTCATCATGGGCCTTGGCATGATTTGTGAAGACAAGCTTGCGCTGCAGGAGATTTCAGCACAGGAGGATGAAGCTAAAAAAATCCCCCCAACTTCCTCAAACTGGTTCTGACTCTCTGACTCCTCTGCGTTCCTCTCCTGACCCTCAGGAAACAGGACTGGTGGTTCAGAAATGAAAATATGTTCCCTGGAGGGGTACTGTCGACTGGGGAGCACAGCACAGTTTAGTGGTGGGTGGTGTTACTGTCTTATAATTATGGTCATTGTTGGCATTGATCTACCTCCACCATACACATGAAGACACTTGGTAACTGCTCCTGCTTCTTTGCTCTAAAAGCCTTCAAATTTGCCCCAAATTGGACTGAGCGATGTAATTAGGCCAGAACAGCCACTCATTGTTATCCTGATAAAAGCAATCCTGGCCACCTTGCTTTCTCCATTACCCAGGCCTCCACGGAGGTGATCAATAAGGGTATATAAAGTACCCAGAAGGGCACTGTTCCCGGGAGAGCGGACCAGGGGACAGAGCCACAAAGAGCTTTTCACTGCTGCCTGGACTCCCTTATGCCAGGTCCACTTGACTTTAATGATTGTTTTTGTCATTCTGCACAGCAAGATGCAATTTATCTCCCCTGAGATTTCAGAACAAGATGCTCTTCTCTTGTGCTTGGGCCTTTTTCGGATGACCACGCGGGGGTCCTTTAGCATCCATTCTCAGCAACACAAACTGGAAGACAGGAAGAGGGAAATGGGCAACTTGCAGAACACCCAAACTCTATCTAGTTGTCTTCCTTCAATTCCTAGCACAGGAATGGAGCACATATGCAGAAGCCTGGGGGATCAGACAGACTTTATGTGGTTATCTGAAATGTTATCTAAAACAATAGGGCAGTGGGATGGTCCTCGCCAGTCTTGGTTCTGCTACTTTCCATCTGTGTGTGCTTGGGAAATTTTTTGAAATTTTCTGTGACTCAGTTTCTTCATCTGTAAGATAAGAACAATAATCCCTCTTGTAGGGCTGGCGGGAAAACTAGAGGTAATCACCTAATGGCCATGGCACATAGTAGGTACAGAAGACATTATTATTATTTGGAGAAGAATCCTTGAGGGCTGGGGGCCCATATGTGGCGAACAGTGAGTTTCATCAGACCACAACCCAAGTCCCTCTAGCTCTCAGTCCTGCTGTGTTACTGGATATTTCCCCCCTCAGGCAAAGATCTTGGGAGATGCTGATGATTTCCATAATCTTGTCACCTTAATTGCTGCTGTCATTGTAGGTACTGAAATTAATTTTGATTTCTTTTTGTTTCTGCTTAGCACTTCGAATGTGACTAATGGGATTATTTTTGGATTTGGCTTGGAGCAGTGTTCCCGGCAGCTTGAAGAGCAATGTTGGCCTGAGTTTTCCATATGGGGCCACTTCCTGCCTCGGGACTGCAAGGGCCTTGCAAATCTCAGGGAAGGGAATCAGTTGGTTGCCGTCATTTTCAGCCAAATGGCACATAAATGCATGCCTTCCGGTTGTTGAGTCTATCTTGTTGAGTCTATCTGTTGAGTCCATCTCAATGAAACCTTATGTGTTGGTCTTACCACAGTTTGGCTCCTGGAAGGAAGGGAAGAAGATAGAATTTATTGAGTGCCTAGGCTTGACATTGTTTTATCTCAATTATGGGACTCCTCATAAAACTCCAGGACCTATGTGACTTACATGTGACCCCACAAAATCTCTCTCCCTGGGTTTTAGTCTTTGGTGAAACAGTGAACTCCCCATGAGTGGACCTGTTGCAGCTTCCAGAAGAGACCAGTGTGGTTGTTCTAAAGCTTCCTGGGGGTGCACTTTCTGAGCCTTGGCTTTCAACTTAAGTGATTCCTAGAGCTATTCTACATTCTTCCAGCAAGTTTCCTCTCTCCCTTAGTTAGAGTCAGTTTCTGTGGTCTATGACCAAAGAACCATAGCTGGTGCACCCTCCCATCGAATGTAGAATTTTTAGGATACCAATAGCTATATATATTCTTCTGTGTGCATGTGTGTGTGTCTGTCTGTCTATCATTTGTCCCTTGCTCTTTTTCTCCCTCATGTTGCTGCGCCTGGAATAACCCTGCCCACCTGGCCCATCCACCTGGTTCTTCCTTATCCTTCAAGGCCCAGACCAAATGTTTCCTTCCCTGAATATCCCAGGGAGACTTGATGCTAATTCCTGCATTTTCCCCACAGGGCTGTGTGCACATCTTGAGCACAGCATCTAGTGGGCTACACCCCTCAGTCTGTTTGCATGTCTGCCTTCCTGCCATGCCTCACTCCTTTGATGTGAGGACCGAACCCCTGCAGGCTGCACGTGTGACACTGGGTGCAGGGCTCTGCTCGCTCATTGCTCTTGGCATGTGTCCGGACATGGATGGATGCACAGACCCTGTGCGGGCGCACAAGGTCTCAGAGTCGTCAGATGCCCTGACTGAGAGCAGGTGCACTGCATTGTCTCAGAATAAACCTTTGGTGGGTTTGTCCTCATGTGTTCAAAGTGCTCTGGGCCCAAATCAGAGTTTGTTCTTCCTGATGTGCAGAGGACAAATCGTGTCGTCACTGTGACCTGTAAAATGCTGCTTTCTTCAAAAATAACAGGGATTTTTTTTTCTGATTTTAAAAGCAATTCAAACATATTGTAGGGAATTTATATAATACAAGAGGCAGACAGGGCGAAAATAAGAATCAGCCATGGCTTCAGCACCTATAGATAAATGCTGGCACTTGGAAGTACTTTCTACTGGTCTCTCCCACCAGGTATCACAATTTGTTTATGATCACAATTATGTTTATGTTTGGTTTATGCACTATTTTTGTTACGTGCTTTCTCCAGTTCAGGCTTGAATAGTGTCCACCTTTTTCTTGATGTATGATGTTTACAGTCCCTATGATATTCCATCCTAGAGAGAAAGTAATATGGAGTTCTCTTGCTTACGATAGCTATGGTGTCCTGTTTCTGGTACGTGGCTATAACCTACATTGAATTGGGGCTTGAGAGGGGTGTTAATGGACAGCACCTTTCTTGTTCCCACCCAACTTCTAAGCCAACTAAGGGTTCTACACACAGGGAGTTAGGGCAGGTGCAGATCCGACTGGCACCTTGGCTCCTGATGGTTACTAATTTGGAGGACGTGGCTTAGGGTGAGGCAACAAAGGACCCCCTGACATCACACAGTCAAGAATATTTTTTCTGACTCTGAGATATCGTTGACATATAACATTGTATAAATTTAAGGTGTATCATGAGATCACGTGATGCATGTGCATATTGTGAAATGATTACAGTAAGGTTAGTTAACACATCCCCCACCTCAGTTGCCATTTTGTGTGTGTTGTGAGAACTCTTAAGATGTATTCTCTTAGCAACTTTCCAATATACAACATAGTATTGACTGTTCAACATGTTGTCACCATGCTGTGTTAGATCCTCAGCACTTAACACAGCTTTTTTAAAGTTTATTTAGTGAGAGAGAGAGGAAGAGAGAGGGAGGGAGGGAGAGGGAGGGAGGGAGAGGGAGGGCCAGAGAGAGGAGAGAGAGAATCACAAGCAGGCTCTGTGGTGACCTTGCAGAGTCCAATGCAGGGCTCAAACTCATGAACCATGAGATCATGACCTGAGCCGAAATCAAGAGTCAGACGCTCAACCAACTAAGCCACCCACGCACCCTGAGTTATACAGCTTTTAACTGGAAGTTTGTACCCTTTGACAGACATCCTCGTCTTGTCCCAGTCCCCAGCTCCTGGCAAACACCAACCTGTTCTCTGTTTCTTTGAGTTCATTGCTTTCAGATTCTGCACATAAGTGAGATCATTTGGGAGTTGTCTTCCTGTCTGACTTATTTCACTGAGCTTAATGCCTTCAAGGTCGGTCCCTGTTGTTGCATATGGCAGGATTTCCTTTTTTATGGCTGGATTATCTATCTTTCTTTCTTTCTTTCTTTCTTTCTTTCTTTCTTTCTTTCTTTCTTTCTATCTATCTATCTATCTATCTATCTATCTAATCTGTCATCTATTATCTACCTACTATCTATCTATCATCTATCTATCTATCTATCATCTCTCTCCCCCTATATATCTCTCTCTCTCTCTCTATCTCTACAATGTGTCAGGCTTACTCAGGCAGACACAGGCAGTTCTTGCAAACCTCAGGCCTCCTCTTGGGCAGGGCTCTTAACAAAGGTCAGAAGAAACCAGAAGGCATCCTCCCTGTGGGGAGACAAATCCCACCTGAACGGAGGAGAGATGAGAAGGCAGCAATGCTCAGACCCAGAGTCTCCTCCCAAGGTCACCAACCAGACAGGTCTCTCCCCTGTCCCTGGAGGGGCCAAGTAGTAAAATTCTAGTAGATATCTTTCACCTGACTGACTATTTTGGGTGTTCTGGAGCATAAATCCATGAGTCTTTTCTGCAGGTAGATTTCTGGAAGAGTTACAGGGCCAGGGAGACTGAATGTTTTTAAGACCTTTTGAACTGGTTTCCAACTTGTTTACTGCAAAGTTTATTCCACTTTGCCTCACCACTAGCTGTATATACAGTTGACCAAGTCCCTGAATCTGCATCAACATCGAGTAATGGTACTGTGAAACTTCTCTTTTTTGATAGGAAAAAAGCAACTTAGATTTTCGTTTTGTGTTTACCTAAATAGTAGCAATCCTGATCATTTTTCATCAGTTTGTCATTTGAGCTTCTTTTGTTCTGAATTGTTCATACGCATCCTTTTGCCATTTTATCCACCAAATTTTCTTAGTTTTAATGGATTCAAATGCTAAGCATACCAAATTGACCTGATCTATTTTTCATTTGCTGTTTTGCTTTGTTTATAGTTTAAGTTATGGACTTGGTTGAGTGCTTACTAATTTGCTTCTACTGCTTACAAATTTCTTACTTTTCAGATATAAAATAAATATCTACACCTTTTAATGATTTTTTAATACATATTTTCATTTAATATTTTAATTTGCTTAGGATTGATTTTGGTGTTTGTTGTCATGTTAGGACTTGTTTTTCTTCATAACAAATAGGTCATTAATTGTCCAGCACTAAGTATCTTATATTGCTATGTCATGGAGTATCTTGTTTTATAATTGTGTAGCTATTTAAAACATTTTTTTAATGTTTATTTATTTTTGAGGGGGGATGGGAGAAAAAGAGAGAGGATCTGAAGCAGCCTCTGCACCATCAGCACAAAGCCTGACATGGGCTCGAACCCACAAACTGTAAGATCATGACCTGAGTCAAAGTCAGATGCTCAACTGACTGACCCCCCCCAATACCCCCCCCTAGTATCTTAGAATTTTAATATCCAGCAGATCAAGATGCCCTCAATGTTGTCTCTCCCATGTCTTCCCCAAATATCTTGGTCAGTCTTATCCATTTATATTTTCAATAAATTTTAGAATAGTTTTATGAAATTATGAAACAATCCCTTTCAGAATCCTGATTTACCTTGAATTAAATGTGTTAGTGGATCTTAGAAGAAGTGATATTTTAATAATTATTAGTATTAATAATATTAAGTTTTCCTATTTAGGAAAATGGCATTTTGAGCTCTTCAGATCTTCATGTATAACCTCCAGCTACGATTGCTTGTGTGTGTGTATGTGTGTGTGTGTGTGTGCGTGCATGCGTGTGTGTTGACCTTTAGTTCCAGTGTTTTCTTTTTCGTGTGTTAATTATTGCTACTGTAAATCTCCTTTTCTTTATATTTTCTAATTCCTTTGTTTCATATATAGGAAAAATGTAGACATACTGATTTTGCAACTCATTACCTACAGAACATACTTATTATTTCCTTTTTTTTCAGCCATTTTTTTTTTCTAAGTAGTCACTTCTATCGTACGGAAGAAGCAATGAATTTCCTTACTCTTTTATTTCCCATGACCCATTGGCTAGACTAAACTATCTAGCACATCAATAAATAAAAGCCTGCTAGTCTTATTATTAATGTTAATGGAACTATCTCCTTATATGATGGTGACCATTGACTTAAGACAATTAAAAATTGTGTTGAAGGACTTTAATCTGTTTCTAGTTGCATTAAGCTCTTGTTGGTAATTTAATGAGTGCCAACCTTTTCAAATGCCAACTGTTGCTTACTAGGATGATTTTATCATTGCCTCATACACTAATAACAACTTGGAGATTTAGTGCAGATTATTGGGTCATAATCTCTCCTTCTCAAATCTTGATGATATGGAATAAAAGTTTGAGACCAGTTTGATGTTTCAGTCTTTCTAGGTAAACCATTTGTAAGCTGTTTTGTTTTGTTGTTCTGCCTGGCTACATATAGGATTTTAAGAATGTGTCCTTGAGATTCTAAAACTTTATCGTATTATTTCCTAGATGGTGTCCTTGTGTTTAGAGACTCGGGTCATTCATAAATCTGGAAGGTGTTTTGTTATTTTATCTTTTTTGTTATTTTATCTTATTATTGCTTTTGTTCTGTTCTTTCATGATTGCTTTTTTGGAAACCTCATGTAGTGGTATGATGAATCTCTGTGCTTGGTCCTAACATCTGTCATCTTATGTCTTACTCTTTCATTTCTTTGTTCCATTACACTACATTCTGAACCTGTTTTGTTTGTGTAACACATCACTGGTTAGCTTCTCTAGTCTTCTGCCTTGCTTTTAGTGTATGGTTTAATTTTGCAGCTACATTTTGTATTTCCTTGCAAGGTTGCTGTATCTTACCAGAACCTTTTTTTCTCTTTTCTTTCACCCAACCCCTCCCCCTTTTTAATGTTTATTTATTTTTGAGAGAGAGGGACAGAGACAGAGACAGACAACAGGGGAGGGGCAGAGAGAGAGAGAGAGAGGGAGACACAGAATCCAAAGCAGGGTCCAGGCTCTGAGCTGTCAGCACAGAGCCTGATGAGGGGCTTGAACTCATGAACGGTGAGATCATGCCCTGAGCTAAAGTCAGACGCTTAACTGACGGAGCCACCCAGACGCCCCTCACCCAATTCCTTTTTATAACATTATCATATATATATATTTTTCCCTTGGACATGCTTCATCAATCAAATATTTTATTCCCATCACTAAACTTTGAATTAATAAGTCCTTTTCAGATTCTAAAAGTAATATATATTTTCTGCAGAATGTTTAGAAATACAGAAAAGTATACAGAATATAAAAATGACCATTTGTTCCATTGGCCAGAAAAAAAAATCACTGCTAATATAATGGACTATTTCCTTTTAGTCAAAATTTGTATTTCTTTAGTATACATTTTTAAACTTTTATTTTGAAATGACTATAGATTCAAGTAGAATCCCATGAACACTTCATCCTTCTTCCCCACACTGGTGTCCTCTTGTAGGACTTAAGCATAGTATCAACCCTAGGAAGTTGACATTGGTAAAATACTCTTTCCTAGACAATTGATCTTATTAACTTTTCACCATTTCTTTTCATGAATTTATTTGCATATTTGTGTATGTGTTCTGTGCACTGTTATCCCCTGTATATATTCATGGAACCAAAAAGGAACTCCCTTATACTATCTCCCTTATACTGTCTCCTTCTGTTCACCCCTGCACCCCATCTTTATCCCTTGGCAAACACTAATCTGCTTCCATGTCTATAGTTTTGTCATTTCAAGAATGTTACATCCTACATGGAGTCATACAGATACAACCTTTTGGGATTGATTCATTTTACTCTGCATAATTCCCTTGAGATCCATCCAGGATGTTGCATGTATTAATGCATGGATGGACCAGAGTTTGGTATAACCACCTACCCACTGAAGGACATCTGAGTTTTTTCCAGTTTTCTCCTGTTATGAATAAAGCTGCTATGAACATTCAGGTACAGATTGGGCTTCTTTGGCATTCACTGTTTTTAAATCCCATTTTTAAAATATAGCATTCGATTGTAGCATTTCTCCCATGTTATTATTTAGTCTTTGAAAACATGGTTTTTAATGGCTGAATGATATTCTACCATATGGATGTACTTCACTTTATATAGGCATTTCCCTATAAGCTCATGTTGCCTTGAATTTTATCGAGAGCATACCAGATGCTTTTTTAAATTTTCTTTTCTTGTTCAGTAAATCTTTCTAAAATTTGTGCACTTTCTATGCATTTTGAGTGCAATGTTCCATGTGTTTTGTGATAGGAACTTGTTTCATTGGTGCCACATTGTTGGGTTTTTATGCGTCTTCCATTTTCTCAGAAATGAAGAGAGGCTTAGGTAGGCCTGGAGTGTGCTGATCGACAGTGGGGGTGAATTTTCCTCTCTATGCCTGACTGTCTACCTGGGTCCTGTTGGACCTTGCTCCCTCAGCCCTTTTGCTGGACAGCTGACAAATGTACCCTGTTGCCAACCATGTTGATGAAGCTGTATATTGAGTGTGGGCGAAGAAAAGTCTCTGCTCCACTGACGTTGCGGTGGGAAGTTGTGCACGGACTGTTGAATATGGTATGTAGCCCTTACCTTGACGGAAGCAGCGCATTAAGCATTGCCCGCAGCTCACTGTTCCTACCCATGTCTCCCTCCCTGACTCCTCTCCAGAGCTCAGATCTTATGTCCCAGGTGGCAGTAAACAACTTCTGTGCTTACTCTTTGCTTCCTGCACCGTGTGCAATTCCAGCCACCATGGCCTCTAAGAGAATATAATAGAAAAGGCAGTATTGGGGCGATACAGGTCAATGATGGAGTCATGACCTCATCAGAATGTCCCTCCTGCGTATTGGGGCCCCATGTGTCTCAAATGTCAGGGTTAGGGAAAATCCATTACCTTTTTTCTTTTTCCTTGATCTTGTTGTTTGGCCTCAGATGGGCAAGAGTGAATTCTTCATGGTAATTCTTCTGGGGTCTGGCCAGTGCTTTTGCAACCATGTGTTTGGGTGTGGCTTGAAATCATTTTAACAGAAAGGAAGTTCTGCAAACAGCAGGTGTCTCTCGATTTCCACCCTCATTACCCAGAAGTCTGTAATTGCTTTGTGATCTAAGAGAATGGTACTGGGGGCAGTGTCTTATTCTCCTCCAAATGATGATGACTGTCATTTCTGAAACTCTTCATTGTTTAAAAAGCACTTTATATGCATTATCTCAGCTCATTCATCCAACTTCTGAGCACCTGTTATATACCCAGCTTTGGGGACACCGAGTGAGTGACATGTATTTTTTTTGTCTTTTTTGTTTAAAACCCCTCGATGGCTTCACATCGCACTTAGAATAAAACTTCCCTTCCAGACCCTCACTACAGGAGCTGACCCTTGCTGTCTCTTCAACTTCCTGGCTTCTCATTCCACCCAACCCTATTTCTCGCTAACCCCACAGGTCTCTGGCTGTGTCTCAAATGGGCTCCTTCCCACCTCAGAATGTGCCGTTTCTTTTGCCTGGAATTCTCTTTATTCATAGTCCTATAACTTGCCACTTCTTGTCATTCAAATCTCAACTCAAATGTCACCTCCTAGAGAGGTCAGAACATTCTGCTTTGAATTTTCTAATATTGGAACAAAGGCATTCTCCCTCAACCCAATCATTGCTTGTGTTATCTTCAATTAATCAATTCATTGATCAGGAATTAGGGAGTACCCACTATGAGTCAGGCACTGTGCTAGGCATTGAGCGGGCAGTGGTGACCAGCTTAACATGGACCCTGACTCTTTGGAGTGTACATTCTTTTGGGAGTTGGCAGTCTTCAAACAGACTAGACCTTGGTGGAGGATGGGCGGAAGAGGTGAGACAAGATGATGTCAGCCTAGGAAGAAAGCTGTGATGCTCTCAAATCCCCTGCCAGGAACTCTCATTTGTTTCTGCCCTTTGGTTTCTAATCTGCTCATTTATGAGCTCAGATTCTGAAGGAAAAAGGATTAATTTTCAAAGTGACCCGAAGGCTCTCCAAGAGCACCATTAACCATACCTATTTAGGAACCTGGCCCACCTCCCAGCTCTAATTCCAGGAGTGATTCACCCTATTTAAGTGAGGACACAGAGGCCCGAGCACACTGGCCCCAGTGTTTGCCCACAGAATGTTCCCTCGGAAGCTCTGTTTGACTTTTGCTTTTCCCTTCCTTGTAAGGAAATTGACTAGGCCTCGTTGTCATGGTGACACGGATGCTGAGGACCTTGCTCTGAGGAGGAGACGTTTTTCTTTGTTCTTCCTTCTCAGTGGAGGAGGGGTGAGATGGGTAGGGCCAAAAGTGGGGTCTGGAATCCAAAATAGCCAGGTATGTGATTCCACATGCCACTAGCTCTGGTGTAAAATCCCAACCCTGGCACGAATAAGCTGTTCGATCCCAACAGGTTGCTTAACCCTTGTTAGCCTCACTGTCCTCAAATTTGGGAATAATAAAGAGCTTTGTTTCACAAGAACTCCAAAAAATTAATGAGGGGCACCTGGGTGGCTCAGTCGGTTGAACATCCAACTTCAGCACAGGTCATGATCTCACAGTTTGTAAGTTCGAGCCCCAAGTGGGGCTCTGTGCTGAGAGCTTGGAGCCTGGAGCCCGCTTTGGATTCTGTGTCTCCCTCTGTCCCTCCCCTGCTTGCTCACTCTTGCTCGCTCTCACTCTTTCTCTCTCTCTCTCTCTCAAATATTAAAAAAAAAAAGAAATGAAGTTATTCCTTTAAGTATTAGGATAGTATCTGTCACACAGCAAGGCAATCAATGTTTGCAAATATTACTTTTATGGCTCCTGTCACCATCATCATCATCTTAAAATTTTTTTTAATGTTTATTTATTTTTGAGAGTGAGAGACAGAGTGCAAGTGGGGAGGGGCAGAGAGAGAGGGAGACACAGAATCGGAACCAGGTTCCAGGCTCCGAGCTGTCGGCACAGAGCCTGATACAGGCCTCAAACTTTTGAACCACAAGATCATGACCTGAGCCAAAGTCGGACGCTTAACCAACGGAGCCACTCAGGAGCCCCATCATCATCATCATCATCATCCTGTCTGATAGATTCCCAGTAGCATCTTTGTAGAGGGGAGAACCATGGTATACAACAAAGAGAACTGAGTTCAAATCCTGACTCTACCATCTACGAACAAATCTAATGTATCTGTTTTGGTTTCCTTATCTATAAAATGGAGACAATGAAATCTCTTTTTCAGAGTTATTTTAAGTTTCAATGAACTTACTTCACTGAAAGTATTCACATAAGCACTTACTACAAATTAGTTGAACCTGAATTTGAATACAGATGTTGCAACAATATAGCCTTTGGGTTTAGGATGTCTTTCACTGCTAAAAGTTGAAAAGGGCTTACTTAATAATTAAAGAAAAATGGGAACCCACATTTCCCTCCTCCAGATGGTGAAAAACAGACAATATCTTACAACCTGTTTGAAATAACAGTTAATCCTATGTTACCTTCTCTGACAGTCTGATATTATCATTGCCACATCTTGTTAAAAAAAAAAAAAAAAAAAAAAAAAAAAAAAAACAGTTCCAGAAAATAATCTTCCTCATTTTATAAATGGGCAAATTCAAAGCAGTGGAGGAAAACTCACTTGGCAGTAAGTCTTAAATTATTTCAACATAAAAAAATTGTAAACCAAATTAATAGATGTCAGTCTGCTACCTGGGCATTGACTCCTGGTTGCAAGTGATTCAGTGAGGTTCAGAAATCCAATGAGTTTCAGAAAAATGAAGTATTGGGATGACCCAGGGCAGCTCAGAGAGTAATGTGACTGGGCCTCAGGTCCAACTGGAACCCAGCATTGAATACTCTTAATATGACCTCCTCTCTCATTCCACCTCCTTTCTGAGTGGTCATTCCCTTTCTCTCTCCCCAAAACTGGTCTTCTCCAATTCTTACCAAGACCTCTTACACTTTACCATTTTACAGTTCTAAAGACAGATGGGATTTCTTGCTCCCTTCCAGATCCCCAGTTCTTGGGGAAGGGATCTGACTGGATTAGATGCTTATCCATGGTCCATGTAGAGTCAACTCTGTTCAGGAGTGGGGTAACATTTTTCTAATGTGGCAGCTTCTAGGATAGCCCTTTGGATGGAGTGAAGAAAGATGATAAAGGATGTCTAGGCAGATACTCAGCTTGGGGGCGAGGAGGGTCTATGGTACAAGACCAAGGAGTGAAATGTTGTTATTCCAGTGTGACTTGGCAGATACACCTGCTGTTCAGGAGCTTTCCATAGAACCAGAGAGGCATTGTTTACCCATTACCAGTTGTTCATCTCTGAGGCCTGACTGTTAGTGTGTTGGGCACTCAGACTTGGCTGCAGGCTGGAGCAAGCTGAGAAGGAGAAGAGGGGTGATTGACACCTACGTATATCTGTTCTAAGTCTTGCTCTGGCGCTTGATATGCACACATTTCATTCAGCTCTTACTCCCACTTTGCTGACTTGGAAACTGAGGTTCAGAGAAGTGAGGTGACTTTGCTCAAAGGCACCGTGGTAATCAGTGGTGAAAACACATTCTGCAAGTTGTGCAATTTCCCAAACCTTTATCGCTCTGAAATCAAATACCTGGTCTTCTTCCAAATTCTGCCAAGCCTTTGGTTCCACTCTGGCCTCGGGGGTGCTTGCCAACATCTCTGAGTCAGTCAAACCATCCCTGAAAGCATAAAAAATGCAACCAACCCAGCACTAAATGATTCATGGGACCCAACATACATATTTATAGGCTGTATCCAAGAGGGAACTACACTCGAGGCTCTCTTGTTCACACCCCCACGCATCTGCACGCCTGTATCAGGCACTTGGAAGAACCAAAGACCCTGCCACTTATTCACCCACACGTGTCTGTGATGGGGTTTGAACTCTCAATGAACCACTGCCAACCCACGGAGCCAAGCTCTAAGTGCCCATCTGCGGAGGTAGAGTTCCGAAATGAGAATTCTGCTCCTGGCCGCCACTAAACATTCTTCTATGAGTTCTTTCTGTGAGCTCTATCTCCAGCTCGATGCACAAGCCACTCTCTTCTCTTAGAGGTGGGAGGAGGGCATGTCAGCAATACAGTCACACAGACCTAGGTTGGAGGATCTGCTCTGGCTGACTCTGACCTTGGGCATGTCTCTTAATCTCTTTGAGACGTAATGTCTGCTCTTTAAAAGGGAGCTACTGGGGCACCTCGGTGACTCAGTCGGTTGAGTGATTAACTCTTGATTTTGGCTCAGATCACGATCCCAGGGTGGTAGGATCGAGCCCTGCGCTGGGGTCCGTGCTGAGTATGGAGCCTGCTTGGGATTCTCTTTCTCCCTCTCCTCCTCTCCCCTGCTTGCTCTCTCTCTCAAAAAAGTTACAACTAAAATAAAGTAGAGCTGTTAATAACCCTCACCATGGGACAGTTATCATGGAGAAAGTGTGGGCAGGGCTTAAAGAAACATACAAAGCATAGTGAGTGCCCCTGGGGTAATAACAGAAGGCAACCAGAACCATCCCAGAGCTTAAAAGGTAAGAGAAAGAGGTGGTAACTGGTACCCAGAGAAGGCACTGGTATGCACAGGGCTCAAGACAGTAGTCTTCAGCAGGGTGATGCAGTCAGCTCACTCATAGTGACCACGCAGGGAGGGAGCCCAGGAAAGAAATATTCGGACCATTCTCCACTCCTTCCCTCCACCTTAATTCTCCTGATGCCTCCCTTTGGTTGAATCCATCTAGAAGCGAAGGTTGAGAGGATCCATGCAGTAGTAGGGGGGTAAACCTGGTGGGACAATGGAAGAGATCCGACTCAAGTACCAAGAGGAGGGATGGAGGTACACAAAGTGCTTCATCACGGTGCTTACATGTGTTACGTGCTTCATAAATAGTGGCCCTGATTATTTAATAAAGTGTGCAGAGCTAGAGATCTACCATCTTGGGATTCTTTCCCACTTCAGTTTTGACATCCAATTTTATAGACAACTTGGGGGAAAACAGTTTCCATTCTCCGAGTTCTTGGCTTTGTGGATTTGCAGATCCTGACACCCTGGCAGTGACCTGTGGCACATTCTACGTTTCATCTCAGGGAAGGCATACATTCATTCATTCGTTGGTTTATTCCACAATGATTTACTCAGCACCTCTGTGCACCAGGCACTGTTCAGGGCACTGAGCCCACGGTGGTGGATGGACACTTAGTCTTATAGTGTTGACAGGGTGGCAGAGGGTAGGGGCACATAAATGATCAATTAGAAACAGTGTCTGTGTGATGAGAGTGGGGGGTGGAGGAGAAGGACAGGTGGTTGTAGTAACCCTGGTAGATATACCTCCATGGCACAATTAGGGCTCCAGTCTGCCATTTTCACTGCTAAACCACTGAAAATGAATATTTGGGGATTAGCAAAGAGGAGAAGCTTTTCACAAAGAATGATCAGTCTTTAAATGCAAAGGTTTGAGGATTAACAAAAGCAGTAGCCAGCCCCAACTTTGGTGTCTTTCCAACTCTTTGGTGTCTTTCCAACTTTGTGGTGGGGCGTGTGTTGAAATGAACAAGGTTAGGGTCGTTTCTAATTGCTTATAGGAAAAAGGCTCTTGTTTATGTGCTGAGCACATTCTTTTCCAACTAAT
This sequence comes from Felis catus, assembly GCF_018350175.1. Classification (NCBI taxonomy): domain Eukaryota; kingdom Metazoa; phylum Chordata; class Mammalia; order Carnivora; family Felidae; genus Felis; species Felis catus. The sequence continues at coordinate 30,043,610 of NC_058383.1, forward strand.
TAGCTCCACAAAGCCGAACAGAGAGTCGTTTCTGACCCTCCCCAGGCAATTAAGCAGAAGTGTTTTATCCTGTCTACAGCCCTTCCAACCGCCTTCTCAGTTTTCACTGCCAAGGAGAGGTGTATACGGGATGGACACACATATAGCTCCTTTAGCAGAGGAATCACAGCAGTGGTAGGAGCCCTAGTCCTGAGGTTCCCCTTGGTCTGTCCTCAGCCTCATAAAGCAACTGGGATAGGAGTCTGACTTGGTTTGTTCCAGAAGATGGCCAGCCTAGTGTGGTAGAAAGAGCCCAGGTTAAAAATAGCAAGACCCTGTAATGTCTCCTCCTCTGTTATCCGGGGGCAGGAGAGGCTAAATGGAAATGGCCACTTGTCCTGAAATAGATGCACAGAGTCCCAGGTTCCTCAGCAGTGAGCACAGAGCAGAGAGCAGAGAGATGCTGGCAGGGTGGGGGAACCCCTGGGCATCTCCCTGTTCCCCAAGCCCTGAGAAAGCAGAACCAAATGAACATGCAAATGTTCACGAGAAGCTGAGAGTGACAGAGGCTTGGACTGGCCAGGGCTTTGACCAGAAGGGAAAGAACACTTCTCAGGGAGTGGTAGTCCAAATAGACAATGGCAGAGAAAAACCCCACTTCTTTTCTTCTCATGATGTCATTCTGGAAGCCCCAGGACTTAGCCACAATCCCTTGAGAAAGGAGAGGAGGAAGAATCTTGAATAGTCCAAGCTTTACTTTTGTCTGTTTGGTGGAATTGAGACTCACAACAAAAATTAAGGTGTATTAGAGGGAAAGAAAGAAAACTGCCTTCCTTGTCATTGTTCCCCTTTGGCCACACACACACCAAGCAAAGTATAGGAACTGGGAGTCAGAATTGCTGAGCATAGGGCTCTAGTCCTAACTGCTGGTTAATAGCTGTGAGAACCCATTTCGCAGATGAGGAAACTGAGGAGCAGAGAAGTTAAGTAAGTGACCAGGGTAAAAGACTGATCAGGTTGGTTTTGTCCCTAAATCCTCTTATTTTAATAGACACGACTCTGTCCTCGGAGATGAATATATGTGCATTCATGCATTGGAGAGTTCTATGTGACATACGATGTAGATGGTGACCAAGTACTCGTGGGTATGTTGTTATTAACAAATGTTCCAGTGGTATCTCCAAGAGTCAGTTCACTGGGTTTTACAAGAGAAAAATCACAGCCACGAATTTGGAGCCCCTTTGCTCAGCCCCCATGAAATCAAGGGACCATGTGATCAGTTACAAAATGGCCCCCAGTGATGTCTACATCCTCATACCCAGAATATGTGAATGTGTTTCCTTCCATGGCAAATGGGACTCTGCTAATGTGATTCAGTTAAGGATCTTGAGATGGAAAGGTTAACCTGGATTCTCTGAGTGGGCCCAATCGAATCACAAGGGTCCTTAAAAGAGGGAAGCAGGAGGGCCGGGGTCCAAGTCCAGATAGAAATGTGGCAAGGGAAAGAGTAAGAGAGATTCAGGCCACTAGCCAAAGAATTTGAGCAGCTTCTAGAAGCTGGAAGAGGCAAAGAACCAAATTCTTCCAGAAGGAGGCCCTGCCGACACCTTGGTTTTAGCCTAGCGAAACTAATTTAGGACTTGTAAATCTCCAGAGCTGTAAAATAATGAATTTGTGTTGTTTTAAGCCAATGAGTTTATGGTAATTTGTTACAGCAGCAGTAGGGAACTCTAAAGCCTCAGTGGCCCTAGAGGAACATCAGAATCACCTAAGCAGCTTAAGTGCATGTCCCCAAGCCCCAGAAGTGGGATTCATGAGGCCTGAGTCCAGCCAGTACACCCTCCCCTCCCCAAATCTCTGGGAGCACAGGACTGGGAAGTACTCAAGTTGGGAAATGGAGGCTAAGGATCTAGAAGGTTCTTTTTTTCAGAAAATGGGTGATGAATTTGGAATCTGTTGGGCAGAACCACTAAACCATAAGTAAGTTATTTATAAAGTCCTCGGTATTAGACCCGGAATGGACTTCTAGCTCAGTGCCCACATTTAACAGACCCAGGAATAGATGCACCAGAAGGTCCGGGGTTTCTAGGGGGTGAACTATGGAGTCCAAGTCGGGACCAGAATCGAGGGCTACAGGATGAATCTTTTTGACCACAGCCATGATCTCTTGTTTGGGGAAGGCAAAGGTGATTTGAAAGAATATTTTTTTTCTCAGGTCTTCAGACAGCTCAAAGGCAAATTAAAAACCAAGTTTTCCGGTGCAATTTTATGGGTTGTATATTTACATATTCTCTTTTCCTCTTAGTGTGCCTTCCCATTTTCTCTCTTTCTGCTGGTCTATCTAGTTATCTATTCATCTCCCTGGCTTTTAAAAAAGCTTTCTACTAGTTCTATTTTTGTGAATTCTTATAGGTCATCTTGGGTTCTGAGAACAACAGAAAAGAGGAATGTATTTTGAAATTCTCTGAGTGGCTTCTCCAGAAATGGGATAAAAGACAGTAAAATCAACTGTGTACACAAAATAACCATAGGGGATCCTCCCTGAAATACTCAGCAGGCTGGACAGGAGCAGAAAGAATTGTCACACACATTACAGTGGGCCAGAATCCTAAAATGGGGCACAATTCTCAGCATCCTGCAAGAGTTCACATTTGTGTGAAAGAAAATAAATGGAAGAACTTGAGAATATATGCATGTGCCTATATACATGTACATGTGCGTTGGATGTGTGTGTCCATGTGCTCATGTGTGCCTTGGACAGCTAAAAGGATCATTTGAGCGCTCAGCAGAAGAATTCAACGTTATTTGTCTCTGTGAGGCAACACCGTTCAAGGGCCTAACCGAGGGGGGCTTCCCTAAACATTACTGTAACTCCCAGAAGGAGCCTCCAAACTCCAGGCCTTGGGAGGTGAAATTGGACGACAGTCCCTGGAACAGAAACCCAGGAAGCTGGGGAATGCCCCTGCTCAACTTAGAAGCCCTTTTATGTGTTTTAAAATATACACAGACAGTAGAGTCTGTCAAGAACCTGACATGTTCCCCCTGGCAGTTTCCCTTTTTAGTTAAAGAAACTGGTGGCAGGCGGCAGGCGGATGGAAGAGGGACAGAAAGAATTTCAGATGAAAACGCTCCCAAACAAAAGAGGATCCTTGATCAGAAATACAGCAGGTCCTTAGAAAATAAGATGGGAAGAAAACCAATGGAATCTAGTGTTTTAAATGTAGATTCCAATTTGCATTGGGAAGTCCTTTTTTTTTTTTTTCTGAAAAAGGAAAAGAAGGGAGAGAGACAGAGAGGAGGGAATTCGGGAAAAGGGGCTTTGTAAGGAATTTCCTGTGGGGCCAGGCTGAGACTTCTCAACCTCATCTGCTTCCTCACCTTGCACCTATGGTCGGAGCACGTCCTGGAACTCGCATGTTATTGCAAGACTATGATTTTACTTGGACTGCTGTCTGCCTTAGAATTTTTTTGCTCTGCTTTTTGCAAGGCAGAATTTCTTTCTCTTTCTTTCTTTCTTTCTTTCTTTCTTTCTTTCTTTCTTTCTTTCTTTCTTTCTTTCTTTCTTGATTTGATTTCTTTTTTAAATTTGCATCCAATTTGCAATAATGATTTCAGAAGTAGATTCCTTAATGCCCCTGACCCATTTACCCATCCCCCCTCCTACAACCCCTCCCATAACCCTCTGTTTGTTCTCCATATTTAATAGTCTCTTCTGTTTTGTCCCCCCTCCCTGTTTTTATATTATTTTTGCTTCCCTTTCCTTGTGTTCATCTGTTCTGTGTCTTAAAGTCCCCATATGAGTGAAGTCATATGATATTTGTCTTTTTCTGACTAATTTCGCTTAGCATAATACCCTCCAGTTCCATCCACGTAGTGGCAAATGGCAAGATTTCATTCTTTTTGATTGCCAAGTAGTACTCCATTGTATATATATCCCACATCTTCTTTATCCACTCATCCATCCATGGACATTTGGGCTCTTTTCATACTTTAGCTCTTATTGATAGTGCTGGTATAAACATTGGGGTGCATGTGTCCCTTCGAAACAGCATCCCTGTATCCCTTGGATAAATACCTAGTAGTGCCATTGCTGGGTCATAGGGTAATTCTATTTTTAATTTTTTAAGGAAACTCCATACTGTTTTCTAGAGTGGCTACACCAGTTTGCATCCTACCAACAGTGCAAAAGAGATCCTCTTTGTTTGCACCCTCACCAACATCTGTTGTTGCTGGAGTTGTTAATGTTAGCCATTCTGATAGGTGTGAGGTGTATCTCATTATGATTTTGATTTGTATTTCCCGGAGGGTGAGTGACGTTGAGCATTTTTTCATGTGTCAGTGGCCGTGTGGATGTTCTTTGGAGAAGTGTCTGTTCATGTCTTTTGCCCATTTCTTTACTGGATTATTTGTTTTTTGGGTGTTGAATTTGAAAAGTTCTTTATAGATTTTGAATACTAACCCTTTATCTGATCTGTCATTTGCATATATCTTCTCCCATTTTGTCGGTTGCCTTTTAGCTTTGCTGATTGTTTCCTTTGCTGTGCAGAAGCTTTTTATTTTGATGAGTTCCCAATAGTTCATTTTTGCTTTTGTTTCCCTTGCCTCCAGAGACGTGTTGAGTAAGAAGTTGCTGTGGCCAAGGTCAGGTTAGTTTTTGTCTGCTTTCTCCTTGAGGAGTTTGATGGCTTCCTGTCTTACATTTAGGTCTTTCATCCATTTTGAGTTTATTTTTGTGTATGGTGTAGGAACGTGGTCCAGGTTCATTTTTCTTCATGTGACTGTCCAGTTTCCCAGCACCACTTGCTGAAGAGACTGTCATTATTCCATTGGGTATTCTTTTCTGCTTTGTCATAGATGAGTTGGCCATACATTTGTGGGTCCATTTCTGGGTTCTCTTTTATGTTCCATTGATCTGAGTGTCTGTTTTTATGCCATTCTTCTTCTTTATATCACTTCCTTTAATAGAGCTTTCTAACTACTTTTTTCTAGTCTAAGGGACCCTCCCCTGTGCTCCAGTGGTGTCCTGTGCTTATTGCTATCATGACACTAATTATACTGGATTGAAATCATCGGTTCTTGGGACACCTGGGTGGCTCAGTCAGTTGAGCACCCACTTGGGCTCAGGTCATAATCTCACCATTCATGGGTTTGAGCCCTGCTTTGGGCTCTGTACTGACATCTCAGAGCCTGGAGTCTGCTTCGGATTCTGTGTCTCCCTCTCTTTATGACCCTCCCCTGCTTGCACTCTGTCTCTGTGTCTCTCTTTCTCAAAAATAAAATAAACATAATTTAAAAAAATCAATTCTGGTTCTGTTTTCCAATTAGACGGTGGGCTCCTTGAGGAGAGGAAGATCTATTACTCATGTTTGTTTCCCTAGTGACCAGCCCAGAGCCTGATGCACAGTAGGTATTCAGTGAGTATTTGCCAAGACTCCTGGAATCATTACCAGTACAGCACAGGAGAAGGATTAAAAGAAAAAAAATCCAAAAGGGCTTGTGGCTGAGGAACAAGCAGGTGAGGAAAGAAAAAGGTGGGCTAGGTGGGATAGCAGAGGCAGTCTAAACAGTCCTGACCCCTGGGTTTCTCCTTTCAAACCCTGGGAAATTCAGTCTACCATAGCATGAGCTTTGGGTTATAATGATTGAGTTTGAACTTTAGAATTCTTTAAGCCCTTTAATAATGAAGGCAAATACTCTGTGTATCTGGCCATGTGTGTGTAATTTTTTATACTCTTTTTTCCTCTGCACCTGTGGATTCCATGAGCGACCATGACTGTTTGGCCACTCATAATTCTCCTGAAACTCACACGTATTTGTTGAATGAATGAATAAATACACTATAAATGAATGTTATGGTCCAGCCTTGTGCCCTTTGGCAAGGTATATAATCATTGTCATATATAATCTCTCCTTCTTTCCCTCTCTCTCTATTTCTCTCTCTTTCTCTCTGAGGCCTTGGCCAGAATCCCAAGAGCAATTCTTGGTTTTTCTCTCTCATAGCTCATAGCCAGCCCATGTGTGGGCTCTGCAAACTCTACCTCCAAGACACATTCTAGTTTCTTCTCCATCATCCCTCATCTTTACTGTCACCGTATCCAAGCTGAGTCTGTCCACCATCTCAATGGTTGCAAACCTTCCGAATTAACTTTCTTACTTTATTCCCTCTTCATCCCCTATCATGTACTCACTAAGGAATATCTAGATGAGTTTTGTAAATTCATAAATCAAGCCAAAGCACTCTCTTGCTTAAAAATCCTCCAGTTAGCAGCCACTGCATCTGGAATGGAATAACAACTCCTGACCTTGGTTCACCAAGTCGTTCCTGACTTTTCCTGAAGGCTCCTCCCAGTGCCTGGAGCCTCATTTCCTCCAGCCTTGCCCTCTCCTCCTCCAGCCACTCTGGCTCATTTTGTTTGCTTTTAGTTGTTGCTCTTCTTTAAGCACCTCTGCCTTCAGTGCCCTGATTTTCACAAGACTGTCCCACTATTGTCATTCAGATTTCACCTTAAACAGCTCCTCAGAGACACAACCTCCCCTACAATGATCTGATCTAGGGTAACCCAATGTTCTGCCTTTGTCACATTGTATGTTTTCATGATCCTCAGAGATCTGTTCATAGCCTCGTATTTTAACTTAATTAATTCACTTAATTGTTGCATGTCTCCTTCACCAGAATGTAAATTCCGTGGGTGGAAAATACCTTGTAGAATTCATGGCAACGCCCATGGTTCCTAGAACAGTTCTAATCCATAAATCGAATAATCCATAAATATTGGTTAACTATATATATTAACCTCTACATTTTAGTGCAGTTTTGAAAATTAAATGAGATAATTCATGTGAAGCACTTAGCCCAGTGTCTGACACATAAATCACATGCGATCAGTGCAGTGATGTAATTATTACTTAGCCTTATGGAAAAAATTCCCGCCTTTTGGTTTCTGTTTCCACATCGATTCTGTCTAGCCCTTTAGAAGTTGGGGTGGGGAAGTTCTCCAAGCAGAACTGACCTGTTTTTGTTTTATATGTTTGGGTAATGGTACAGACCAAAACTGTTCCCTACGGAGGGAAGGCACAGAGTGAGAGGTCAAGATTATGCTCAGTTGCAAGCAACAGAAATTACCCTACCTTAAACAGGTAAGGCGTTTTTCTTGTAACATAGCAAGATCTGAATAGGGGTACCCCTTGAATATTGGGCTCCACACTGATTAGCACATGTATGTGAATAAACTACCAGATGTGAGGGAAGGAACCTCCTGAAAAGATTAGTGGTGGCCGGTGCTAATTGCTGACACAGGGCTGGGAGTAGTGCCTCTTCCAACTTCTGATTTATGAGGCACTGGGTTGAATACACAGAAGGATCTTGCCTCACAATGGTGAATTATTAGCCCAAAGCGGAGCACTACTCTGTTCCTGCCTAACATCCAAAAAGCAAGATCTGAAAGATAAAACTTTTCCAAGGGACTCAACTGTGTCGCATAAGAAAGCTCAAGAATGTTTATAGGAATCCATAGATATTCAGCACCCAAGAAGACATAACTCACAATGCCAGACGTCCAATAAAAAAAATTAACAGGCAGAAAAATACAACCCATACGAGGAGATGAATTAATTAATCAAAACTGACCCAGAGCTGGCACAGATACTAGAATTAGCATACAAGAATGTTAAATAAGTTCTGACTGCATTTAAAATATTCAAAACTTAAACAGATATATGGAATGAATATATATAAAAGGCTCCAAGTGACATTCTTGATATGAAAACTGCAATGTGTGAGATTAAAAAAAAAACACTAGGTAGGATTCACAGAAGATTAGATATGACAGCAGCAAAGACTACTGGACTTGAAGACAGCAATAGAAACTATCCAAAATGAAATACAAAGAGATAAGAGAATTTTAAAATATTAACAGAGACTCAGGAGCTCTAAGGTGAATTCAAACAGTGAAAGTTGTATGTAATTGGATTCCCCAAAGAGGGGCAGAAAAATACTTGAACAAGGGTCACAGAGTCAAGATTTCAGAGCTAGTTTAAATAATATAGTAAAAATTTAGAATTGGAATAAACAAGGGTAGGAGACGTTGCTTCACTTTTTCGCATTTCTAGACCAGCACGAATATGTTTTATGGATCAGTGAGCCCATTTAAAGAGTCAGGAGTATGACATAGAAGCAGAACACCTAGATCCCTTTGGCTTTGGAAGAGTTTGGTCCATATCTCCTCCAGTCAAATCAAACAGCCCCCTCTGGGCCATCTCATTTTGCAGAAATAAGACATTTTTTATGCAGGGCTTGGGTCACTCACCAGACGATATCTTCACTTGTCTTTTGGATTCTCTATTAGCTATACTAAGAAACACAGGCAACAATTCGATCTTTCTTTATCTTCTCCTTGTTTCTCTTTTTTTTTTTTTTTTTTTTGCTATAACACTAGCTGACCCATATTAGATATCCTGTGTAAGGAAGATCCTAGAAATTACAGCCACCTTTTGCTTCTCTGTGGCTGTATTCTCCAAGGCAGTTGGATTGTTCAAGGTAGGCTAGGCTTTGCTGTGATAAAAAGCAAAGCCTCAGGGCACCTGGGGGCTCAGTCGGTTAAGCGTCGGGCTTCGGCTCATGTCATGATCTCGTGATTCATGGGTTCGAGCCCCATGTCAAACTCTGTGCTGACAGCTCAGAGCCTGGAGCCTGCTTGGGATTCTGTGTCTCCCTCTCTGTCTCCCCTTCCCCTGTTCATGCTCTGTCTCTCTCTATCTCTCAAGAATAAATAAACTTAAAAATTTTTTTTAAAAAAAGGCCTCAAATCCCAGTGGATTGACAGGTGAAATCTGACTTACTCTTCACCCCAAATCCATGGCACATCAGCTCACTGGGGCAGTTCCCCCCAAGGCCACACAGGAGTCCAGTCTGCTCCTTTCTTGTGGCCTTCTCAGTAGGTGCCACTCTATACCATACTCAGTATGTCTAGAGAGGAATGGAAAGTTTGACAGACACTCTTACTGCCTCGGCTTGGAAGTGGCATACACAAGTCTACTCTTAGGCTACTGACCAGCATTAATCACTGCAAGGCAGCTGGAAATGTAGTCTTTTATATTCCCAGTGGGGGGCAGATGAGGTGAACCAGAAAAGCAGTAATAATTTCCAACAAGTGTTTGTTAAATTATGCACATAGAATATAAGTGGTTTGGATGTAAATAACTTAGAGTTCTAATTCTTTTTAGGATTATATGGGGTAGCAGGTTCTGTGATTACCATGCCACGCCCCTTTAGCCCTCCTGATTTTAGCACCACTGTGCTGGACAGTTCCATCCCCCATTGTCACTGTCCCATATTAAGGGTCATGATGTCTCTCTATTGCGCTTTTCCCAAAGCTGAGGAAGTCTTGTCAACTGACCAACTCAGAAGTACATGAAGGTAGTCCCTTAGGGCAACTCTCAAACAATAAGGGAATAAGTCAGTAGATACATGTCTAAGCTTTTCTATCCTTCAACAGGACAATGCTGCAATGCATTTTACATGGATCTTTAGGGAGTCCCCAGCAAGACTAAACTCCAGTCGGCAATAGCAGTAACAAGTTCATGACTACTCTTCATTGGCTTTCTTCCCTGTCCTGCTTTGCTTTTCACGCTGTCTCACTTCTATTCCCTGAAATCTCTCAGTAAGCAAACTTTTCTCAAGTCTTTGTCTTAGGGTCACCTTTAGGGAGAAACAAAACTAAAACCTGTGGAAAGATAAATTGGAAAAGATTGGGCTAACTAGTTGACCGTGTTTTTGGAAACAGGCCTTTCAGCGCTTTAATACAAAAATTTGCCTTATGACTCCTCAAGAGTGGATTCAGATGAGAGCTTTTGAAACATGAGTTGTCACCTTCTATTCCCAAAGCAGCCTGGTGAATTAGCACTCCATGAAACACATGTTAAGGATGCTTGGTATAAAGTTTTTATGATTTTATTTTATTTTATTTGTTATTTTTTTTAATGTTTATTCATTTTTGAGAAAGAGATATAGTGTGAGTCAGGGAGGGGCAGAGAGAGAGACAGAATCCGAAGCAGGCTCCAAGCTCTGGGCTGTCAGCACTGAGACCAACGCAGGGCTCGAACTCACGAATGGTGAGATCATGACCTGAACTGAAGTCAGAGGTTCAACCGACTAAATCACCCAGGGCCCCCAACAACTTTTTAATTTTTAAGTAAAGAAAAATATTAAAAAATTTAAAGATATAGAAGAGTTAGCAGAGAAGGGAAGCAAAGGGATTTTAAAATGTATCAAAACATGAATACCTCATTTTTTTTTCAACGTTTATTTATTTTGGGGACAGAGAGAGACAGAGCATGAGCGGGGGAGGAGCAGAGAGAGAGGGAGACACAGAATCGGAAACAGGATCCAGGCTCTGAGCCATCCATCAGCCCAGAGCCCGACGCGGGGCTCGAACTCACGGACCGCGAGATCGTGACCTGGCTGAAGTCGGACGCTCAACCGACTGCGCCACCCAGGCGCCCCTGAATACTTCATTTTGTACCACCACCAAGGAAAAATAAAATGGCTACAATGCTGGCACCTTGCCCCAAGAAAGAGATGTCCAGCGACAGGTCCCAAGGTGGGGGCATAAAGTGGCCAGACATTCCTGCAACTGGAAAACCTGCAACTTCCATTGGAGGATGGAACTCTGTGCTTTTTAGTTGAAAATAGCACCCCCTTTTAATTACTGTGCTGAATGGTGAAATTAAACCCAGCAGGTAGGTAGCTCCTATACAGATTTCTGGGGCTATCTCATGCTCTGGTTAATTGTGTCAGTCTGTAGAGGCTGATTAGCATAATTAATCTTGCCCTGTGATTACCCTGAGGAGGAAGAAGTTCTGAATTTACAGGTGGGATGTGGTGAATGAGTGACTGCGCTTATCTCCAAGTGACAAATAAGTGTGGGATTGGAAGGTTTGAGAAGCACAAAGTCATTTGGGTGAGCCTGAAATCAGGTTTGTGGGAGAGGACAAGAGAGGAGAGGGGAGGAGAGACCGTTTGCACAGATGGAAGCCCAAGGGCTGCCGTGTGTCCATGAACCTTTATATAGGTGCAGAGGCCCAGGTCTCTTCTCTCTGCTAGAAGCTTCTTGAGGACCACATCTTTGTCTCCTGCATTTCCTTGAGTTCTCTCATCACTTGCTACAGGGATGGGCCTCCTGTTGATTTGGGGTAGAATATGATATTTAGGATAAGATGGGGAAAGCAAATAAAGAAGAATAGGATGGAATGAGAGGCAGAAATGGAAGTATTCCATTAGAAAAGATGGAGGAAGGTAGGTGGTTAGATAGATGGGTGAAGAAGATGGAGAAGAAGCTGGAAAGATGTACTGGTCTGTGGCACTGAGCAGGCGGCAGGCTCTGCTGTAAAGTAGCCCCCAAACTACTTTATACATGATGACTTTTTAAAATCACAACTCACTATAGCCATTGGTTCTTAATTTACAGGTGCATAAGGGTCACCTGTAATCTTCACATGGGAGCTAGGAATCTGCATTGTTAAGTGGCTCAGCTGATCCCCGTGCACTTGGTCCCAGGACTGCACTTTGAGAAATGTTCTTTACTGAATGAATGAGTGAATGAATGAGTGGATAAAGAAATGTACCATTGGAGGCATTATTATTCAAATAATCATTTTAGGAGGATAGAGACTGAGGAACAGAGCCAGGGAGTAGCTTGTTCAAGCTCACAGGTAATAATAGAGGGGCCACACGCCCCTTTTTTGCCCTCCTTACTGTGGGAGATGTTTCAGGAAAGTTCTAAAAGGGATCCTCTCTGCATTCCCAACCATTTCCTTACATCAGAAAAGGAGGAAGAGGCTCAAAGAGGATGTACCCATTTTGAATAATATCTTCATTCATTCACCCAATACTTTAAGCAATTATTCTGTGCCAGACATTGAGGTTGTAATAATGAGTCAAAAAAAGAGACACGATTCCAACCTTTTCAGAGTTCACAGCTTAGAATAGATAAGCATTAATGAGAATAATCTCACAAATACAACCTTTTAAACAGCTCCAAATATTTTTCACAAATACAATTTTATGGTGTTAAAAGAAGATATAACAGAGGAGCCTGACCTGGCCTTATGAGTCACAGAAGGATTCCTGTTTGAGTGAGTTAGTGTCTTAAGCATGGGTATGAGTTAACGGAGTGAATAGGGTGGGAGGAAAAAGCATGTGTAAAATTCTAGAGGTAGAGGTGATGAGGGAGCTTGAGGCAGGCTGAAAGCGAAATATAAGCTAGTATACCCCTCCTCTCCCACCCCCCAGTGGGAGACATGTGATATTCCTCAGGCATTCCTAGCTGCCCAAAGAAGAAGGAGAGGAAAGAAAACAAATGACTAACTGATGGAGATCACAGTCGTACAGGACAGGGCTATCCATCAGTTTGCAAATGTCTTGGCAAATTACAAGAAAAAGGCAATCTTCTCAATAGCCTAATCTCCAGAAACCTGTAGACTCAGTTTCCTGGAGCCCCGACATCACCCCTCTGTAGCGATGTGGGGAAAAACAGCAAGAGGGAAATGGCAGGTAAAATGAAATTTCCTCAAACCTGCAGCCCGTTGCCAAATAACTTGAGGCAAATACAGAGTATAACATTTCTCCAGGAATCCCCTACCGTCCTCATGTTAATGCCTTACTAGAGGGAAAACAACCTTAGCTGGACAATAGCAAGGCCTCAGGAATCTTAGGAGTCCTCTTTAGCACATCCAAGTCCTTCTGGAGGCCTCTTATTTGTCTTTACCCATCCCCCCCCCACACACTCCGTAGTTGAAAACCAGCCATCCTTCACAACCCCGATACAGCTTTTACTGCCCATGGTCCTGTCTCCATGCTTTAATAAAATCACCTTTTTGCACCAGAGACATCTTTAAGAATTCTTTCTTGGCCATTAGCTGGGGACCACCCCACCATCACCCCAAAACCTCATCACAGAGTGGTGGGGTCCCAAAAAACTGGGAAGATTTAACTAGGTGGTGGTATCCTTACAGCTGCATTTGTTGGGAACCAGAGTATGATCTGGGCCCTTGGACAAATCACGTCTTCAGCTAAGAAGGATGAAGCCCTATCCATTGTTTGGTGGTGGGGAAAGGCAAAACTATCTCCAGGCAAGTCTATTTGTGGGAGAAATTAAATAAGAGAAGGAGAACCTCAGAGATCAGAAGCTGGTCTGGGTCATAAGGAGGGTTTAGGAGAAGAGATTTAGAAATAAGCTTGGGAACAAAGTGAGGGTGTTGGATATCTACTTTATTTGATACTGACCGCAAAATCCAGGGGCTTCCAGGAGGCTGTGGGATTAAACAGCTTTTGAAAAGCTCACCATAAAGGAGGGCAGAAAGAAATTGCCCCCAGTCCCATTGTCCCTTATGATAAAAACATCTGCTTTTCTGCCCAGAGCCTGCAGGTCGTATTGGCTAGTTAATTCATGCATGAATGCTAAGCACCTGGTACATGTCCTGCGTTGGGCTGGGAACTGGTTATATGGAAATGTACAAAAAGATAAGCTCAGTTCCTGCTCTCTGGAAATGGAAATGGGAAAGACTCCCTTTAGGTAAATAATTACAGATGTGATCAGTGATGAAGTTTTGGGGTGATGGTGGGGTTTTTGGGGTTTGGAGCTGATGGCCACAAAAGAATTCTTAGAGATGCATTTGGTACAAAAAGATGATTTTATTGAAGCATGGGGACAGGACCAGCACTTCAAGTGTTGGGGAGGGGTGACCCTTTTATGGAGTCAGGGAGATAAGGTCAAGAGGGAGTTTCCAAAGAGACTCTCACACGCTAAAGACTTACTGGACAAAGACTTACTGGACACCTAGCTATCGTCACGCTAAGGTTTTTTTTTCCCCCTAGCAAAGCATTAACATTAAGATAGTAGGAAGTTCCTGGACTTTATGCCATTGACGGGATTGCCACTTACTTGTAAACTGATGGAGACTCTCATTTGGTTTTTTGTTGTTGTTGTTCTTTCCTGTTTTGGGGTAGCTGGGAGTGTCTAAGGAATATCACACATATCCCAACTGGTAGGGGTGGGGGGTAGAGTGCAGCGTGCTAGCTTGTGCTTTGTCCTCAGCTTGCCTCGTGCTCCCTCATCAATCAATATGATGAACAAATAGTACAGGAACCTATGAGAGTTCACCTAGTCTGAGAAGTCAGTGGTCAAGGGCAGGTGCTTGGAGGACATGCTGTTTAAACTGATGTGTAAAGCAAGGAGGGGCAGGTGAGTGAAAAATGACGGATAGGGTGGGGGTAGGTCATTGACCGGTGCATAAATGCCTAGACCCTGTGATAGTAGCTACTGGGAACAGTACAGGCCAAGGACAGGACATGTGTGGCAGAAGAGGAGGGGTCCATGGAAAGAATAAGTCAAATAGGTCACAGCGAGTGAGTTTCAGCCATGGTCCAGGGAGTGAGTTTCTTCCAAAAGAAATGGGTGCATACTGAGAGATGTACAGCAGAGAATGGCAAGATCTGGCATAGTTTCTATTCTCGATGGTGCTACATCCCGGCAGAACCGAGATAGAGATTCTTGTTCCAGCCACTCTGTGTGTCACCTCAAGGGGATGGGAAGTATGTAGCCCCTGTCAGAGGGAAGAAAACACCCAGGTGTTTGGCCTCTAACTTGGCTGTGTGATTCTGAGGATGTCGTGCCCCCTCTGTACACGAGACCCCAAGAATCTGGGCTCAGCACACAGTAAATATTTGTTGAATCACGAGATAAATATGCTTGCTTTCCAGCCATGAGCTTTCTCTTGAGTGGAGCTATTTTTCCCTCTTGAAAAAGTCCTCTTGAAATACGAGCACATCATTTAAAAATGAGATCTCGCTGGAGATTGAGATGTTCCAATATTAGATGAGAAGGGGAATGAAACCACATCCATTTAAAATCTGACAGAGGAACAGGGAGAATAAAACCCTTTCGGTCTGTGGCAGGACTGAGATGGGTCTTGGTGTGATATGAGTTGCCATTAAGTTTCTCAGTTCTTGTGAAGAGAGAGAAAACACCTCAAGAATAGCGATGTGTATAACAGGCGAATTTCGGAAGCATTCAGACACGCATTTGGTGTGCAGGTCTTCCTTTCTGAACTGTTTTCACTTTTCAATCGAGGGACACTTCTGGTGCAGGCAAATGAACCTGGTGTTAAGTGAATAGGGAAGAAAGCAAGGAACACAGCTGGGGACCCAAGATTCCATGCGGGAGTGGAAGAAGGTGAAATGAGACAAGCCCGACATCCTGCTGGCCCCTTGGCTTCATCCAGCAGGGCAGCCTCTAGACAATATCAGTAGAGATCCATTCTTTGAATAAAAGGGTTGGTAATTTTTTTCAGTTAAGGTTCAGATAGTAAATCATTTAGGCTTCTGCGCCAGACAGTGCCTGTTATTACTCGCCGACCCTGTAGCTGTAGAGCGAACACAGTCATGGATGATACCTTCATAAATGGTTTGCCTCTGTTTTCAATGAAACTACTTATAAAAACAGGCAGTGGCCCATATTGGACCCATGAGCTGTAGTTTGTTGACTCTTATTCGAAGTAATTTCTGTGGCTTCTGAATTTACAGAATTCAGTAAATTCTGATGTCTTCCCAAGAGGCAGAGGGGAAAGAGAAATGGGTGTGGATACAGAGAGTCATGGTGTTGAATCTGGCTCCACTTTTACAGACTTATGACCTTGAGATAAATGACTCTCCTTGCCAAAGGCTGTGTGGTGAACTTTGGCTGTACTTGCTGTCTAGCATCATTTCCTCTTTCTTTTGATTGTTATAGATTATTATAGATTGTGAAGAGGAGGGATCTACCTCTCTTCTACCCTTACCCCAGGTGGTTCTGATGAGGTTTTTTGGGGTGAGAGTGGGGTTCATGGGGTCCAGAGCCAACGACCAAGAAAGAATTCTTGAAGATGTCTTTGGTGCAAAAAAATGATTTTATTGAAGCATGGGCACAGGACCCGTGGGCAGGAAGAGCTGCCCTGGGAACCATGAGGAGAGATTGGTTATTTACTATGGGGTTGGAGGGAGGTAAAGTCCAGGGAAACTTTCCAGTAAGATTTTCATATGCTAAAGAAGACTCCCAGGATAGTAGAGGCCTAGCTGTTGTCAAGCTAGGGTTGTTTTCCCTTCTAGCAAAGCATTAGCATTAAGACAACAGTTCCTAGAGAAATGTTTTAGTCTGCCTGCCTCAAGTGTCTGTCAATGGTAGGAAATTTAGTTCTATCTGCCATTTCCTTCTGGCTTTGTTTCCCACATCACTGTGGAGGGGTGATGGAGACTTAGTCCTGCAGGACTATTATCTCTATCACTTAACAGTTTGTTTTTTCCCTTTCCTTTGTTCTTGGGCAGCCAGGAGTGCCTGAGGAATATCACACACATCCCACCTGGTTGGGGTTGGAGGGGGGGTGTGGCCTGGCAGCTTGCCTTATACTCCCTCATCTGTTCTAGTAAAGGGGACTCGATTCCTGGATTAAGAGGTGAATCATGTGGCCTGGGCCATACCAATCAGTTTATACCATTGTCCTGGCTTCAGCAATTGGTTCAGGATGAACACACGACAAAGTCAGGGCATTCAGAGCCAGGGATCTATTCGAAGACTTTTGCTTGAGTTTGGAGGGAAGCACATTGACCAAGCCTAGAAAACTTGAGAGCAAATAGGTGGGATCTGTGAATGAAGCCAGCACAGGGGACAGCAGAACCAATAGGGAGAGACTGAGTCCTGGTATTGAAGCCTTGGCCTAAACTAGACTAGAAGCCAAATCTGTGGCTGGTTTTTCAGTTTCAAAAGCTAATAAATTAACTTCTTTTGCTGAATGTAGTTTGCATTGGGTTTTTAGTAACTTGTCTCCAAAAATAATCCTAGCCTACCTCAATTTCCTTACCTGTAAAATGGAAAGAATGATGTCTACGTGATACACTGTGTTCTGATGAAGAAATACATGGGAAACTGTACATAAAGTATCTATTCCAGAGCCTTAAGTGCAATTTGTTGCCTGCAGTGACTGCTATGGTTTGCCATGAGATCCCTTTTTAAAAAAAAATTTTTTAATGTTTGTTTATTTTTGACAGAGAGAGCGCGTGCGCGCGTGCATGAATGGGGGAGGGGCAGAAAGAGAGGGAGACACAGAATCTGAAGCAGTCTCCAGGCTCTGAGCTGTCAGCACAGAGCCCGATGCGGGGCTTGAATTCATGGACTGCGAGATCATGACCTGAGCCGAAGTGGGATGCTTAACCAACTGAGCCACCCAGGCGCCCCCTCTTTTTTTTTTTAATGTTTATTTTTGAGCGAGAGAGAAAGACAGAGTACTAGTGGGGGAGGGCCAGAGAGAGAGGGAGATGCAGAATCCGAAGCAGGCTCCAGGCTGTAAGCTGTCACCACAGAGCCCAA
The DNA here is from genome assembly GCF_018350175.1 of Felis catus. NCBI lineage: Eukaryota > Metazoa > Chordata > Mammalia > Carnivora > Felidae > Felis > Felis catus. The sequence continues at coordinate 30,060,985 of NC_058383.1, forward strand.
CGTGGAGCTCCAGCTCACAAACTGTGAGATCATGATCTGAGCCGAAGTTGGACGCTTAACTGACTGAGTCACCCAGGCATCCCAAGATCTCTTTTTTAGGACCAGTGTATTTATTCTCCAAGCTGTCAAGAGTTTTGGCTTCTGGGGACTCAGAGCTGAGTCTCTGCAGTGGACTTGCCCTTGTTTATACTTCCTTTAGAGGGATCCAACATCCACTAAATGGTCAACTGAATGGTGCAAATGCCCAGTCCTTAAGTGTCAGTTGGGGATAATTCTGAGGGGGCGTCCTAGTTTCACAGCCCCCATGATAGAACCAGGGGCTTCTGTTGTTCTGTTTCCTGTGTCTTCTGTTCATTCTCTTATGGATGTTATTCCTAAGGGCACCCCCATCCAACCTGGCCTAAGTTGGTGTGAGCACCCCCACACCCTACTAGAGATCCTATCTTTGCTGAACAAAATCTTGTGCCCTAGACTCTTCCAGTGACCTTTATGTCTACCAAAAATGAACCTGATCCATATTCAACTTCATTTCTGGGATCATTCTGTGCCTTGGAGCAGTGGTCTTCAGGGGCAACTGTGTCCCCCACCAGAGGACATTTGTCAATGTCTGAAGACATATTTAGTTGTCTCATCTTGGGGGGAGGGGAAGGTGCTACTGGCATTTAGTGGCTTGAGGCAAGAGGTGACACTTAACATCCTATGATGCACAAGGCAACCCTCCTCAACAGATAATTAGTTATCTGTCCCCAAATGTTAATAGCGTTGAGGCATGGAAATCCTGCTATAAAGCTAATGGCTAATAGGAAAAAGCATTTTCTTTGATGGAAGGTTATGTTTTAGAATGGGGCCGTCATTATTCTTTATAACAAAAATCTTTGACCACCCTAGATCCCTAAGTATCAATATTAAAAGGAAACTACCCACCTGTTTAGAGGTTTATGAAAATCTTTATCTAGTTGTGGGGCTTAATGAATCTCCCAGGTCCTTATTTTTCTCACTGTACAATGGGGATAGGAATAAAATCTACCTCAGGAATTTTGTGAGGAATAAAGGCTATTATACATGTGAATCCCTTAGCAGAGTGCCCAGGATATGATAAGCACTTGGTCTTAGCCACCATTATTACTTTATTATTATCATCAGTTACAGAGAAAATTTTCCAGTTGTTGTACTCAGGGGGAATGGATCAGTGGTTTGGGGGGTGAAGGATGTGATTGCAGCCTGGGCCATAACCTAATATAAATGAAGTCCCAAGAAGGAGGCTTGAGCTTGAGACAAGGAAGTGTGGTGCAGACTCCAGTTACAAAGTTTAACTATGAATCCAAAGCATCAAGGTCGAGATGGAGAGACCCAAGTGGGGAAAATACAGCCTGCACTGGGGTTGTGGGGTTGTGAGTTTGGGACTAATCTTGGACCAAGATTAGCAGCCATCGGTGAAAAAGTAGACCTGTGTGGGAATGATGGAATCTACTAAGCACAGTTCTGAAACTGTGTTGTCCTCTAATAGATCTGGGAGGGCTTGGTAGCATCTTCCTGCAAACGGGGTGATGATTATTTACAACTACTCTTTATTAAACCTTCACTGAGTGCCAGGCGGTACATTCAGCTGGAGAGCTCCCTCTATCCCTCCCGATTACTCTACAAAGGGAGTAATGGAGTTTAGTAGAATTATGCCTATTTTAAGACAAGGTAAGTGAGGCCCAGAAAGTTTAAGTGAGAAACCTGCTGTTAATTCTCACAACGTAAGTGTAATGGGGGTAAGGGGAAAGGAGTGTATGTCCTTTGAGTCTGGACCTTTCTATCAAGTAGCATTCCTTTGGGGCATAAGGTAACTAGGAAAATAAAAATGAAAAAAGAACAGCACCGCCAACTAAATACTGAAGTAATTAGATGAAAGTCAATATTAACAAGCTTCTGTGATTCCAGGGACCCAAAGGCAAAGATTCAAAACTGTCTGCCACACAGCAATTTTGTAGACTTAGGGAAGGAATGTGATACAGGAATCAATTCTTCCAGCTGGTTAATTGCTCGATATTTCCCAAGCAGCCAACAGTCCAGTCTGTCCTAGCCAGAACCGTGTGGATGCTGAGGACAGTAACTGGTTAAATCCAGAATCTGCTAAGGAAGCTCTTTCTTTTAGGCAACAGAGCCCCCTGCCTTACACAGAGACTCAATTTGCAAATGGTGAGGGTGATCTCTTTCACTCAATCTGCTGATCCAAATGCTATGTCTTCCAGAAACACCTTCATGGACACACCCAGAAATAATGTTTTACCAGCTATCTGGAAATCCCTTAGAGCAGTCAAGTCTACACATAAAATTAGCCATCACCAGAGGCTTAAAACAAAAGCACTCTTGGCTTGTGCATGTCCAATGTGGGCAGAGCTCAGTAGGGAAGGTCTCCATTACGCTGTACTCAGCATCAGCCTTGACTCCTCCCATGTGGACTGAAATCTCCTTCCAAGATGGGTCACCCTCATGGTTTCCAGGTTAGTGCTGGCTCCTGGCTGGGAGTTGAGCTGAGACTAAGGTCTAGGGACCTTGGTCTCTCCCCAGGTAGGCATCTTCATGTGTCCTGGGTTTCATCACAGCATGATGACTATGTTCAAGAGTGACAATCTCGAAAGAGAGAGCCAGGCAGATCTGTATTTCTCATTATGATGCAGCCCTGAAAGTTACATGGCATTACATTCACCATACTCTATTATCCTAAACAGTCACAAAAGCCACCCAGGTTCTAGATTTCATCTTTTGATAGGGATGGCAAGATTCTGTGGGGCATGTGCAATGGGAAAATCCAATCTGGCAAGGCATTATTGTGATAACTAAATAAGATAATGAATATGAAGTGTTTCACTTGGTATCTAGCACAGAATATATATTTTATAAATATTTGTTAAATGGATGATTTAAATGGTAAGGTTGACATTTCCTAAGAGACTAGACCATTTATTACTAATCTCTGTATCATGGCTGTCCATCCTGTGGCAAGAAATACAAGTTCAATAAATATATCTTGGATGTAAAGAAATTAATAGTCCTGGAATATGGTAGGTACTCAATAATTCTTGGTTGAATAGGTAGAGCCTTCATCAACAAAGGACATCTATAGCTCTTTAGAGATTCACTAAACCTTAAGGGTTAACTATCTTGGATTCAGCCACCAGGAGGGTGTCCCAGCCAGTCTTTACAAACACTCAGAACTGCCTAAGAGGGGCAAGTGTGGTCAGATTCAGAGAACTGTCATAATTCCAGACTCAGATTTCCATGAACATTAATGCGACCTCAGCCAGGGCATCTCCTTCATTGGCCAAACACTTCAGCACGAATCGAAGCTGCCGTGTTTCTCTGTTGTGTATTGGATAAATGACATGGTGAGACAGGGATTACTGCCTGAGAGAGCAAGACACAAATGAAAAGCTAGAAGTGGCCTAGAAGGAATAGCGAAAGACCAGAAGAATGTCTTTGTGCCATACTGAGGAGCTGGTTGGGAGCCTGTGAAGGTTCTGCAAGCCAAGTCCAGTCAGTTCCTCTGAATGTGGAATGGGGTTTACCTTGTCTAACTCTGGTCTTCTGCATTGGTAGAAATTCAGGCCAACTGCAGTCCACCTAAGGCAGATCATATCAGAGAGAAGACAGTTTATGACCATAATATGAACCTCCCTCACTTTGAGCCACTTTGGTGCTAAACCCGTGAGTTTCCTTTGTTTTTGTTTGTTTGTTTTTAATTTTTTTTATGTTTATGTACTTCTGAGAGACAGGGAGAGGGAGCACGAGCAGGGGAGGCATAGAGAGAGACAGAGACACAGAATCCAAAGTAGGCTCTAGGCTCTGAGCTGTCAGCACAAAGTCTGATGTGGGGCTCAAACTCATGAGCCATGAGATCATGACATGAGCTGAAGTCAGATGCTCAACCGACAGAGCCACCCAGGCACCCAGAGGTTCCCTTGTTTTAAGACATCCTCCTGATAACTCTGCCACATTCTTTTAAGCATCCAGCAAGTTTATTGGAACCTGTGCCATGTGACAGGTTGTCCCCTGTCTCCTTGTGCCCCAAAAATAAATTACCAGAAAAATAATGGGCTTTAAAAGTATTAGACATTCTTCTGTGTGAGTCCTGACCCTGGCATTTGCCAACCAGGTGAAATTGGGCAGCTCATGTGACTTTGAAACTTGAGCTTTCTCATCTATAAAATGGGGCTAACATGTTAGAAGTCAGGGGTTTGCTGTAAAGATTAGAAAAGGGAGCATCAAGTTTATAGCACATGGTAAGAACTCAATAAAATACTAAGTGTTTGTATTATTATTACTGTAACCCTAATGATACCACCCCTATCCTCAAGGCACTCATAGAACAGACTCATTTTGAGGTTGTTTACGTGTGTTCTGTTTCTGTACCGGTAGGTTGCATCTCCAGGAGGGCAAGAACTATATTTCTCCTTTTCCATCTTCTGTGAGTCCAATGTTATTGGGTTTTGACGCTCAATTACTGACCATTGAATATGTAAATGTATATTAATAATCATGTGGAGCTTGATACTGACTATAAGGATATCTAAGGATTCATACAAACTTGTTTCTCTTTTCATACCCATTATCTTAAGGTAGATTAACTTCTAACGGCCCGATACCAGTATGATGCCTTTACTTGCCCTTTTGCTTCTAAATTAATTGTGTTAAACACCTCCATTAAGGTCTCCAGACATGATATGTAGGGTCATTACAGTCTACTATTAGCACACACCAGGCTAGAAAAAATGAAAAGGAATGCACTTTTCTCTCTCCTCTGCGATATACATTTTTCCCTATCTGATATATAAACTCCGGTGACTGAATTTTGATGTATGGCTTGGGGCAGCAAATTATCTAGTTATGACTTATTTGGAAAAACAAAGGAGATTAGTCTCCCTGCAAAAAAAGAGAATGAAAAACCAGTAGGCTAGAACGTCTCCAGGCAGATATGAAGGTTACACGCATTCTTGTTTCGATTGATAATACTCCCTTGGTGACCTACTCCCCTGATCATATATTTGGTGACTTGAGAGAAGGAGGGTAGGCTTGAAGGGAGGGGAGAGGAAGTTTTCTTTATAAAGTCTTTGTAAAATCCTTTCTCCCCAACGTAGTCTAGACCAGGACTTGGCTCATCAGGCAAGGTTTCATGCTAGGAATGTCTAAGGTCCTTCCAGTCAAAGAATCTCTATCATTTGTATGATACCCCATGAACCCCAAAAAATCATAATTGGTGGCAAGAGAAGGTGAGCCATAACAGAATAAGCATCCTGAAGAAGTTATGCTTAGGACCTCCTGTGTTTCCTCTAGATGGTTCTTTTTTCTTTAGTTCAACAGGTTGACTGGTAGAACAAGTACATCAAAATTGGAACATTTCTTTGTTATCCATCACTGTATCTTAGTGCCTAGCACAGTGTATGAAATATGGTAGGTGCTCAGTATAAGTTAGTTCATCTATACATTGAGGATATATTGCAAATATTTTTGAGCTTCGAGTGACATGGCAGACATTGTCCTTGACATAAATGAAAGAAGGAAGGAAGGAAGGAAGGAAGGAAGGAAGGAAGGAAGGAAGGAAGGAAAGGAGGAAGGAAAGGAGGAAGGAAGGAAGATAAGTGAATTCTCCCTAAGGTCTTGCCAAGAGTGGCCCTAGTCACATTTTTTTATTTCTTTTTTTTTTTTTAATTTTTTAACGTTTATTTATTTTTGAAGGAAAGAGAGACAGAGCATGAGCAGGGGAGGGGCAGAGAGAGAGGGAGACACAGAATCCAAAATGGGCTCCAGGCTCTGAGCTGTCAGCGCAGAGGCCAATGCAGGGCTTGAGCTCACAAACCATGAGATCATGACCTGAGCTGAAGTCAGTCACTTAACCGACTGAGCTACCCAGGTGCCCCACATTTGTTATTTCTTATATGGAACCATTAATTTATTGAATTTTCTTCTTGTTTCTCAGGTAAATTACCCAGACCTTCAGGTCCTTTTTGGGGACTGTCCTAAGCATAAAGAATGGCAATATGAAGTTTTGGGGACTATGTTTATTGGTGGCTGAATAGCCAGTACAAAGAAACTCAGTTCAAGATGAATTAATATTTTTAGAATATAAAATGGTTCTAAGTTAAATAAAAAGGACATGGACAAACAGAAGCTGGGAGGTGAAAGGCTATACAGAGCTGATATCTGTATAGAGAATCAGCCAGAAATAGGTATTCAGAACTTAGACTGTGAGTTACAAGTTAGTGCAAGATCTTTTTATGTGGTGACATGGGGCAGGCATGTGGCTGTGAGAGGTAGACAATTGTACATGTACGGTAGAGGGAACAAAGTCCACACAAAGATGCCCTCACTCCTGAAATAAATTGCAAGTTCAAGGGGTCCCCAAAACTACTTTTAGTTTTGATAATTTGCTAGAAAGATTCATGGAACTCACTGAACGTTGTTGTACTCACAGTTACAGTTTATTGCAGGGAAAGGATACAGGTTAAAATCAGTCAATGGAGGGGGGATAAAATCAGCTAATGGAGGAATCTCATGAGCAGAGTCTAGGAAAGGTTTCAAATGTGGAGCTTCAGTTGTCCTCTCTCTATGGAATTATGGACAGTGTGACTTCCCCAGCATCGATGTGTGATCATAGGCACAGAGTAGTGTCAATCACAGAAGCTCTCCCAAGCGTTGGTATTTTGCATTTTTATTGGGGCTTCATCCCATATGGCTTGTGTGGCAGCCCCTCTGGAGTTAGATCTGACAATGTGGGACTAGCCATTAGTCTCTAGTTCCTTCATAGGTGGAACTAATACTGTATAGCCCCAAACCTCCATTTTACATCCTATTGTTAGACTGGTGGCCAGGGTCCCTAGGAAACAAAGATACTCCTACAAGGAGTGAACATCCCCAAGGGTCTAGGGATTACATCCCAGCAACCAAGGACACAGGTAAGTTGATTCTTCACTACACAGTGGCCTTATGCATATTAACAACCCAGAATTGCCCCCCAATGAAACATTCATTCATTCATTCATTCATTCATTCATTCATTCATGTCTCTGTGCCAAACACCACACTAGGCACTTTAGGGGAAATGGTGGTTAAGACATGATTCTTGAGCTGACTCAAATGTGAGCAATCATGGGAGACATGGAACAGATGGAAGATGGAAAGGTGACCTAGCTAACCAGAGAATATAGCCCTGGAGTGGGAAATAGGGAAGTTTAGGGCTTAGTCTAAAGGGGCATAGGGCTCCCTTTTCTTATTCCAGGAAGATCAGAAGGAAAAAGTCCAACCATATAGCCAGGGCATGGTGACAAGTCCTTCACATCCATAGCAAGTGGGCAAAGAGGAGTCACTAGCCAGATCTTTATTTTGTTTTTATTTTCTTCTTAGTACTAACTGCATCTGAAATTGTCTTGCTTACTTATTTGTTCATTTAGTGTTTGTCTTTCCCAGTAGTATGAGGGAAGATGTTTGCCTCTTTCTCTCGCCCCTCTGTTCCCAGTCCCTGGAAGAGTGCCTAGGACAATGTAGACACTCATTATTCATTTGTTAAATGAATTTTCCTCCAACCCCATGCCACAAGAAGGATCTTGGAACTTTCTACCTCCAGGGCTTAGGTTTCTCCAGCTAAATCAAAGAGAAACTCTCAGCCACCAAAAGAGTGTCTAGCTCCACATCAACTCCCATTCGTTTCTTCCAGCAGGAGTGCGATGTATTGTATCAGGGGGAGTAGAAGCTGCTGGTACCATGGTGCATTTGTCCATTTAGATCCGCTGGAAAGCTGAGGAGTAATTATAGATGCAAACCTGCTGCCTTCAACTGTAAAAACTTCACACTGAGTTAATAAAGTCTTGGCCACTTAGCTTCATGTTTTTGCATCTTAACACATGAAGGCATTTTGCAAAGGGTTGAGTGAACATAATTATCAATTTCCACATGCATATTACCATTCAGCTGGGGTCAGGCAAATTCTTCCTAGACACAGACTGTTGACAATGGCAACGAGCACTTGGGCTCACTTTTCTCATCCACCATGTGCAAATTTGTGTCACTTTCTTTTGACTCCGTTTATCGATTTCCACATAAATCCCTGGTGAAATGCAAAACATCAAAGCTGTTCCTGGAACCAGTCCAACAGGGGATGGGGGAAAAATGGAATTTGACTTTTCTTTCTGTTGAGGAAATTAGAGGTACTTCATGGCTTTTTTGGGGGGGTGTAAATTGTCAGAGAATGACTTGGGGACAATGCAGAGGTGGCTTCTATTTGCTGGGATGTAAGAACTTCAGACAAAGGCTGGGGCAGGGGATGATGCAAAATATTGAACAAAATGGGGATCTTTTGTTTCAGAGATGGACTGTGTATTAAATTATGTATATAGAGTGAATTGGGATAAATGGCTTATAAAGGTATAATTATGTGGTTATATATATTTGGAAATACTCTGGTGTAGAAATTAAATGGACTAAAATAGTAGAGTTAGAACATGAGTTGGACTGTGAGGTACAAAAGAGGTGGCTGATTATGTTTCCGTGATAGCACTAGCGAGGTGAGCCAAGACCGGTGGAATTCAACCAAGTGGAGTGGAGTGTTCTAAGGGTGAACCCAGCCAAAACTCAAAAGCGCCTGGCTCTGAGATGCCCTTTCCTTAGCCTAATGCCTGTGAGACTAATAAAGCCATATGTCTGGAAGTATGTCGTAATCAGGGGCATAAGGACACAGGTCTAGTAGTGCCGATTTGGAAGAAGTTCTGAGATGCGGTATGGAGGAGGCACTGCTCCTGTTTTTTGTCCATTCCTGTTGACCCACCTCCAATGTCTAGTGCCACTTAGCGCACTACAGAGTACCGTGTGGCTTCTTTCTTCAAGATAGCATATACACAGCCATCAGAGCGTGTCTGCCTATTTTTTTTTAAGTTTGTTTAGGCTGAGAGAGAGAAAGGGCACAGCGCATTCGTCACTGGGGGAGGGGCAGAGAAAGAGAATCCCATGCAGGCTCCACACTGTCATTGAGGAGCCTAATGTGGGGCTTCATCTAAGGAACCATGAGATCGTGACCTGAGCCAAGATGGAGAGTCGGATGCTCAGCCGACCGAGCCACTCAGTCACCCCCAAGTCTTCCTACTTTGCATCCCATTTCTGTCACTCATACCTCAGTCCTTTGGATAACTTGCTGATGTTTTTTCCTCATGTGGAGAATGAGCCCACATTTGGAGTCACTGTCGCATGGTTGGCACAGTGCTGGCATGGAACAAACACTCATCACATGTTTTCTAGTATGGTATTTAACGTGTTAAAGAGAGGACTGGCCACACCCAATGCGAGGCTGGGTGTCAGGGAAGGCAAATTGCCTTCCTAAAGTGTCTCATGTGTTGTCTGCACCTCTCAGTCCTTTTTCCTTCTTCCTGTATCTTTCCCTTTCATTCCCTCCTTGGTGGTCGACCTCGTTTCTCCTTCAAATCCAAAAACAAACAAACAAGCAAGCACTAGTGAAAGAGGGTGTAACATTAGTTCTGGAAACTTCAACCCTTCAGAATTGTGTGTGGCTGGTCAAATATGTCCTGTAGGGGGAGCCATTCCCTTTCCCTGTCTCCTGACGACTGGCCCATAAATGAGACCATTCTGTCCTCTCAAAAGGATCAAGTAGATACGGTTGCCTTTGAAGGAGGAAGTGTTCTACATCTGATTAATGAGGGTACAAGGTTAGAACATAAATGGGACCAGCCTTCTCTACTGGAAAAAATTAATGTGTAGAGGCAATGGACCCCTCTTTTCTCTTCCCTTTACTCTCAATGGGAGTGGAGAAAGCTATGGTATTTTTCACGTAGCTGGTTGGGCAAGTGACCAGCCAGACCTAAATCTTCCCCTGTGTGGATCCCTATATCATTTAGCAATTGGCGTAAAACAAATGATCATAAAATTTAGCGGCTTAAAACAACCATTTATTATTATTTTTTTACAAGTCTGTGGGCTATCTGGGTAGTTTTTCCAGCTTTGGCGGGCTCATTAAGGCATCTTCAGCCAGCGGAGGGTTGACTCGGGGGGGTCTAGGATTGCAGCGGGGTGCAAAGTTGTTCAACGTGTCATTCATTCTCCAGCAGCAGAGCCCAGGCTTGAACATGCAGTGGTGGTGGGGTCTGAGGTTGAGTAAACCTAATTGTATAAAAGGACCAGAAGAGACCCACACATGCTTTGAAGCCTCTGATTGCATGAGGTTTGCTACAGTCTTATCTTACAAAACAAGCCACCCATCTGAGCCAGGGAGCTACAAAATTATAACCAAAGGGTGTGGATACAGGCAGGCCATTCACTGGGGCCATTCATGCAATGAATCTCCCCAGTCCCAAAGACTGCAATATGAGGTGTATACAGTTTGCAAGGGTGAGAACGGTGTTACATCAGGCCTTGGAAAGCTTTATGATAAAAAAAGATTGTTGGGGCACCTGGGTGGCTCAGTGGGTTAAGAATCTGACTCTTGATTTTGGCTCAGGTCATGATCTCAAGGTTCGTGAGATCGATCCCTGCATCGGGCTCTGCACTGAAAGCGGGGAGCCTGCTTGAGATTCTCTCTCTCTGCTCCTCCCCTCCATGCACTCTCTCTCTCTTTCATTAAATAAATGAACATTTAAAAAGAAAGATTCTTGGGGCATCTGAGTGGCTCAGTCAGTTGAGCATCCTACTTCAGCTCAGGTTATGATCTCATGACTCGTGGGTTCGAGCCCTATGTCGGGCTGTGTGCTGACAGCTCAGAGCCTAGAACCTGCTTTGGATTCTGTGTCTCCCTCTCTCTCTGCCCCTCTTCCACTTGCACTCTGTCTCTGTCTCCGTCTCTCTTTCTCTCAAAATAAATAAACATTTAAAAAGTTTAAAAAAAAAAAAGATTCTGGGGCCAAGTTTTTGAAGATGAGTATGTGTTCTTTAATAGGAGGAAGGGCAATCCAGGAAGAGAGCACAACTCACCCAAAAGCTCAGAGGCCAGATCCAGCTTGGTGATTGGAGGAACTGGGAAAAGCCCAGCAGAGTAAGTACAAGGTGCATCATGGAGGCACCAGTCCAGGAAATTGGGCTAAACAGCTTGGGTTTTCTCTTCTAGTCTTCTGGGAATGACCCAAGGTTTTTACTGTTGAATCACTGTTGGATTCTACCAACTCCTTTCCTTTGGAAAGATAACCCCGTGCAAGGGGTATGCAGGGGAGGAAGAACCTCACACCCACCTGATCTGCAAGTTGGGAGACTTTTGTGGCCAAATAGTGCTCCTTCCTCCACCCACTGTGCTTTGTTTAGCTCTGTCATTCCTCTCAAGAACACAGCTAAGTGCTTCTCATTCACAAACCTGGAAGCCAGCTTTTTGCAGAGTCTTCAGACAAGGACAGATCCGGACTCTGGCTACCAAAGAAAGAAAGAGAGAGTGAGAGAGAGAAAGAGAAAAAGAAGGAAGGAAGGAAAGAAGGAAGGAGGGAAGGAAGGACAGATGGACAGACGGAAGGAAGGAAGGAAGGAAGGAAGGAAGGAAGGAAGGAAGGAAGGAAGGAGAGAAAGTAGAAAGAAGATGGAAAGAAAGAAAAAAAAAAAAAGAACACCAGAATTAATGGCTAGACTAAGAAGCAAGGCCCCACTTCGCATTTTCATCCTGAAGCGTGTATAATTAGACCGGAGAGAAATGGCTTATTTAATTCATGTTATTTCATACAAGATCTCTAGCAGCATTCTGTCGTGTCTTTATGACTCCGGTGCATGCTACTTCTCTAACAGTTTAGAACAACAATGGGGCTTTACTTATCTTCAGGAAGCCAGCCCATTCTTTTGATGAAGGAGAAATAGCCCCAGCCCCAGGTTGCCATAGACACTGGGAAAGGCTGTCACCAAGCTGCAGCACACCTATTTGGTGGTGACAAGCAGAATTAGAGGTATTGAGGAATCAAAGGCAAAACTAGCCTGATGAAACAAAGGGTCCCATCAGCTTCTCCCAACATACTTTTTTGCCTCCCGGTGTCCTTTTTCCTCTCCCTTCCACCCTGAAGCCGGGTGAATGGATTTGAATCTTAAGGGTGGAGGCAGTAACCTCCACACAGGGCTCAAATTCAGGTGCATGGCAAAGACCTTCCTTAAACCACGTGAGTGGCTTCCCATGGTTCCCTCCTTCTTGACTTACATGCCGACAAACCCTGGAAGGTCTGTCACACCTGCCAGTGTCTCCAAATTCCTCAGTCACTCTGCTCCCGCCGCCCTTCGGTCTTCCTTTGAGTTCATAAATATGCAACACGTTTCCTACCTGGGGGACCTTTGCCCTTGGTGTTCTGCCTTCCTAAATTCTCTCTCTCCTGCCTTTTGTGTGCCTGGTTCCATCTTGTTTCCCAGGTCTCTTTTTAAAGTTGCTTTCACTAGAGGACATGCCTGACCATTATATCTGAAATATCTCCTCCACCCCACTTGTCCCCTATCACATCCTCTTGGTTCTTGCCTGGTAATTTTCACAGCCTATAATTATCTTTTATTTACTGTTTGCTTATTTATGGCTGGCCACCCCCACAAGGGTGCAAGCTGCAAAAAAGGCAGATGCCCAATAGATGTATTGCTTATCTTTGCTTGGTTTCCTCCCAACCCCGACGCTTGAGGCAAGGATTCAAGTCCAAGGGGCATATTTGGGAGGCAAAGGAAGTGAAGTCAGGAGGTGGGAGGGAGACCAGGAAGGGAAAGCAGCCACTGAAGGGCTGTGATAAGAAGTTATCATTGACTAGGGGGCTCATGAACAACAGGAGCTGATTTTTCACAGTTCCAGATGCCAGAAGTCTGAAATCAGGGTACCATCCTGATCAGGTTCTGGTGAGAGCCCCCTTCCTGGCCGCAGATGGTCTATGTCTCCTTGTGTCTCTCGTGGAATAAATGCGGAATGGGGAAGGGAGCCCACCGAGGTCTTTTTTTATAAGGATGCTAATTCCATTCATGAAGCTTCTACCCTCATCACCATAATCACCTCCCAAAGCCCTCAAATACCATTACAGCAGAAATTAATTTTTAACATATCAAGTTGTGGGGATACAAATCTTCAGTTGATCGCTGGTGTGTTACCAAGTGAATTACCATTGGGTCTCTGGGATGTGATCCCTCTGGGAAACTCCTGGAAACAGTGAAGAGCACAAAACTCAGACTTGCCATAGCTGAGGGGTGGCAGAGCCCTGGTCATTGCCCGCCAGCTCCCATGAATCATTGAGGGCTGTTCCCAGGGAGCAGGAAGTCTCCTTGTAAGCACATAAGAAACAGATTATGTACCAGAAGTAATTGTCTTTGGAGAGCTTTGTAGGAAAGAGACAATGTGGTTAATCTGAGAACATACTACAACATAAGGGTGGGGGTAAGACACGTGGGTGAGGGCAACTGGGCATTATGGATAAGAGTCATGTGAAAATAAGGGGCTGGCCTAAAGGGCCATGGGAGAAAAACAAGTGGATGCTTTACTCAATCAAAAGGGTGAAAGGGTCAGCATGCCATAGTTTTAAAATTGAGGTGACAGTTACATACAATGGAGTACACGTGTATTAATGGCACAACCCAGTTTGTAACTCTGTTTACATCCATATAGCCACAACCCAGATCAAGACATAAGCTGTTTCCATGCTGCCAGAAAGTTCTGTCATGCCCCTTTCCAGTCCTCCTCCTTATCCTCAAGAAATCACTCTTCTGACTTTTGTCTCCAAAAAATAAATTTTAAAGTAACATATTTTTAATGGGTAGAAGGAATAAATGCTTGTTGTAGAACATTCATACAATGACAAAGGTACTAAATGCAATAAGTTAACTCACCTGTAATCCTATAGTGCAGAAGTAGCCACCTTGAACATTTTCATCTGTTTCTTGTTGTCTTTATTCATTTTTTATTTTAACTTGAGCCCATATCGTATATTCCATTTTATATTCTGATTTTTAAACCAATCATCAGGTCACAAACGTTTCCAGGTTAATTACAAAGTCTTTGTAAATAAGCATCATTTTACATGGCTTTAAATATTCCATTGAGGATTTTAGCAAAAAGTATTGACCAGTTCCATACATGTTGGTGATTTTAGTTTGTTTTTTTCCCCCACTGCTTTGCGGTAATGAATGCCTTTTTCCATAAAGTTGTCTGGCTCTCAGATCGTTCTCTTAGAATGGGTGTGGAGGTACAGAGTTAAAAGAATACATATATTCAAACTCCTGTTATGTACAGACAGTCCCCTAGTTACCATGGTTCACCTTGCGATTTTTCAACTTTACAATGGTGTGAAAGTGATATGCATTCAGTAGAAACTGTCCTTGGAATTTTGAATGTGGATCTTTCCCGGGGCTAGAGATAGGCAGTCTGGTCTTCCCTCGTGATCCTGGGTAATGGCAGCAGCCACAGCCCCCAGCCAACCACAATCACGAGAGTAAGTGACCGATACGCTGACAACCACTGCAATTTGTCACTTTCAGTACAGTACTCAATAAATTACATGAGCTATTCAATACTTTATTGTAAAATAGGCTTTGTATTGGATGACTTGGCCCAACTCTAGGCTAACGTAAGTGATATGAGCATATTTAAGGTGGGCGAGGCTAAGCTATGATGTTCGGTAGGTTAGGGGTATGAAATGCATTTTCAACTTATGATATTTTCAACTGACTATGGGTTTATCAGGATATAACCTCACTGTAAGTTGAGAAAGATCTGTATCTTCAGAGAGCGTTCCAGAACAGATTGATTTACATTCCTACATCTGGGTACCCAAAGGGTGCCCATTAGGCATCCTGCTCACCAGCATTAAAGACCATTGTTTTTTTTGTTTTGTTTTTTTGTTTTTGAAACTTGAACTACTATCTGGAAAAACTCAGAGAAGCTCTCCAAAGAACAGTTGTATTCAGTGCCACTCCAAAGAACAATGGTAGCTTATTTTCCCTCTCCTATTCTAGAATACTGAGATATTCTGAATAGGTGACCTCAGAAATCACTTTGGTTCAACATCTGGAGCCATCAGTGAGCAATGCATAGGGAGGACAGACAAGGGACATTTGTGGGCTGCCTTGGAGCAGGGTCACAGATGGCCTCCCGTTACATAACCTCCTTCAGAAGAGTACATTCTGTTCACCTCTCATTTCATCATGGGCATGGGAAGGAAGAAGTTGACAGGCCCAGTCTGTGACTTGCACAGCTTCAGAGGGTGCCTTTGTGAGGGTGGGATGGCGTGAGAGCTGATAATTACAGTGCAGGGCACAGCTGAGAGGCATAATGATCAGGGCCAACCTAACATTTAGGTCAGACTGGATAATGGCCTTTGAAGGCATGTTCTGCTATTTAAAATCACCCTCCCATCTCCAAGAAATCCGGCCTTTTGCGCTGGAATAAAAGGCCAGGGTGTGTGTGCATGCTCTGTATAGGGCACTTCCAAATTTGTTTCTAGGAAAGCTCCTCCAATGAAAATTCTTTACCATGAGCAGGAAAACTCAATTCCCGTAGACTTTCTAAAAGCCCAAGAAAGTAAATCCAATGATGGTTCTGCCCGGGAGCAAGAGCTTCATGCGAATGGATGGTCTCCTTCTAAACCCACTTTGGAAATACTGATTCCTTGCCTAAGTTTAGACACCTGTTGGGCCTGTGCCTACTGACTGTGGTCTCCCTGCCAGGTTCCCCTCTAAGTGCCTTTGCATCACATGACGGTCACCATCACTCAGTAGTTTTTGTACATCTGTTTTCACATCTATCATACGTAAAATCATGGCTGCACAGTGGTTTTTGTTGTGAATATGCATGTGTATGTTTTGCAGGATGCATTATTAGGCACTGTAATATTTATCCACAAGAGTTAATGTCATTTCTGTGACAGTCTTTCGCTACCTAAGAAAAAAAAGGAAGAAGAAAAGAGTTTTGTGATAAACAGTACACGGCTGGTGAGGTTACGCACTCTGAGTTTCCTGAACCCAGACATTCTTGGTTCTTTTGTGTTTATTCTGTGACTGGCTGTTTAAAATACATGCCCACCGCCCCCACCCCCCAAAAGAAAATGACTGCAATTTCCATGGAGATGAGACTGGGACTAAAAAGGCAAATGCCTGGATGCTGGATACTCCAGGTCGCCTGGATCTACGAACAGGTGCAGCATCCATAGTGGGCTTGGCAGGTGCTCCTTCTCTCCCACCAGTCCCATGTCGCTGAGCTAGCTGCCCCCCCCTCCCCCCCGCCACAGTCATGTCATGAGTCCAGGGCCTGGGCTCCAAGCTCTCCATACATCTTGTTCATTTCTCCTCGAGTTCCTGACATCTTCTCGTGACCCTGAACGTGGAGGGTGCAAGTCTGCAGTACATCGGGAACCCCAAACCACCCCCTCTAGACTTGGGAACCTTCCTGTCTGACTCCACCAATCCAAAACAAATCCTTTCGCTCTTCTGACCCTGTTTTGTTTGCCTCACTGAAGTCATAGCACCAAAATAGATTTTCAGTTTTTATAAATTATGACTGACTTGTGGGCAAACACCAATTTATTCCCCCACTTTTGCCTACCTAGGGTTGAACTCAGTGCCAAGCACATAGTATGTGCTCATTAAATGTTTTTTAAAATGCTATTAAATGTTATTGGAAATCTGACTTCTAGTTTATATAAATAATAATCTTTATAAGGAGCACTTACTATGTATTAGGCACTAATCTAACTGTGTCTTTTATACTTACTAAGTCCTACTGGTCTGGGAGGTGATATTATTGCCCTCCATTTTACAAATGAGGAAATAGAGGCCTAGAGAGGTGCAGCAACTTGCCCAAAGTCACATAAATGGGAGGTGGGGGAGTCAGGATTTTAGTCCAAGTCCTCTGGCTTCGAGTACAGTCCATGACTTTATCCTATTTTATATCATCCCTTGAATAACCACATGGCACTGTGAATTAAGACCAAAAGGTTCAGTCATAGGAGATGGGTAGTAATCAAATGGTTTAAACTTGTAAGAATAACACTCCCTTTCCACTACCACTAATATTTATGCTAATGTAGTTTCATTCATTTGTTCCTTTGCTCCATCTACAAATATTTATTGACTGATGACTATGTTGCAGAGACACTTTTAGGAATTAGCTTTCAGTAATGAACAGAAAAGGATACAGCCCGTTATCTCCAAAACCTTAGCATCTAAATTCATTTCAATTTAACTGTCCTTCAACAAACATCTCCAGAGAATCTCAGGATTATGGTAGGTTCTGGAGAAATAAGAAGGAGTCAGGAAGAGTCTGAGATCCTTCAAGAACTCCTCTGTGATAAGGGAGACAGACACAACTGCCATAATTAAAGTGAGAAGGAGTGAAAAAGAACAGAAACCCAATGTGGGAGACACTGAGTCCAACTCCAGTCCTCTCCAGAAGGCTTCCTGGAGGAGACACAGCTGCACATGAATCTTGAGAGAATCTCATGTGACAACCAGGTGAAACGTGTTGGGACAGCTGCAGCAAGACAAGCAGTCTGATGTTTCTAGAGCCAAGTGAAAAGAAGTGACCAGAGATAAGGCTGGAGAACATGGGACACAGGCAAGAGAACATGCTGGAGAGATGAAGAAAGTGTTTCCAGAAGACCTACGAGAACTTCCATTTTCTATATCCTGTTTAACAGCATTGAAAAGGAAACAAACTGGTCTTCGTGAGGATGATGGAAGCTTCTTTGTCAGATGGCTGTGTGTAGCATAGAACCTCAGAAGATAGCTATCATATGGATGATCACTGCTTCTCCAGGCCGAGAAGGACTTCACATAAGTCACTAGACTTCCAGGCTGGACTCCTACTTCATCTGAAAAGAAAACTGCCCTTAAACAAAGCGGATATTCAGATTACCTCATAAGCGACAGAAAATAATGTCAAGGGGGAGAAAAATGAATAAAGACGGACCTGAGAAAACTAATGAAGGGGCATTAGTGGGTGGTTTATGATGCACAGCCTTTTGTTAATGCTAAGCTTTCCCAGGTGGGTTATATAAGTCACAGAACAAGGCGATGGATGGAAGTTTTATTTTCTCTTGTTGGAAGCAACGAGCTCCTGTAAACTAAATAAAAGTGTAGGGGCTTGGGAACATGGAGAGTTGATTTACCAGGGCATAAAATTAATCGTTGGGATTATGTTCCACCATATAGCAACAAAAACAACCACTGCCATTTCTGATGATTTGCTACTTCAGAGATTATCACGACCTTTCACGATGCATTATTACATGTGATTTTTATCTCATCTTTGGGGGTGGAGAATTATATCACCCCCATTTTACAGACAGTGGAGAATGAGATGGACGAGTCTTGTTCAAGGTCTTTCAGCCAGTAAGGAGCCAAACTGGAATTCAAACTCGGGTGCACTGACTTTAAAATGAGTTCATTTTGCCCGTATAACACCTTCCCCAGCACGCCCCCTCTGAGCAAACATCTTCTGCAGAACATTAGTTAGGACTCCTCCATTCTCCTTGTCCCAGAGTCACATTTTAACCATCAACCTTGATAACATCTCTTTCGCACAGTTGAAGTTCATACATTTGGAGTAGCTGAAATTCCAGTAACATTATTTTCTACTTCTCTCCGGTGAGCTTCCCCAGAAGAAATGCCTTGTTATCTCGAAAGAAAAAATGTAATGAAAAGTCTTCTTATGAGCAGCCCTTAGTACTGTCTGTTCTTGCCTTTGGGTGAGTTATGATTCTCAAGTAGCAGAGCTGACTCTCAAAACTGGAGGCGAGTAGTGTAAATGCTGCTGTCCAACCTAGTTTGATTTTATTTACAGAATGTGTTGTTTTGAGCCATTTATTTTGTTCAGTCTTAACTTCAGATTTTGAAATAGTTATAGATTCCCTGGAAATTGCAAAAATAGTAGAGGTCCGCATACCCTTCCCCCAGCTTACCCCCATGGGAACACCTAATATCACCACAGAGTACAACATCACCACGGAGTGTTTTAATGTTCTTGTTTTTCTGATTTAGTTACTAAAACTAAAACAAAACAAGCAGGCAAACATCAGCAACAAACCTACGAGATCCAGCATAAAAGTTAGAATTTCAGTCTTAGAGATTGGAAGACCCAGCAATGTGCCCCTGCATGGGTGCTATTGGTGACCAGTTAGTGGTTGTCCGTGTTAACCGACAAGCACCCTCCTGGTCTATGAATCTCCATTCGGTTGCATTCCCTGCCTGGCCTCTGGAGGCAGTGGAGTTTTAAGTGTATTCTTCAGAAGGGGAACTTTGAAATGACCTCGGGGTAAGTCTCCAGCACCTCCTTGAAGGCATGGAATTATATGGCTTCCCACCCACCCATAGCTGCTTCACACAGAACATCTTTGAAATCAGAGTTCTTAAGTTGGGGTCCACAGATCCCTACTGTTAAGATGTGATGATCTGAGGAACTTTGGAAAGTACAGGACATTTTTGTATCCCTATTATCCTAACAAGTGTAAGCATTTTCAGTTTAGAAGGATGTTCTTGGTGCTTGCATTTCCTCCTCCATGATTTAGCTCATGCCTGCTCTACGGACAGAAATGGGGTTCCAGGCACACCTCACACATTTTCTTATTCAACTGCTTTTATCTTGCCTTATGTCACCGCGAAATAAGATTTATTCCTTATCTACCATCCCTTGTTTCTCTCCACTCCCTTCCCACTCCCGACCACTTGATCTAATTATTTCTGTTGGGAGTTGGATTGATCCGAGGACTTGGAACATGCCTGTACCCCTTCTTTAGACAAAACGTACACAGATTTTAGGTTAATGGAAAAGGCACTTGGAAAGGAAATGCAAAGCAGAAGAAGGGAGACTGTTAATGGAATCACTAGGGGTCATGTGAGCAGATAGCCAGTCTTGACATTTTGAAATCTGGACGTCTTGTAGTTGCTATGCTTTAGGGCCAGACAATGTCAAAGACTTCCTTTCTCCTTCTCCTACAATAAAAGGACTTAAACTCTATCCCTGATCCCCAGTCCAGCAGGAAACTGGATAGATGCAATCAAATGACTGACAGGTCTCCCCTAAAGCCAGAGAGAAGAGAGGGGCATGCAGGGAAAATTAAAGGCATTAAGGAGATAAGGGTGCCAGAGATTGGAAATGGAAAATAGAGGAGATATAAAGGGGAGAGACTTCTTTCTAAGGAAAGGAAGCCCCAAGAATCTAAAATGACCCCCCCACACACACATACACACTATTAAAAAGCCATCTGTACATTCATAGATTTGGTGGGGCATTTGCGGGGTAAGAGTAAGACTGAGGATTTACCAGGTTCCCCCTCCTCCAATAAGTATATAAGACCTGATCCGCCCAGAATACACATCCTCCTCCATTGTGCCTGCCTAAGTATTAACTCAGCCCCTTAACAGCATTTCATGTAATCACAGCCCCAGCTGCCCATGCTGGTAAATCGCTGAGATCACTGCCCTTCTAATGGAAAGTTTGGAAGGTCAAAAGAAGCAGAGTTGGCTCCCAACTGGGCTTTTGAGAGCTGACCTTTTATTTCCTCCATGGCTGTGCTGCAGACACAAGTCCTCATTTCCCAAGAAGGTCCCTGTAATTGGGCTGAACACAATGGCAGTGGCGCAGACGCTTGGGGAGGTGGCGACTCAGACTGAAATTCAAGGAATTCAAAATTTGAGAGCTCGTGGGGCCACCAAAAGCTATTGGGTCCGGTTTCGTGCCTTCCGGTTTCAACCATTCTCTTATTAGGGTGTAACAAGTCCTCCCCCCTCGGCCCCCATGTTCCAGACATACCATGCCTGAAAGACAGGCTTTCCTGAGTAGACCATTCTAGCCTCATTTTAGGTCACCTTTCAAGTGTTTCCTTTGTCCAATAAAAAAGGTCTCAAGAACTGTGCCTACATTGCCTTTGCTTTCTTTTTAAGGTCAGCTCTTCTTGTATTCTCATTATCCAAGATGGAAGTCATGGAGGGCACCTCATTTTGCGAAGGAACACAGACAATAATTAAGTTGCCACATAGCCTTTTCCTTTCTGGGCTAATTCCAATTATTTTTAACCTTTTCATATGGACCCCTTTTTCTGACCTTTTAATGAATTTTCGCTGCTTACCTCTCTTGGGTCCTTCACAGTTTTGCCAAAACTTGTCAACAAGAATCATGAAATGATTACTGTTTCACCTCCTGGTTGCAATAGCAGACTCCTGTTTTTGAGAAACAGTCAATAAGAATTCTATGCCTAATTTTCAGCTCCCTGTCTGCAGTGATGTTCCCACCAAGTACATGAGTTCTGCTGTCTTCTTTCTCAGCTTAATGTTGTACCTATAAAATAATATGATTACTTCAGGTATTTTCAAGTAGTTCCTGAGGCCTCACTAAGCATATAAGAGTGCACGACTAGGTACTGTAACTGATAGAAAATGGGCAGGTATTGTCAGATCCTTGTAATATAAGCACCCCAATGATGGGCATGTGGAAGAGATTACACTTTGAGTAACTATTATGCGCCCGTTACGTGTTTAATCTCTTTATCGACCTAGAATCTCTTCAAAATGGATGATGTCATTGCTGCTTTACAGAGGAGCAAACCAAGATTCAGAGAATTTTAGTGACTTGCACAAATTTTTGCAGTAGTTAATTGAGTGGTAGAAAAGTCCTATAAACCCAGGATGGTCTTACCCTAAAGTAAATACTTGGAGTTTTCAGGGCTTTGGCAGTTTTTGCTCTGTTCATGTTTATGACCTTGGATCCCTTCCCCTCCAAGTCAAGGGTCACCTTGAAAAGACCAAGCTGATATTAGTAACTTATGTATGATAAGTGCTGTTATCCTCAAGAATCCAATGGGACATTCACAGAGGGGATGATTAAACCCTATCAGGATCTTCCCTAATGGAATTGCCATGACCCTGTTCTTTATGGTTCAAGGGACTCTACAGAATGAAGAGTAAGTGCATGGAGCCTGGGACCGGGCTGGTTTTCATCCCAGTTGCCCACCTACTGACTGTGCAGCCTTGGGAAAAAGGTTCTACCTCTCTCTGTTTCCATTTTTTTATCTGTAGAATAGAAATATAGATAATGCTCATGTCCTCGTTGCACTGTTGGGTGCATTAATACATTAAAGTGGATAGAGCTGAGCCTGAAAAAGATTAAACGCTGAGTAATTAGTATCCATCTCTGAAATCTCTCCTCCGCAGGGTGTGGCAGCAGCCTTCAATGTCCATCTTTTCTGGAGCCATGCTTTCAAGACGGTAACCATGGTAAAAGGCTTCTCTAGATGTTTCCATGACATTTTTTTGTTGTTCCTTTAAGCAAAAACTTGCAAATCTCTTTTGAAAAGCAAATATATCTAATTTTTCCAGGCCAAAGAGAATCTAGGTTTCTATCAGAGCATAAAGGGCTTTAAAACAAGGATATGGGGGATTAGACAGGATGTTCTAAAGCAATTAACTACACAAATGGAAGAGACAAAATCAAATCTATCTGAAATACAAGGTCTTTATGTTTAAGGTAACTGCGGCAGCTTCAGCAGGAATAGGAAATGGGAGAGAATTCTAAAGTGTCCTTGCTCACCTGAGCAGTTTATTTTTTTTTCTATGTCCTTGAACATAAAAATCTATATTGAAGTAAAAAATATATATATATATATGGGACAGGACACCAATCTCCCAATTTATTTCCCTATTGAGTTTCCTTCTTAACAGCACCCTAAGGAAAAATGACAATATTCAAATGTTTAAAAATAAACCATTTTGCTTGAACTATCAGGAGCTGTGGGGTGAACTAATTTTTGTTTGTTCTCACATTTTGCCAAGGTTAAGTCCACCAAAAATAATTTAAGTACTGCCTTTCTCCAGTTATACTCCAGTAAACTTGAATTTTTTCAATGTTTATTCATTTATTTTTGAGAGAGAGAGAGCGCACAGTGGGGGAGGCACAGAGACAGAGGGGGAGACACAGAATCCCAAGCAGGCTCTGACCTGTCAGCACAGAGCCCCATGCAGGGCTCGAACTCACGAAACCTGGGACCATGACCTGAGACGAAGTCAGATGCTTAACCGACTAAGCCACCCAGCCACCCTCAAATTATTATTATTTTTTGAATCCTCTGCGAATGGACGTCATTTTCCACCAACTTGGGCTCAATCACGCACAATTTTCTGCCATTTCCCGCAACATACTTTACCATCATTTGCCTGATGGTTTGTGTGTTTGTCTTGTCTTTTCCACCATTGTTCAGATTCTTTGAGGGGTGTGTTCTTGCTGAACCCCTCGGAAGCCCCTGTAGCTCCAAATACTCCTATAGTTTTCTCACTACGTGTGCTGAAGACACCAACTCAGGGAAGTTGTGCATGAATCCTCTCAGGCAATGCGTGTTGTTAAAATAATAGGAGTTTTACTACGAGAAAAAAACAAAACAAAACCTGGGCACATCTTGAAAGCTGTTGTTTTCATTAATTAGCATAATGGATCAAGTAAATAGGGAAGAAATTATGTTTGAAAAAGAACAGATTACCTACAGGGCTGAAATCTTGTCACACGATAGGTTTGCAGTGTTAGCGCATTTTTCATTTTAGAGAGGGCTTATTCATTAAGCTTAGAGGCATTCTCTGTTCACAGTATATTCTGAAAAGCACCAGTCTCTTTCCAAACAAAGGGGAATCCCACAACTTTGTAATAAGGAGACTGGCTAGTAGGCTGGCTGAATGTAACTGAGAGCCTTAGCTGAAGTTCTGCTAAAAACCTGGAACACTGATCCCAGACATTCATTCATTCATTCCTCATTCCATTGAGAATTATTGAGCACTTACTATGAACCAAGTGTGGCTTGTTGAACACAGTGAGGTCACCAAGCTGACGAAAAAGGCAGGCAATAGATGGTCTAGACCCAAAGCACACAGAGGCTGTCTATCCTGGGGATATGAGGTTAAATCCGGTGGGTCAACCCTTCCTCCATGCTTGGCTCAGTTTTTACCTTCTCTGTGAATCCATCCACCTATTTCCCCCTGCATTCCCAAAATGTTTACTCAAAACTTCCATTTTCCTGTATTTCCTTTGTGTGATATTATTATTACCTTGGATTCAGTCAAACACAGTGGTAAGAATATGAACTTTTAGAGTCAGACTGAGATTTGCATTCTAGCTTCAACCCTTTATTGTTTTATGTCTTCAAACACAGAACTAACTTAACCCCCCTGGACCTCAGCTTCTTCATCTGTGAAACAGGCATAATAAAAGTTTGCCCCGAGATAAAACAAATGCCCTCTGTTGCACACGCATAGAAATGATAGCTATTGTAACTACTACGTGCAGCACTAACTGAATTTTTCTAAGTAGTTTCGGTCATATTCACTCATCTAGTTCTCACAATAATCCCATGAAGTAGGCACTTCTGTTATTTCAGATTAGAAAACAGAAGCGGAGAGGTTAAGGAGCTCTCTCAATGTTACACAGTCAGTTAAATGTTGGGTCTGAGTTTTGGATTGAGGTATATGGCCTCCAGGCTTTCAGAGCTTACCACTCTGCTATCCTGATTTTTGTAAAAGAGCACCATAGGTGTTAGTAAGTGGTAGCTCTTTTCCTTAAAATAAACACAATTTTTATGATCTTTTCCCACCACTGTGTTCATAACATCTTGCCACGTCTATTTATCCATCTTCCACCTTCTGTGCTCTGCATATAGTAGGTCCACAACATTTGTTCATCGAATTGGATTGAAATGCCTTCCCTAAAAACAAAAGAAAGCAAAAGAAAACAAAAAAACCCTAAGGGATATATAGTGTTAAATGATAATTCTGTCCTTTTTTTTTTTTCCCGATAAGTGTTTTTTCCAGGACCCTAGACACTAGTGCAAAATGCAAATTTTTGAACACTTTAGAATGTCACCCTCCATTCCAATGATTTCACAGCTTTTCAGTTTCCAGTTCTTTTCTTCCTCTCTCAATCCCTCCCCATAAGCCATTCTTAGAAAATAATTCTCACCTTCCATCCAAGATTTGCAACTTGTATTTATTTGCCACCTTGCAAACAGTCATCTGCCCACTGGCTCAGGGGAATGGCCCACTATGCTAAGAGGTTTAAAAAGAGTACAGATTGTTACAGAACCA
Organism: Felis catus; assembly: GCF_018350175.1. NCBI lineage: Eukaryota > Metazoa > Chordata > Mammalia > Carnivora > Felidae > Felis > Felis catus. Next base: position 30,086,002 of record NC_058383.1, read on the forward strand.
GGCTGGAACGCTGGCAGAAAAACCAAGCGGCACTCAGAGATTTTGGTGGATTGGAAATTTATTTAACACCGGTGGGCTCAGAGAAGACCCTTTCTCCAAAGATCTGAGCACCAAATACAAGTGGGAAGGGTAATTTTTCGTTGTCGGCTTCATTATCTGTGGGGGTTTTCACGTGCGTGGCAAACGGGGCAAGAAGAACCTGGAGGAGGGGTCTCTAAGCTAGAGACCAGAGCTTGTTTTAGTCCCCTCGGCCATCTTTGGCATACTTTATTTATTTCTCCAACATTCCCCCCCTTGATGCCTTTTAAAAAAACTTTTAGTAGGCATCACCTTTCAGCCCTACAGGTTGGTACTCTCGGAAGGCTAAGATATGTGCGGTAGTTTGGCGAGCAACAGCGTTTTCAATAAAACATACCATGGCATTCAGTATACAGGGGCTGATGGATACAAGTAAAATTATGGAGGAAGGGTCTCGCCAGGGCAGAAGCCAGGATGCCCAATCCGTGAGATCCCATCCTTTGCATTGATTGATACTTTCCTGTTGTCTACGTTGAATGCTTTCCTTGAGTTCCTTAATCTTAGTTGTAACTATTCTTGACAGGTTTATGAAATAGGAACATCCCTCCCACAGAAAGATGCAAGTCCCTCCTTTTTCTGAAGTGAGGGGGTCAAGGGCTTGCCTATTTTGGAGGGTCACTGCTGCCATATAGTTTATTTGGCCTTGTAAGGTTACCAGAGAATCTGCCACCTGTTCCATGTCTTTACTGAGCTCTTGAGATAGTCTATGGTATGGTCCTACAGATGAACCTATGCCTCTTATTCCTGTTCCTATTCCTGTTGCAATTCCTGCTCCTATCAGAACAGGTAGCAGGACTGCCTGTTTAGCCTGGGACTTGGGGCTAAAGGCTGTTGGGAACTGATCTTCAGTATATACGGACATCTCTGGGGTTAGGAAGATGGACTAAAGTATCTGAGTCCAGTTGGCCTCTAAGCATTGGTAGGCCAAATTAGAACACAGAACACCCCAGGGGTTGAACATAGGGTTGTGTTCCTCCTTAAGATTATATTTCTTCTGCATAGAGAGGTACTGTTCATACCTTCAGCAACTGTACAGATTAGATTGTCAGCATTTGTGAGACGGACCCCAGTGGCCAGGGCTCCAATTAAGACAGAGGTGTTGGTTTTGAGATTTTCAGGAGCTTCTCAGGTCAAAGGGATGGGAGTGGCTAAGAAAGCCCTCCAGCTGAGGGGCAAGCACATCCACCAGGTTTGGGTGTGATTATCTGTTTTATGGAAGACTTGTAGAGTAGTGTTGGCTCAACGCTGGAGTGGGAAATTGGTAAACATCTGATTGAGGGCTGAAAGGTTCAAACCCTGGTAGGCTGCCGGGGGAGTAGTCACCTTTATGGCTTGTATTACCCTATCCTGGATATCCTTTATAAATTTTTCGAGGGCCCTGTCTTGCAACCCTACCCTGTCTGAGATACCCCATTGAGGAAGGTAAGTGTAGCAAGCTCGCTTCCCTCTCTGGAGGCCCTTCTTGTGACATGGGTTCCTGATATTTTGGGTTATCTCTACGGTCCAATACTTAGTCCTTGGGGCATCAGGTGACTGACAGAGAGTGGGTGTTTTTCCCTTGTAGCCATCTTTGTGGAGGGAGGTGAAGGCGCTGAATGCCCTTGACCCCCTTATTGTCATATAACAATCCTGGGGGGAAGCGGCAGTTGTGAGGGTGAGAGAGGTTACCATAATATACAGGCAATATTTAATGGCCCTCCCATCCAGAGGAGGTATGTGAGACCCAACATGCATCTTTTGTCCCATGTCCAGCTTGTTGGTGCCATCTCTATCAGTCCAACAGTGAGAAGTAAGATCAGGGCTATGACACCAGTAAGGGGCAAGGGCTGGCAGAGTTGCATCAAAACCCCTGGGCTAGGTTCACGCATTGATTCCTCAAGCTTCTGCTGTGTGCAGGCCAGCCAGCCAGCTTCCGGGGTGTGGCTGGAGCAGGGACGGAGGTCTCAGGGGCCAGTGTCCCTTTTGAGGGTCAATTTAAGTGGGTTGACTGGATCCGGATCACTTTGCCAGGTTGCAGGTTCTTCTGAGTTGACCTTCTTAACTCTGGAGTGATGAACCCATGGGGTGATACCTGAAATTTTAAGGGCTGTAGGAGTTGTTAGAATAACAGTATGAGGCCCAGTTCACTGTGGTTTAAGATGTTCCCTCTTCCAATCTTTGACCCGCACAGAGTCTCCTGGAAGAAATGGGTGAATAGGTGTCCCCTATGGAAATTGGGGCCCTCTCTGTGGTGTATCTCTGTAACTTGTTTAGGACTGCACCCAAGGTCTGGGGCTGTTCTCTTATTCCCTTGTCTTCAGTCTGGTGTAGGTCTCCTGGGAGTTTTCCTAAGCATGGAGGGGGGGGTCGCCCATATAATAACTCAAAAGGGGAGAATCCTAGTGCCCAGGTGTGCACTGGGCATGCAAGAGGGCCAGCAGTAGTAAATCTGGCCATGGGAGATTAGTCTCTTGGTGGAACTTAACCAGGGTTTCTTTGAGGGTGCGATTCATCCGCTCTACTTTCCCTGAGCTCTGGGGTCAGTAAGCAGTGTGCAGTTTCTAGGTAATGTTGAGGGACTTTGTCAGGGTTTATATAATGTCTGCCACAAATGCAGGTCTGTTATCACTGTGTATGGTTAAGGGCAGACCAAACCGAGGCACAATCTCCCATAGAAGAGCTTTGGCCACCTTGCGACTTTGTTCTGTTCTGGTTGGGAATGCTTCGACCCATCCCAAGTATGCGCAGATGATTACAAGAAGGTACCTGAACCCTTTATTTTGTTGTATGTGAGTAAAGTCCGCCTCTAAGTCTTTGACAGGGGCGGCCCCCATCCTTTGTGTTCCAGGCGAGGGCCGTGAGGCCGACCGAGCATTGTTTTTGGCACACGTTACACACTGGTCGCTGACAGCTCGGCATAATGCCTGCAGCTGGCTGGTACAGTAGTTCTTTTTGAGGAGGGCCTCTAGTTCAGTTTTCCCTAGGTGTGTGAGTTGGTGATATTCCTTCACTAGGTGTTTTCACATAGATGACAGGACACAGATGTTCCCATTTGGCATGACCCACCATCCCTCTTTGCTTAGTGTGTCCCCTTCTGCTGAGGCCCAATTCTTTCTTCATTTGTGTACAGGGGCAGGGAGGCTTCCCTCTGGGGTGCAAGAGTCATAGTGTAGGTAGGAGCTTCGCCTGGACCACCACAGGCAGCCGGTCTGGCTGTTTTGTTGGCCAGGCAATTTCCTTGAGTTATAGGGTCATATCCTTTCTGATGTCCCTTACAGTGTAGGATAGCTACCTTGTCTGACAGCCATATGGCCTCAAGAAGCTTTAGTATTTCTTCCTTGTTTTTGATCATTTTCCCTGCAGCAGTAAGGAGGCCTCTTTCTTTATAGATGGCCCCATGTACACGCACTGTAGAGAAGGCATACCAGGAATCAGTGTAGATGTTAACTCATTTACCTTTGCTAAGGATGAGGGCTCGGGTTAAGCTCTACAGTTCAGCTCGTTGTGCTGAGCACCCTTCCAGCAAGGCCTTGGCTTCCAGAATTTTGGTGGTTGTGGTTACCACATATACTGCTCCTCGGCTGCCCTCTTGTAAATAGCTGCTCCCATCACCAAACATGGTGATCTCTGGGCTTGTTACAGCCTCGTTTTGGAGGTCCGGGTGGCTGGCATAGACTTCATCCGCTACTTTGGAAGAGTCATGGTCAGGTTCTCCCTCCTCTGTGGGAAGGAAGATGGCCAGGTTTAGTGTTCTTACTGTTTAAAGAGTGACCCTTGGGTTTTCATAGAGAAGGCCTTGGTCTTGTGTCAGCCGAGAATTGGAGAGGAAAAGATATCCTTGAGTGTTCATGAGGGACATGACCACATGTGGGACCTTAACATTAAGTGTTTGTCCCAGTGTGAGTTTGCCTCCTTGATGAACAGGACTGTGGCTGCCAGCGCTCTGAGGCATGGTGGCCATCCTGCAGCCACAGGATCAAGTTTTTTTGACAGGTAGGCCACTGGCCGTTGCCAAGGCCCCATGCTCTGAGTGAGCACTCCATGGGCTATTTTGTCCTTTTTATGTATGAAGAGGTTAAATGGCCTTTCTAAGTCAGGCAAACCCAGGGCTGGGGCTCGTCCCAGAGCCAACTTTATTTCTGTGAAAGCATCCCTTGCCTCCTCAGTCCATGCAAGGGGCTCCCAGTCTGGCCCTCCCAACAGGTCATGGAAGGGCCTTGCTATGGCTGAGAATCCGGGAATCCAAATGCGACAGAACCTTGCGGCCCCTAAAAATTCACACAAACCTCGTTTTGTTTGGGGCTGTGGCAGTGTGTTCCTTTCCAGTCCCAGTTCTCTTTTTCCTTTTGTGAGGAGGAAGCCTAAGTATTGGACCTGCTGCTGACAAATCTGTGCCTTTTTCCAAGAGGCCCGGTACCCCAAGTAGGATAGGAGCTGCAGGAGGGCCTTGGTACCTTTCTTCTTGGGTCTTCTTGAGTGTCGCTGGCAAGGAGGAGGTCGTCTACATATTGGAGGAGGACACACCCTGTGGTTTCCCTCGGAAAGTCAGCGAGGTCTGCAGCTAGTGCTTCCCCCAAAAGAGTGGGCAAGTTCTTGAAGTCTTGGGAAAGTCGTGTCCAGGTCAGCGGCATCTGGTGCCCTGTAACGGACTCAGTCCATTCAAAGGCAAACAGTGGTTGACTTTGAGGAGCCAGGCGGAGGCAGAAGAAAGCATCCTTTAGGGCGAGGCATGTAAACCATACGACTGACCCTGGAATTTGGCTGAGGAGAGTATATGGGCTCGGAACCACTGGCTGTAAGGAAACAGTCACTTTGTTAATGGCCCTCAAATCCTGTACTGGTCTGTATCCTCCTCCTGGTTTCTTGACTGGCAAGAGCAGGGTATTCCAAGCCAATTGGCCCTCAGTTAGAATACCTGCTTCTCTGAGCTTGGTCAGGTGCTCTTGTATACCCATTCTAGCCTTGAGTGGAAGGGGGTATTACCTTTGTCTCTGAGGTTGGGCTCCAGGGATCAGGTCAACAATGATGGGGTCCTGACTCCAAGCTAGTCCAGGTGGGTTATCTTCAGCCCATACAGAGGGGAATGTAAGCCTGAATTCTGAGGGGCTACAGGGTAGGGCCTGTACTCAGAATAGTCTCCACTGGCAGGGTAATTGCCCTTGGCAGGGTAATTGCCAAGACCAGGGTTTCCTCCTACCTTGGGTTTAATTGGAGTCTAGTGTGTCCAGTGGGTTCAAAAGTTATCTGGGGCCCAAGCTTGTAGAGCAGACCCTGGCCCAGGAGAGGAATTGGGTAGTCAGGCAAGTAAGTCACTCATGCTGGACCTTGTGACTCCCAAGTTCACACTGTTGAGCTTGACAGAGGGCTTTTGCATCGCCTGTGTCCCAGTAGCCCCAAGTATGGTTATCATCTTTTGGCTGAAGTGTGCCACCAGGGAAGAAACAACCGAGTGTTCAGCCCCAGTGTCAACCATGAAAGTTATTGTTCAGCCCCCTACTTTCATTTTGACTGTGGTCTCATGGGGGTCAAGAGAAAGGGCCCTGTCCCCCTCAGTCTGATTCTATTCCAGCCAGACCAACGAGGTTCTTCGCATCGAAGTTCCTCCCAATATTGGCTGGGTTTTGAGGGCCCCTTCTGATTCGGACATTCATTCTTCCAGTGTCCCTTCTCTTTGCACTATTGGTCCTTTGCTAAGGGGGCTCTGTGCCTCCCCCCTTTTGGTGATTGGGGTCTTCCTATCTTTGCAGTGTCTGTTTCTTTTAGTGCTGCTGCGAGAAGGGTGCCTTTCTTTTTTAGTCTTTGCTTCTCTTTCAGCTTCATCTTCTCTGTTCATGAAAATTTTACTGGTGACCTCTATCAGCTGAGTGATATTCATCCTGGTAAAGCCCTCCACCTTCCAGAGTTTTCTTCTGATATCTGGGGCAGCCTGTGCCACAAAAGAGGTATTCACCATTTGTTGATGACTTTCTGGTGCCTTGGAGTCAACCGGGGTGTATACATGGTATACTTCACATAATCTTTCATAGTAGTATCCGGGAGACTCCCCAGGGTGCTATGTGACTGACGGTATTTTAGTCATGTTTGTGGGCTTTTGGGCTCCAGCTCTGATTCCCTGAAGGAGGACTTCCTTGTATCATCGGATGTGGGCTTATCCTTCTTCTGTGGTGAAATCCGATGTTAGACATTCTTCAGGCATGGCAGCTTGAGCCCAGATAGCAGGGTCATTGATCCCAGATGTGCGTGATCTTCTAGGTACTGTCGTGTTTCTCTCGTTCTTCTTCTTTCTTCTGTATTAAATGGAGTATGGAGTAACTGTTGACAATCTTCCCAAGTTGGTCAGTGGGTCTGGAAGAGGGACTCCATCAAGTCGACCATTGCTTGTGGCTTTTCAGAGTATGATGGAGTGTTGTGTTTCCAATTGAGGAGGTTAGTTGTAGAGAAAGGTTGATAATACATCATGGAATGGCTGGGCTGGACTGTTCGATCCTAATTCTGTCTTTCAGGCTCTCTTGTCTCCCTTGTAGGTACTTGGAGAGCATTAAGTCTGGGTCTGGGGTGCAATCTGGCTGCTGGCCCCTGTGGGGAGGAGGTTCTCTGGGTCCGAGAGGGGAGGAGAGGAGATGGGCAGTGGCAGGAGTGGTGGAGAGACAGACGGGGGAGGAGTTTCAAGCTCAGGGTCAGCAGGGAGGGAGCCTGTTGAGTCATAAGGAGGCAGAAAGATGGGATCTTCTTCAGGGTCTCCTGCAAACACTAGGGGAGCAGTGGGTTGCTTCTTTGGCTCCCTGGGTGAGTCCCTGGATAAAGCAGCTAAAACCTTTGCCTGGCTCTGCTTGCTATGGATGAATTACACCCAAGGCAGAAGATTTCGGGCAATTTGAAGCCAGGAGTCAATGTATGGAAATGATCAGGGTGACCTGGGTTCCCAGTGACTATTAGCCAAACCCGCTGCACTATTTGAGCATCTAATGTCCCTTCTGGGGGCCATCCTACATTGAATATGGGCCATTCTAGTTCACAAAAGGTCCTTACCTTCCCGGGTGTCATTTTTCACCCCATAATCACCTGAAAATTCCTTTTTAAAATTTTTGAGCATGACCTCTAAAATCTTAGGCTTACTCTGTTCTGATCCCATTATTAATTCCTTTCTCGTGTTCGGTGTCACAGAGACAGACAAAGTGAAGGTATCCCCTCGGATGAGAAGACCAATCAGATACTCCACTGGTTGCATTCCCAAGGGAAACTTTAGGTGAGGCCTGGCCATAGTGGATTCAGCTTTGTGACTTGCAATCAGAGTCTGATCTGATGCTGCCCTGGACCTTATGCTTTTACCACGACTCAGGAGAGCCCACTCAGACTCCATAGACTTTTGGGGACCTTAAAGGTGCTCATCCGTGGAGCCACAAACTTGAACTCACCTGGCAAGCCTGGCTGAGCCGCACATTCTCACACACATACACATACACACACATGCACACACACACACACACACACACACACACACACACAAACACACCAGAGGCTATTACATTCCCTCCTGCGAAATTTTCTACCTGTGAGACCACTAAGGTCTCCGGAGACTGATCAGGTCCCCCTTCCACCCTTTTGGGTGGGCCTGACTACTTTAGGGCCCTGGCCTTAGTGGTTCCGATGTTGGGTCCAGGCCCTCACCTACCAGGTCTCTTTGAGTCCATCAGCAACAACAGAGCAGGGCTGGCCCAAGGTGACCGAATAGGAGACTGCCAAAATTCAGGCAGGGCGCACCTTCTCTCTGGCGATTTCTTGCTCAGTCACCACTTCACCGTTCTTCCAAACCAGTGGCAACAGTGGGCCAGCACCTTTGGGTTTCCCGGTCAGGGAACCAAATATGTTACAGAACCAGGCTGGAATGCTGGTGGAAAAACCAAGCAGCACTCAGAGATCTTGATGGATCAGAGATTTATTTAACACCAGTGGGTCAGAGGAGACCATTTCTCCAAAGATTTGAATGCTGAACGCAAGTGGGGAGGACAACTATAGTTGTCAGCTTCCACATCTGTGGGGGTTTTCACGCAAGAGGCAAACAGGGCAGGAAGAACCCAGAAGAGGGGTCTCTAAGCTAGAGACCAGAGCTTGTTTTAATCCCGACAGCCATCTTTGGCACAGTACTTTATTTGTTTCTCCAACAAGATGTCCTACATCTTCTGAACTTCGAAGTACAGAAAAGAGGCATAAGGGTAGACCCACTAGCTTCTTCAATTGGTCATAGAGCTTTTCATCTTTCAGAAACTATAGGATAGAAATTCATAATATGAGACTTTACAAGCCTGGGTACAACTCGAAGACAAGTTATTTTAATATTTTTGTTATTGGAATTCGGTACAGATTTCCTTGCAAGTCTTAATCCCCTCACAGGTCTTTGACCATCAACTCACTGCTAGAAGGCAGGAAGCTGAGTCAGTCCAGAACCAGTTGTTTGAGCCAACTGACTCACAGATTGACCAGTCCCTGGGAAAAATCATGCCTACCACAAAAAGGGCCATTGGACATGGTATGGAAAAAAAAAAAAAGCAGTGAAATGATTGTTTTTTTCTTCCCTTCTGGTTTCAAGCTATTGTTTTGTTGCTCAATATTCAGCCTGACAAGGCCTTGGTAAAAATAAGTCGGATGTTAGAAAATATAACTGAAGAAATTATCACATATTTGAGTTGGATGGAAATGTATAGGCAATCAACGTCAATCCTCTCCCCCAAATCAGAAATATCTTCTGGACATGCAATTCTTTTTCCTTTTTGGCATCTTCTGAGCATCTGTTTGGTTCCAGGAATTAAGAAAGGCAGTGTGGCTAAGGAAGTGAATCACCGAGCTCTTCTCCTGGAGAAGTTCCCTGTGTAGATGTGGAAAGAGGCAGGTGAAGAGGTAATTACTGTAAAATCACCATGTAGGTGTGGAAAGAGGCAGGTAAACAGGTAACTACTATAAAATCTTGGGAAGTCAAGTTCAAGATACTCAGTTCAGGCTGGGCCATCAAGATGATCTGGGCAGCCTTCCTCAGGTAGGCTGGGTGTTGATAGATGTGTAGAAATTTTCTCTTATCCAGCTGAAGAGGTTTCCCAAACAGCCTCTGCTCAATAATTTCTCATGAGGAAAACCTTCTTCCTTCTCCAGTAGTTAGCCATGTGGATACAGTTGTTGGAAAACTTCTTGAACCTAAATATGCCTCTCTTGTCCCTAGTTCTGTGTTTTGGAAAGATCCTTTCCTTTTCATAGAATCCCATCAGCTGCTTGAAGACAGCCCTTATGCCCCCTCTTGTCAAAAGAAACATCTTTTAATTACTCCTCATATAACTTAATATCTAGTTCCTTTATCTTTCTGGTCACCCTTTGTTGGTAAAAAGGGCCTGTACGAAGCACTTTTCTTACTATCTCCATCCTCACAACAAATCCTTTGAGAGACTATTTTTATCCCATTTGCGAAGGAGAAAATGAAGACTCAGAAAGTAACCCACCCAAAGGAACACACCTCGCTTTTAGCTGTGAATAATAAGGCTGCCTCCTAGATTCCCACTGATGTCATTAAAACAATTAGAGATAAAGACCTGATATACCCTTTACTACCTTTTAGCCAAGGAAAAGTATGACATAAAAAAGTAGGATGCCCTTGAGCCAATTAAGAAAATGAAGTTAAACCCCTACCTCTGACTGTGTTTGGTTTGGACCATCAAGTGGTGTTCCAAGCAGGGAGGACAGTGTTTTGGTAGAAGTGTGATATCACTGTTACGTGTAAACGGAACCCACCATCTGAAGCATGAAGCATAAGTCGCAGCTGTAATTGTGCCTGATAAATACAGCATAGCACATGCTGAGCCCCTCGTCACATCTGCCACATCCTTGCAAGCTAAGACCCCCAAAGTGTGGGACTCTGCAGGGCCCATGCCTATGTCCCTGTCTTCCTGTCTTTATGTGTTTTTATGTTTCTTCACCTCTGCCCTTTATTCTAAAAAAATGTAAAGGATTGCTCACATATTTTATGAGAAATCATACTGTAGACCATAGCATAGATGGTGCCTACCAGGGGACATTTGACAAGGTCCAGGGACATTTTTGCTAGTCATACCTGGCGGTGAGGGGGTCCGTGCTACTGGCGTCAAGTAGGTGGGGGCCAGGGATGCTATGAAACATCCTACAGTGCACAGGACAGCCCCCAACAGTGTAGAATGATCCAGCCTCCAATGTCTTTGGAGGCTGAGACACTGGCCGCAGATACATTAGCTCTTCTGTCTCATACTCTATCCACTTTCCTCTTCTCCCTTTTCCCTTCTTCCCTTTGCTTTTCTCTTTCTCATTCTTGTCCTCTCTTTCATTCAACATCTTTCCCCTTTCAGTGATGGATAAAACACATTTTTTACTCACTGAGCAAACATGATGTCTAAAAATTCAAATGGCATTAGTTGCCAGAGGCAAACAACATGGCGGCACTTAGGATTCCAGGGCTTGTTCAAGTGGGATGCCTACAAATGCTTCTTCCTCTGAGCTTTAGATCTGCTGGAGTTTGCAAACCAGTGATCCCTAATAGGCAACACTAATCTTGTGTCTTGACGGATAAGAATCCAGTTACCTGGAAAGACTCAATGTTCCCCAGTCCCAAGGATCTATCTCCTGCACTAGTCAGGCACAATACCATAAATGAACATTAGATTAATGAGGACTGTGTTAGTCTACTCGGACTGCCATAGCAAAGTGGCACAAACAACACACATTTATGTTCTTGCAGTTCCGGAAGCTGGAAGTCTGGGATCAAAGTGTCTGCAGGGTTATTTCTTCTGAGACCTTTCTCCTTGGTTTATAGATGGATGTCTTCTCGTTGTGTCCTCACACCATGCTGCTTCTGTGTTTATGTGTGTCCTAATCTCCAATTCTGTTTTATTTTCTTAGTTTGTGCGTCTTTATCAAGGTATACTTTGCACATAAACATGGTATATATTTAGGGATCACAACATCATGTTTTGATATATGAAGACATGCGAAATGACCAGCACAGTCAAGGTATTTCACACATCCATCACTTGTTCTTTTTTTATTAAAAAAATTTTTTTATGTTTTATTTATTTTTGAAAGCAAGAGAGACAGAGCCTGACACAGGGCTCGAACTCACAGATGGTGAGATCATAACCTGAGCTGCAGTCAGATGCTTATCCGACTGAGCCACCCAAGTGCCCCTCCACCAATTGTTCTTAAAAGGATGCCAAGTGCATTGGATTAGGCCCTACCCTAGTGACCTTATTTAACCTTAATTTTCTCTTTAAAGGCCAAATATAGTCACGTTCTGACACACCAGGCACTAGGGCTTCAACATATGAATTTTGGCCAGGTGACATAATTCAGCTTCCAGAAAGGACACTGGCACTTAAGTTGACCCCTTGCTAAATTGCAGATGCTCCCCTTGTATGCTAATATTTCCATCAACTGACAGCTATGTTGATGCATAAATACTAAAATCGATCACCAAGTCATTTTAATTGAAATTCCAAAATACCTTTGAAATGAGTTGTTGTGTGCCCCCCCCCCCCAAATTTGTCTGTTGAAATTCTAACCCCAGTACCTCAGAATGAGTCCTTGTTGGGAAATAAGGTCTTTGCAGATGTAATTAGTTGAGATACAGTGATGCAGGAGTAGGGTGGTGGTGGGAAGGTCTAATCCAGTATCACTGGTGTCCTTGTAAAAAGAGGAAGTTTGGACACATAGACATGCCCAGAGGAGAGACCTTGTGAAGAGACACAGAGAAAATGCGCTTTTAAGATAAAAGCAGAGGTTGGGATGATGTGGCACAAGCCAAAGAGTAGCAAAGATGAGCTTCAAGCCAGCAGGAGCTGGGAGAGAGGCACAGAAGAGATCTATCCCTCACGGCCCTCCGTAAGAGCCAGCCCTGCTCCCTCCTTGGCCTCAGAATTCTAGCCTCCAGAAATTGTGAAATAGTACCTTTCTGTTGTTTAAGTCACCCAGTGTTGTCCTTGGTTACGGCAGCCCTAGCAAGCAAATACAGCTCCCCTCCTCTGTATGCGCATCCCTACAGCCAAAATTGATGTTTCATCTTTCATTGCTCAGCTGGCCTCTCACACTCAACTTCAAGCACTGGGGCCACTGTAAGACTAACACCCTGTCTTTCCATCCATTCTCCACCCATCTTCCCAGGGATCTTTCTGTAATTCAAGTGTCCCCTTGTAAGGAATCTTCACCATTACCCTTGGGATGCCAGCCAAGATCCATCCAGCCCAACATACAAGTCCATTAATACAGTCAGTTCTCTTCCCCGAGCATCCTCTATCCAATTTTCAGATCTCAGAAGTGTCTTCTTAGGGGTCAGCATTCATTTGGACATGAAATGAATGGCCCACTCTCAGGAGTCTGAGTGACCATCAGGAAGCTATCCAATCAGGAACTGTTTACATCTGTCTTTAAGATTGGAGATCACCAGGGTCCTCTAAGAAGACTTCACTCTCGACTCAGTGTGTGTATTTGGGATAAGAAACCCTCTCATCTGGTTTCAGCTCTTGGTCAGTGCACTTGACAATCCAGCCCTTGTCATCTCCTTGGTGGTCCATCCAAGATGGTCCCCACTGATGGAATCCAGCTAAGGCTTTAGCTCACTCATAAAAGTGTTTCTATGATTGCATTTCTTTCTTTTTTTCTTGCTGCTGATTCTAAGCACGAATAATCGGCTTCATTATGCTGGGTTAGGAGGATGCCTTTCCACAGAAAATTACCCACAGCAAATAAAAACAATTCCATATGGCAGCCCCATTCACTGCGAGACTAGTTAAACCTTGACCCACACAGTTTGCGCTAGCGTTTCGTCTTTCTTGTCGTCTTGGCTGTTTGCCAGCATGTTGGTGTTCTGTGTCCTCAGTGACAAACTCAATCTAGAAAATTCTTTGCAGGGATCCCTCTATCCCTAGACTTCTAGCAGTTTTTCCTATTGTGTCCTCAGGGCAGACTCTGAACCTCATGTACACTTCTCCTGGAAACCATTCGATATTCAATAAATATTTATAAAACACCTACAGTGTGGTATGCCCAGCACTCCATAGAGCCCCAGAAATGGTATACTTCTATCAAAAATGAGGCCTTTGACTCATTACTGAGTGGGTTTGTGCCTTCAGTGTTTTTTCAAGTCGTGAGTACGAGTTGTTCTAGAATGATCCCCTGTTTGTCTCCCTGTGTGATGCCAACCGAGAATGTTCCAGATACCAACCAGGACGGTTCCAGGTAGTGCCTGCTCTCAGAGAAACAGTCTCTGGCTGCCTGTAACCGAGATGGTGCATGAGCAAGAACTAAACCTCTGGTTAGAAGCCTCTGAGACTTTGGAGTCTCCTGTTTCCATGGCAGAGCCTAGACTGTCCTGACTGATGTAGAGAATTCAACATGGTTGTGTAAGTAGAATGCTTGGGGATACCTGACAGGCAGGAAGTGCTCCAGCACTGTTCACACTATTCACAAAGCATGCAGTCAAGTAGAGATGATGTCAATGCTACATTATCTGTGTGCAGCCATTCAACTGCAGTGTTACATTTGGATGTGTTCTGGAAGATCCCACAGGTGTAGACACTTGATCAAGTTAGCTCTGTGGCACTTGCTTCCACCTAATGTGTTGTTTTGTCTGAAATTAAGCCCTCTATCTTGTCTTGAACTTATTTACTAGAACATCAATGGAAGTACTTTATTATGTGGGGTTGGCCTTAAAAGAATGTCGATAATCTCTATGGCACCCTTTAGAAGAGAGGTCATTTCCTTTCATCACAATGGGGGCAGAGAGAAGGTGCACAGACAGTGCAAACCAGGGGTGGGGATGGGGAGTGTCCTAGATGTAAGAGGCTCCTTGCTCTAATGGCTGGGTGAAATGGCTTTGGAGTCAGAAAGACCTTTGTTCAGAATGGACTCTGCTGCTTTCTGGCTCTGTGAACCTAGGGGAACTGGTTAACCTCTTGCCACCACTGCTTCCCTTGCAAGAAATGGAGGAAAGAATAGTGCCTCTCTCAAAGAACTGTCGCAAGAATTAAATGAGATAATGCACATAAAACGCTTGGCAAAGGACTGGCGTGTAGTAGGCTCCCAATAAATGGTCGCTGTTATTCTTATAGCAAGTTGCAGCTCAAACTGCATTTTCTGCCAAATACTCTGCAGAACCCCTTGAACTGTGAAGTTCCCATTATAACAGGAAGTAGGGAAGAAAGAAAGAAAACAGCGATGTCGATGTTGAGATGGGAAAGTGGAGATAATTTTTCTGTTATCCGTTTCCCGCCCCTTAGTCTCCCTGACAGAAGGGCTATAGGGAGAGGGAAAGAAGTCACTTAACCTTGAACTGTGCCTGAGAACTCCGTCTACAGCTACAGAATCAGCAGGACAACAAAAACAGCTCTAATTTCATTGTTTCTTCGAGGTCTTCAGGTTGCTTAAGAATTCTTCACTGGGAGAAAACAAATGAGGAAATCAACAGCAGCAGAGATGCTTAAATTGGTTTTTCCAAGGTAAAGCTGATCCAGAATGGAAATCAGGACAAGAGAAAGCCAAAACTGTTTTTCATGTTGATGCAAATGAGTGGTTCTCTTGGAACAGAGTTTGTGTGGATGTCATGAAGTTTTTACTTGCCGCTGGTTGCCTGAGATAGGAGTTTCCTTCAACCCGGAAGGATAAAGGAGAGACTCAGTTCCAAGACAGGGGTCACAGCCTCACAGCCTCCAGGATCTAAGGCAGAGGACTCCAAGCAGTGACCCAAAGGCTAATTCTGGCCCACATCTGATTGTATAAATGCATTTTAATTGTGACGCTGCCACACGTCTTTGTTTGCACATCGTCTGTGACCGCTTTCTCATTACAGTATTCAAGAGAAAGCGCTGCAGTGGGTGACCTGATGGCCTGCCAAGTCTAGAATGTTTACTACCTGGCCCTTTAGGGAAGTTTGCCAAGCTCTTAAGAAGGAAAACCTCACTCCTTCCATGTATCTCCTTCACCCTCACTACTCTGAGACAACACTGATACCAAATGTGTGGGTTGTCCACACGTGAAACGATTCTGTGGCACCAGCTCTGGGTCCTACAATTTAACTCATTTCTGACACTAACTACTTGGAGAGGTTGGATTGCACAGGTGAAGGTCTCAGTCCCATGAGCTGCACCCCCCTCCCCCGGCTTCCGATGCCAGTCTCAAACCCGAGTTTTTGCCACTGCTTCTGACCAACTACCTATCAATTGGAGGTTCCCATGACTCCCCACCTTGGGTTTGATTAATTTGCTCCTGGAACTCAGAGACTGCACTGTCGCCTTCTTTCTGCAGAGGATATGGTCTAAAACTGGAATGCCTGAAACCGCAGATAGTACCAAACCCTATGTATACTGTGCTTTTCCTACACATACACACCTATGAGAAAGTTTAATTTACAAACTAGGCACCGTCAGAGATGAATAACAATAGCTAGTGATAAAACAGAACAATTATAATATCTTACTGCACTGTACTCACCCTTCTTGGGCTGATGATGTGAGATGATAAAATGCCTTCCTGACAGGGGTGCCTGGGTGACTCAGTCAGCTGAGTGTCCAATTTCAGTGCAGGTCACGATCTCATGGTTCATGAGTTCGAGCCCCACATTGGGCTTTCTGCTGTCAGCACAGAGCCTGCTTTGGATCCTCTGTCTCCCTCTCTCTGCCCCTCCCCTGCTCACACTCGCTCTCTCAAAAAGAAATAAAACCCTTAAAAAATGCCTTTATGATGGGATGAAATGAGGCAGATGAGGTACACACTGTGGTGTAGCGCTGGGTTAGTACCAACCTGACAAGATGGTGGAAGGATCCTTTGCTTCCAAACCATGAATAAGGGATGGGACTAATGTCCTTGCATTCACCGGTTTATTACAAGTGATATGGTAAAGGATACAAGTGAACCATCAGGTGAAGAGATAGATAAAAGTGAGGTCCAGAAGGGTCCCACATGCCAGAGTTTCTGTCCCCATGGGTAGCATTAGGGTGCTCCACCCTCCTGGCACGTGGATGTAGTCACCAACATGGAAGCTCACCAAATCTTGCTCAAGAGGTTTTGTTACTTTTTTTTTTTAACGTTACTCAGTTTTGAGAGACAGAGCCAGAGTGCAAGCAGGGGAGGGGCAATGAAAGAGGAGACAGAGACTCCGAAGCAGGCTCTGGGCTCTGAGCTGTCAATGCAGAACCCAACGTGGGGCTCAAACCCATGAGCCCAGACGTGGGCTGAAGTCAGCGGCTTAGCCAACTGAGACACCCAGGTGCCCCTCAAGAATTTTTATAGAGCTTAACCTGGCACTTCCTTCCCTTTTTGCTTCCCTGAGGGTTATGGGTGGGGTTGAAAGTTCCAGTCCTCTAATCACTTGGTCTTTCTAGTAGACAGAGGCTCTCAGAGGCCCCACCCTGGTCTCATTGGCGTAAACTCTGGTGTGCTCAGAAGGGGCTCCTTAGGGGTGCCTGGGTGGCTCAGTTGGTTAAGCATCTGACTCTTGATTTTGATTCAGGTCATGATGTCACGGTTTGTGAGTTTGAGCCACGGGTCAGGCTCTGCACTAACATCACAGAGCCTGCTTGAGATTCTCTCTCTCTCTCCCCTTCTCTGTGCCCCTTCCCCACTCATTCTATTCTATTCTATTCTATTCTATTCTATTCTATTCTATTCTATTCTATTCTATTCTCTCTCTCTCTCTCTCTCTCTCTCTCTCTCTCTCTCTCTCTCTCTCTCAAAGTAGATAAATAAACTTTAACAAAAAAGGTGGGAGGGCTCCTTGTGAATAACAAAAGACACTCCTGTCTCTCAGGCAATTCCAAGGGTTTTAGGAGATAAGTGCTGGGAACTGGGGACAAGAGCCAAATGTTTTTCTTATATACCACCCCCCTGGCCTAAGCCAAGACCAGTTAGGGACTTCTTTTGACAGAATGTGACTGGGACTAAAGGAGTAATGATGTCTGTTACCAAGTGTTGTATGATTCATTATTTCTAGTTTTGTCATCGTCCCCATTGGCTTCTGTTACTGTTGCCTTGAAAGAAGGATGAAGTCTTTGGCACTGATTCAGAAAAGACAATGCAGAAAAGCATGGAAGCCAGTGATGTGGCCAGAGGTGACCAAAACCAAGGCAACACTGGAGTAGTAAATGAGAAGGGACTGGCAACAATGAAGTGATTGAATTCTGGAACACTTGGATTCACTTTGTACAAGTTTATTGAGTGCCAGCTATGTGCTGAGCCCTGGGACAGACTGCTTATTAGTGAAGTACTCAGGAGAGGGGTGGATCTCTTGCAGTTACACAGAATGGGGTTATGTGATAGGCAAGATTCTAACATGCCCCCCCCCAGATTCCTGCCCTCCCCCATAAATACTCTATATAATCCCCTCCATTTGAGAGTGGGTGGGCCTCGCGTATATGGTTACATGATTAGGTCACTCATCACCTGACTTCATCAAATGAGAGAGCATCTGGGTAAGCCTGACCTAATCAGGTGAGTCTTGAAAAAAGACAGGGCTCTTTCCATAAAGAGAGTCAAAACAGGAGAAGGACTCACTGTGCCCTTACTGGCTTAAAGATGGGGAGACAGGTGGTGAGGAATGGAGGTGGTCTCTTGGCGCTGGGAGCAGCCCTTGGCTGCAAGGCAAGGAAACAAACATGGCAGTCTTACGGTTGCAAGGAACTGAATTCAGCCAACAGTCTGAGCTTGGAAGTCACTTCATACCCAGAGCCTCCACAGTGGAACACAGCTAAGCCAACACCTTGTTTCAGCCTCATGAGACCCTGAGCAGACAACTCAGCCATACCATGCATGGACTTTGTTTTCAGTGCCTATGATAACTTGTTGTGTAGAACCAACACAGGGGAAATAGGTTGTTTTGAGTATTAAATGAAAGGCTGGTGCCACAAAGCTGAAGAACTTAGAGATGATTTGGGTAAATGCTGAGTCTCTCTTGGAGATGCTGAAAACAGATCTGGAGGATATAAAACACAATTTAACAATGAGTATCTTTGGGGGAAGGGTAGATTGTATGGGGTTATTTCTTCCCTTTGCTTTTCTCTCCCTTTGAATATGTCTCACTTTTGTGACAAGACAAAAATAAAGAAAACAATGTCCAGGTAAACACAAGACAGATGTCAGGTGGACAGAGCCCGGTGGTGTCTCTGCAGAGTGAGTACACAAAAATTTCTGCACTGCCTGGCAGATCAAAGCTTCGTTTGCCTCAGGCAAACATTTGAATATCTGAGCCCTGTCAGCTCATGGATGCTGTTCAGAGAAGATACCCAGAGCAATATCTTGGACTTGATAGAGCCCTCTCATTTCAGGGGTAAGAGAACTGGTTCTGGAGAGACTACATTATTTACTCAAGTCCACACAACAGATTCACAGTAAGTTAGGATAGGAGCCCACACTCACCAACTTCAAGTCCTGGACACCATCCTCTTTACTCCAGAGTTACCATAAGAACATTTGATTTTAGAGCTGGCAGGAAGCTTCCTGCTCATCTGGAGTGAGACCCTCACCAGACAGATGAGGAAACAGAGACACAGGACCCATGAAATGATCGTGCTAAGAACCCTGGCCAGATAGTGGAAGTTACAGGGTGAGAATTCAAACTTCACTCTGCAATCCAGTTGTCTTATATCAACTGTTTCCAAGGTGGTTTTCTCCAGTCTACTGGAATATTCACAACATTAAGAAACCCCATTTTATTTATTCATTCTTTCATTCATTCATTCATTCATTCATTCACTTACTCACTCACCTGACTCTTCTGGTGGGGAGTAACACACATGTGCCCCTTGCATTGTGCTTTTGCCTGAGGATATATGTTATATGCACCCCCCCAAATTTGAAGGCTCCCTGTACCTCAGTGATGGTTCTAGGGGAACATGTGCACAATGCATTTGAGTGTGACATCAAAGGCCACATTTTACTAGTGGGTGGGCCTGGGTCCTTGACGAGTACCCTCTCCTGGGGACCCTTTCCCGTGCCCTCCACAGAAAGGCCAACCAAGCAACACCAGCTCAGACCTGGCTCTGCAGATGCAGTCCTGTTAGAAAATAGAGTGAGCAAAAAAACCCCACGTGAAAGTTTGGACCCCACATGGGCATTCCTATGCTTGTCAGGCATTTCGGTTTTTTTCCCTGCCTCCTGCCGATCAGACATTTCTTTCAGTGTGACTGGAAAGGATCTGCTCCAACCTGGGATTTGTTTATGCAGATGCCCCAAGGCAACTGACGAAGTGGAAAACACGACCCATGAGAGATTTTATGAGATTTCAGGCAAGAGTTGTGTAGTAGAATGGGCTGGAAGAAAGGGAAGAGAACTATTTGCTCATACACACTGCATGGCACACATTGCCCTGGGTCCTTTGACATACCCCAAGATAATATAAATTAAAATGTACTGAATGTTTACTGTGTTCATTGGACGAAGTCCATGGAGCCCAAGGATGGCACATCAGAATTGTGTGGAGTTCAGAAAGAGCATCACCTGGCACAGTCCATGAATGTTGAGCTCCAACCAAATATATGTCATCTCGGAAGGGAAAGGTTCACTTCCAAGTGCTCTCTAGGTTTGCATTAATTAGTGCCAGTTTAATCAGCATTGAAAAATGGTGTGGAAACAGACTCTGTCCTCGCCTGGTGTGTGGGAAGAATAGAGAGTGGATCACTGCTTTTCCCTGAAGCAAATCTGAGCTTGTTGGCTTGGAGTAGCCATAACACCATCTTGTGAGCAGACTCAGTGTCTGTCTGAGACGATTTCACAGTGTTTGTCATCTGCAGGACCTCAGTTGTTCCCAGACAAGGCTGACTATGATACATCCTGATGCTGGAGAGGAAATGAGTGTGGGGGTGGGGGTCAGGGACAGTTCACCACACCAGTGCATTTCTTGGGGGTAATTCCAATTTCTTGAGATCTCCAATCCCATCTTTCCCCCATCCCTCTCTCTTTCCATTGTGGCCATACTTTTATTGGTTTCTCTAGTGAAACACCCTTTCTCTTATTTCGGTGCATCTGAAACAGCTCTTTCTCCTACATGGAGTATTTCTACCCTCCTTAACATCGCTTCTCCCACAAATGATCTGTGCTAACACAAGCTGCTTCCAGGCTCAGGTAAAATGTCACTTCTTCAGGGGAAGTCATTTCGGACTCCTTCATCCCCTAAGATTAGCTTAGATCCTGTGGCATGTTTCCTCCTCACCTCCAGGCTTCCCTCACCTCCAGGCTCCGTGAGGGGAACATCACCTCTCCCTGCTTAGCTAAATATCCCACATGACCCGTGGTGAAAAGCACACAATGGACCTAGAGTCACCACCTGTTGAGTGAGTTTTGCATCACGTTCTTATCAACAGTGGTAGGGATAGTGTGGCTTTCAGTAAACATTCACAGGTTAAAACAGAACAGAGGTTAATAGCTCTGCCTAGTGGGCCAGATCCAGCCTGCCCCTTGGTTTTATTGGAAGTGGTTTTATTGGAACACAGTGATGACCATTTGTTTATGGGATAGTCTATGGCTTATCTTGTGCTACAAAAGCAGACTTGGGTAGCTGCAGCAAAGACTATTTACTCTGGCCAATTCCTGGTCTAGATTTTTTTTTTCAAGTACAAAGAGATATAAAGTAAATAACCACTCTCAAATGCTTCCTCTCCTTTTGGTTACTGAATCCCTTCCTATAACCACATTCAGTCTTCTCATTAATCTTTAAACTCCTGAGTTCCATGCCTTACACACTAAAAATGGCTAGAGTTTAAAAATTTTTAATGTTTAGGAGAAAATAATTGTATCTCGGGCCAAAAGTCATTCAGAAACATTTCTAACTTTGAGATTTCTTCCACCCTCTGCTTCTTCCCTGCCTAATTAAATTTACTAACTTCCAAGGCACAGATCAAATTTTCCTCTTCCTGGAGCCCTTCACTTCTTTCGGGCTCTCAGAATGCCTCTTCCTCTGAGGTTATTCCTATAAAACTTAATGCATGAGCCATTTATTTGTGGTTCCCTGGTGACAGCTTTTATGTTGCCTTATGCCATTATTTAATATATATTAATTTTATTTTCCCAATTAGAAGCTAAACCCCTGAGGGTGAGGTCATTAAGTACAAAGCTTGAACTAAAACTGTTATCAAATGTAATTTGTGTCTTCATGATCCAACTTGTACACATGGGCTTATAGAAGATTGAAGATCCACATTTCTCTAGTTTTTCTTTGACTACTCAGAAAGAGCCACCAAGCCCCCTCGCGTACATCTGGGAATCTCCCAAGGCTGGTCTCATTTGTGCTCATTAACCAGGCTGTCAGCAGAATGCTGTGTGGTATGCAATGTGTTCCTTCTCTTTGGCTCTGCCCTTTGCTGTGGATTCTGCCTCTTGGGTTGGGCAGATGTCTCAGTGGAACCATGCCAAGTGTACTGTCTCCTGTGTTCTTAAGGTTGGTTTGAGACTTGCAGGACTTAAGATACTAGAGCCATATTGTATATCTGTGGGGTCATGCAAAAGGTAAAGAGAATCATCCACCCCCTCCTGCGGTTCTCCAGGGCTCAGACAGGAGTCTCTGGGGCTGGTTGGGGGATCCAAGCTGACTCTTTGTTATGTACTTCATTTCAACTGTGATAGTGGGTCTCCAAAGATGCCTTACCCCCAAGAACCTCACTTTCTCATATCCATGCCTTTAAATAGTCTCCCACAGTGAATCTGGGCTGGCCCTGTGTAACTAATAGAACATACCAGAAATAATGCATGACTTCCAAAGCTAGGTTCAAGGAGGTTTGCAGTGTTCTAGCATATACTCAGTGCCCAGGAAGAGACAGGTGACACTCACTCAGGGAATCAGAAAAGACTGTTTAGTTTGCACTGGTGCCGGCCCAGCAGTGTCACCTCCAAAAGTTGAGCCCTGAGTCCTGGTGTGGGCCTTCTTTTATGCTTGGCTAGCTTCTGGGTACTTGGAAACGTTCTATTGGCTACACAGGGCAGGGTGGGGTTGGAAGGGTTACTATTGGTTGTGCTATGCAGGCAGTTGGCTCATGCAAGAGGCAAGCAAGATTACAGAAGCCAAAAGCATCTGGCTGCCCCCCCCCCTCTTTTTTTAATCTGCTTTTGCCAGCTTTCCTTCTCAGCAACTTCTACCTTGAACACTTGCTCCAGGGGAAGTCAGCTATCATTTAACTAGGTTGAATATCTTGAGGACCACCCTATTGAGAGGAAGCCCAAGCTGGTCATATGGAGGAAAGCAACTGCCAGTAGCCCCCAAATGTCTCAGCCATCTCATCCCAAGCACCCAGCTTGTGAGGTACTCATCTGGAACATTCCAATTTCAGCAGGTGCCCCACGGTGAAGAATTTAGGCCCCACATACACCCCAGTTGAGCCATTCCTGCCATCTCTAGACAGATTATACCAGACACTGTGGAACATGGACATACAAGGAAAGACAAACTATCCTTTCATGTGCTTTCAAATTTTCGACCCGCAGTCGTGAGCATATTAAAATGGCTGTGCCGTTTTGCCACTAAGTTTGGATCTGTTGTGTTACGCGGCAATAAAAAACTGGAACACCTCTTTCTACTTCTTTTCTTGAAGGATCATTGCTTAAAAAAAAAAATATGTGTAAGAGCAAATCAGACATGCCTAAACAAGGCATAGTCTCAGAGATAAATATAATTTAGTTTTAGGCTAGGGTCGCCACTCCAAAACATATCAGGTATCTGTTGAATGGATGAGTAAAGGAAGAAAAGAAGGAAGGGTTTAAAGAAGGGAGGAAGAATGACAGTGAGAGCCTCCTGGTTGCAGCAAGAAAAACACCAGATGGGGCTTCTGTATTTGGTGTAAACCTTCCTAAAAGTTGGACAGTGTTTGATAAATAAATTGAGTTTGATAAATAAGTCGTAATTACCATGTCAGTAGGGCATCCCACCAAACCCTCCTCTCTCTGCTCTTAGGAATTAATCTGCCCGTTGTCTCCAGGGAAGCTGCAATGGGGTGTTCCTTGAGCTGGGGTGCCCCTGCATCCTTCCAGCACCCTGCACTGGTTGACTTTGCAGATGGTGACTCCTGAAATAACCTGTGAGGGTGAGGTCTGTCCCATGTGTGTGATGCCCATGACCATGCCATTCAGTGAAGCTCCCTCTGGTTTAGGAACAGGGATGTGGTGATGTGAACAGGTTGAAAGAGACCAACAGACAAGACTTGCAGAAGGAAACCAAGACGCTAGGACTGGAGAAAACGGAGGAAGTAGCTTTGCCCCCGATTCTGACTACTTCCTAGTTCCCATCCAGTTCTTCGGAGTAACGCTCTTGTCCTTTTGTGGACAGAATCAGTCTCC
The DNA here is from genome assembly GCF_018350175.1 of Felis catus. Taxonomy (NCBI): domain Eukaryota; kingdom Metazoa; phylum Chordata; class Mammalia; order Carnivora; family Felidae; genus Felis; species Felis catus. The sequence continues at coordinate 30,109,375 of NC_058383.1, forward strand.
AGTTCTTTTTTTTCCCGCAAGAAACCTCCCGAATGACACAAGTGGCAAGTAGAGAAAGTTGGCTTCCGTTTCACTTTATAAGTGCCTCCACCTCTGAATTCCCCCCATGACAAAACATGCCATAAAACGTGAAACATGTATCATTCCCTCCTTTGGGTGCCAACCATCTTTCAACACATTGTCATGAATCCTGCACTGTCCTCTAACCTCCTGAAATGACTGCTTCCATCCCCATCTTCTCCAGTTGCTACAGAGTGATGCAAGCGGTGATTTATTCAAAGGGAGCCTTAGGCAAGCATGAAGTTATAGCCCTAGTGACATTCTCCATGGCTGCCCGAAATTTTTGATAAACAGCCTTTCTCCACCGTACTCGATATTGGATTTGGATTTAAACATTTTATTTTCTTCCAGAGCTAACCTAAGGGAGTTTATCCCAATTCCTGTGGTTTCCAGGTTTCAGGGGACTAAACTCAATGAGTCAAAGTGTCCCTGGGTGTCCCAGGTCCTACCATCATGAGATATGACATCACGCGATGGTTAAGAGGTGGACCCTGGAGGTGGGCTGCTTTGCTTTGAGTAGCTGCTCTCTTACTTCTCAGCTGTATGGTCAGGGTTAGGCAATTAAGCTTTCCAGTCTTGTTTTACCTTCTAAGGAGCGGGTGACAACTGTATTCACTTTGTGATGTTGAAAGACTCAAATAACTAATGCATAAAGGTGCAAGACTCTAAGTGAGCCTATGATGAAGTGCCAGGCCCTGTTGCTATCATTTGTATATATTTCTGCCTGCATTTAGCTCATCTCTTAACCTGGTGTGAATTTGCTTTATTATTATTATTTTTCTACCTTTGGAGATTTTATTCACGTGTACATCATATATATATTATGTATATGTATGTGTATATAACATATATACACAAGGGCGCATAGGTCATAAGAGGGCAGGGCCGTGAGTTTTCACAAACTGATCACAGTCGTGGAACCAGCCCCAGATCAAGAAACAGAACATCACCTGGACCCAAGAACTTGACTCCCCCTCATACCTTCTTCTAGTCACTACTCCCCGAGGAGATGTGCTGTTCTGATTTCGAGTGCTATGGGTTAGTTTTGCCTGTTGTTCAATTTTACATAATCTCCTACATGTACTCATCTGTGTCTGGCTCACTTTGATCAATATTCGATTTGTATAATCCACCCATGTTGTCACATGTCTAGCAGCCCTTTATGTATGACATCCCACCCTGGGAATATACCATGGTTTGTGTAGCTGTTGTCTTGGTGATGGGTGTTCATGTCACCTGCAGTTTGGGAATGTCACGAAGAGTGCTAGACTCTCCTGAATGTGTCTTTGGGTGGACAGAGGCACGCGTTACTCTTGGCAATGGGATGGGTGGCTCTTAGAGGATGTGTGGCTTTAGTAGACAATGCCAAACAGTTTTTCAAAGCTGTTGTGCCACTTAACACTCCTGTTGCATGTGAGACCTCTACTTGTTCCTCATTTCTGCCACTAGTATTTTCTGTCTTTTCCATATGAGCTGTTTTGGTAGGTGTGTTGGCTTCCCTTTTGAAAATCGGTTTGGCAAAGAGCAATGAAAAGGACGCTGTAGAAATGAATGAATGAATGAATGAATGAATGAATGAATGAATGAATGTGATTTGAGCCCCTACCTCTAATTTACATGTTCACTTCCTAGATATGTGATGAAGGCATCATTTGACGTTTCCTTGCTTATTTCCTTGTGTTGAAAATGAGGCTAATAATGTCCCCAGGGAATTTATAGCCCTTGTTTCAAGGAATGCTGTGTGGGCATTTGTGAACTCCTACTCCATCCTGCTTTCAAGTCCATTTTCTCCCTGGATGCTAGAACTTACTCATCTGCTGGGGCTGTGCACCAATAACAAATTGTAATCATTAGGTCGAGGTAGTAATTTCTGTGGTTGGAAAGTCAGGGCTTAATGGGTCATGCTGGTCTCTCAACAGGACTTTTGAATATAAGATCGCAGCACTGAGAGGTGGTATAGGGTTTGTTTTCCTCCTATTTACTAAATTAAGAAGTGAAAATAGAACCTGGTGATCATTTAAAACTGTAAACATATTTTAGGACACCCAATTTTATCTCATTTGTTGGCCAAGTGTGATATCTCAGCCATGAGAAAGCAAAACTTAACTCACTGGGGGAAAAGCCACAAAAAGGACTTTCCAAGACGATCTTTCAATGGTCAGACACACAGAACAGATTCATCCTGTCATAGAAATCTCCAAGTGGCCCTGTAGTTGTCTTCAGTTGCTACACTTTCAGGATGAGTTGAGATAATGTGATAAAATGACCCAGATTCAGCTTAGGGAAATCTCATTGCCTCTTCTCCTTGGTACCTATAGCATTGACTAGCTGATTCAGACATCTGCACATGTAACTCAACATCAGAGACCCTTCCATTCACTCTATAAGCCAGTGGTCTCCAGTGTTTTCAAGAGACAAATTGCTTGTTTTCAGAGCTGCAAGGAGCCCCAGAAATAGTTCCATCTGCTTGTTTTACAAATGATTAAAAACTGCTGACACGAGATGATAAATGACTTACACAAGGTTAAATTTAGTGACAGGCTCTGTCTGTCCAAATTTCCTGATTTTTGATGATTGGATTTACTTTAGATTCCATGAGGAACTTTGAAGGTGGCGTGAAACTGACAGGACCATAATTATGATTGCATAGGGGTCTCTTTCTGCTGAAAACATATTACAGACTGCTCCTTATCCTTCACAGTCAGATGAAATGTCTCCTCTGTGATCATTTCTCTGAGTTTTCACTTGATCCAGATTAAATTAACCCCTCCTTTATTTGTGCGCCTAATGTTGCATAATTCTGTGTTATACCATCTCATTCATGCGTGTGTTATTTATTTATTTATTCAGAGATGTATGCATGAGTGCATTCCCCAAGCATATCACATTTTATTACAGTTTGTTACCTAATTGTCCCTTTTTCTTCTTGAACCTGAGAGTTGCTTGAAGTCAGGGGTCGCAAGAAGTTCACCTTTGCATCTTGCTTAATGGCAATCACACTGAGAAAAATATAGACAGAGACACAGGGAAAGACACACACACACACACACACAGAGAGAGAGAGAGAGAGAGAGAGAGAGAGAGAGAGAGAGAGAGAGAGAGAGAAGAGGGATGGAAGAAAGAATGTGGGAAGGAGAAGGAAGAGAGAGGAAAGAAAAGGGAATTTAGGAGATGTTATGGACATCTGTTGTTTGCCTACTGAGTGTCTGTATTCCCTTCCTCTGTCTTTAGCATCTATATTTTTATCTAGGAAACCACCCCTCTCTACTCCCACCCAGCCCATGTATCTCATGTGGGGCTGACCTCACAGTCTCTCACTCCAGGCATGAACACACAAGTCACGTTGTCCACTCGGCATGTTCCCCTCTTTGATCACAATGATGAGCAAGTCAGACTGGCCTAACACAATTCTGGGAATTTTATTAGAACTACTGAAAAGGGAAACTCTCTCCATCGGTTTCAAGGGAGTTGGTCTGCCAGCAACAATTTTGTCACCAGGAGGGGAAGAATCTGCCAGTGAATGAAACTTACTCCGATAGAAGCAGAGATGGAAACAGATCCAGTTCCTGATGCTGTGATTTGAGCCCCTGTATCCAGCTGTGACTGAATCTGATTTGTGAATCTAGTTCCATAAGCCAGTGTATTTCCATTTGGCTGCTGAAACCAGTTTGAGTTAGCTTTCTTTCACCTGTAACCAAGAGAGTTCCAATTACTATGAATTATAAGTGAGAGAAGAAAGAAAAAGGAGAGGTTAGGGCACCCCTGCTGGTAAATCCCCTCCAGTTATTGGGTACTTCTGGTCTAACACATCAGCAGAGCTACTGAATGGACTTTTCTGTTAAGCAGAAGGGGAAGGCCATGCCAGGACAGACCCATGGTAGAAGTATGTTTGGACACTGATCTCCTTCTCAGCCCTTTGCAAATACTCTACCTGCCTCTGTACTTAGGAATGGCAAAGTCATAAGTAAAATCCCTTTCCTTTTTTTATATACAGCAACTTGAACCATACAATGAGTGCTTGACCTATATTTTCAAGGCCTCTTCTATTTTTGACACCGCAGGTTCAGCTGGTTCTCCTACCTGAAGTCTCATTTCCAGAGGTCTCCCAGAAGCCCACCATAGAGCATCTTGGGTGACCAACCATCACAGTTTTCCCAGGACTGAGGGGGAACCTAGAACATGGGACGTTCTGTGCTACGATTTATTGACCATTCATATCTGCTAAGAAGCTTGGACACTGTGACAGAGTCAGCTTGGTATCTCACCCACGTAAGTTTTCTCTGTCTCCTTCTTGCTACATTTTAGCTGGGCTGTAGCCAGTTTCTCTTGACGACAAGAGCAGTCACCTTTCTAAGTTCGAGCCTGTGGCCTGGACGCAGCAGTATCAGGTGTGATTTATAGGTTGTATTTTCAGAGAAAGAGGGTGCGCCTTTATTCCCCTTACCTTGCCTTCACTCTTCCTGTGGTTTGGAATTCAGATGTGCTGTCAGGCCATCTTTGCTGATGCAAAGTGGAACAGCCTATGGGGGCACGTGGGTGGCTCAGTCGTTGAGCGGTTGAGGGGTGATTATCTAACTCTTGATTTGGGCTCAGGTCAGGATCTCATGGTTTGTGAGATGGAGCCCTGCATCAGGCTCTGTGCTGATTGCTTGGAACCTGCTTGAGATTCTCCCTCCCTCTCTCTCTCTCTCTCTCTCTCTCTCTCTCTCTCTGCGCCTCCCCCATGCTCTTTCTCTCTCTCTCTCTGTCAAAAGAAGAAGAAGAGAAGTTAAGTACTCTGCCCTTGACTGTTCACTTGGTCAATGACTGAACTTCTAGCAGACTCTGGTCTTCATTCACATATAATAGGGGCTCCTAATCCCCATGTTCTACTGCCATTTCCACTTTTCCTTTTTATGGAGTGCCTTCTAACATTCACAGTCTTCTATAATTGTTACTCAGTCAAGGAGGCAGGAACTACTATTGTCCTTATTAGCCAGATCAGTTCAGTAACTTGCCTAAACTCATCCTGTGAATTAGCAGTGGACCTGGGATGAAAATCCCAGTCTCCAGACCTGGAAGCTTTGCCTTTTCACTTGCCTCCACCAACAGAGCTCGTGTAGAATACCAGCACATGTACCAAGTAACTCCCCTAGCCCCTCCTGATATTTTTAAAAATACACTAAGCAACTCAATCAGGTTTTAAATTCAAGAACATCTCATGGCAGTTGCTTTGTTTGAATTAAGGTGCCTGTGACAGAAAAAAATAATTTGTTCATCAAACATAAATAAAGTTATGGTCCCTTTCAGTCTCCCCTCTTCCAGACAGTATCTTTCTCACTAGGTTTATTAATAATTTTTATCAGTGAAAGGGAATTTACTTAAAACACCAGTCTTTGAGCAAACACATGGTATAATTCAGGTGCAACCTGGGGCTTTGTTTATTGAGATTTAACAGTGGTATAGAATTCTTATCATCAATTTAGCATCCTTGAAACAGCCAGCGTCAGCTCCCCGATGGTAAAGTTTCTGACAGACACTCTATTTTTCCTGCCTATTTTCCAAACCGTAGGTTCTAATTCTGTGTTCTAGTTAATTAGCATCGTCTGTAATTTTAGACAGCCCCTCTCTGTTTAAGGCACCCAGAATTCCATCTTTGTTTCCAAAGGTGGCTGTGTGTTGTGCCAGGAGGTGCTTAGCTGCTGAAATAAATAAATGACATATCACTCGTGAAAGGCACGGTTGCTTCATTGGGCAGATGTCTCTTGGTGGTGGTGACTAAATATAGCATGCCAATTTTAGGGCAAAAATGCAATTTTAAAATGTAATGATAAAACTATTGATTGGAAAGATGTCACTTTGATTTCCTGGTCACTGCGATTATATAGACATTTGCCCTTTTCAGGCATGGGAATATTTAACCCCTGAAAACTACTATTTTATCATGAACAGATTTCACACTGAAAAACAACTTGAAAGGCTTGTCTCCTCTGAGGTCTGGTCTTTTGAGTATAGCTGTGAAAACACGGTCAGGGGAAAGGAAAGGAGAGGAAAGGAGGGAAAAGGAGAGGAAGGAGGAAGGAGGAAGGACCTACGTACTGTGGGAGGTACCGTCTTAAATAATACTGACATCACTAAAAGTAGAATGGTTGCTGCCCTGTTTCAAAGTTCATTACGTGCCAGACACTGTGCCCAGCACTTTATTCGTATTATGGGTTCATTCAGTTTTCACAACATGCCCAGGATCAGAGGAAGATGAATTTGATGTGAAGCAAACAAAGTTTACGTTTTAAGGCCCCCTCACTTGCGTGGACATTTTCTGAGGCTCTAGGATCGCTGCTATTCGTTTGTCTGTTTCATTGTTTTTTTAATTTGCAAAAGTAAATGTTTTTTTTTTAATCTCAGTCATAATTTTATTTTTTTTAATATAATTTATTGTCATGTTGGCTAACATACAGTGTATACAGTGTGCTCTTGGTTTTGGGGGTAGATTCCCGTGGTTCATCGCTTACATACAACACCCAATGTTCATCCCAACAAGTGCCCTCCTCAATGCCCATCACCCATTTTCCCCTCTCCCCCTTCCACTCCCATCAACCCTCAGTTTGTTCTATTTAAGAGTCTCTTATGGTTTGCCTCCCTCCCTCTTTGTTGGTAACTATTTTTCCCAGTTTGCTTCTCCCATGGTCTTCTGTTAAATTCCTCAAGATCCACATATGAGTGAAAACATATGATATCTGTCCTTCTCTCACTGACTTATTTCACTCAGCACAATACCTTCCAGTTCTATCCACGTTGCTGCAAATGGCATGGTTTCATTCTTTTTCATTGCCAAATAGTATTCCAATTAAAAATAGAACTACTCTACAACCCAGCAATGGCACTCCTAGGAATTTATCCAAAGGATACAGGAGTGCTGATTCATAGGGGCACATGTACCCCAATGTTTATAGCAGCACTTTCAACAATAGCCAAATTATGGAAAAAGCCCAAATGTCTGTCAACTGATGGATAGATAAAGATGATGTGGTTTATATATGCGAACATCAACGTTTTAACTGAAGTGGTCTAAGATGGCTAAGTCTTTCCCCGGGACATCTCCTTTGTTATACATCCCTCTGTGTTGGTTACTGGTGGAAACATTGAGAGGATTTGGGATTTGGATTTGGGATTCCGCTCCAGGAATAGATTAGGATGGGCTTAGTGGTATATGTTTATGTGGTTCTCGCTCATTCCCAACCCACCAGAGGAGGGAATGGGGAGAGCTTCCAGGAATATTCCTGCCCCTACTGTGCTGACTCACCTGGTGTATTGATACAAAACAGCAGGCCCGGAGGTGGTATTGCAGTGGGAACCGAAAAAAATGTAGGTAACACAGGAGAAATTAGGCTTGAATTTCATGGAGTCAGAAGCTAGTCGTTGGGAAAATTCTTCTAAAATATAGATCTCATGTATGAAAAAAAACCTACTCGTTGGAGATTTCCCCAAATTTGATGACGATCCTAAAAATGTACATGATGTTACCAACAGTGAGTTGTGAAGCTGAAAGTAAATTTTCTAAGCCATGAATAATAATTTTAATTTTCTGTCAACCATACTCAAAAAAAAGAATTGTTTGTTCTCTGTAGAAAATGCTGTTTTAAATTATTGTTATACTGAAGACAGAGCATGCAGATGGAACATAAAGGATACAAATATTATAGAGGTTTATTAGTTATTAATAAGAACTATTTATTATTATTATTATTATTATTATTATTATTATTATTAAATTTTAAATACACTCTATGACCAGCAGAGAGCCCAACATGGGGCTTGAACTCACTACCCTGAGATTAAGACTTGAGCTGAGATCAAGAGTCAGTCGCTTAACTGACTGAACCACTCAGGCACCCCAAGAACTATTATTTTTAAAAATCTTATAATGTTTGGGCATTTATAAACCTTTAAAAGTTAGAATCTACTGTTACTTCCTAAAGAGAATTACCAACTTTTTAAAATAAACTAGTCTTTTCTTGTAAGTTTATTTATTTATTTTGAGAGAGAGAGAGGAGGGGAGGGACAGAGAGAGGGAGAGGGAAAATGAGAGAGAGAGAGAGAGAGAGAGAGAGAGAGAGAGAGAGAGAGAGAGAGAGAGAGAATCCCAAGCAGGCTCCACTGACCCAGATGTGGGGGCTCAAACTCACAAACCATGAGATCATGACCCAAACTGAAATCAAGAAATCAGATGCTTAACCAAATGAGCCACATGGGCACCCTGAGAATTATTGATTTAGTATAATAATAATTTTTAAATCAGAATTTTTTTAGATTTCTTAGACTTATTTTTAGAATTTTAAGAATTATTAGAATTATTTAAACATTAGTATTATTTTTAAAAATCTACTGTCTTTTATATTTTAATTTTTTTATTCTTTTACTTAAAGGGTGTGTAACCTTCAGACCCCACAAAAGTGTACAAATGGCTTGACCAATAGAGACTTTTATTTCTCATAAATAAAACATCTGGAGATAGATGGTTTCAGGGAAAGTCGATTCACAATCTACACACTGTCAGACCCTATAGCTTTTCTGTGATCTTCTTGGCTTTCTCCTCTTTTTTTTTCTTCAATTTTTCAATGTTTATTTTATTTATTTCTGAGAGAGAGAGAGAGAGAGAGAGAGCGAGCGAGCATGAGTGGGGGAGGGGCAGAAAGAGTGGAAGACACAGAATCTGAAGCAGGCTCCATGCTCTGGGCTGTCAGCACAGAGCCCAGTGTGGGGCTCGAACTCATGAACTGTGAGATCATGACCTGAGCTGAAGTCGGGCACTGACTGAGCCACCCAGGTGCCCCTTGGCTTTCCCCTCCTAACTGCGAGTTGGGTGATGTAGCGACCATCGTCACAAAATTGCACAATCATGTCTAAAATTATGAAGACAGCAAGATGGGTTTGCTTTCTTCTCATTTCTTTCCTGCTGTCAGGGAGGGAAGTCTTTCCCCAGTACTTTCCAGCAGACTTCCCTTTATATTCAGTCCAGATACAGTCATATGGCCAAACCTAAAGCAGTCACTGACAAATGGAAATAGATTATGTTCCATCTAGAAATCAAAATCCATCCCTAGGACAGGACACATTTCCCTGAATACCTGAACAGACCCAGCACTACTTTGTCAACAAAGATGGAACGACTGCTGGTTAGGCAACCAACAGTGGTCACAATGGTGCCATGGTCCCTTTTTTGCACATAAATTAAGGCTCAGTGACATGAAGTGATGTCTGCAAAGTGACACACTTAGAAAAGCGTCACTTAGAAAGTGGTGAAATTAGAAAACCCATGTGTGTTTGTCTCTGAAACCCACTGATGCTTTCTACCAAGTCCTATAGCCTTCCCAACCCACAGGGCCATATCCCTGGTGCATACTAAAAAGTTCTAGAACTTTGTGGAGCATGGCCAATGGCTGAGGTGGAGAATAGGGCAGCTGAATGCTGGCCAGAAGGTTTCACAGGATCAGGGAAGAGGAGGGTGCTCTGGCTCCGAGCCTGGAGAGCAAATAGCAATAAGGACCAGTACAGATGCCCAGTATACATTTTTAGTTCTTGCTGAGTAAAAAAGGGAATTTCAGGTGGTAAGGGGTAATGTAAAGAAAATAATAATGGAAAGCAAAGGGGTTGAGTATAAGGAAAGACTGGCATTGAATTATAATATGCCATTTACAAGATATGCTTCCGTCTTGAGATATTTGCTCTTAAAATATGTTTTCAAAGAAGGGATATCTACTGTGGCTTGTGCAGATCAAAGAAAAGTCAGAGCAACTACCAGCTTTATGCCCCTTCCTTTACAGGGGAGGAAACTGAGGCCCATAGAGGGAAAGTGACTTGTCAAAGAAGGCTCACATACATGGTAGCAGAACTCTCGTCTACAAAATTGGGTTATTTTATTTTTCAGTCATCTTTTCAAGAGTGCCATTCTAGATCCTGAAGTAGGAAGGCATCTTTCTGTCCTCACTTCCTGATACGACCTACTCAGAAGATGATTTAAGGTTAATGACTTGCTCCTTTCCTTGTGGAAGCATGTGTATGATGATTCTGAGCTGTACTATCCAATATGTGATTAAGTGCTGCTTTTGAATGACTGTCTCCACTTCCAACACAGTGCTAGAAAGTGTCGAATCTGTTAGTGATTAGGGATAACATTCCACACTGGATTCGTGGGATTCTTACTAAGGGTGCATTCCTCAGGGGCTAGCCCTCAGTTTCTGGTCCTGCAAAGGCATTCCTGCATCCCCCAAAGATGTACCACACGCCAAATATGTGCTCTGAACTCAATTTATGATTACAGAAAGAAAGAAGTTATTTTTAAAAATTAGGTCCTTGGGGAGCCTTTGTGGTTTAATCGGTTGAGCGTCCTGCTTTTGATTTCAGCTCAGGTCATGATCCCAGGATCCTAGGATTGAGTCCCATGTCAGACTTTACACTCATTGTGGAGCCTGTTTGGGATTTTCTCTCTCTCTCTCTCTCTCTCTCTCTCTCTCTCTCTCTCTCCCCCACCCCTCCCCCCTCAAAATAAATAAATACATAACAAGTAATAAAAATTAGGTTCTGGAAGGCAGTTCAAAAAAATTTTTTATGCTTATTTATTTTGATTGAGCAAGAGAGAGAGAGAGAGAGAATCCCAGGCAAACCTCATACTGTCAGTGCAGAGCCCTATGCGGGGCTTGAGCTCACGACCCATGACATTATGACCTGAGCCAAAGTCAGATGCTTACTGGACTGAGCCACCCAGGCACCCCTCATATTTGTGTCTAGTTTGTTTCTGGTCACATGGCAGGGATGTGAGAGAATGTCCATAGAACACATCAGTTGTGATAAGAATCCGGAAAACCTTACGGTTGGGCTGACACCCCAAGATCATAGAGTGGGTGGCTTCCACAACAGAAATATATTTACTCACAGTTCTGGCAACTGGAAAGTCTGAAGTCAAGGTGCTGGCTGACAGTTTCTGGTGAGAACTCTCTTCTTGGCTTGCACTTGGCAGCCTTTTTGCTTTGTCCTCACGTGATGGAGAAAGAGGTGTCTCTGATGTCTCTTCCTCTTCTTCTAAGGGCACCAGCCCTAGTGGATTAGGACCCTTCCTTTATGGCCTCATTTAATTTTCCTCCCCTCCCCAGAGGCCCTATCTCCTAATACAGTCACATTAGGGGTTAGGGCCTCAACTTATGAATGCAGGGGGGGAGGGGGGACATAAACATGCAATCCCTAAGAGGGTCTTCATAGGGAATGGAGGTAACCTGTGCGGGCCTTGCTCAGTCTTCCAGCTCCAGTGCTATGGGACGTGCATGGCTCTGGAACCACATGGGCATCCCTGCTCCCTGCGTCTGGCTGTGTGCTGTGTGACACGGGGCAATTTCCTTAACCTACCTGTGCCTTACTTTCCTTATCTGTAAAATGAAGCCGATAACCGTATCTAACAAGGCTATAGGAAGTGAATAAAGGTAGAGCGCTCAGGAGAGGAACCGGCCTGTGGACACGTGATAAATTCCCTCCAAACCAGGGGAGATTCTGTGGGCCATTCATGCCTCTGACAGTTTACAGGAGTATTTCCCAAAGTGCCATCAATTTCTCTAGATCTGGATCCGGCAATATGAAATTTTAGCACCCTCCCAAAGTGCCTGAGAGGCAGGCTTAAATTGGAGACTCACCAGCCTACCTGCTAAGGGCGGTTGGTTGAATTGGTCTGGTTCTCTGTAACTTCCTCTCTTTATTTTGTTATCAGATACAAAATGCATCTTTCTTCCTTGGGGTTGAAAGGAAAGTATCTGCAAGAGAGATCCCCCTTGCTGCTCTGTACAGCTGACATCAGTGCCTACTAGGCTGTGCCCTTAGACACCGGTCTCATTTGGGGTCAGTGTGATCGGAGAGCCGATTGCCTGCATGAAAAGGATACAGGCAAACTGAGGTGTTAGCCATGGAGTTAGGATTGTGGGAATACGTTTTTCAATTGCCATCAGATTGCAAAAGCATTGTGGGGACCCTGGAAACAACTATCTCCCTTATTTGAAATGATGTCGCAGGGAGGGCACAGGAAGCTGTGGCTGAACTTCTGCTAGACTCAGTGGGTGGTCCCTGGATGTGGCCCCTATACTCATACTGGGTCCTTCCCCCCCCCCACACACACCAAAAAAAAATAGTGATTTTATATTATGATGATTGGGCCCCGTCAAAAAACCAGAAATAGCAAAATGAAAATGACTAAATCAATAAAAAAGTATTTAGTAGGTGTTTATTGTGCATTTAAAGACAGCTTGTGAGCTGGGAGCTTTCAAATTTTAAACGGATGTGAAGCTCAGGGCCATGACACTACAGAATGGCTTATAACATGAAAATGAGGAAGTTGTTTCACATTGACAATGACTGGTTATTACAATGAGAGGTTCCAGGGGCAGCTGGGTGGCTCAGTCAGTTGAGCATTCCACTCTTGATTTCGGCTAAGGTCATGATCTCCTGGTTCATGGCACCGAAAGTCACGCTGTGCACCCACAGTGAGGAACCTGGTTGTCATTCTCTCTCCCTCTCTTCCTGCCCCTCCCCCACTCATACACACGCACGCGCACACACACACACACACACACACACTCTCTCTCTCTCTCTCTCTCTCAAAATAAATGATTAAACATTTAAAAAAAAACACTCGGGGCGCCTGGGTGGCACAGTCGGTTAAGCGTCCGACTTCAGCCAGGTCACGATCTCGCGGTCCGTGAGTTCGAGCCCCGCGTCGGGCTCTGGGCTGATGGCTCAGAGCCTGGAGCCTGTTTCCGATTCTGTGTCTCCCTCTCTCTCTGCCCCTCCCCCATTCATGCTCTGTCTCTCTCTGTCCCAAAAATAAATAAACGTTGAAAAAAAAAATTAAAAAAAAAAAAAACACTGAGAGTTTCCCTATGGGCAGGGGCTTGGTTAAAAGGGATCATCTATTCCCTCACCAGGAGAGATATTGTTCAAGGGTCCAAAGTTGCAACCAGTAGCTAAATAAATCCTCCAAATCTAACGCACCGCATAATCATTGTTGTAACGATATTGTAATAGTGTCCATAATATTGTAATAGAAACATCAAGCTTGCTAAGAGACTAGAACTTAATTGTTCGCCACAAAAAAAAGAAATGATAGTACGTGAGAGGTGTTAGGTACCACATCATTGTCAATCATACTGCAATATATAAATGTATCAAATCAAAATGTCACACACCTTAAACTTATACAATGTTATACATCAAATATATTTCAGTAAAAAAAAATTTTAAAAACCTGATTATCTTATACCATTTGTAGAAAGAGGACTTCAGTTTTCTTTTATTGTCAGAGGCATTTACAAGAAATAACCTAAGTTTGGTTTCACTTATGTTCATGAAATAAGCTAGATTTAGTTTGGCTTAAATGGTTTTATGTGTTTAGAGCATGCTCTTCATTTTGTATTTAATTTTAACAGCCCTCCAAAGCAAACAAGCCTTTGGTCTCAGTTTGGATTCCCCCAGAAGCAGAGCCAGAGGCAAGGATTTGTTTGAGTGGAAAGAGTTGACTTGGGAGGTAGTGTCTGGAAACACCAGGCTGGGGAGGGGAGCAGAGGGGAGTGAGTAGGGGAAGGGAAGAAAGCCAATGAATGGGGCATTATCAGGAAAGTTTCTAATGTGTCTCTGTTCTGTGGAGAACTCTGGGACCCCATATGAACAGGTGCCTCACAATGATTCAACTAGATGGGCCAGGGCGATGGGGCATTTATCTCCTAGTTTCCTATCATTGGTTGAGATTGATCTAGGAAGCATTTACTTTCTAGCCTGTCTGGTTTACCTCACATGACAGCCAATCTTGCTCTCACGGGCTAAGAAAAGTAACAGATATTCAGAGTTGCAAGTTTGGGGCGTGTAGAGGTGCGTCTGATACAGTTGGGCAGGTTACCAACAGCGTCTGATACATTGGCAAAATGACGGCCCCTGTACTGGGTGCCTTGCAGGTATGAAATCACAACGGCCAACGTGGATGGAGCGTTTACTATGCCCGCTGCAGATATCCTCGCTCCTCAGGTGTGGCCTGTGGACCAGCAGGGTCCACATCACCCAGATGCTTACATGAGATGCAGGATTTCAGGGCTCATCCCAGGCCTACTGAGTCAGAGGCTGAATTTCAGCCAGATCCCAGGTGATCCAGATGTACACAGGCATCCTCCTGATCTGTGCTAGGACACCGGGGCCACACTTGGCTGGCCTGTTGTGTGGCACTGAACAAATGGAGAGCTCCAGTGTCAGGCAAGAAAGCCACACACCCATGGAAGGAAACGGAAGTAATGGTGCCAAGAGTGACTTGCAAACTGGATCAGGAGGCTGGGGATGAGGACTTGAGTAGGCTCTTCTCAGAGCACTTGTGAGGCAGCCCTGCAGACTCAGAAATAACCAAGGGAGACCTTGAGGGAGGGTAAAGTCACATGGTTCTTGGCTGGGGATGATAAGCCATTGCAACTTAAGTGTTTGTGCTGATTGGACACCATTTGAGGTTAAGCCAGGTGAAGCCTGGGCCATTTAGGATATATCCGTGCATGTTTCCACCTAGATTGGGTGCCGCTGGAAGGAAGGACCCAGGTCTTGTATAACTTTATTTAATTTAAAAAAATGGTAATGTTTATTTATTTTTGAGAGAGAGGGAGAGAGAGAGAGAAAGAGACAGAGCACAAGCAGGGGAGGGGCAGAGAGAGAGGGGGAGACACAGAATCCCAAGCAGGCTCCAGGCTCTGAGCTGTCAGCACAGAGCCTGACACGGGGCTCGAACTCAGGAACTGCGAGATCATGACCTGAGCCGAAGTCAGATGCTTAACCAACTGAGCCACCCAGCTGCCCCTTGTATAACTTTGTATTACCAGCACCTGGTACACAAAATTCATGCTCCACTGATGATGCTTGCTGAATGGCTCAGTGGACTCCATTCATTTATTTAACAAATAATTAGTGGATGTCTATTACAGCCCAGGCACTGGGTGAGAGCTGAGTTGTTAACATTGGTGTATCAACCAAGTTGGTGGCTGCCCTTGTGAGTGTGTCATCTTGCAGGGGGTGGACAGGCATGTAAAATTAATATATAATTGCAATTTATGAAAAGTGTTATATAGGGTATGTAGGGACAGGGATTAATGGGGAGGGGGTAGGCCCTCAGGGTACCAGGAAAACCCCTCTGACGACTGACGTCCAAGCCAAGAACTGAAGAACGAGAGGGACTGAGCCATAGGAAAGTGGATGAGCTTTTTAAGCAGACATCACAGCCTGCACAAAGGCCCTGAGAAAAGAATGAATGGAGTCGTTATGTGATTTATAAGAAATATAACTCACACTGTAGAATTTCTGCTCGCTAAACAACCACACTAGTTAGGTAACCTAAAACCTGAAAGAGGAGGTAAGTCAAGTCTGTCTGGGACAAACCAGACTATCCTGTGAGTCCTTGGTAGTGACTTAGTTTGTGCTCCCAGTGAGAGGGGAGTCACCCGCTTGGCAAATCCAGGCAAATCCAAAATCCAGTTTGGGATTTTGAGACGTTAGCAACTGTCTTATAAAGGTTTCTAATTCATTACATTTTCCCCCACTGTTGATCACGGAAGATGAAAAGTATGAGTCATGCAATTTAGGATGTGTCATAGTGTTACATTTCAGGGCCAAGTTCCAAAAGAAAGGAATATTTTTTTCTCTGAATATAATGGAAAAGTTCTAGCTCTGCTGTTACTATTTATGTGACCCTGAACATGTTGCCTAAACTTCTCACATCTGGTTTCTTCTTCTCTGAAACAGTTACAGTGATGCCCTTGATGTTTATGAGAACTGAGTCAGTTTAAGTGAATAAGGATTTACTGAGCACTTAAGTCAGTCCCTCATTTGGCAACTATTTGTTACTTCCTTCTCCATAAGTTCCAGGCACCGTATTAGGCTTAGGAGATGTAATAATCAGCAAGACATACATCCTGGCTTCCAAGAGCTTATGGTCCACTAGGAAAAACAGAGGATTAAAGCGTAGCGGATGTGAATTTAAAACCAAACTATGGGGGCGCCTGGGTGGCACAGTCGGTTAAGCGTCTGATTTCAGCCAGGTCACGATCTCGCGGTCCGTGAGTTCGAGCCCCACGTCAGGCTCTGGGCTGATGGCTCAGAGCCTGGAGCCTGTTTCCGATTCTGTGTCTCCCTCTCTCTCTGCCCCTTCCCCGTTCATGCTCTGTCTCTCTCTGTCCCAAAAATAAATAAATGTTGAAAAAAAAATTAAAAAAAAAAAAATAAAACCAAACTATGAGGATGCAAGAAATCACGAAGATATATCTACTTTCTAGAAATCAAGTTAGGTCTCATTCCCAGCCCCAGTCACATCTGGTTGGCAGATAATTCTGTCTCGGGCATTATTAGGACTCGCTCCTTTAATGTGGGACTTGGTAACAGACCTTGATTTCAGCCTGGTGAAACTTTGAGCAGGGGACTTAGTCATGTCCTACCCAGACTCCTGGAAACTAGGAGATGACAAGTTTGTGCTGTCCTAAAGTCACACAATTGGTGGTGATCTGTTGTTCAGCAATAGAAAGTGAATACACAGGTGTCTCCAACCTTCCTCAGCTCTACCCTGGCTTCCGCCGAGGGCCCTGTTGAGCACGCCTTCATATCTCTGGCTGTTGTTTCCATGATGCCTAAGAAACGGGCATTCTTGCTGAGCAGGAGCTCAGACAGGGTGGGGGGGGGCCAACCCTTCTGCAGGGTACTAGAACTTCAAGTCCTTGTGCTGAATACAGATCCCCATTGTTCAGCCTTACTCAGAGGGGATCTCTTTTTCTCACAGCCAGACCCCAAAGCCATACTTCCCTCTCACCATTTCCCTTCTGGGATGATACTAGAAATGGCTTAGGAGTTCACAAGAGGCAGAAAACACCCAGATTCTGAATTTGCTTTAGAATGACGTGGATACAAAGGGTCGTATAGGCTCTTGGGATTAGTGTGTGTGTGTGTGTGTGTGTGTGTGTGTGTGTGTGTGTGGTGCGGTTGGGATGGGAAGCATGGAAAGTGAAGCATTGCTATCTCTTGTTGACTCTGTCTGGTCCTGCCACAGCAGTGAAAAGCAAACACCAAGAAACATCTCAGTCTGTTTTCCTACCATGCTAGTGATGGCAATGTACTGTTTCAAGGGCTGTGATGGGAGAACCCACCATGTAACAGAAGCACACGGCAGGAGCCTTCAGCGGGTCCTCATGGGTCTTGAAGAGGAGTTAGGTGGTCATGTAGCCAAGAACAAATGAATGAGAAGGAGCCAGCCAGGGAAAAGGATAAGTGAGCTGGGGGACGTGGGGAGGGAACGTGTTACTGGCTCAAAGTCATGAGAGAACATGGCACATTTGAAACGTGAAAGAACCAAACACAGGGGCACCTGGGTGGCTCAGCTGGTTGAGTGTGTGACTTCAGCTCAGGTTATGATCTCACAACTCATGAGTTTGAGCCCCACATTGGGCTTGCTGCTGTGCACACAGGGCCTGCTTTGGATCCTCTGTCCCCACCCCCTCTCTGCACCTCCCCAACTGTGCGCTCTCAAAAATAAAAAAAAAAATAAAAGAAGCAAGCCTGAAGTGGAGGGAGAAGGGGCTGGGGGCTAGGAGTTAAGGCTGAATAATAAAAGGAAGGGCCAGGCCAGGCAAAGCCATGACAACCCAATTAAAGAATTAACATGATTCTTGTATCGGTCAGCTTTAGGACCATAGTAACTCTGCATAACAAAGACCTCCCAAACTCACTGGACTATAAAAACAAGCGCTTATGTTTTGCTTATGGGTCTCTGTAGAGGCTGTGACGCTTGTGGCCTTGGCGGGGATCAGCTAGATTTGGATCTAGGCTGGGCGTTGGGTCTGTTCCACCTGCCTCCTCATTCTCTTTGGGCCAACGGCTACACGGGGCAGGTTTTTCTCATGGCAGATGGCAGGTTTGCAAGAAGGCGAGAAGAAACACGTCATGTTTCTTAAGGTCTCAGCTGGGAACTGGCACAATGACAGTTCCACTCAGGTTCCATTGGCCAAGGCAAGTCACAGGGCCAACCCAACATCACTGAGGCAGGGAAGGTCACTTTGCCCACAGTGGGAGACACTGCAGAGACCCATGGCAAAGAGCATGAATGTACAGTTTCTAATTCAGGGAGTGAGGAACATAGTGGGAATAATAACCCACCTGTCACAGCATCCATGGATAACAGACACGTATGCCAGGGTTTTAGAGAAAGCCGTGAATAAATGACCAGAAACACTGTGCTAACAAGAGCTAGGCTCAGACAGCCCCCCGCACGAGTCCTGAGGGGTACAGCACCATCCATGTTTCTTGGTCACACTTGGTCACCTGAGCCCCAAAGCCAGACTGTCTGTTCCTAGAGAGTCACACAGTCTTTCATAAACTTCTGTGCTTTCCTTCAACCTTGGTCCTTTAGAGGACTAAAAGCTTAACCGACAAGACTGGAATATTTTATTTGGCTGCCCAACACGATCCCCTTCCACCATCATCTCCTGCCCCAAATCCCTCCCTACAAAGGACCCAAACAATATTGATAAATGGAAAAATCCATAGCATCATTGAGAAACCAAAAGGGAGTGGCCAGGGACCAGAATCTATGAGAAATTCCTGTGAGAAGGTAGATGACATCTGACTGAAGGAGGTCAAGTGGGTGGGAGGTTTGGGGAGAGGACCAGATACACAATTTGCAGGGACGAGTATAAAAAGAAAAGGCTGGGCCTTTGTTCAAAAATTACTAAAAATTTCAAGATGGCAACACAAGAGACAAGCATGGGAGTCTCCTAAGAGTGGGGTCCATGTGTCACATGCCCAAGAAGCCAGCCCCACTTGGGGCATTTCAGTCCCTCTCACAGTGGATGCAGTGAGCAGGAGGGGGTCGGGAGTGACCATTATGAGGATTGGTTTGGAACCAGGTTTGGAACTGGGGCAGCTGCTTGTTTCAGGGCCCTTCCTCTCCCAACCCTGAAACCTCCATCAATTCCAGGCACAGTATTGATTCTCCTAGGCTGGGGTTCTGTGCTAGTTTGCTAAAGGCTGCTGCAATGATCAACCACCAATGGAAACTGACTGTGTCACAGTTCTGAGAACTGAGATCCAGGTGTCTCCAGGGCTGGTTCCTTCTGAGGCTGGGAGGGAGAATCTGTTCCATGCCCCTCCCCTGGTTTCTGGTGATTTGTTGGCCATCTCTGGTCCTTGGCCTGTGGAACAGGATCCAGTCTCTACCTTCACCCTCCCAAGGCATTCTCCCTGTGTGTGGGTCTCTGTGTCCAAATTTCCACTTTTTATAAGACACAACTTCTATCAGATGAGGGGCCCACCCTACTCCAGCATGACCACATCTTAACTAACTACATCCACAATAACCGTATTCCCAGATAAGGTCACATTCTAAAACAGTGGGGGTTAGGACTCCAACATGGGAATTTGAGATGGAAACAGCTCAACCCACAACAGGTGTATTGTGGGTGCTTGGGCCAGAGGTGCAGGGTCATGCCCTGACATAGACCTTTTCCCTCCCAGGAGCGTGGTATT
Source organism: Felis catus (assembly GCF_018350175.1). Taxonomy (NCBI): domain Eukaryota; kingdom Metazoa; phylum Chordata; class Mammalia; order Carnivora; family Felidae; genus Felis; species Felis catus. The sequence goes on from NC_058383.1 coordinate 30,128,980, forward strand.
AGGAAAGCTGCACCCATCACCTGGCAGGCCACTCCTTCAATCCCCACCGACCTCCAATCACAGCAGATGTCCATAAACAGACACCAGCACACCAGGACCATCAAACACTTGGGGCAAACCAAATGTCAGGGAACGAGAGTTGCTTCCGAAGAACATCATTTGACTAAGCTGCGTCATTTATCCAAAACAGATGGCCTTTTTATACTCCTCTGACAGTCCCTGAGTTGTTCCCTTAATTACCCAACAGGTGCAGTCATTTCTTGAGCCACCTTAGCTGCAGTCAGATTGCAGAGCTCTAAAACATTGTGACTTGGCTCACGGGGTTATCCAAGACCCGAGGTTGTCACTGTAGATACACATTGGAGTGATCTGGGGAGCTCTGAAAAAAAAATACTCATTGCCTGAGTCCCACCATTTAATTGGGCTGGGGTGCAGTGTGGGCAATGAGATTTCACTTTTTAAAGCTCTCAGGTGATTACAGTGTGCAGCTAAGGTAGAGAACCACTGGCTTGGAACTCTTTCAGAACCCAGCCATCTGCGTAGCTGTAATGATGCATATTGATTACAGATGGCAGTGGCATTGAGTTTGTTGAGGGCTGGGTTTTTTTGTTGTTGTTGTTTGTTGCTTCCAAATGAAATGCTTCAGTATCTCTATACTTTAACTCTGAAGCGCCGTGTGCTCTATTTTCTTTTCTTGAACTTAACTTTGTTCAGCTGCTAAGGGGCCACATCTTTGCCCTATGGAGCTTTACTTTTGCTTACAGAGGCAGGGACTCAGCTGGAAACTGAGGCCTGTGGCAGCACAGTGAATTGTACTAAGCTGAATTCGACAGGTAATAGGCTTGCATTTAACGCAATTTATTATAAGGAGCAACAGATCATCTGTTTTCCAAGGATGCAGGTTGATGGAGCTCACTCTACTCATGAGGAAACACTGGTATGTGGCTTCAGTGAACCTCAGACAATGTCTCTCCCACTCTCTCCTTTTCTTCCTCTTACTATCTCTCTCACTATCTCTCTACTGTCTTATCTCTTTCTCCTCCTTTTTTTTCCAGTTTTTTTTAGAGAGAGAGAGAGAGAGGGAGAGAGAGTCCCAAGCAGGCTTTGCACTGTCAACGCAGAGCCTGACATGGGACTCGAACTCATGAACTGCGAGATCATGACATGAGCCATGCAGGTGCCTGTCTTTCTCTTATGTTCTACCTCATGTTGTCTCCCTCTTTCTCCTTCTCGCCTCAAACTTCTTGCTCTCACAAGTTGTCATGGTCAAGGTGCATACACCTCAGTCTTCTGAGATGACTCATGTTGCCTCTTGCAGAAGACTCGAGGAGAAACCACACAACCAAGAGAGCTAAGTGAAGTCTTTGTCCTTGTTTCCCTCACCCATGATGTCCTCTCTCTAAATCTGCTGTGTCACTCTGTTTTCTAGTCCCAGAAGCTACTTGGGGAAGCTGGCTAAAGAATGTAGGCAATAATAATAGCAAGTGACTATAACATGTTTATTACATGCCAGGTACCCTTTCAAGTGTGTTTGACAGATAAAGAAACAGATGCCTAGACACAGAAGGTGATTTCAAGCCCAGCTTGTCTGCTCCAGACTCTGTGCTCTTAAAATTTGACTTTATAGGGGAGCCTGGGTGGCTCAGTCAGTTAAGGGTCTGACTTTGGCTCAGGTCATGATCTCACAGTCCATGAGTTCGAGCTCTGTGTCGAGCTCTGTGCTGACAGCTCAGGGCCTGGAGCCTGCTTCAGATTCTGTGTCTCCCTCTCTCTCTCCCCCTCCTCCACTCATGCTCTGTCTCTGTCTCTCAAAAATGAATAAACGTTAAAAAAATTTTTTTTTTTAAAACTTGACTTTATATTGCAAGCGTTTCAGAAGGAGGCATTGGGGGAGGAAGAAAGATCACAGTCAGAGAAGGACAGATAAAAATAATCAAGTAGAGACAAAAGATGGACATACAAAGGGATGAAAGGAGATGGTCACTAAGATGCAAAGAACTCAAAGACTGAATGGAACTATAAAAACCACAACAGAACTGAGAGAGGGAGAGAGAGAGGAAGGGAGGGAGGGCGAGAGAGGAAGTGGGAGAGAGAGGGAGGGAGGGAGAGAGAGAGACCCTATAAACACACTTCATACTGCTTCTCTGAATTGGGTAAAAGAACTCTATGTCTGGGGCATAATTTCAATGAGAGACTCCCAACTCTGTGAAATGTAGGTCTGGTTCAGGTGTGATTTGGAGAATATTCTTATGTCATGGTTCACTGGTTTTAGAAAATGCATGCTTACTTCTGGTTCACCTGGTGAACCCATTGAAAAGAGAGAGAAGGAAAAAATTCCCCTGATTCTAGGCCCTAGAAAAAAAACAAAAGCAAAAACATAACAGTATTTAAGTTCTGTTTAATTCAGCCTTCAGTAAACCAAAGCAAAGCACTCTGATTTTTTTTCAAGTTTTATCATTTGCTCTTCCCAGTTGGGGATCTTGAAAGACCCCATTGTATCAAGTGCCTAACTCAGAATTGTCCTGAGAAGTTGGGATAATGAAGTGTGATGGGGGTGCATTTCCCAGATTTGATTTTCCAAGGGCACCCATCCTAGAGAGGCGGGTCAGTCCTTTGGGGTGAATGGGACTCATCCACAGTTACAGCTGATGGAGATACTGCATTGTGATTTGCACACCAATCCCAGCTTCCTCAGCAAATTCATTTTGCTTCTTTAATTACTTAATGCAGTAGGTCTTGTGATGTTAGAGACCTAGGACCTGTCCTTTGTGGTCCATTGGTGGGACTCTGCATCACTGGGAGGACCTGTTTCCCTTCCAAGTGACGTTGGAAGGCTGCCATTTGCTCATTCGATGCTGTAGTCACTCGGCTGTAAGATGGGGACAATTTAATTCAATAAATGAGCTATGTCCTTCAGTAGGTGAGTAGATAAATGAACTGTGGTACATCCAGATAGTGGAGTATTAGTCAACATTAAAAAGAAATGAGCTACTAAGCCATGGAAAGACACGGAGGAACCTTAAAAGCAAATGGCTAAATAAAAGAAGCCAATCTGAAAGGGCTACGTACTCTATATGCAAATGCATATACAGGTATATGACGTTCTTTGAATTTTGCTGTGAACCTAAAACTGCCCTGAAAAGAGTGTATTATTATTATTATTTTTACAAAAGGTCTATGTATTAAAGACTTGATCATCTCACTTATTAGGATGCTATTAGATATGAAAATTTTTGTTCCTTCTCTACTTTTCCATCTCCTCTGGATTCGGTCTTATCTCTTGTTCATGAGTGTTGTTCTCTTCAGTCTAAATTCATTCATGATGGAATACCTACTGTGTGCCAGGTTTTCCTATTTACAGACACATAAGACTTAGGCTCAGACTGGCTACCATTATTCCTGAAGGCCAGAGACTTTGCACGTGATAGAGCCAGATTTTTTATATTCTTGGCTTTCTCATGGCTTCCCCATCCTGAGAGTTTGCTAGGGTTTGACAGTCATTCCCATGCGTGTTTCTGTAGGTTCCTCTTTGACTGCAGGGACTGAACACTCCTCATTCCCCTGCTCCATGCTGCCATTCACAAAGGCCATCCCAGGGACCGGAGATGGAATCCACCAGGACCCAGATTTTAACTAATAGGAATTGGCTTGCATTGAACAGAGCTCCCCAGGTTGGAATGGGCTGCCACAGCAGTCTTGACTTCCCCATCACCACAGATATTCAAGCAGGCAATGGACAGGCAGAAAGGCCAAATATTCTTAAACTGGGGTTCACAGTGGGCTCTGGGGAGTCTAAAATTGCCACATTTCTCAATATGGAGATAGATGGATACCATTTGGATTGGAGATTTTCACCAGGTTTTCAAAATTGAATTTGACCTAATGATGAAGAACTCTTAAGACCAAGGGTGGACATAAGAAAGCTATGTCCCAAACTTGACCACCTAAAAGTCTCCTGTTGGGTCGTTTTCATGAGAGAAAATGAGTCATCAGGGGTAATACCTATGAAGGCATCAGCTGAAAGATTTGGGTCTTCTCCTGCACTCCAACATGGGACTCAGGGTTTTCCTGAGGTCAGTGAATTAGTTGCCTAGAGTTGCTGTTAACAAAGTGCCATCATCAGGCGGCATGGAACAAAAGAATTTCATTCTCTCACAGTTCTAGAGACTAGATGTCCAAACTCAAGGTGTTGACAGGGCCATGCTTCCTCTGAAGACTCTAGGGAAGAATCTCCACCCTCCCCCGCCTTGTCTCTTCTAGTTTCTGGCAGCCCCAGGCATTCCTTGGCTTGCGGCCACATCACTCTTTTGCCACTTGGCATTCTGTCTCCGTGTCCACATTTTCCTCTTCTTACGAAGACACCATTCTTTCTGGATTAGGGGCCAGCCTATTCCAATATGACCTCAACTTACTAATGACATCTACAAGGACCCTATTTCCAACTAAGGTCACATTCTGAGGTCCTGGAGGCCAGAACCTCAACTTACCTCCTTTAATGAATACAATTCAACCCACAGCAAAGTGAATCCTGGTGCTGCTTGCACACCTGTGTAAATTTTCAGAGATAGATGAATTTTATAATATGTTGATCCTACCCTGATCAAGTACTTTTTTTTTTAAGTGGCAAGGAGATTTATATAAATAGTAGTGAAACTTGACCTGTCATCTGAACATTTTAAGGCCGTGTTTAGTGAACCAACCATTTGATTTCTCAACACTAGATTTCTCTAAACACACTCACAGGAGTTTTCCACACTCACAGGAGTTTAGAGAGCAAAAAATTAGAAATAATCCAAATTTCCACCAATAGGGAAATGGTAAATAAATTGAAGTAGAGCCAACCAGGGAATACTATGCAACAATGACAAAGAATGAGATAGTTTGCATTTAGTGACATGGAAAGGAATCTAAGCCATATTGTTGTGGGGAGAAGAAGGCAAATAACAGATATAGAGAGTGTGCTACCATTTATACAAAACACAAAAATCAACATCAAAACAAATTATGCTACATGTCTCCCAAAAATACATGCATAATAAAAATATACTGAGCATAAACTATGTATGAGGCACTGTTATGATGGAATGACACTTAATTAACTTCTCATAAGAAGTTAGCTAATATTATTATACCCCATTTAATGAATAGGAAGCTAAGGAAGAGAGAAAGTTCCCCCTCTAAAGTTACTGAGTGGTGGAATTGGAATTTGTAACCTAGGCTTGTCTGAATTCAAAGGGATATTTCTTCTGCTGCGTTATGTGTTCTGTCTGGAAGAATACCTAATAGTAATGAGTAGTTACCTCCAAGAGTGAAGTATGGGGGAGGGGTTCCATGACTCCAGACAGTAGTGAATGAGATGTTAGCCTTTAATTTTTTGACAATTATAGGAAACAATGCAGAGAGATACTGTGTAACGTTTACTCATTTTCTACCAATGATGATAATATCTTGCAAAATTATAGTAAAATATTACAACCAGAATACTGACATTGATATAATCCACTGATCTTGTTTACATTTACCCACTTTTACTTGTACTCATTCATGTGTGTGTTTTTAGCTCTATGTGCCTTTTAAACCATTTTTTGAGCAATTTTAGATTCACAGAATTGAGAGGCAGGTGTACATTTCCCCCTATTCTCCCTGCCCCAACACATGCATAACCTCCCCCGTTATCAATATCCATCCCCCCCCCCGAATGGTACATTATTATAAATGATGAACCTACATTGACAAACCACTATCACCCAAAGTCTACAGTTGACATTAGGTCCATCTTGGTGTTGTACATTCTCCGGGTTTGGACACATGTCACATGTATCCAGTGTCTGCACTGGAGCATTTCTGCTTTCCTACACACCTTCTGTGCTCTGCCTATTTATCTCCTCCTTTGCTTTACACACCTGGTAACCACTGATCTTTTTATTATTTCCATAGTTTTTGCTTTTCCAGAATGTCCTGTGGTTTTCTTCTAGTTGTTTCAGTTTCAGATTTTCCACTTAAATCTTTAATCCATTTTGAGTTGATCTTTATAAATCATTTGAGATAAGGTTGCCCCTATTTACATCCATCTGCAAGTGGAGATCCAGTTTTCCCAGTACCATTTATAGACAACACTATCCTTTCCCCATTGTGTGTTCTTGGCACCTTTGTCAAAGATCAATTGACTATAACTGCATGGATTTATTTCTGGACTCTCTGTTCCACTGGTCTGTATGTCTATTTTAAAGCCAGTACCATACTGTTTGGATTACTATAGCCTTGTTGAACATTTTGAAATAAGGTAGTGTCATACCTCCACTATGTTCTTCCTCAAGATAGCTTTGGATAGTTGGGGTCTTTTTTGGTTCCATATGAATTTTACAATTGTTTTTACTATTTCTGTGAAAAATACCATCGGAATTTGAATAAGATTTGCATTGAATCTGTAGGTCTTTGGGGGTAGTATGGACATTTAAAAATATCCCAATCCATGAAAATAGGATATTTTCCCACTTATTTGTATCATCTTCAGTTTCTTTCATCAGCATTTATAGTTTTTAGTATCAGGTCTTTCATTTCATTGGTTAAGTGTATTCATAAGTATTTTATTCTTTTTCATCCCATTGTAAATGGGATTGCTTTCATAATTTATTTTCCACATATTTCACTGTCAGTGTGTAGCAATAGAACTGATTTTTTTGTATGTTGATTTTGTATCCTGCAACTTTACTAAATTCCTTTATTCTAACAGTTTTTTTGGTGGTGTCTTTAGGGTTTTTACATATAAGATCACATCATCTGCAACAATTTTCCTACTTCCTTACCTATTTGGATGCCATTTATTTCTTTCTGTTGTCTAATTACTTTGGCTAGGACTTCTGGTACTACATTGAGTGGAAGTAGTGACAACAGTATCTTTGTCTTGTTCCTGATCCAAGAGGAAAAACTTTTAGCTTTTCATTATTAAGTATGAGTAGCTGTTGGCTTGTCACATATGGGCTGTCTTTTGTTGAGGTATACTCCTTCTATACCTTATCATTGAAAGTTTTATTTTTTAATCATAAACAAATATTGAATAATGTCAAATACTTTTTCTGCATCTATTGAGGTAATCATATGGTTTTTATCCTTCATCCTTTTAATGTGGTGTATTACATTTATTGATTTGCATATGTTGGGCCATTCATGCATCCCAGGAATAAATCCCACTTGATCATGATATATGATGATTATAATGTGCTGTTGAATTTGGCTCGCTAATATTTTCTTGAGGAATTTTGCATCTATATTTATCAGGGATGTTGACCTGTAGTTTTATTTTCTTGTAGATCCTTACCTGGCTTTGATATAAAGGTAATGTTGGCCTCATAAAGTGAGTTTGGGTGTGTTCCCTTTTCTTTAGATTTTTTTGGAAGAGTTTGAGGGCTGACACTAATTTTTCTTTAAAAGTTTGGTGGAATTTACCCATAAAACCTTTTGGTTCTGGGTTTTTCTTTGTTGGGAGCTTTTTGATTACCAGTTCAATCTCCTTATTAGTAATTGATCTGTTCAACTGTCTATTTCTTCTTGATTAAGACTTGGTAAATTATATGTTTCTAGAGATATACCTATTTCTTTTAGTTTGTCCAATTTTTTGGTATATAATTGTTCATAGTAGTCTCTTGTGATATTTTGTATTTCTGTGGTATCAGTTATAATATCTCCTTTCATTTTTTATTTTATTTATTTGAGTCTTTTTTTCCTTAGTCTAGCTAAAGTTTTATTAATATTGTTTATCTTTACAAAAAACAACTCTTAGTTTCATTGATCTTTTCTATTGTTACTCTAGTTTCTATTTCATTTATTTCTGCTCTGATATTTATTCTTTCCTTCCTTATGCTAACTTTATTTAGTTTGTCCTCCTTTTTCTACTTCCTTAAGGTGTAAAGTTAGGTTGTTTGTTTGACACTTTGTCTTTTCTTTTTTAAAAGTTATTTATTTATTTGTTTTGAGAGAGAAAAAGAACATGTGCATGAGTGGGGGAGGGTCAGAGAAAGGGGGAGAGACAGAATCCAAAGTAGGTTTCACACTGTCAATGCAGAGCCCAATATGGGGTTCGATCTCACAAACTGTGAGATCATGATCTGAGCCAAAACCAAGAGTCAGACACTTAACTGGTTCCCTTTCTCTTTTCTTCTTAGTGTGGGCATTCATTGCTATAAATTTCCCTCTTAAAACTGCTTTGGCTATCTTCCATAGGTTTTGGTATTTGATATTCCCATTTCCATTTGTCTCAAGATATTGTTTCTCCTTTTGATTTCTTCTTTGACCCACTGATTATTCAGAGGTGTACATTTAATACCTACATATTTGTGAATTTTCCAGTTTTCATCTTGTTATTGATTTCTAGTTTCATACCACTGTAACTGAAAAGATACTTGTTATGATTTCTATCTTCTTACATTGTTTAAGACTTATCTTACTTATATGATCTATCCTGGAGAATGTTCCATGTGCACTTGAAAAGAATGTGTATTCTGCTGCTATTGAATGGAATGTTATGTATATGTCTGTTGGGTGTGTTTACTCTAAAGTATAGTTTAAGTCCAGTATTTCCTTATTGATTATCTGGATGATATACCCATTGTTGAAAGTGAGGTATTGAAGTCCCCTATTATTTCATTTCTGTCTAAATTTGCCTTCAGAACTCTGCTTAATATATTCAGTATTTGCTAAATATATACAGGTGCTCTGATGTTGGGCACATGTATGTTGATAACTGTATCTTTCTAGTTAATTATAATTTTATCATTATATAATGATTTTGTCTTCTGTGACAGTTTTTGACTTGAAGTCTATTTTGTCTGATTTAAGTATGGTCACCCCTGCACTCTTTTGGTTACTATTTGCATTGAATATCTTTTTTCCATCCCTTTCAGGCTATGTGTGTCCTTCAATCTGAAGTGAGACTTTTTTATACAAGATATAATATATAATTGGGTCTTAATTTTTTATCCATTCAGCCACTTTATGTCTCTTGGTTGGAGTATTTAATCCATTTACATTTAAACTAATTATTGATGGCTAAGGACTTCCTATTGCCATCTTGTTAATTATTTTCTGATTGTCGTTCCTTTCCCAACCCTTCCAATAAAGTAATAGCTCAAATGTAATTAATCATTCAATATTTAAACCATACAACTACTTATTTATTGATAGGTTATGACCCCGTTAGTACATACAGGCTCATTGCTGGGTCAAGTAGTATACTTTGATTATCTTTTCCCATTATGTCACTTTATGTTTTCCTTAAGTTGATAATTACCTCATTTTTTCATTTGCTTCATTTTCTATGTATAAATTACTTTACATCCTCTAGAGAACTCTAGAAATCATTTTAACACTATTTTTCTCATAGTCAAATGACTCAGTTATTCTGTTGGTTCCACTGTTTTCCTGGAGATGAATCTATTCATATCTCTCATAACTCTCTGTTTTACTGCTCCAATCTGCTTTAATTGCTCTCTAGGGCTAATTCCCAGATGTCATCAAGGGATCTAGTTGTCATCATTCCTTTCAAAACAATTCTTGAAATTACCTTTGCCTCTATTCTCTGCTGGATCCCTTCCTCAGGCATCTTATTTTTCTGTCTTTTTGTTTACTTCTTTTGTCTGGTGGAACACATTGTCCAACAACTTTCAGAGAACTTGCAAACTGGGGGCAGGGGGAGGAGGGGGGAGGTTCTTTCTTATACTTAACTATAGTTTGAATGGGAATAGAATTCTTATCTGGAAGCCGTTATTTTCTTAATGTTTATTTATTTATTTTGAGAGAAAGAGAAAGAGAGGGCATGCTAGCTGGGGAGGAGCAGAGAGAGACTGAGAGAGAATCCCAAGCAGACTGTGTCAGTGCACAGCCAGACATGGGGCTTGATCTCATGAACTGGGAGATCATGATCTTAGCCAAAACCAAGAGTCAGACACTTAACTGAATGGGCCACCCAGGCTGTCCCATATCTGGAAGTCATTATTAATCAGAATTTTGACATCATTGCTATATTGCCTCTTAGTCTCCAATCCCATTGTTAAGAAATCTAATACCACACTGATTTCCAATGCTTTGTGTGTTATCTGCTCTTTTTCTCTTTTAAAGCAATTTAATGTTTTTCTTTACTGACATGGTTTTTGAAGTTAATAATGATATGTCTTAGTTTTGTTTTGTTTTGTTTTTTTTTAAACCAGTATTTTTGTTGTTGCTGCTGTTGGTTGTTCTGGGCATTTGGTTGGGAAAAGAGTATTTTCCAAGCCTGGGAAATTTTCTTGTATTTTTTCTTTGATAATTTCCTTCCTTTGTGATTCCTGTACTATTTTTTTTTTAGACTCTTAGTGAAATATTGGACCTCTTGGATTGATGCTCAAATTAAAAATGTGTGTGTGTGCGTGCGCGCGCGCACGCACGCGTATTTCCGTCTTTGTCTTTTGGCTCTCCTTCCTCCGAGATGTCCTTGTTTTTTTTTTATCTTCCTACTCTTAGGCTTATTTAGTTCTTTAAAAGGATTGGTTATGATGTTTATGATGTTTGAATTTAAATGAGCTCTTCCATGCATTATGATAATTCCTCTATTTACTGGATCCTGTTTCATGGGTGTTTCATGAATTACAATATAATATTAGCTATAATGGTAGCTAATATTAATTGAGCCAGAGAGTATTCTGAGAACTTTACAAAACTAGCTGCTTTAATTCCCAGAATTGGTTTGAAGTCAGGGAGTGGTTCTCCCAAAGGAAAGAAAGGCATCGATTACACAAGAAAAGGAAATGGATGCGGGACACCAAAGATGACAGATACCCACTACAGAATGATTCAAAGCAATACGTGCCTACCAGGGCCCAGGCACTATGACAGGCACAGGGGCTGGGAACATGGAGAGGGAAAAAGGCACCAGTCTGCTGTGTTCACATTCTTTAATACAGTTGGAAGCTAATGTCATTTGCCACTTGTCAGCCCCTGATGAATTCCTCCCCCAGTGCCTTGAAGCAGCCAGAAGCTCTGCAGGAAAGGCAGGCTGGAGGGGGAGGAGGGAAGGGAGGGGACCTAAGAGTTGCTCCTTCTTTGTGAAAAACTCTGATGGGAAAATTGTCAGCTGTACTCCCACCCTCTCTGAAAGTCAGTGTGATGCTGCGTCCATCTTAATCACCATCGGAGAGAGCAGGCATTTTAATAAGCAGCATTATTCATGAAAACTTTGTTCTCCTTTCCCACTTCCTTCCAAAATAAGATAGACGTGAACTTGGAATGAACTCATTTGCCTCCTTCTTCTTGCCTCTTCTGCATATTCAAAGCTACTACCTTCTCCCTGTGGCCCCATCCTCTGAACATCTCCCGGGGAGTAGGGGAGAAATGGCTGTCCACATGGAGGGAAGGGAGGGTGTTGCTGAAGGTGCCTGGGTCACCACAGGGTAGAGCTCACTGGACCTGCCCCTGGGAAGTGACAGATGAAGGAGACGGGATCCCTGCTGTGGCAGAACTTAGATTTCATTCGTGCAATGAATAGATTATTTAACAAGTATTCATCGGCCACTTAAAGTGTACTTTGCTGAGTATACAAACAGTGAATCAGATATGATTTCTATCCCCAGAAGATCTGTCAATTTATTCAACAAATATTTTTGAGCTGTGCACAGACCCCAGACAGGATCATTAGAATGCAAGTAGTCCTTGTATTCATTGTGCTGGAGGAAGTTATTGATCACCCATATTTTCAGGCACTGTACTGGACCCTGACCCTTTGACAAGAGTCAAAGCCCTTGTGCTGTGCAGAGTCTGGAAGAGGAAAAAGCTAGAAAAAGAAAAATCAATAAAACACATTATCTGTAATGGTAAATGCCATAGATAACAGACCCATCTCAGAAATTCTCCATGGGTTTAGAGGAGCTGACCCCACTGTACTCTCAGGGATGGGCATATGAACAGGGGCAGGACTTGAGCAGAATTAATAACACAACCCAGAAACTTTGCTCTGACCCTTTGGTTATAGGCATGCAATTTATGCTCGACTTTTTTTCAGTGCATACAATCGCCCCGTTATCACATGGAGAGAGTCTGAGAATAAAACCAAGGCAGAGTAAAGTGGGGGCAAAGAGGGATAGAGATAGACCAAGCCCTCATGACGTAATTTGAGTGTCTGAAATGAGTCACCTGTCCAGTTTGTGGATCATGAAATCACTCCCTTGACCTAAACCAGTTTGAGCTCTGTCCCTAAGTAATATAAGACCTGAGAGATCATCTATCCCGACTCTTTAGGCTTTGCGGAATCAGGGATGGCCATGTGTCATATATGTCCAGTTTCTACCATAGTGATTTTTTCCCCTTCGTACAGAAGAAAACCTGAGACTCAGAGAAGTTATTTTTTCCCCAAAGTCACATAAGCAATCATGTGGCACCAATGAGATTTGGATTCAGGTTTATCTGATTCCAAAGATAAAGCTCTTAGCCATCATGGTGGAGGCCCCCTTTACCTTTCATTCAGAAAACGTATTCTTAACTGGTAGTCACTAGAAGTTTTATGCAGAAATTGTGTGCGCATGCGCACATGTGCACAAGCACGTTATTTAATGCTCACAAAATTTCTGTGAGCTGGATAATTTTATGCTCACTTGGCAAATGAGAAACCTGAGACTCAGAGACTTAACTTGTGTGAGCTCACATACCATTCAGAGGCAAATCATGGATTAAAAGCTAAAACTCTCTTGGTCTCAAAGGCCATCCATGCTCTTTACAGCAAAATATTTCCCCAAATAATGTGATAGCAATGACCGGAGATATATTTCTGTCACCAAGAATATGTATTCCCTGGTCTTGCTGCTGTCCCCTAAACCTTGGTTCTGTGTACTTTGCAAATGGAGGGGAAAGATGCTGAGTTCTTTGGATCAAAATGGTATCTTTAAAAAAAAATGCCTTTTCTACTTTCAACAGTTATGGAGATATCATTGTGTAGCTTACTTTTGATCTGATTTTAACAATAGCATACATCTGATAGGATGTGTATTGTTTGCGTTTAACTCTAGAGCATAACTCTACGGTAAAACGCAAACATTACAAAAGTATTCACAAAGAAGCCTGGGTCTCTCTCCTACCTACAGTCCCAGTCCCACTCTTCAGAGGCAGCCATCACCATGGAGTCACATGGTTATTCCAGAAATGATCCACGCACACCCAAACACCCACAGCATACAGGTTCCATGCATCACACTCCCCCCAGTCCCAAGGGGACATGTGGCAATGTCTGGAGACATTTTTTATTGTCACAACTTGAGTGACACGACTTGAGAGTGGTAGGGGATTTCTACTGACATCCAGTGGGTAGAGGCCAGGGATCCCGTTAAACATCCTACAATGCACAGAACAACCCCCACAATAAAGAATCATTGGGTCCAAGATGTCAATAGCACTGAAGTGGAGAGGCCCTCATCTAAAAGATCTTACAGCAATGGCCAAGATATACAAGGCAAATAAACTGAGAAAAGAAATGGGGGGAAAAATTGGGGAGACCCCACGGAAAACCCAAGAAATGTTATTACTAATATCCTTGTTGAAAACTGGTACCAGCCTATTTGTGGGAGATTTAAACACTTTTTAGAGATACTACTTAGGATATACAGAAACACTGTAAGCATGATGGCAGTCTACATTAAAAATATAGAATTCATTTTTTTTTACTTTCTTTAATAAAATCAAAAATATTTCAAAGAAAAGAAAAGAATCACTTTCTAACTTGCTTTTAACACCTAGCAACATAACTTGGACATCCTTCCATACCAGCTTACACTGATAAATTTTGGTGCTTTAAACAGCTTCATGGTATTCTAGTCAATAGATGTGCCATAATTCATTTAATTAGTCTGTTATTGATAAACATTTAGGTTATTTACAGCATGGGGCTCTTACAAGCCATGCAGCAAGGGAAAGCTGGTCTACATATGTCTTTGCACACAAATTAATGCACACAAATGAAGATACATTTACAGAGGGTGAAATCACTGAGCCAAAGGGAAAGCATTTTTTTCTTTGGCAAGTGTTTCCAAGTTGTTCTTTAAAGAAGCTGCACTGGTTTACACACCCACACCAATGAATGCCTCTTTTCCTCACACTCTCATCCATAGTGGGTTTTACCAAGCGTTTTAGTTCTTGTCCACCTGAGAAAAATTGGATCTCATTGCTATTTAAAATAGCATTTTATCAATCATGAGCACGGTTGCACAGCTTGGATGAGCCGAAGTTACCTGAAGTTCCTGGAAATGGTCCTTTGTTGCTAGAGGAGCAGGAGATGTGCCCTTTCAGAAGGAGGCTTTTTTTTTTTTTAAACACCTCCCCCCCCCCCCTCCTAGATCCCGACTGATTCTCTCTCAGAGCCCTCAGAAAGTGTGAAGATGATGTCAACACACTTATGACTACCTGCTTCTCAGAAGCCTACAGATTCAAAGCAGGTGGGGAATCCTGGGCCAGCCCACCCACTCCCTAAGGTATCTGAGAATATTCTAGTCCTTATCTCTAAGACCAGAGGTTGTTTTTCTAGAAAGCCCAAGAGAGGTTAAAGTCGCAGCAAGTCAGAAGCCGGGCTGTACCCGTGAATAAGCAGATTAATTTATCATAGGCTGATTAAAAACTAAGTTTCTGTTTCCAGGAGTAGAGTTGAGAGGGTATTTCTTCTTCTGTTACTTATGAGGTCTTTATATCAAGAAGGTGGATGACCAAAGGGGAAATAAATCAGAAGACAGCTTTAATGCCACCTCCATCTTCCCAAGGGGCAGGGGAGAGGAAAGGTTCATAGTATCTCCCCACACAATGGCTACCATGGGTGCAGGACATGGTGAGCCTCCAAGAACTGCATAGTGCCTCGAATGGTTAAGAAGTAAAATGCTCTTCTAGTATGGATGATAATGGTAGCCTATGGGCAGCATACATTGACTGATGATCCCACTGCCCAGCGACAGAAAGTTACAGACACACCTTTTTATGGGGCAAGCTGAGTATTAAGAACAAATAGGTATTTAGGATGATGAGCTGTTCAGGCACTGGTCACCTCCAGTTCTTTTCCATGATGTCGCCAAATGCCAATCATTCATTTATATTTCAAACAGCACATTTGTTCTCAATCTTGATGGCTCATAACCTTGCAGGGAAGAGAGGGTGAACAGGACTGTTCTAATATACCCTTCTGTTATGGCTAGACCCCGTATTATTATGCCATCAGCCTATCTGAAATATTGCCTCTGGGCTATCCACTGTCTTCCCTCAGGGAGGATTCTACCTTTTTGCCCATAGTTATCAGGCTTGGCCATGTGACTTGTTTTGGTAAATGGATTCTGAATCGAAATGATGTGAGCTAATTAGGAGCCCAAGTTTGAGGAGTCATTGAGAGGTATTCTACCTCTTTTCTTTGCAACACTATCTGCAATGCCCCAGATAGGTGTTTACTATCACCCTGGATGTTTATTTTGGATTCTTCATTGTAGTATATAGAAATATAACTGATTTTTGCATATTGATATTATATTCTGTTAACTTGCTGAAATAATTTATTAGCTTCAGCAGTCTTTTTTTTTATTCCTTTGGATTTCCTGTATACAAGATTATGCCATCTGTAAACAGATGCCAGGATGCCAGTTTTACTTCTTTCCTTTCAATATGGATACGTTTTAATTTATTTTTCTTGTGTAATTGCCCTGGCTAGAAACTCTAGTGCATGTCAAATGAAAGTGGCAAAAGTGGACATCCTTATCTTTTTCCCGATCTTAAGAAGAACACTTTCAGTCCTTTACCATTAAGCATGATGTTAGCTGCAGATTTTTTATGGCTGGTCTTTATTAAGTTGAAATTGTTCCTTTCTACTCCTAGTTTATTGATTATTTTCAACGTTTATTTATTTTTGGGACAGAGAGAGACAGCATGAACGGGGGAGGGGCAGAGAGAGAGGGAGACACAGAATCAGAAGCAGGCTCCAGGCTCTGAGCCATCAGCCCAGAGCCTGACGCGGGGCTCGAACTCACGGACCGCGAGATCGTGACCTGGTTGAAGTCGGACGCTTAACCGACTGTGCCACCCAGGCGCCCCAATTTATTGATTATTTTTATCAGGAACAACAGTTGGATTTTTTTCAAACGATTTTTCTGCATCTATTGAAATGATCATGTGGTTCTGTCCTTAATTATATTACTCTGATAGGGGCATCTGGGTGGCTTAGTTGGTTAAGCGTTCCGACTTTGGCTCAGGTTATTATCTTGTGGTTCGTGAGCTTGAGCCCCATGTCAGACTCTGTGCTGACAGCTTATAGCCTGGAGCCTGCTTCAGATTCCACATCTCTCTTTCTCTGCCCCTCCCCTGCTTGCACTCTCTTTCTTTTTTTAAAAAAAATTTTTTAACATTTATTTATTTTTGAGACAGAGAGAGAGCGCATGAACAGGGGAGTGTCAGAGAAAGAGGGAGACAGAGAATCTGAAACAGGCTCCAGGTTCTGAGCTGTCAGCACAGAGCCTGACGCGGGGCTCGAACCCACAGACTGCGAGATCATGCCCTGAGCCGAAGTCGGACACTTAACCGACTGAGCCACCCAGGCGCCCTTGCACTCTCTCTCTTAAAAATAAATAATAAACATTTAAAAATTTTAAATTATACTAATCTGACATATTACATTGTTCATATATTCTACAACCTTACATTTCTGGAATAAATCCCACTTGGTTATGGTGTATAATTTGTTTTTGTATTTTGCAGGATATGTCATTTTAGTATTTTGTTCAAGATGTGTTTATGATATTTACAAGGGATATTGGCTTGTAGTTTTCTTGTGATGTCTTCATCTGGTTTTGGTATTAAGGCCTAATATTGGCTTAATATAATGAGTTGGGAAGTATTTCCTCCCCTTCTATTTTTAAAGATTTTTGGGAAAGATTGTTGTTATATCTTCTTTAAACATTTGGTATAATTTGTCAGTAAAGCCAGCTGGGTCTGGGATTTGTTTTGTGTAAAGTTTTTTCTAAACTTGATATTCAGTTAAAAAAAATTTTTTTTAACATTTATTTATTTTTGAGAGAGAGAGGGAGAGCGAGCGAGAGCATGAGCAGGAGAGGGGCAAAGAGAGAGGGAGACACAGAATCTAAAGCAGGCTCCAGGCTCCGAGCTTACAGCACAGAGTCTGACACGGGGCTCGAACCCACGAACCGCAAAATCATGATCTGAGCTGAAGTCAGTTGCTTAACCAACTGAGCCACCCAGGCACCCCGATATTCAGGTTTTTAAAAATCAGTGTTGGTAATCTGTGGGTTTCTAGGAACTTGTCCATTTCATCTAGATTTTCTCATTTGTTGACATATCGTTCATAATATTTTCTCACAGTTCTTAGTATTTTTATGAGACTGGTAGTAATGACTCCACTTTCATTCCTGATTGTATTAGTAATTTGATTCCTCCCTTTTTTCTTAGCCAGTCTAACTAAGGGTTTTTCACTTTTTATATTTTCAAAGAACCGAAGTTTGGTAGTTTCATTGGTTTTCCTACATATTTTCCTTTTTTCAATTTCATTAACTGCTTTTCTAATCTTTATTGTTTCCTTCTATTTGCTTTGGGTTTAGTTTGCTCTTCTTTTCCTAGTTTGTTAATTTAGAAGACCAAGTTGTTGACTTGAGATCTTTCTGATTCTATCGTCATCAGCAAGGTTTGTTGTTGTTTGCTGTGGTTGATGTTGCTAATGCTCCTCCTGCTGCTGTTGACTTTCCTGAGATATTTTTTAAAAAAATTTTAAATGTTTATTTATTTTTGAGAGAACATGAGTACAGAATGCAAGTGGGGGAGGGGCAGAGAGAGAGAGAGACAGACATAGAATCTGCAGCAGTTTCCAGGCTCCTAGCCGTCAACACAGAGCCCAACGCAGGGCTCAAGCTCATGAACCATGAGATCTTGACCTGAGCTGAAGTCAGATACTTAACCAACTGAGCCATCTGGGCGCCCCATCCTGAATTTTTTTTTTTTAATCTGTATTGTTTGTTATGTGTGGACATTGAAGTTTCTGCTTGCTTAGCTCAGCTAAGGTTTGAATAGACATTTCCTTATTCTTGGATCAGTAAGTCACCAGGCTTTTGCCCAGTGTCTCTTTGTGTATGTTAAGGAACCCCTTCAGTGCTCAGACAGGCAGTTTACAACTCTTTCTTAGCTTTCACCTCTTACTTGTACAAAGCCCAAGGTCAGCCAGCAGTGAGAATTTAGGGTCTTGTCAATTCTTTCCTGAGTATGTTCACAGCCCAGTCTTGTGCATCTGTATAGACTTTCAAATTCTCAGAAACATGTCAGAGATTTTCAGAATCCTCAATGGACATCTCATTTTTCACCTTTTCCTTTTAAGGTTTTTTGTCAGCTTGCAAAAATTTGCTCAGATTTATTGCTGCCTCAGGCAGCTGCTATGTTAAACAACTGTCGCTGATTGTTTTTGACAAATGCCTTCACGGAAGAGGCTGTTCACAAGAGAAGGCTCTGAGGTCAAGTAAATACAAGCCTTGTTAGTGTGTGTGTTTCCTGGGAAATGTCAGACGAGTCAGTAATGATAATTAACTGAGAATGGTGCTTTTGGAGAGCTCCAACTCACTTCCAGTGGCTTCCCTTCCAGTGGATTCTAGGCTGCTGGCTTTCATTATGGTGGCAGATTCTTGGTTTTCAACACTACTCTGGAGCTGAGGATAGGGGTTGAATGAAGCCAATTAAAATGCCACAAAGTTTGCTCTTCTTACCAATATTTAGCTAGTTTTCTTGAATAAGTGCTCCTTAGATTCTTGCAAGGTTTTGGGTAATTTCTAGGGTTCTGAAAAAGTTGACTTTTGACAATTCTTATCACTGCTGCTTAAATGGAAAAGTAGATTTTGGGAGGTCTTTATGGTGCCACTCTCACTAATGTCCCTCTGTTGGAAGTTAAATCTGAGGCTACATGTTTTACTTTTATAATATTTTTAAAAATATCTCTGTCATTCAACTGAAGGTTCCACAAGAGCAGTAATTTAATTTGTCTTATATACCATGATATCCCTTTACCTAGTACAATGCACTGTTGCAAGTACTTACTTACTACATATTTGATGAGTCAAGGAAGAAATTAATATGTTCCATAACCAACCAAGAGTTAAACCCAATGGAAATTTTCAGCTAATCAGCTATCTTACACAGATCTTATTGCTGTATTTTCCCTATTCTAAACTGCCATAAATTGTTAAATGCATCATCAGTTCAGAAACCAAGGAGGAGAAAATGAACATTTAACGTCTAAATCAATCGTATGTCACATTCTAATTTGAGAAATGTTTTAAAAATGTGAAAACAGTGTGTGCCTTAAATTTGGAAGTGTGGCAGTACTCCTGTGGCAGAAAACCCAGAGCTAGTGCACTAAGTTAAAAACACGCAGATGATGACCTGGTTAATGAGGAGGCACACACAGGGGGTCAGCAGGTAGCTACGTAGGCCTCTGGGCTCCCACTTTGGAGAATGGAAAAGTTCGGCCACTTTGACTGAAGGCAGAGTTTCAGTACACTCACACAAAGGAATTAATGTCATGAGATTTATTACTTAGAGATCTTAGATTTGGGCACAAGGAACTTGGAAAAGGGCAGTCCTCCACCCCAGGTCATGAAGGTGAGCATGAGACAGACAGCGGGTACTATGCACCTGTTAGTTATAAAGATGGTGGGGGCAGAGTTCACTAACTTTTGGGGGGCTCAATTCTAAGTGGTTATTTTAATTTTTCTATGTTTATTTATTCATTTATTTTGAGAGAGAGTGAGACAGACAGAGAGAGAGTGACAGACAGAGAGAGAGTGAGCACAAGTGGGGGAGGGGCAGAGAGAAAGAGAGAATCCCAAGCAGGCTCTGCACCATCAGCATGTAGCCCGATGCGGGGCTTGAACTCAAAAACCATGAGATCATGACCTGAGTGGAGATCTAGAGTCAGACGCTTAACCAACTGAGCCACCCAGGTGCCTCTAAGTGTTTATTTTAAAAGATTCCCAAGGAAAAGCAAGGTAGGAACAGGTGGTGGAAATTCTAAGCTCAGGTTCTCATCTAAATGTCCAGACTCTGGGTGTGAGCAGGGTTGGCATTCTGTAAAATGCCTGGGAAGCAACTCAAAAATGCGGTTTTCTCATAAAAACTCCCTATAAAAAAGGAAACTGAGGCTCAGAGGTCTGTAGCAATCTTCCTAAGATCACATTACCAGCATGCAGCAGTCAGATGTTAACCACGATGTGATTCCAAACATGGCATCATTAGCCATGAATCTATGGAGGCAGAAGTACCGGGTGTAGCCAGGCACATCAACTCTAGAGTCAGAAAAACTTCGCCATCTTTGGGCGCCTTTAGTGAATGCTAAGAACTGGGGTAAATGGCTGACCAGAACCTTCAGAAGAGAATTTCTACAGGCCCCACTGTCCCAAATCTCAGCAATGTAGCCCTCATTCCTGCCACCAAGATGGTGCTTTTTATACCTGGGTATGGTAGAGGAATTATGTCGGGACATTCAGTAGCCCCTTTGCCATATTTGCTAGGAGGAAGCTACACCACCTGACTCTATCTCAGAGTGAATATAAGCCCCATGAGGTCTTGTCTGTCTTGACTAGCCTTATTGTCCCATGATCTAGCCCAAGGCTCAGCACTCAGCTATTTGTTGAATGAATGAAATATATTGGGTTTCAGAACTCTGAGGTTTCCCTAAGCCTTCTTTAGCTCAGAGTTTCCTACACACCTGGAGACTTTCAAAAGCTGACTGAGTGATTCAAAATCCCAGAAGTCCACAAAAGGAAGGTAGGACCATGATACCTACTGCCCCCCCCCCCCAGCTCTGCTCCCTAAGGACAAACCCTTCAGCAGTGGCAATATAGCAAACCACATTTCAGGTATGTATATACTTTCCTTAAAAATTGAATTATAGTTGACACACAATGTTACACTAGTTCCAGGTGTACAACATAGTGACTTGACAAGTCTGTAGGTTATGCTCTGCTCACCACAAGTATAGCTACCATCCATCACCATACAATGCCATTACAATACCATTGACTATATTCCCTCTGCTGTGCCTTTTATCCCTATTATATAGTCTTTGGTTCTGTACATCTCTTCACCAAGCTCATAGTAGGTTCTCAGTATATATACATATATACATCAATTCAATCAGTTGAACTCACTGATGCAAAAATGAACGTCACATAAGGAGCAGATCTTCTATCATGAAGGAACATCAATGCTCTCACTCCCTTTTATCTCTAACTTCGTCAGAAGTGTTTCAACCATGGGTGTTCCCTTGTCATTGACCATTCAGAGCTGGGAGGTGTCTGGCAGTGGTCCTCAGCCTTGGCTCCCACAGTGGAATCACTCAGGGGACTCCACCCCACACCCAATGAGTCACCACTTCCCCAGGTGATTCTCTTAAAATTTTTTTTTAGTGTTTTCATTTATTTTTGAGAGAGAGAGACAGAGAGACAGAGTGTAATCAGAGAGAGAGGGAGACACAGAATCCAAAGCAGGCTCCCGGCTTCGAGCTGGCAGCACAGAGCCCGATGTCAGGCTCAAACTCACAAACCATAAGATCGTGACCTGAGCCAAAGTCAGGCGCTTAACGGACTGAGCCACCCAGGCAAACTGCAGGTTATTCTGATGCACAGCCAGGGTTGCGAATCATGAAGTTGAGAGATTACCTCACCTGGAGGGTCTCGAATTTCAGATTCATTGACTTCAACTTGCTTTTAGAGAATCCAGATTCCAAGAATCCATCCCCAAACCCCTCAGAATCTGTGGAGATGAGCAGAGGCATTTGCAAGTTCTCAAGTTGCCTGCCCAAGTTGAGAGCCAAGGGTCTGGCTTTATCTTTTCCTCATACACAGGAGGATACAGCCACCATACACAGGAGGATACAGAAGAAAATGACTTTTCCAGGTCTGTCTCTCTCAGGCTTCAGACACAGAATCAATGTTTACTAACTGAATAGTTGTTGACTAGCTTTTTCACTTTATTTGTTAAGAGAGGCAGTATGTCCTTGTGGTTAAATTAAGAGGCTCTGCAGCCAGACTTCCTTGGTTCAACTCTGCCACATACTAGCTCTGTCACTTTGGGCACAAGTTACCTAAAATTCCTGCCCCCATTTTCTCATCTGTGTCATGGGAGTTCAAAGAGAACCTGCCTCATAGGGTTGTAAGGGTCAAGTGGAGTTAATAAGGTAGTGAGTTGCTAGAATCAGCAAAGAAACTCACAGAATGTATCTTGACCCAGTGTTATGTGGAATTCAAGTTTAACTGAGTGTCCTGTATTTTCATTTGCTAAATCTGGCAACCCTCTCACTTAAACACCTAGAAGAGTGCCCAGCCGGTACTAATAAATGTTTGCTGTTATTATTTTTTGATTTTTATTATTGGCCCCACTCCACTCCAAGCCTCTCAGAATAAAGAGCCCTTCAGTCCCTTATTAATTTGGCTTCCAGTAATGTTAATGCATGACCATTCACACAGAGGGTAGGTTAAAGCTTTTCATTACTAAGCAAACACTCCCTCAAAAATAAAATAATTTCAGGTTAAAAACAAGATTATAGTGGGAATACTTAAAATAGTTAACTGAACGAGATGTTTTTCTGAAATTTCACAAGCTTGAGAAGCTTTCATTTCCACAAAATTAGGGTAATTATAAATTATGTTGTGCTTGAAAGAAGGTCCACTCAGTAGCACCTTCTCATGCCAGTTCAGGTTACCAGGATCGCTTCTGGGAAATAAATCCTTATTTTTTTTTTTTTAACATTTATTTATTTATTTTTGACACAGAAAGCACACAAGCAGGGGAGGGGCAGAGAGAGAGGGAGACACAGAATCGGAAACAGGCTCCAGGCTTCAAGCTTCCAGCACAGAGCCTGATGTGGGGCTTGAACTAATGACTGTGAGATCATCACCTGAGCCAAAGTTGGACGCTTAACTGACTAAGCTACCCAGGTGCCCCTTTTTAACTTTTTTTGTATTTATTTTTGAGAGAGAGAGAGAGACAGCACAAGCAGGGGAGGGGAAGAGAGAGAGGGAGACAGAATCTGAAGCAGACTCCAGGTTCTGAGCTGTCAGCACAGACCCTGACATGGGGCTCGAACTCATGAACCGTGAGATCATGACCTGAGCCGAAGTTGGACGCTCAACTGACTGAACCGCACAGGCGCTCCAGAAATAAACCCTTATTAATAGAACTTCTATATTGCTTTCAAGATGGTGTCAGAAAATTAGCATTCAGATCCTGGATCTACTACTAATTAGCCATGTATTTGGGGGCCATGGTACTTTGTGTTTCAGAATGTTGGTGTCCTCATTTTGAAAACAGGGCCACGGTATTACATGGTCCCAGATTCCTTTAACGACTGTTGACTCTAGTCTCCATTTCCTGCTGGGATCCATGTCTGAGCAGAAAAGGCAACCGGCAGGTCTGGGAAAGCAATGTGTATGTGCAGACACAAGCTGCATGGTTGTTACCAGCCCAAGACTATAACAGACAGAATCCATGGTTTGGGAACCCGGGAGCACACATTATAGCCCAAGGCTCTCAATCTAGGCTGCATGTTGGAATCAACTGGGGAATGTTCAATGAAATGTCCATACAGATCTCCATTCCCAGAAATACTGAGAGAGGAGTCAGGCACACCTAAGCTGCCTCCATGTTGCTAGTATGTAGCTGGAGCTGAGAGCCACTGGCCTACCTGGACCTTGTGAGCTCAACTTTTGTCCTCTCATGTCCCTCTCAAATTCACCCCAATCCTCCAAGATGGGGTTCACAAGATCATGTGGCACACTGCTCCCAGCTCTGCTAATTACCATGCACTTTGCATGAAGAGGGAGCCCCACACGGGGTCAGCCCAGAAATGGTAGCAGCATGGTTGACTCTTGGTGGCACCCTCTCTCTCTCTTGGCTGAACACCCTGTTTTTGGCTCATCTCACTCTTGAGGTCATGAGAAGGTTAAGTCCCTGCAGCCTCCCCACACAGTATCTTATAAATCTCACTGTCCAGGATATGTTGTCCTCAACCCACCAGTTTAGCACTTTTCATGCCTTTGATGAGGAGGAAATATTTTGAATATATGAAGAAGACGTTAATTTCATCAGCCAGCCAGCAACCAGTGCTCTCTTCCAGAGTGAACACATAAGCCTTTGTTCAGACTTTCCGGGAGTAGAGATGCAAAAAAAAAAACAAAAACAAAAACAAAAACAAAAAACAAAAACCCAAAAACCCTGGATGCTGTTCCGCCAACTTTGTCCCCTCCTCTGTTCAGACATCCCTTCAGGTCCTCCCTAACCTTGTGCCCTTTATTTTCTCCCAGGTGTCCCCATTCCTCTAAAATTCGTGAGCACCGCTCTTATCCAGGAGAGAGTCTTTTTATGTAAGTGAGCCTTAATAGTCAACTTGGGATATTGTTTTGTATGTTTTTAAAGCTACACATGAATGAAGTCACTCCTGAACGCTATTCCGCAGCTTACTTTTTTCATTTGGCGTTTTGTGCGAGATTTATCTGAATTCAGCTTACTTGTTTTAACAGATGTCTAATGCTCCATTATGTTAATATCTACCACTTTATTTATCCATTCTGGTCTATTTTCTTTCTACCAACATGACATTTAGAATCTATCTAAACATGCATATTCACGTGAAAGAGTGTCCTTTCTCCCAGGAAAAATGTGTAATTATACACCCAAATGTGTGTGTGTTCATTTACACATTGCGCGCTTATCCCACTGCAATCATATGCTCAAGATCTCTCATGCTTAATTTCTTTCTTAATTTTAAGTAAAAAGGAACATTATTAGAAGTTCTAACATTTCTTCCCATATCTCAGTGGGATTTTTTCCACATGCATCTTGCTTTGGAGGCTAGTGCTCCAATCAAATGTATTTTCTGCGTTTATTAGTTAACATCTTCCCATCTTCCAACGTGAAAGAATTCACTTCTGATCAATACAACTCATCATTATTGCACCAGCCATGTTTGTCTTTTAAAAGTGTTCCCCTAGGGGTGCCTGGGTGGCTCAGGTAAGCATCCCACTCCAACACAGGTCATGTCTCACAGCCCGCATTGGGCTCCGATTAAAATGTTTTTATCGGTGGGTGCCTGGGTGGCTCAGTTGGTTGAGCATCCGACTTCAGCTCAGGTCATGATCTCATAGTCCGTGAGTTTGAGCCCCATGTCAGGCTCTGTGCTGACACCTCAGAGCCTGGAGCCTGCTTCGGATTCTGTGTCTCCCTCTCTCTCTGCCCCTCCCCTGCTCATGCTCTGTCTCTCCCTCTCCTTCAAAAACAAATGAACGTTAAAAAATATTTAAAGTGTTCTCTCACTGTTAAAACAAGCTTGCACTGCATTACACACACTCTCTCCTCCTCCACACTACCTCCCCCTCCACCATCAAGCTGTAAAACCTGTACAGTCCAGTGGCCCCTGGGTGGCTCAGTCGGTCAAGCGTCCGACTCTTGATTTCAGCTCAGGTCATGATCTCCCGGTTCGTGAGATAGATCCCCACATCAGGATCCGTGCTGACAGTGCAAGCCTGCTTGGGATTTTCTCTCTCCCTCTCTCTGCCCCTTCCCCACTTGCTCTCTCTCAAAATAAATAAATGTTAAAAAAAGAAAACAAAATTGTACAGTCCAGTCAGGTTCCAAGTTTGTATTAATTTCTGTTGATAGCTGGAAGTCATGTTCCTTCCACTTAGCACATTTCCATACACATGGGTGCAACTAATAGAGTGTGAGGCTGGTTGGTCCGTGGTAACTCCTTGGATACCAGTTACAAGAAAGAGCCTACTTACACTCCCCAAATTCCTTGAAATCCCCCTCTTCCCACCTCACTATGTCAGAAACTACCTCTGGCTCCCCAAGGGCTGGAAAAGTGGTTGCAAAACGATTCCCACGATTCCACCTACCAGCGCCCACTGCTCAGATCTGGCTGATTAGAAATGCCTTTGCAGGTGATCTCAGTCTAGTTTTAAGGACATGTTGATTGACTTGGTTGATTAATCACTCGAAGCACAGTAGGGAATTGCCAGTCTGTGAGGTGTTTTTTTTGGAGGTTTTTCTGAATTACAGATGATTGCAGCCCTGACAATATGGATTTGGATTGTAACAAGGGGGCTAATGGTCCGGAAGACTGTGGTATACCCAGGGATAAGTAAGGGTTTATTAGCAGATTGGTGTGTGTGTGTGTGTGTGTGTGTACGTGTGTGTGTGTGTGTGTGCGCGCGCGCGCGTGCGCATGCTCATGCACCCCTTTAGGGAGGGATCTTCATTTTCTCGGCTCACTCGGCTAGATGTTCATCTTATTTTAGGATCGGAGGCCATATTTCCATTCCAAATGATGTAAAATTCAATAGAAGCTGAATCGTGGATCAACAGAAACAAGGTTCAAATTCTCAGTGACCCGCTTAAGAACAAGGAGAATTTGAACATTGGCTTAATTTCTCTGTGTCTTGGCTTCCCGTTCTGAAAAATGGGGACAAGGATATTTTCCTCTTATCATCTTTTGCGGATTAAATGGGATAATGTGAAATGCCTGGCACAGTATAAGAGCTTAATAAATGGTACCCATGGGTGGTATCTTCCCTCTCTCTGCTTTATGTATCCGGTTTGCCTGAATTCAGACCTCAGCATGACTGTATGCCATGGAGTAAATGCTACAGGGTGCCTGGCATTCAATAAGCATTCGGCACATGGTGGTTGCAAAAAGTGTGATCTCTGAGTGGTTGTTGGCACTTACTGTTGGACATTTATTTAGATGTTCACCCTGGTAGGTGCTTTAATTCTTTGAGTTTAAATTTTGTTGACTGGAACTCCTTGCTGTACTGGTTTGACAGATCATCCTTGAGGTTATTAAGGTCTCTGAGAGAGGAGAGTACTGGTTTACACATGTTGGCTCAGAGTTTTACAAACCTAGATCCTTGCGACTCAAAGTGTGGTCTGGAGACCAGCAAATTTGGCATCACCTCGGAGCTTGTTACAAATACAGAAGCTCAGCACCCCCAGAACCTACTGAATCAGAACCTATAGGGGAGCCTGGGTGGCTCAGTTGGTTAGACATCTGACTCTTGATTTCAGCTCAGGTCATGATCTCATGGCTCATGGGGTCAGGCTCCGTGCTGACAGTGCCTGCTTGGGATTCTTTCTCTTCCTCTTTCTGCCCCTCCCCCACTTGCATTCTTTCTCTCTCTCTCTCAAAATAAATAAACTTTTTAAAAAATCTGTATTTTAACAAGATCCTTAGGTGACTGGTATGGACAGTAAAGTTTGAAACATATTTACCTAAATATTTATACTACATGAAAACATGCCTCCTCTGTCCTTAGACAGACATGTCCTCTCCTTGTGCATGCTGTGTCTCCAGCAGGCACTACAGGAAAGTGCGTGGGCCAGACGCAGTGTTACATTAAAGCACTACCTGTTGAGTGATCTGCAGGCTCTTTCCAAACGACATGAGCCACTTAAACAAGATACTGGCTATTTTGTCAATAGGTGAGTAACTGATGGCAGTTTTGTTCACACATTTTTCACATGGCCTTGAATGATCCATAATTTTCTGGGCCCACTGCCAGATGAAATTACCCATGTTACACCGTGTGATAATACCAAAGTAGGGGCTCCGTGCATTTCAACAAGGCAATTTAGAAGACTTTGTTTTCTATGAGCTAGAACTTTCCTTGGGGGAGATTCCTTGCGGTTGTGATATCATTTCACCGTTGTCCTCTATTTTTTCAGAGGTTCAAATGTACACGCCATCCATGAGGTTCCACAAGCAGATATAAACTTAGGAATCATTCTTGGCTCATTACTATCTTCAATTCCCTCCTCATCACCATCTTAATTCTTTTCAGCACATACTTATGAAGTCCCAAGGTCCTTGGATGCTGCCATCCACATCTGTCCCCTACATTGTCCTTTACCCTAAATTGTCCATTTCCTCATTCTTACTATGCAAGGACTAAACCCCTAATCCTGACATTGCCAGCAATGTGCTCTAATGAACATGATGCTCGAACCAAAGAAATGAACCAGATATGCATGCTTTCATTCTAACTGATACCTGCATTATTCAAAACATTGTCAATGTCCAGGGAAGGAGCGCATTCAGAGGGCACAATTCCTTACACATAGAGAATCAACCCTCTTCTAGAAGTTGATCAGAGAATAAGTGAAATATGAAATAATCTTCCAGGAGCCTCTTACCATTATAATGTCTAATAAAAAATATTCCCTGGTGTTCATTATAATTGGGTATTGTCTGTGTAATATTGTCTATATGGTATATTGTCTGTTGAATAAAAATACTGAATGGTGTTGATTATATTTGGGTGAAAAGAATCATCGTGCATATTCATCAAAAGACATAAATCACCCAAATTCTGCAAGTTGAGTAAATGCTAAGTGGGGAAATGTCTCTTGTTGCTTGTTCTATATTTGTTTCTCTTTGTTTTCTCAGGGTGTCTCTTGTCTTTGTGTGATTCACTGTCTTCAGCAAAGAGACAATTGCTTTTCCCTCTTTGTTAGAACATGTCAACATCAGAGACTGGCCTCTGCCCCCTCCCCAGATTCTGGTCTGTTTCATATTTTTATTAAGGACCTAGTGGACACAGGTCTTCCAAAGGAAGCCGAAGCTAGTTCTAAAAGGCAGACTAAATCTGTCAGTGTGGTGCTAAGCCAACAGCAATAAAGATAAGGGACATGTCTACAGTGGAGTTTCTCAAACTGGGCAGATCACCAAAGATATGTGTGCATTTGGTTTGTTTTTGTTTTTGTTTGTTTGTTTGTTTGTTTGTTTGTTTGGTATAGATGTTTTAGCCCCACAGCCATCTCAGAAGTCCTCAAACTAGAGCATGCATCAGAACTCAGCTGGAATGTTTGTTAAAATACAGGTTGCTGGGCCCCACCCCCTTAGTTTCTGGTCCAGAAGGTCTGGGAGGACCAGAGAATGTGCATTTCTAAAAAGATCCCAGGAGGTGCTGACATTGCTGGTCTTTGGACTGCCGTTTGAGTACTTCTGCTCTAGAAGTTTTGATCGCCATATTCTGAGACTTGAGAATGCACATGTGTACCATACATCCTATGGAACCATGCACCCAAAGGTTTAAGACCACCAGTGCAATTCTGAAGCCAGCAATGGGCTAGATTTAGCCCAGAGGGTACAGTAAAGGCTGGTTCTGCTTGCTCCCCGACCCTGCCTTACATCCCAGCTCTATCAGGCCACTTATAGTTCTCCAAATTCCAAGCTGTTTTCTGTGCCTTTGTGTCTTTGCACATGGTTTTTTCACCTGTCCAGAACACTTTCCCCCATTTCTCTGTTTCATCCTTCAAAATGCTGTTCTGATGCCATAATCTTCAGTATCACTCTCCCCTAAGGGGACTTTGTCCTTCTTTAAGGAAACTCTTTCCCTCAAGGAAATTACAGTCTGGAGTGGAGGTCATGAAATGAACAACTCCAATTTGTGATACTGCCTCTGTGTTTTGCTGGGCCTTACACATATTTCAATGTTGGGCTTATTACCTAACATCAAAACGGTTGATTTCTTATGGCTTATTCTCCCACTTAGATGGTGCCCCCTTAGGGGGCCAAAGCCACATCTTTTCATCTCTGGTTGCCCAGTTCCTAAAGAGAGTTGGTGAGATGGTTGAGTGTTTTCTAAACGTTTTCTGAGTTCAATACAACATAGCTCTTATTCCCAAAGGGATACAATCTTATACAAACACTAGTGCAACAGATGTGAAAACCTTAATTATATTATTAGTTGCCATCAGAATTCCTTTTATGTATCGGGACTGTTTTTGTTGAGAGAAATCCCTTGAGAAGCTACGTGCAGCTCTAAGTAAAGCTCAGAGTGCCTGGACTTTAGAAAAAAATGAAGGCAATGAAAGAATCGGCTATGGCTACGTGGCTCTGTGGGAGAAGATGAAAGAAAGGTGGCTTTGCTCTTGAGGTACGGGGAGAAGGAATACAGAAGAAAGGGCACTAGGACTGGGAAAGTGAAATGTGAAAAAGATTGAGAAAGGGAGGGGCCTGCTATCAGTGAGGTGGGGTAAGGCTCACGCACAATGATGGGATGAGATGGCCCATTGAAATCCTCTAGTCCCAGGATGACCAAAGCATTCAGTAACAGGTGAAGGGTTTTTTTTTTTTTGTTTGTTTGTTTGTTTTTGTTTTTTACTACTGTGGAACTTTCCTATGGTCTGCCCTGTGCACCCTATAATTTTCAATAGAATGTGCCATTCACAAATGCCTTCTTCAGGTGCTTCTGTTAATGTTTGCTTTTGGGAAATAGAGGAAGAGACTGAGTTGAGTGTCTGGCTCAGCACATTGAGGACCACAGCCATGATTCAGGGAAGAGTGGCAAGGTGATGTGCCATGAAGGGATTCCATTGAATCAGGATGCTACTTGGTCAAGAAATACTCACTGAGCATGGCTTAGTCCTGGACATTCTTCTAGAACTGGGGATACTGCAGTGAACCAATGGAAAAGCCCTTGGTCCCATGGAGTGTATGCACTGGGGGGAGACATTTAACGTAACTGGGGTGCTGAGTGCTTGGAAGGAAAATGAAGCAGGACGAGATGGGGGTGTGATGATGGTACATGGTGCTTGGGGAAATCCTCTTTGAAAAGAAGATGTTGAAGCAGAGAACT
This sequence comes from Felis catus, assembly GCF_018350175.1. NCBI lineage: Eukaryota > Metazoa > Chordata > Mammalia > Carnivora > Felidae > Felis > Felis catus. The sequence goes on from NC_058383.1 coordinate 30,159,642, forward strand.
GAATGAAATAAGTGGTAGGCTGTCTGCAGTAAGAGAGCTCCGGGCAGAGAGAACAAGCAGAAGAGCCTTGAGAGAAAGAATGGTTGGTGCAACTGAGAGCAGCAAGGGCACCAGCAGATCTGGAGCAGAGGGGGCAGTGGAGGGAGTGGGGTTTGGCCAGACAGCAGGGGGCAGATCACGTGAGCTGTTGAATGACAAGGAATCTGGATTTCACTGTGAATGGGGTGGGGTGTGGGATAGGGAACCATTAGCGGGTGTGGAGCAGATAAGTACTGCTGATGGTAGTAATACCAAGTAACAAACGTTCATTATATAGCAGAAATGTTGAAGAGTGATGTGCATATAGAAATGATCTCATTCTCTTCTCTCAACAAACCTGTGGCCCAGGAGCTATTTTTACTCCATGCTTTGCAGATGAGGAAACTAATGCTGGGACATGTTCCATGAGTCACCCACGGTTACATAACTATTAAGTGACGGCAGCAGGGCTTGACCTGAAGCCTTTCCGACTCCAAAGCTCGAAATCTTTTGCCTCCATTCAGCAATGACAAACAGCACACAGTCAAGTGTGAATGCCCACAATACATGTCGAGTGAATAACCAGCTGAATAAAGGCTCGGTCATTCAGTAAGTCATTTGTGTGAGACAACCTGATGCAACAAAGGAGACATCATAATGAGTGAAGGCAGGGGGAAGAAGCCCTGTGAGAAGAAGCATGTGGAGATGATGCAGTGGAAGGGAAGTGTGTGGGTAATGATGCCTGGGGAGATGTACAGGTGGAAAGCAGAGTGGTTAAGAACGTGAGCTCTGCGGGGTGCCTGCATGGCTCATTTGGTTAAACATCTGATTCTTGATTTTGGCTCAGGTCATGATCTTAGGGTTCATGAGATTGAGCCCCACATCTGGCTCTGTGAGGAAGGCAAGGAGCCTGCTTGGGATATATTTTCTCTCTCTCTCTCTCTCTCTCTCTCTCTCTCTCTCTCTCTTCCTCCTCCTCCTCCTCCTCTTCCCTCTCTCAAAATAAATAAATAAACATAAAACAAACAAAAAGAACATGAGTTCTCTGGGGCACCTGGGTGGCTCTGTCACTGTGGAAGTCATTTTTTTTTACACTATTTTGGGAACCTTTCTATTGTCTGCACTGTGTACCCTATAATTTTCAATAGAATTTGCCATTCACAAACGCGTTCTTCAGGTGCTTTTGGGAAATAAAGGAAGAGGTTGAGTTTAGTGTCTGGCTCAGCACAATCAGAACTGGAGTCATGATTCATGGAACAATGGCAAGGTGATGGCCATGAAGTGATTCTGTTGAATCAGGATGCCACTTGGTCAAGAAACATTCATGAGCATGACTTAGTGCTGGACGTTCTTATAGAACTGGGGATAGAACAAGTGTCTAACTCTTGTTAGACTCAGGCTCAGGTCATGAACTCGAGGTTCAAGGGATCGAGCCCCATTTTGTCTCTGAGACTGCTTGGAATTCTCTCTCTCCTCTCTCTTCCCTTCCTCCACTTGCTCTCAAGATAAATAAACGCTAAAAAAATTAAAAAGAACATGAGCTCTGTAATTAAGAACCGGCTCAACACTCCAGGGACCCACCCAAACAACCGTGGTCCAATTCCTTGACATCCCTGTGCCTAGATTTTGTCATCTGTAAATGAGAGTAAAAACAGAACCGTCTCTATAGGGATTTACCTGAGAGAAAGCACAGAACTCGTCAGATGCTTAGCATATAGCAAATAGTCAAGAAAAGTTTAGCTAATATGAATTGAGACAGAAGTAGATAAAAGTGAGAAACATTTAGGATTTGGTGGTTGATGAGGGGATGAGAAGAGAATGACCCCCAGGTTTTTGGGTTGAGCAACTGAGAGATTAGTGGTGCCATTAACTGAAATGGATGACCCTGTTGGAGAATCAGACTTTGTCAAGACACCATAAAAGTGTTACCCCAAGAAAGAGAGAGAGGAGTCCTATTTCCTCTGAGAATGGAAGCAAGATAGGCAAAGAGATGTAAAGGAAATTCAGATGGTGAATCTTCTCAACCTTTAAAGGAGAGATGGAATCATCCATCAGGGTGGGGAATGAAGGAGGAACAATAAGTGTTGGGCAAAAGTAAGAACAAGTAACATAGTTATGGTGTTGATGTAAATCTCCCCAAACAAAACCTGAGACAAGGATTTGGGTGTAGGTACTTTATGTGACAGTTTATGTCCAAAAGCAGGAAGGAGAGACTAGGGCAAGTGACATGAGAAAGGAAGGACAGTTGGTAAGGGGTATTATTGAGTTGATTACCGCTATGGACAACCAGAAGGCATCTTGTTGGGGATCCTCTGAGAAACTGTGGAGACTGCACCTCAGCATGTCCATTGACTCCCAACTCCCACTGGCTGAGGTTGCCATGCTGGTGTTACCTCCCTTGTGTGTCTAGGCTCTGCCTATGTGTGCCCTGAATGAACTGCCACCATTTTTTAAAAAGATCTGAGACAGTAAAGTGGAGAGACACAGTGGGGACTTGAGACAGGACACTGGCAGTGACCATTTTCTGTAGCTAAAGTCAGAGTTGGGCTCAGTGAAAGTGATACTGGGCACCGAGAGCATCTGCTTGAGAAAGAGAAAGAATAAATATACTTCAGATCTTAGAAAAATCGCAAAATATATAAGTACCTTCAGTATCATTTAATACACAAAGACCCACAGCTCAGAAGGTGAAAATAAGTTGGCAAATTGGGGGTTAAACTCAGATGGAGTCCAAATTATACACACTTTCCCCACCTACCGTGTTGCTAGCCTTCAGCAAAAAATTCCATTACAATGAAAATGGCAATAGCATTAATGGGCCAATTCTCCCCAGTACTAATTATTGGAGTTTTGCTGACTTACTCTTCTCCAGACCAGAACCTAAAAATACCCATTTCTTGAGAGAGTGGATACACAGAGTCTAAAGAGGAAAATGAGAGCCACAGAGAATCCAAAATTGGATACCCTGCCCAGTTGAAGTCCAGGGAATGGGAATTGGATATCTCAGCCCAATCAAGAAGTTCGTTACCTCCAGGGATATGTAGCTATTTAAGTTCTAGGCTTCCAGCCTCAAAGGGAGAATTCCAAAAATTCTATCTGTAATTTGCTTAGCTCAGCATATGCCCAGTGATATGAGGTATTTTTCTGTTTTCCTCATTCTGATAGATCTTTCTTTTATTTTTTGAGACAGAAAAAGAGTCAGTGGGAGAGGAGCAGAGAGGGAAGGAGACAAAGACCAAAGCAGGCTCCAGTCTCTGAGCTGTTAGCACAGAGATGGTTGTGGGGCTCGGACTCATGAACCATGAGATTATGACCTAAGCCAAAGTTGGACACTTAACCCACTGAGGCACCCAGGTGTCCTAGGTTTTTCTAACACTATTTGATCCTAAAACACCTTGTCTTGTAGACCTGTCAACTGCATACGGTTCATCTTCCTATAACTGTGCAGAAAACCACACAAATAGTAGGTGTTACACCTGTTGTTGACACCTGAAACTCGTAACCCTCAACAGTCTGACATAGGCCAGGCATAATGTGCAAAAGAGGGTTCTAATCCTCCTCTAACCTGAGACCTTCCACTGGCTGCTTGAAGAACTTACATTCCTGCTGAATCTGTGAAAATTCTGAAAAACAGAATAATGTTCTCTGATGGTTTCTGTGTCTTGCAAGACGAAAAGGAAAGGAAGAAGCAGGGAGAGAAATTTATTAAACATTTACCTATGCCAGGTATATCCTCATAGATTATTTCATCTAATTCTCACAGGTTTCTAACAGATCCAAGAAAATTAGGGTGAACTTTCAAGGTTCAAACACCCATGCTCAAAGCCAAGATTTGAACTCAGATGGCTGACTTCAAAACCAGACAGCAAATATTTCATCTCATGCTTCTATCTCCTATTCTGCTCCCAGGCAGACATCACTAATCATTCAGGCCTTTTATTCCACTGATTTCAGAATCCTTTCCATCTCAGTGTCCCACACAGTCCATTACCAATCAAGTAGACACTAGTAGGGGCCAAATGATGCCCTTCCTATTTACCAAAAACTTGCAGGCAGAAGGAAGATTCTCTTTCTTCAAGGGAGGCCATGCCCCATGACTGTCCAGACCAGTCTCAAAGGTCATCTCAGGACAATACAGTGGATCCTACATCCCCACCATGATCTCCCTTTGATAATAAGGAGTGCTGTGTATGGCTATCCTCCCATCCCCTACCAGCAGCCACTGATAATACGTTAATGCATTTTCTACTTCCAGAAATATTGCTCTTGGCTTGGACTTAACTCTGCCTACACTGCAGCTGCATTTCAAATCATAATCTCCATGCCATAATAAAGTCTCCATTTGTTAATTTTTTTAAGTTTTTTAAAAAAATTTTAATGTTTATTTTTGAGAGAGAGAGAGAGAGAGAGAGAGAGCGAGCGCGCGCGCAAGCAGGGGAGGGGCAGAGAGAGAGGGAGACAAAGAATCCGAAGCAGGCTCCAGGCTCCGAGCTGTCAGCACAGAACCCAACAAGGGGCTCAAACCCATGAACTGTGAGATCATGACTTAAACTGAAGTCGGATGCTTAACCAACTGAGCCACCAAGGTACCCTGAAATTTTTAAGCTTATTTCTTTATTTAGAGAGCGAGTGAGAGAGAGTGAGCGAAGAGAGTGAGAACAGGGGAGGGGCAGAGAGAGGGAGATACAGAATCCTAGGCAGGCTCTGCCCTGTCAGTGCAGAACCCAACACGGGGCTCAAACCCACAAACCATGAGATCATGAGCTGAGATCAAGAGCCGGGTGCTCAACCAACTTAGCCACCCAGGCACCTGTCCATTTGTTAATCTTTATTTCTGGCCCATATATATGAAGTCAAAGAAACCAGACCATGCACTCCCACTCTTCTGCACCCGGTGGCACAGAATGTGTTTTCAAAGGAGACTAAGAAGTGGGCATTGCCACTCAGCTTGGGCAAGGCTGAGGGTTTGAGTGGGCAAAGAGATGTTTTGGTGTTAGAACCTTCAGGAATTCTCCTTCAACTGTCACCCTCCCCGCACCCCCCCCCCCCAGCCATGCTCATGATTGATATTAATCTCTCCAACATCCTTTGATGTCAGCAAAGCCATTTTTATTCGGGCAGTAGCCAGAAGGACTGTGGCTGATTCACCACCTGTTGTCATTCTCCCTCCTTCCTCCGGCAGTGAATTTAGAAGAACTCTTTGCAGGGTAGCAGTGTATTTGCTATGGCACCATAGTTGCCCATGTTTGATCTCCTGTTTCTTGCCTGGAGCTTGTATTTCAGACTAGAGTAAATTATTTACCGGTGTAACAACCAAGTCTTGTGTTATTCAAAATATAAACCTGAAATATCGGAGCAATCAGACCTCACCAGCCAACGCTATTTATGCTTTGCAGATAGAGACAGATCAGAGGATGAATCATAATTATCCCAACACATCAATTTTTCTAAATGCAGGAGGGGAGATTCAGTTTTCTCTCCTGTGAACTTCAGGAAATAAACAGCAACTTGGGCAAGTGTCTGTTGACTTCCCCTCCCCAGAGCCATCACAGGCTGGAAAGAGGAGGGTGGCCAGGAGAAAGTCAGCTCTGGGGCTGCCCTGGCTTCCTTCCTTTGCTCTTTCAATGGGCTTTGCACATGAGCAGTCCTTGGTTTGGACTTTGCTCATACATGTGTCGTACTTGTTTTCTTTCCTTTCTCTTCTCTGCCTCCCTCCCACCAGTCCATGAGCTTATGAAAGGCAGGAAACCAACTTACACAGAAGAATGTGCTTATATAGAAGCACCTACCATTTGCTTTACTTGGTAGCCTTGACACTGTCTGGTGAGGAACCCCCCCCCCCTTTTTCCCCATCAGATGGGCAGCCTGCTTCAGGATGGAGAATGTAAGTGGCAAGTGGTAGGCAGTGTGGGTAAGTGGGTTGGAGGCTAGGCTTTGGAGTAATGTACATCTGGGTTTGAGTCCTGGCTCTGCTGCGTTTGCTGTGTGGCCTTGAGAATGTTACTTAATCTTTGTGATTCCCAGTTTCTTCATGAGTAGAATGGGGATTGTATGAAAATTGATTGAGACAACTAACTCATATAAAAGAAATCACTCCCATAAAGAATTCAGCATCGTACTTGTACATCAGGGTTCAATAAATGATAGTCATTGTTTCTGTTTGGGAAGATGTGAAAGCCTGTTATAGGTCCAAGAAATACTGTTGGTAGAAGATATGAGGATAGAATGTTCTCTGGCACAGCTGGGTTCCTTGCTCTGACTTTGCCAAGGCCTCTTTTGGAGAATAAAAGAGATTCTGTGTAATAACAAGAAACATCTGAAAACCAGCCATTCAACAAGCCATTTCAAGTTCATACCCCAGTACTTGCCCTTTTCCTCATCCTCTTTCTCTCTCCGCACACATGAGCATAGCAGCGAGGTGAGTCTTAGAATGAGGTGTGCCTCTGGGGCCTGAAGTCACATCTGGAAAAGACCCACTTCTGCAAATGCATCTCTGCCTTTTAGGAGGCAGAGGCAGAAACCCAAAGCTCCCAAGAATGGCTCTCAGAGGACGAACGCTGAGGTCGGATGGGTTCCAGGCTTATCTCAGCAGATACCAGTTTGGGCGCCTTGCAAAGAGCTCTAGTAAAAATAATGGAACTCCCGGGGTGACTGGGTGGCTCAGTTGGTTGAGTGTCCAGCTCCTGATTTTGACTTAGGTCATGATCTCATGGTTCCTGAGATTGAGCCCTGTGTTGGGCTTTGCACTGACAGCTCAGAGCCTGCCTGGGATTCTCTCTCTTCCTCTCTCTCTTCCCCTCCTCCATCCCCCACGTTCATTCTCTCTCTCTCTCAAAATAAACATTAAAAAAAGTAATGGAACTCCTAACTTTTGCACATCTTCTAAGGAACTAAGTCTGTCTTTATATGTGACCTGGTCCCTCCCTTCCAGGCCAGATAAAGACCAGACCCTTTTATCTGCTCATTTAAACCAAAATAGCCACCCCCTCCCCCTACATGAAATTTATTACTATGTTTTCATGATTCTAAGACAACCATTTGTAAGACACATCACTGATCTGATAGCACCTCCCTGGAAGAAAAACACAAAAATAAATGTGCACATTGATTCAATTGTGCTCTGAGAATGCTGAAATGGGGAAAGATGTAGAACTTGGGATAGAAGAAAAATTAGACATCTTAACTTCATGGGCACTGCTTGCTAGAGAAATGCTAGAACTGTCAGTGGATTAAGAAGTGCAGCAGTGGCTGTGTGGCAGCAGAGTGCCCAGCCCTCCTGTCTGTCTCTGCCCCACCGTCCTCATGAACCCTGCACCTAGCCTCCAGAGCTTCTGCTTAACCAGTGACGGCACACACATCCATAGTATCTGTCCCTGTGACTCCAGCCTCCCTCTCTGCAGTTAGGCAAGTTGTTTTGTTTTTGTTTGTGTTTTCTCCTGCAGAAAACAAGACTGCCACCGTAGGAGACTCTGGTGGGTGATTAAGACACAATATCAAGTAACAGGAACATGACTGCTTTGCAAACCTCATTGGCATTTTGCTGGAGGGGACTAGAAGGACAAAGGGGGATGATATTTATCATATGAAGTTCTCCATGGCAATCACATGCCTCTTATTTACCTCTTTGGTCTGAAACCAGATTTATTTTCTTGGTTAGGAAGTCCCTCTTTCCAGTTTGGTTGATTCCAAAGAATAAATGTCAAGACCATGGCTGCATGTGAGTGGAGAGCATTTGAGAGTGACCTTGGGGGCGACTAACCCACCCACTGCTGTGTCCTCTGGCAAAGGGGAGTGTTAGTCCACATCAGATGGAGAGTGGGAAGGGAGAAGAGTTGAGGAGGCCACAAAGCATACAGCCAGGGGACTGTGTAATAGACGACTCCTGGTGGGAGGCAACGTTGTTCCATGTGTCTTTCCTTCCTCTGCCCTGTTGGGTCTACAGAGGTCGATTGGGCCTCTGTATTGTCGTGCTGATCATGTGATTAAAACAGGGCCTATCAGATGTTCTCTAATATAATTCAGAATCCAATCGAGCAGCAGCCTTTCAGTGTCTATCTGTGTTTGGCTAATAACCCCAGTTATGAAGTCAGACACCTGGGGACCCCTCCACCACTTCCTAACTCCCCTGAGGCAGTTATTTGCTGACTTCTCCCTTGAGAACTCATAAGGGAAATGACAGCACCCACACCTTCTAAGATGTTTAGCACATTGTTGTTGGCACGTAAAAAGTACTCAGTAAATACCAACATTATTGTTTCAGTTTTCTGTGGTTACCATAACAAGTTATCCCAAACTTAGTGGCTTAACGTAACACAAATTTATCTTACCCTTCCATAGGTTAGAAATCTGACACAGGTCTCAGCCTGTGGTTACTTGCTTCCATAGAACCCCACCTGGATAATCCAGGAGAATGTCCCTACTTTGAGGTCAGATGATTGGAAACCTTCATTCAATTAGCAATCTTAATACTGCTTTGCCACAAAATGTAGCACATTCCCGGGTTATGGAGATTGAGATATGGACATCTCTGGGTCAGCAGTAATCTACCTGCCACAATAGGACAAGGTGAAAATGGTGACTGAAAGGAAGCAGTTCTACAGGAGAGCGAAGACAGGGCAGACATATAGAGTTCTGGGGCCTTTCCAGTTCCCAACATATTCATTCTCTCTCTCTCTCTCTCTCTCTCTCTCTCTCTCTCTCTCTCTCTCTCTCTCTTTCTTAAGCTGGCTCAAAAAAGCTTGAGTTGCTAATACTTAACCTTTGGAATCTTGAGAAAATGGAAATGTTCCCAGTAACAGTGTTCTGCACAACAACTACTCAATCCTATCACAGTGACCACTGATACCAAAACACTACTCACCAGTGTATGTCAACTCTTCACTCTTCATGTGTAACATGCCATTGACACACTTGCCACGGTTAGGAAATCTCAGGATGTGGCCCCTGGTTGATGGGCATGTTTCCTTTTTTAGGTATAAAACACTCATCTAAAGATGACCCGGGCCTTTTAGGTCAGCCAGTGGCATCTAGGTACATAAAATTGCATCCCTCATTGATCATCTATTGCAGTATTTTCGGGGAGTCAAGTCCACAGTAGTATCTTTTCTTTGTCCAGAAATGCAATCCTCTGTTGAAAAGTGTGCTCCAGATTCCGCTTCCACCTCCTCTAAGCTGTCATTGTCTCTTCACTGTTATGTGAAAGATGGAGACTTTCAGATGCAGGATTTCTGGAGCGCTGGCCTTGCGCTGTGTGATTGCCCTTGGAATTGGGTTATGGACAGGCTTGAGGAAGCGGGCATTTGAATCCTAATTGTGCCTCTTATGAGCTTTGGGACCCCAAGCAAGCTACCGAGCCTCTCTTAGTCTCAATATCCTCCTTGTATAAAATGGGGACAATGTTTGCCACCTCAAAGGATTGTTCTGGGAATCAAATGAGAAGGCTGTGCCTGACCTAGGGCTGAATGTACAGCAAATGCTCAAAAGTGGTAGCTTCCACTCCTTTTATTTGGTTGAACCGGGAATCAAAAGCAGATCTCTGGTATTATCTTTTCTCACACCACCAGGAAGAGAACTAAAAAGAAGTTAAAATTGTACAATACATTGTTTTCCTTTGGTTGAACTTTTTTTTTAAGAAGTATTTCTTTGTTCACAAATAAAGCTGGCTGGATTGGTTGCTTTTTGGTGATCCTTTGGTTCTTTTGAGTCAATGAGTGAAGGCAGAGAGTAGGAGGAAACCAGGAAACCAGAGATCCGAGCGCCATATTTATATCGAGTAATGTGAATAAATCTCAAATGCCTAACGCAAGGGAAGAAAGGTAAGAAACAGGATGGGACTTATAGCATAATACCATTTATGTAAACTCAAAACATGCATATACAGACACCATATTTTTTCAAGGGTGCAGGTATATTTTAAATGTGTATAAACTATGGAAAGTGACTTGAAGGATATATGCTAGGTGCACTAGTGTGGGTACCTGGTAGGGAAAAATAGGAAATAAATATGAAAAGAAAGGAGGCTCCTACCACTGGATGATAATTATAACCTGCCATGAAATGGGAGAGTATGCCATTTCATCTCTATATATGAATATTCTATATTCATATATGTGTGAATCCTTAGTAGGATAAATATGAATTATTATAAAACCAAGATCTACATGATGGCCAAATACAGACCTATCAGCTAGGTCTCCAATCTCATTATTCCCTTCCGTGGTCTTCCCTGAACTCAGTGAGTTAGGAAAGCTCTGATTCTTCTCTGTGACTCCTACTCAGTGAATTTCTTGGGTGATCTCATTAAAAGCATAATAATTGTAGGGTTTTCCTGTGAATGGAAGAGTACATACTGGTGATGGAACTGTCCTGTGTCTCCACCAATGAGAAGGTTTAGGAAGCCATGGGCTCTGAGACTAACAGTGAACCAGGGGGGTGCCTGGGTGGCTCAGTTGGTTAAGTGTCTGACTTTGGCTCAGGTCATGATCTCGTGGTTCGTGAGTTGGGAGTCCCACATCGGAATCTGTGCTGACAGCTCAGAGCCTGGAGCCTGCTTCAGATTCTGTGCCTCCCTCTCTCTCTGCCCCTCTCCCACTTGCACTCTGTCTTTCTCTGTCAAAAATAAATAAACATTAAAAAAATTTTTTTGGAAGAAAAGGACATGGTCTCCAATGCCCTGGACTCATTTTATCAGGCAAGTACTGCTTTTGTACAATGATAACAATGATTTATTTCATCCAAATGATCCTTTCTGTCACTGTTAATCTGCTGTGCTTTTCTGAACATTCTCCTATGGATTAGTATTGATGCTTGGAGTTTCTTGGAGGGAACAAGCAATGTGGCAAAAGCGTCCTAAGATGTGTACCAATGCTCTTCTCCTATTGATCTAATTAAAGATCATGATGCCTAATATAATTAGTTCAGTCGGCCTTTCTGTCTGGTTAGTTCTTGCACTTTTAGACATGTAAGCACCAGAGCTAAATTGCTCTGGGCTAATGAATTGCAATTCTGAAGGAAATGGCTTTCAGGATACAAATATGTGTATCAACTAGGACATTAATTATAGGATTTCCTTTTTTCCCCCCAAGCAATTGATGCTTATTTTCCTCCTAGACTTTTTTCATCCAGAGGCCAGACACCTAGTGCCATTTTGTGGAACATGCTTTAAATTCTTGAGTTAATGAACTGTCTAGAGAAGGGGGTGTGTGACTTAATTCTTTAGTTCGGGTGGTATCCAGCATTTTATTTTATGGTACAAGAGATAAAAGGGATATATGGGCAAATGTAAAGGTCTTAAGAAAGCCAATGTATATAAAATCTGAATCACATGTCAAGGAAATGACTTTGTGGAAAGAATGAGATCAGTAAGGTTATCTGGAGGTTTGAAGAGTTGGTGACATCAAGACTAGGGAGTTGTCATCTGAAATCTTCCAGTTTCTCAATTAAGTATGAAGTAAGGTCATTAGATGGAAGAAGCATGGGTCAATGACAATAATAACAATAGTCATATTATAAATGGTCAACATTCAATCAGTTCATCCCATGTTCCAGGTATTACTTTAATCGTTTTGCGTTGTATTCTTAGTGTTCACAACGACTTTGTTGAGGCTAGATTGGATCTCGGAAAGCAGGCATGCAAGGTCAGTAGAAACACATTATGAGATGTAAAACCAGTATCCCAGTGTTATTTTCTGTCTGGTGTTTTTAGTGGCTCAGGTGTAGCACAGAGAATGCAGATGGCTTACTGCATCTAGGGTTGGGTTTTGCCAAGCAAAGGTGCTGTGGAGAGAAAATGAGTCAAGGATATTGTGTAAGTGGGCATTTGGAAGCAAGCAGTTGCAAGTGATGGGTCATGAGATCAGGATAGAAACGGGAGAGGAAAGTAGTGGTGGGGGACAAATGAATCTGGTGGCATAAATGGCCTGGAGTCATAGAGAAGTGGAGGAATTATTGTGTAAGAGGTTGTTGTCTTCATGTTGGAAGAATAGGAATTTGCAGTTATGGAGTCAGAAGTTGGCATTGGTGATGTCTGTACGTGAGGCAGTGTTCGGTGAAAGTTCTTTTTTTTTTAAGTTTATTTTGAGAGAGAGAGCGAGAGAGCGAGCACAAGTTGGGGAGGAACAGAGAGAGGGGGAGAAAGAGAATCCCACACAGGCTCCATACTGTCGGTGCATAGCCTAGTGTGGGGCTCGAACTCACAAACCGAGATCATGACTGAGCGAGCTGGATGCCCCAGTGATAGTGAGTTCTAAGGCATATCCCTGCAGTGGTAAAGAGGAGGTGAAAGAACAGACATGGTCAGATTCGTGTTTGGGAAGGTAAGCAGTATGCAAGGGGCAATCCTGGAGGTGGGGAGAGGGTTAGAATAGTCTCCTGGAGAGGGAGAGGTCATGACAGCTTGGCTAGCATGGTGGCAGTTGGGGGTGCCAGTGAGGAAGTGGGTGGACTGTGGAGATACTTAGCAGATGGAAGGGTGGATGAACAGTGTGGGTTTGACTGAGTGGGGAGTCAGGGAAAGGGAGGAAGCAAAGTGATGCCCAGATTCTAAGTCCTGGTTTTGACAACTGGGTGCAAGTTGATTGGGTTCAATCATAAAAATGAATGAATGAATGAATGACTGGGAACGAGAAAAACAATGAATCCAGAGTAAACACTAGGGCTGGAGATACTTTAAAAAAGTTTCAGATAAGCCAAGATTTTTCTTACATAATTACAGGACCCTTAGATGTGGCTTTCAATGCTGCATCTAGTGGAAGGAAAGGTTTCCATGTGCCTTAGTTACTAACGAACTCAAATAGCCTCAGTGGGAAGAGAGAGTGTGGAAAATGGGAAGGTGAATGCAGAGGGTGGAGAAGCATTACAAGGGCTGAGGTCAGGCCCAGAAGAACTAGAAATAACTGAAGTAGTGCTTCCCGGTCCAGCTGGGTAGTCTGCTGAGCCTGAGGATGAATAACAAGCTGGTAAAATCTACAAACATCTTTCGTGTTTGCTGGAACTGCGGCCACCTTTGTTATCTGTGCTGTGTGTCCCCATGTTGGATCATTTGGAAGAAGAAAACCATCAGGATTTTCTCAGTTCCATCTCCTTACAGCAGCCTGAAGCGTCTCATTGGGTTGCAGATAAGAGAACCCCACTCACAGGATAGGAAGCAAAGCATAAGAATGCAATGGAATCATGGTGAATGCCTTTGATCCTAAAGAAAATATGAGGGAGCAGGCTTCAAGAAGGGTGGGGGTGGGGACCAGGACAACTCTTGAATCCCCGATACCTTCACTCTGCAGCTTGGCCTATCCTAGTACTAATTCATCCTCCCTGTGGGTATTTACTGAGCATCTATTATGGACCAGGCATTGTGCCAGATGCTGGGGATACAAAACTGAGCAAAAGGAAAGACGACCTCACCCTGATAGAGCCTGGAGTCAGATAGGAGATGTGGTCATTAGTCAAATGATCATACGCGCAGATGAATAGTCACAGCTGTGATTAGCATTAGGATGGAAAGACATACAGTGCGAGGAAAGCCAACAGGGGGCAAGTTTGACCCAACCAGAGAGGGGAGAGAAGATTTCCCCGAGAAAGTAATCATGGAAATGGCATTGGAAAGAGGAGGAGAAGGGTAGGGTGACGGGTATTCCAGGTGGAGGGAACAGCATGTGCAAAGGTCTCACAGCCAAAGGCAGCATTGGGAGTCCAAGGGGCAGCGAAGGCCAGCGGGGCTATAGCACTAAAAAGAAATGTGATATAGTGTGAGATGAGGCCCTACAGATCCACAGTATGTAACTAAACACGTTAGACTAAACTCGTTCTTATTCCAAGAACAACAGGGAACCATATATATGTTTGAAGCAGGAGAGGGCAATTGCCTTTCGAAAGGATCAGTCTGTCTTAATTATGGTGAAGGATTTGAGGGAACTCAGCTTCCAAGTCCCAGCTCCTCAGAGAGTGGATCTGATTGGCTCACCTGGAATCAGGTGCCCAGCCCTGGTCCAATCATTATCAGGAGGTGGGGGTCATGTGTCAGGAAGCTGGCTGCTGAGGGCCCACCTGAGGGAAGTCTTCCCCAAAGATGAACTGGACAGAATCCCCCAAATGACTACTGGATCAATTCACATGGCACAATCATTTTCCATGATAAGAAAACCCAAAGACTGTCACTGTCCCTTAAACGTTCCCAATGTCGTTCAGAGGAGGCAGTATCTGGGGAGTGAAGAGGGCAAAGGATTTTGGGGAAGACACTTGGCCAAATCATTTGTGTGTCTGTGGACAGATGGCTTAATCAACCCAACTCCCTCCTCTGTAAAACGGGAGATCATGACAACAGCCTCTGTGTCCCAGGCTGATACACCGCAGTCTCACTGTAATGCCATTGTAACCCCACAGGGTAGAAATTATCATCCCCATTTTATAAATTAGAAATGAAAGTTGAACATATTTTAAACCGGGAATAACTTCAAAGTCTACCAACCCTTCATCATTTTCCTCCTCAAATCTCATAACCCTCTACATTAAATGAGTCATTATTATCATTATGATTCTTAATAGAAATAATAGCAGTGTTCAATTAATAACACAATTACTGCTGATAGCTAAGACATACAGTACACTATTTGCCAGGCACTGTTCTAAACACTCTCCATGTATTTATTCATTTAACCCCTGCAAGAACCTATACGGAAATATTATTTAGCGCCTCCACTTAACAGGTCACTGACGCACTGACAAATTAAGTAATTTGAACAATTTACATAAGTAGCAGAGTCATAACTTGAACCACAGTAGACTGGCCTCAGCATCCAGGCTCTTTACATGTTTGCACTCTCTCTCTCTTTCTCTCTCTCTCATACATATATATGTATGTATGTAGATAGATAGATACACATCTATCTATATCTATACATCTATACCATTCTCACTGTGTGTCTCTCTCAACACCACATAACACACACACACACACACACACACACACACACACACACACACACACATACACACACACAAACACCACAAAGGGGAAAAAAACAAAACCCATGACTACCACTCACAAATTTTTATCTGAACCCATTTTCAAAAGGAAGCACAAAGGCCCATACACTTGCTGTCACAACTTGCTATTCCTACTACTGACTCCATTTTACTGATAAGGAAACTGAGACTCAGAGGCATGTATTACTTATTAGAGATAACACAGATTGTAACCAGAAGAGTCAGCATTCCAGTCCAGGTCTGGTTGACCCCAAAGCCCTATTGATATTAGGACATGAAAACAGCTTCCTATCATCCGGTTCCATCTCAGCCCTTCTTGAGTGAACTTTGGGACCCTTGTGAAAAAAATAAAATAGAAGTTCGATATGGTAAAAAGTGCCCATTAGGTATTAAGCCATGCCAGCTCCCACTCGGAGACACCCACATGCCAGGCTGTGTCCTTATTTCAAAAAAAACAAAAAACAAAAACCAGTCACAACATGGAACTGATATCCTATGTATTTTCTGCTTCTGTTATAATCTCTGGCATGGAAATGAGTTATTTAGATTGTTGGTAGCTGACAGTCTCCATAAATTGCAAGAGGAGCCTCAACAGGGTGACGGGTGATGCTATTTTGTACTGTGTCATACTACAGCTCTCTCTCTGGTTCTAATCTCTCCCTGCAATTCCATGCACCAAGCGGCCATGAATTATACATGTACTTTCTGAAGTCTGATGAAAGTTTTCCCACCTATTAAATTGCCAGTCCCAAATCTAACACAAATAGAATCCAAACACGCTTAGGAAAATATAGCGCCATTTGTTCTTCTATGATCGTGCCTTTTGCTTTCTTGTACCATGTACTCAAAGTGCCAAGAGCTTCTGCCTACTGTATATTCACCTGGGGGTTACAAACCAGTCAAATGAGTCTGCACCGTGCTCCGAAAGGTTAGGAATCCAGAAAACATAGGCTTCCTCATTCCACCCCATCATCCAGGAGGAAACCCCTCCACTGCCCTGGAAGCAACTAGCAGGAAAAAAAAATTGTAGGAAAGAAGTCAAAATCCCAAATAAAGGGGTGCCTGGGTGGCTCAGTTGGTTAACTGGCCGACCCTTGATCTCAGTTCAGGTCTTGTTCTCAGGGTCGCAAGTTCGAGCCCTGTGTTGTGCTGCACTCCGGGGATGGGGCCTACTTAAAAATTTTTTTTTGTTTTAATCTCAAAAATCCCAAGACAGAGAAAGCTGGGCCACTTCCCAAAATGTTCACTGGCTTACTCTTGCCTGTGGGTGAAGAAATGAACTTTTTAGGAAAGTGTCCTAGGTAATTTGTGATACACCTTCTTTCTATCTTGGCAACTTGCTCTGGCCCCAACACAGTCTCTTTCTAGCCATTTTGAACAATGACAGATCCTTGGTATGTTCATATTAAAAAATCTTGTTATGAATTATGAGTGACCCCGAGGTCCTTTCATTGATTAGGATTTTTTCTTCAGTTGCATGTAAAATAATCTTAACTCAAACTGACTTAAGCCAAAGGAAGAAATGATTAGGCTATACAGTTGATAAGTTCAGGGATACAGGAAATTGCAGGTGTGGCTAGATCCAGGTGTTCAAATGACATCACCAGGACCTAGAGCCTCACCATCTCTCAGCTCTGTTTCCCTCTGTGTTAGTGTCATTTTAGATATGCTCCCTCCCTTAGTTGGCCAAAAGTGCTTGGCTCACATCCAGGCCAAAACAAAGATCATGCTTATTTAAAAAAAATAATAATAGTAGTAGAAAAGCTTCAAGTACTTACTGAAGATGTGAGTCAAGAAAAAAATCAGAGTAGTACCCATGAAATAGTGCCATGAGAGTATCTCTGGAAAACTCCGATGACCGGTCAATACCGAGCCTTCCTTGGCATATGGTAGCCAAGGGCCGGCTGCTTAGAGGTGTTCCCTTGAAGCAGGGCATGTGCTGTCCAGGTTATTACCATCCCTCCCTCAAACTCTGGAGTCTCCCAAATTTCTAGGGCCAGACATCAGTTGTCGTCTATCACCATGCTTCCATTGTTGTTTTGGTTTTAGAAGCGAATTCTTTCTTTATGGCCACATCTTGAAGAAAAGTGGGTCAAGTACTGGACACTGAGAAAGCCATGTGAATTTTCTTACACCTGTTTCACTAAAGTTACGTACGTTGCCTACCTGGCATCCGAGGGTATGGTAGCTTGTGCTTCCATGGGAGAGTAGTCTTACTTTGATGGAGTGGTGGATGGGAGAGATTCCTGGGCTTAGATGACCAGGATCCAGGGGTGGACAAAACAATGCAGACAGAATGAGAGCACTGACAAACATTCATCTGCAATTTGAACATTCCACCTCACCCCAACCTGAATGCCTGCCCAACATTTGGTCCACAGCTGAACTGACAGCCTTTGGTGATTGCCCCAGGGCACATACATGGGAAATGCATTTCTTGTCTTCCAAGCTGGTCATCCTCTTGGGATGGAAAGCAAGTAATCGCCAACTATTTTAAGAAATCAGTGCCATAGGTTGCTACATGCTTTCAACAAAGGAACTTCCTTTCTAGGATCAGAATGATCCACCGGGTGCTTTTTGCCTGGGACTGCCACAAACAAACAAACAAAACCCCCAAACACCACCCATATATTTACGTTTTGGGTAAATCCTGGTATGCCTAAACAAGGACTCAGATTCATAATAAGAACCACAAAATGTGCATTTATTACATTATTGCTTATTTCCTTGGAGTCCTTCATGATTTAGGATCTTCACTGATTCTTTATTTGACACAGAGGCCATGTTGTTAACTCCTTTTAACATAAGGAAGTATGAGTATTATTCCTCCACTTCTGAGTTGGAGAACGTTGATTCTGGAAAGTTGGGTAGCATTGCTGAATGCACCTAGGCAAGTGTGAGCAGGGGAAAGAGCCTTTCCACAACTCCTGGAAAGGGGAAAACCAAGAGAATTCTGACCTGATGAGAATCCACACTGGAACCCCTCCCTTCAGTATTTAACTATAATTAGTGAGAACCACCCATATGGCAACTTTTCTCAGGCCAGATGGGTGATTGTCGGGCAGCACATGATCTTTGCTTCACTTTGAAGGAGACATGAGTAATCCTGGGGATATTAATCCAACAAGGGCTATATTTATCTTCACTTGTTTGGTTATTAACACATCTCTATTTCTTCTCTAGGCATCAGGGGGTATAGGGCACAAGCACCAAGATAGTCCTTCCCAGAGCCCAAGGAAATAGGGGCCTCCATTCTGCAGTTCCTATTTGACTACACAGACCCATGTTCTAATGGCCTCAGGCTCCCTCAAAGGAGCACGGGAACCCTGTAGGATATTCTTGTCTTGGGAACTCTGTAGGATATCCTTGCCTTAGAATTTGTCCAGGCACTATAACAGAGGAGGAGACCAGGGCTCAGAGAGGGTGTGTGGCTGGTAAGTTAAAGTTGGAGTTGGAGGGAAAGTCACATGACTTCTGTTTTTTTGCGGGGGTGACATCCTATTTTGCACCTGGGGGGGGGGGCAAACGATAAAAAATTATGTGGTTTCCCTATTTTAAGGGACTACAGTCACCTTTAAAAGGAGCCAGAGGGTGAGTATTGCCAGCATATATATGGTGGAAGTTGAGCCAGAAAAACTATCATGATTCAAGGCTGTTCTGCAACCAACCTACTCCATCCATCCCCCTTTTAGTCCATTAGTCCATCAGTCTCCCTAATGAAAGCTCTGCATTTCATCTCTCAACTCCAGACACGATTGTGTTGCACTGGTTCTCATTCACCAAGGACTGCACCCTCCAGGGACAGAGACACCACCAACCTGTTACTCTGGGTTGCCTCTGACCTTGGCACAGAGTTGCAATAAACACCTTCAGCCTCTCCTTTCAAGTGTTGTCTTTGGTATCTTTTACCTCCTTTTCCGGTCTTTTTCCAGTCTGCATATCGATTAGATCCGACCTTGAAGATCCTTGATTATCAAGTAAAATTTTTGGCCAACATGACCTGGCAAAGTTTATAGTATCTTTATTATTTCTTCTCATTATTCTTGTTGTTATCATTGTGTATTTTATTAGCGGTCTGGAAAGCTTTCAAGATCAAAAAGTATGAACATCAGGGGCGCCTGGGTGGCTCAGTCGGTTGAGTGTCCGACTTCGGCTCAGGTCATGATCTCACAGTTTGTGAGTCCAGGCTCCACGTGGGGCTCTGTGCTGACAGCTCAGAGCCTGGAGCCTGCTTCGGATTCTGTGTCTCCCTCTCTCTCTGACCCTCCCCTGCTCATGCTCTGTCTCTCTCTGTCTCAAAAATAAACAGAAACATTAAAAAAAAGTTTTTTTAAGTATGAACATCAGCTATGATATGAAAGAAAAAGACTTGAATGCAGGTGGCATACTTTGGATAAGTTACTTAATCTCTCTGGATCTGTGTCTTCATCTGTAAACTGAGAACATTACTTCTAGCCTGATATAGTTGTTGCAAGTGTTGAATGACAAAATGTCCATGGAAGTGTCTCGAGAGTCCCCGACACCTAATACTTGCTCAGTATTTATGTCCTGGCCCTGTGTAATTCCGTAGGCATCACCACTGAGCTGTCTAGCTGGGACCTCCAAAACTTAAGCACCCATCTCCTTCTTTTTCCTGAAGTCTTTGCCCTGAGTCCTTTCTTTCTCCAGACGTAATTTCTCTGATGTAATTACCTGTGAGCCTGATTCATCACCTGCTTATGTATTTTCCCATTTCTAATTTCAACAAGCCCTTCACACCCAAAGCCCTACCCTTCCTCCTACTATGACCATCACATTTTGTGGATGGGTAACTTGTTTCATCTTTGCCCCATGAAAGAGACATAAATCAGTTAGTGTCTTCTCTCTTTTTCAGGAGCTAGAGAGAACAAGTATCTTTCAAACCAAAGGCTGGCTGTAATTAGGGGATAGTGGCTGAGTTGTTAAGGTTCTAGATATATGGATAGGTTCCCTCCTTCGTGGGAAGGAGGTCCACTAGTGATTAGCAGTGTGTGCCTGGGCACAAAGTGGAGAGTGACAGCCCATATTCCACCTCTACTCTACACCGGTGATACTGATTCGTTCCCCAAGTCTTCCCAGAATTGTTGCCCCATTATGCTGCTGGTCAGGATGCAGGTGAGGTCATGAAGAAGTACAAGATCTGTAAGCTTCCACCGCCACTTGATAACCCACTCAAATGTCTTCCCTTCTGGTTCATCAGAAGCTCCATCTTCAAAGGCAAAACTGCATGTTTTATCATTCCCTCTTTATTGCATAGGGAAAACAGACCCACAGAACCATACTTCCTGGGTAGTTGAGATAATTAGGCCATTAGGTTCTCTCTCCATCTTCTTCAAAAGTTTTTAATGAGCTATGCAATTAGGAAAAAAAAAACAACTCTGGGGAAACAAGGTATGACTGTGTCAGTCTTTAGGACACAGCAGCAACTGCATTATCAGTAATTACCCTTTAAGGAGTGCACACCACTGTATACCTACCTCTGTGGTAGACACAATGCTTATGGCTTCTCATTTAACTTGATGACAGTCCTACAAGGCCAGTAGTGTTAGATTTCATTTTGCAGGTGGGAAACTGGTCCACATTCACAGTGCAGGTGAATAGCAAGCTGGGTTTTACCTTGGATGCTGCCTGGGTCCAAAATCTAAGGTCTTTCAAAAGATCATGTTTCCGGGTGAGGGTCTATATGTCCTTATCTATAGGTCAGCCCTCCTGATCTAAAGATGCCCTTTCCTTATTTGCTTTTTAATTAGCATTTGAGGTGGAGACTTCTGTGAGTGTGTGTGTGTGTGCGCGCGCGCACGTGTGTGTGTGTGTGTATTTCTGCAAGTGTCTTGTCTTTCTGCAATAGATTAGATTAGAAGATTTGGGCTCAAAAGGCCAGACTATGAAGCGTGCATCAGCGAGGTCATGGGGAAAGTCTGAGTTGGCTCTTACCCCCAAGCCATAGATCCCTAGATGAGCCCATCTCCAAACCCCTAGTGTATTGGTTTCCTAGTGCTTCCATAACAGAGTAGCCCAAAATGGGTGGCTTAAAACAACACAGATTTATATCTCACAGTTCTGGAGCCCAGAAGGTCTGAACTTAAGGTGCCACCAGGGCCCTTGTCCCTTGAAGACACAGGGAAGGAAGTGTTTCATGACCCTCTCCTCTAGTCCCGTGGCTTTCTTCTCCCATGGTGTCTTCACATCATCTGCCTTCTGTGTATGACTGTTTCTGTGTCCAAATTTCCAGTCATCAGTCATAATGGATTAGGGCCCACCTTAATGACTGACTGCATCTTAATTACTTCTGTAAAGTCCCTGTCTCTAAGGTCATATTCTGAGGTCCTGGGGTTAGGACTTTAATATTTGTTTGTTTATTGGTGGGGTGAGACACAACTTACCCATGACTCCTGGCTTTTCTCTGTGGGAATCAGAATCTAGGAATTAGCTTTGCATATGCAAAGGACCAAAAGATGAGTTAGGAAGCATGAAAAGTTACCAGAACCAAAGGTGGGATTCACATAGCCTCTTAAAAGACTGAAGTGCACTATCCTGCTTTAGGAGGGGAAGGTGGGCAACATTTTCTGAGCACCTACTCAGTGTCTGACTCCCTGTAAAGACTTTACTATCATTACCCTATTTAGCTCAGTTAGTAATGGGCAAAGGAGTTTGTTGATCAGTTCACTGATCCTTCACAAAAACCTAGGGGGCAGGGACTCCTATTGTCTTCATTTTACAGAGGAAAAGAGTGACATCCAGGGAAGGGAAAATGCCTCAGCCAGCAGGACTAGAATTCCAAATTAGGAGCAGTGAGATTTTTCATCCCACAGTTGGCCATATGTATCCATGAGGATTGGCTGGTGACCAACACTGGCTCAGACCTCAGACAATTGGGCCAATGACCACCAAGAAACAGATTATTCCCCTTAGGGGTGGTGGAAACATGAAAGACCCAGGAAAGAGGAGACCAAACACCAAGCTCATAGGCTGGTGATGAATGTCTATTCCCAATGAGGAGAAAACAAGAATTGAGTCTTGATTCTTGACATTGAACTTTGACATTAAACTTTGAAACTTGTCCTCAAAGTCTAAAAATTGCCAAACCTCAGTTTCCTTATCTGAAAACTGGGGACATGAACATGGCTGGGAAAATCAAATGGAATAAGATATGAAGGAAAACATGATGAAAATGTTGATCTTCTTAGTTCCCGTGGTTGTATTTAGAGCAGAGACAGCTTAGAGCTAGATGAGGTGGATATTTCCTAAGAGACAGGGACTTTGTTATCCTTTTTAACAAGGTTGCAGAGTTTTAACAAGGAAGCATATAAAGCATGAATTATGTCAGCAAGTAGAGGCAATGGAGAATGCCTCTACCCCACATTTTTTTGCTGCAAAGCAGTGGATGGTTACCTTAAGGCAAAGTAGTTTAAGTACCAGATATTCACAGAATGATTTCCTTCTGTTCCTATTTTAGGACATCCCCGCTGATCTCCCCCATCCATCTCTCCCAAATCTTTTACTTTTTTTTAATGTTGGTTTATTTATTTATTTATTTATTTATTTATTTATTTATTTATTTATTGAGACAAAGAGTGCAAGCAGGGAAGGGGAAGAGAGAGACAGGGAGACACAGAAGCTCAGGCAGGCTCCAGGCTCTGAGCTGTCAGCACAGAGTCCAATGCAGGGCTGTAACTCACAAACCATGAGATGATGACCTGAGCCAAAGTCAGATGCTTAACTGACTGAGCCACCCAGGAGCCCCTCTACCAAAGCTTTTAAGGGGTAAATAGAAACCTGAGGTATTTTCTCCTCAAAGTTAAACAATTCATCCCTTCAAATGCATAATGTTGCTCTTGGCTCCAGAAAGTCTGAGATTGTTGGAAGATGTCCAGAAGTTCCATTCACCCTGAATGCCATGAAATATGCATGACATAAAATAGGCAGTCTTGAAAACCTACCTCCCTCCTAGATTTCAAGAGGGTGGCATTTGTGATGTACATGCATCTCGGTCAAATGTGCATCTGGGGACGTGTGGGAGACATATCAATGACTCCATCAGGGTGATAACATTTCACACATTACCCAAACCAGCGTCTTCCTTCCCAGGTTACTGGAGAATCAAATGAAACTTTGACCGAAGCTGGAAGGGTTGTGGAACTAAGATGGTCCTGCCTATCCCTGACTGTGGCTTTATTTCCATTCTCCTAAAAGAGAGAGGAAAGGCTGTTTGGTATTTGGATGGATGTTCCAATTGCATGTGTGCTGATGACCCCAATCTTCAGGGTCTAAGAGCTGGACCAGAGAATATCATCCCTCTTTCCTTCCCCAGTGAAAGGTGGTTTTTCCAGGCCTCTGGCTTACGAAGATAGCCACCATAGGGGACCTTTTATGGAGAGGAGAAGCAGGATGAAGGGATGGGTATTTTCAAAAGAAGAGTCCATTTGTAGAGGGCAGAACAACTCCTCTGACAGTTCTAGACATGTTGGGCATCCCCAGGATTTGGTGTTCCAGGCACCAGACCACTCAGTATCTGTGTCCCAGTGGAGAGGAGAGGCATGAGTAACACCAAGACAGAACACATGAGTGCTCAAAGACAAATTCCCAATTATTTTATTGTATCACTAATGATCTTCCCAGCTGGGGTTTCTGGGAGCCCTCCTGGAGTCACACCCTGTTGGATATTTCCATTCTCCATTTCCTCTTCTTTCTCAGTGGGGAAACTCCACCTTACCCTCTCTGGGGCTTCTGAGGACATCTGGGCAGTACAGCTTCTTCGCTGCTCTGATGGAGGGTTTTTGTCCTTGTCTGGTGGAAGGATGTCGTTTTTAATCAAATTTGAATCTTCTTTCAGAACACAGGTGGATTTTTGAGGGAATATGGGGACTTGCTGAGCCAATTAGAGTAGCTGAGTCATTCCTTGGTTATATCTCCCTCATCTCCAGTGTTTTCTTGAACCAGTGTTCTCTCACGTGCCCTTTCCATATTTCTCCACAACAAAATGGAGGTTACTCAGCCATCATGTTGACACTAAGTCCATCCAGTCCTTCACGGGCATGGGAAGTATCTTTCATAACTTCCACAAGCTTAAGACATATGATGACCAAGTTGTTCCCGTTAGTCTGGGCCTTCCCTGGGTCTAGCCAGTGCTAGAGGCCACATCCAGGGACCCTTCTTAGTCCCAGGAAAACCAGGCCAAGCGGGTCATCTTAGAGATATGTCCCAGCCTCTTCCAATAGACCTGTCTTCTCCCATATAATGACAGATTCCAATTATTTTGTTTCTTTCCTAGTGTCACCTCTTTTGTTTGAGATCCACTTTCAGTCACTTCTCCTGACTTATGGTCCCTTATTATCTCCCCTAAATACTATCATCTAATTTCTACCCCACCCAGGTTAACAAGAAGGACAACTGGCCCATGATAATAGGAAGCATTTTCTGAAGGGTATGAGGAAGGGGAAACAGAACGTGAATCCACCCTAATGTGTGCCAAGAAATGTACCAGCTATTAACATGTACCATGTTATCATCACAACATGGCATAAGTCGTAGCACTGTCTCCATTTTCCAGATAGCAAACTAGGGATTAGAGAGATTAAGTGACTCACTGGAAGTCACTCTGCAAATAATGGGGCTGGAATGAGATTCCAGGTCTTGTCTAGGAAAGAGTAGAGGTTGTCCTGGAAAGGAAGTTAGAGGTTACAGTTATAAAATTTCCCAAAATGTTGAAGCCAAAATCTAGTGTGGTGGAGGAGAGTAGATAAAGCAGCAATGTGGGAAAACTGAAATATATGCATTCCTCTTTTTGTTTTTAATTTTAACACTATGGAATTCAAGTCACTTTGTAAGCTTTGAAACATAAAAATGTATAATGTATAATATGGTTTGCTCATAAAATTACCATGTTTGGGGTATTTAAAGACACGAGGACATAGGAAGAAGGAGAAAACTTTGGGGAAAATAGCTTTTCTCTTTTATTTGAGAAAAGTGATAACATTTGGAAAAATATTTTAAAAGTTTCCTAATTTTTTAAATGAGATTTTTCACAATCATATTTGCAGCCATTCACTTTTCCCTTACTCTGTCAAACTTTAGGAACCCTCACACTGACCCTCTTCGGGTTCTATCTCCTGCCCAGGGACCAATGCTTAATATCACCATCCCCTCCCCCTCTGCATCCTCTCCTTCTCTCTCGTGGTGGGTACTTCATGGCTTTTCATGGTCCTTTCTCCAGTCTCAGCCTTTCATCCAGCTCCCTACTCAAGAGCTCTTACTCCGTCTGCCTCTTCATAATTAACTACTCCTTATGAGTAGTGTCCGTGGTAGTTACTGGTGGCTACTGGTCACCTCACTTAGCTGATCCCTGGGATAGGCGACGTGCTAAGTTGAGAGGAGTACTTTAAGACTTCTAGAAGAGTGAAGTCAGGGAGCTGTCCTCTTAACACACCTGTTCAACTGATGACTACAGCCTTACCGTAGGGTTCCAGGTTCAGTGAGTGGAGTGTGGGCTCAAGTGTCAGTCCCAGTTGGTCCCAGATGAAGCCAGAGTTTTCAAAAGAATTTGGTCCAAAGACTAGAAATAATCTTAATGCTCATAATAGAGACTGCTTAAATTTTGATGTAAGCCATAAGATGGAATTCAATACAGCTATGAAAGGATAAAGATAGAGCTATACCTACCAACTCTGGTACTATCTTTAAGCAAATCTAAGTGAGAAATATAGAATAATGAGAAATATAGAAATAATAAGAAGATATCCTGCATTTATATTAAAAAGATAGCAAAAATGGGATGATAGGTGCATATTTCCTTGTACGTCCATAAAATATCTTTATGATCTTTGTAACGCCCAGGAAACCCTTGAGAAAGAGGTGAACTAGGGGATTAAAGATTAAGAGCAAGAGAGACTTTATTTTGACTAGACACCCTTTTATAGCACTTATTTTTTTTATCATTTGCATGTATTGCCTTCTGGTAGGTGGTCAAGCAGATAGCTAGATAATACAAATAAATGAAAATATAAAGGTAGTTTGACATACTGTACCCATTTATAAGTATGATGGAAATTAATTACATGAAACTATTGCTGATTGGTCACGTCACCTCAGCACAAAAGTTAGCCTGCATGTAGTCTAGTGGATCTGGAAACATTTGTTTGCCATTGAGGAAGGAAGGTAAATGCGTGTCCATCTGGATGTGCCTCTGGATAGTCTCCTCAGCTACCTAGTCATTGCCACAATAAACATTAACTGAAAACTTAATACATGCCCACACTGAGGTGGATGCTTGTACTGTTCTGATGGATAAGACCCAGTTGACCCATCTGGATGTCACAGTGGATGAGAGTGGGATCCACCTCTGTACATCACTACAGTACAATGTAGTAAATGTTCAGCCCAAAGATACTGGGGGATGATCCATTAATGGGATTATCGGGGGTCTGGAGAAGAAACTGAATAATTTCAGAGCTAAAATGACCTTTAAGAATCGTCCAGTTCAATCCCTTGATGAAGGAGTCGAGGAAACATTTCTGAGTAGAGCCACACAAAGATAAAGTGGCAGGAATGATGTATAAACCATATATCAATTTTAAATATTGCTGCTTAACAAATTCCAATATCTCAACAGCATGCAGCAATAAGCATGTATTTAGCTCAAGTTTTAGGTTGGCTGGGGGCAGGGATTAGCTGGAGTGGCTCTCCCCGCTCCATGTGGCCTCCATCTAGTGGGCTGTCCTGGGCATATTCTTCTCCTGGCATGGCAGAGATGCAAGCAAAAGGAAGCATGCAATCTTCAAGAGGTGTAATCTCAGAATTGGCACAGCGTCACCTCTGCCTCATTCTATTAGCTACAGAAAGTCACTTGGCTGAACCTGAATTAGAGGAGTGGGAATTTATTGTTTACTCCTTTAGCAAAGAAAATAAAAGACCCCAGACAAAAGGCAGGGATAGGAGGGGTTGGAGGGGTTGAAGAATTAGGGTCAACGATACCATCTACCACATGGATTTTTATGCATGTTTGTGGGTCACAAGCTCAGGGCAGTAGGCTGCCTCTTTGGGTGGGGCGGGGGGGGGGAGGTTGCTAATGTGGAGAAGTTCCAACACCCTGATGGGTGGTGGAGGACGGAGGGGTATGTAGATTGTTCATGTGTAATGACACTGGTGTTGTCAAGGCGGAAAACAGACCCTTACTAGAAAGCTGGCATCTAAGAGTTGATCTTTTCTTCTCTTTCAAAGCTGTTCCAGCCAACCAAGAATTCTGCACAGGTGTACAAGGGCTAGAGGGGGTGGGGGGTAGGGGCACCTGCTCCAGGCCCCGTTTGGAATTGAGAGAAGGGGGACAGGGGCCAAACTGTATTTAGGGGAGCAGAAGAGATCACTGTTTTCAAAAGTGGAAACTTTTCAGTCATTTGTTCAAAGCTAACAATGTATGAACAAGATGTTGGTATGGGTGTGAGGAGATGTTTTCGGATGACACAAGTGTCAAACTACAACCTTGAGGCCCAAAGAAAGGCAAGAGCTCGGGCCTTTTTACATGATCACTGATACACCAACTGGAAAGGAGAGGCTCAGGCTCTGCCCCCAGCAGGTCCCACCCCTGGGCTCCCTTCCTCCCTGGTTAGGATGTGGGTGTATCTCAAGTGGAGTGGGCAGAGAGAAGGGCTGGCAGGACTCTGTCTTGATGTACCAAGAAGAATAAGTGTTACTTTCATGGAGTGATAATACCTGGTGTCTCCTGGAGGCAAGACTTCAAAAAATTGGTAAACACCATGGCAAGAAGTGAAATAACTGTTATCACACTGTTTAATACCTAAATTGTATATACTCTTGCTGGGGAAGAAGCAAATTTGGCTGGTGGGCGTTGAGGAGGTTGTCTTCAGGATAACCAGGTGGCAAGACATTCTGAGATGATTCACTGAGTTACTGATAATAAGGCACAGAGAGGAGAGAGATGAAAATAATAACAATAGCTACCCATTTACGGAACATGTGTTAGGTGCTGTGTAGTCCTACCAGATCATTTTCCTCACTACCCCAATACAGTAGGGACCATCCTGTGATCTGATATCAACCAGACTCTTTCTTGGGACTTTCCTCTTAAGTGAAGTAATGGAAGGAACTTGGGACCACTGTGGTTTCTTTATGGCACCTAAGTAAGACCACTGTGACAATTAATTTTATGTGTTGATTTGACTGGACCACTGGCTGCTGAGATACTTGGTCAAACATCATTCTGGATGTGTCTGTGAGGGTGTTTCTAGATGACATTAATATTTGAGTGGATAGACCATGTAAGCCTCTTCCTAAGGTGGGTGGGCCTCAGTGAATCAACTAGAGGCCTGCATAGAAGAAAAAAGGGAAAGGTAGGGTAAGGGAGAATTTTCTCTCTGTTCCTGGTTGCTTTCAAGAAGGACATTAGTCTTCTGCATGGGGCTGGAATGTGCACCATCAATCCCCTTGGTTCTCAGGCCCTCACACTCAGAATGGAATTCTACCACCAGCTTTCCTGGGTCTCCAACTTGCAGATGGAAGAATGTGGGACTAACCAGCCTCCATAACTGTGTGAGACAATTCCTTATAATATAGTTGACCCTTGTCCTTGACCCTTGACCCTACATAGTCAGAAATCCATGTATAGGGGCACCTAGGTGGCTCCATTGGTTAAGCATCTGACTTTGGCTCAGGACGTGGGTTCAAGCCCTGCATCAGTCTCTCTGCTGTCAGCATAGAGCCTGCTTCAGATCCTCTGAAGCCCTCTCTCTCTGCCCTTCCCCATGCTCTCTCTCTGTCAGAAATAAACATTAAAAAAACCCACATATAACTTTTGACTACTCCCCCCCCCTCCACAAAATTAACTACAAATGGCCTGTTAACATTATCGCTAACATTAACAGTTGGCTAACACATATTTTTATGTTATATATGTTATATACTGTTTTCTTACAATAAGGTAAGCTAGAGAAAAGGAAACATTACTAAGAAAATCATAAAGAAGAGAAAATACACTTACAGTACGTGCTGTATTTATATTTAAAAAAATCTATGTGAAGTGGACCCCTGCACAGTTCAAACCTATGTTGCTCAATCATAAATCTTAGATAGATAGATAGATAGATAGATAGATAGATAGATAGATAGATAGGTAATAGACGATGGTAGGTAGGTAGGTAGGTAGGTAGGTAGGTAGGTAGATAGATAGATAGATAGATAGATAGATAGATAGATAGATAGATAGATAATAGATGATGGTAGGTAGGTAGGTAGATAGATGGCAGATAGATAATAGATAATGGTAGGTAGGTATATAGGTAGATAGATAGATGACAGATAGATAACAGATGATGATAGGTAGGCAGGTAGATAGATAGGTATAGATACATGGATCGATCCGATAGGTTCTCTGGAGAACCCTGATTAATGCAACCATCAAGAGATTTGTGCTACCAACACCTTTTGGATTTGCTCAGGCACTTTGTGCTATTTCTCATATCCTGTAAGCTAGTCCATATTTTTCTAATTAATTTGGTTTTGCTTCAGCAATCTGGAACCAGATTCTGTTGCCTGTGACCAAAGAACCATACTTGATAATGTAACCCTAGTAGGTGGGCAAAGACTATTCCTCTTTAAAGGCAAAAATAAATAAAAAACAAAACAAAAAAAAGCAAAGAACAACCGCAAGTCACAGAGGTGCAATTATGTCACAGAGCTAGCTAGTGAGTAGTAGAGATGGGATTTGAACCCCATCTGCCCAAATCAAGAACATGTACTCTTCTTGTACATGTTTTTCTTTGGGGATGTTGATCAGAAGGTGGCTGAAAACTGGACTGGGACCCTGGAGATGGCTCTTGAGCTATAGAAACTCTCAGAGGCAACTGCCCTGGCTTAGACTGGGTCAGGGAAGATACTACGAGATCAAAGCTTCATAGACCAAGGAGTATCAATTCTGATTGGGAGCCGAGTGCCAAACTGTGGATCTGCCACTAAATTACTGGGGGTGTTGCCTCCTGAGTGACATGGGAGACAACGTGTATGTGTTAGCCCCACTGTGGGTGCAGACTTTGTGACAGGACATGGCCAGCCTGGCGCCTGGACATGAAGCTAATCACATTTCATTTCCAAAGGGATGTCGGGTATAAATGGAATGATGAAAGCCAACGTTTATTATGACATTTACTTTCTTTGCGACCATTCCCATCTGTAAAAATTGGGTAATACATGACCTAGCTGGCAACATGGTCAAGAGAGTTAAAGGCAAGAATATCTGTAATGTACTTAGCATGATTATTGAAAGAATACGGTATGTGGGCAATACAATATCTAGTCACAACTCTATTATGTTATTTATCAAGCATTTGTTGAGCACCTGTTATATGCCAGGTATTAGGTACTTTAAAAAACATCTTAGGGGCTCCTGGGTGGCTTAGTCGGTAAGTATCCAACTATTGATTTGGGTTCAGGTAGTGATCTCACAGTCGTAGAGATCAAGCCCTGCATTGGACTCCAGGCTGGGTATGCAGCCTGCTTGGGATTCTCTCTCTCCCTTTTCCTCTGCCCCTCTCCCCCATTCATAGTTTCACTCACTCTCTCTCTCTCTCTCTCAAAAAAAAAAAAAAAAATATATATATATATTAATATATATTAAAAATAACTTACTGAATTACCACAAATTCTAAAGACGTAATCCTTATTATTATCCCTATTTCACAGCTAGAGAATCTCAAAAGGTTAAGTCCTTGCTCAAGGTCACATTAGCTATGAATTGGCAGCCATTATTATTATTATTATTATATGGAACACAACCGTCTAACAATCCATAAAGCCCATCTATACATTGCACACATCTACATACAAACACAACCAGAGACCACAAGACAGACACACCTGAAGACACACAAGGAGACACAGACATTGTACAGTATTGGCTGTATTCATAGTATTCATATGCTCCTTGAATTCTCCTTCCCCAGATACTGTGTCATCCCCTGTCCTACTGCTTCCGGGTCTCCACTCATAATCTGATAGATTAATTCAGAGAAGATGCAAGTAGGCTTTATTACAGTCCTCTTCCCAGGGTAGCTGAAGTTTAACAGATGAATTGTGGACACTGTGGTGCAAAAGCTGCCAGAATTACTTGTCCCTGGGGGGGAATTTCAGGCCTATAGTAGGAAGACCAAAGAGAGAATCCTGGGGAAAGATCATTCATTCATTCATTCATTCATTGTAATAGATTGATCACCAGCCATGTGCCACCCACTGTGCAAGGCTCTAGAGAGGACACCACAAAGACAGTCATGATCCTTGACCTCCCAGGTATCAGAATCTGCTAAAGTTACACTTGATCTTAACCATGTCCTCCTGCTGCCACTGTAGATGGAGACAGACAGTCATGATCTGGGGACTGTCCTTCCATTTAGAATTCTCATTGTGGATTCCTAGAATCCTGGAGCTGTGTTATCCAATATGGTAGCCACTAGCCACCTGGACTATTTATGTTTGAATTTAAATTTATTAAAATTAAATAAAGTTAAAAATTGAGTTCCTGGTAATGCTAGCCTCATTTTGGGCGCTCAATACCTCCCTCTGGCTACTGGTTACCATCTTGGACAGGGTGGATATAGGATATTGCCATCATTGCAGAGATTTTGAAGGTTACCAGACTGAAATGTCAAAGAATGGCAATAGTTTGGAGGTATTCAAGTTCTACCCTCCTCATTGAACAAATGGTGAAACTGAGGCCCAGAGAGAGGTGGCCAGAGAATGAGTCCACAGTGTAGTTACAAATGGAAACTTACAGTAACTTTGCCAAATAATATCCCCTGCCCTCTTCTCCACCCATCCAGTCTTCCCTCACAAACCAAGCAAGGGAAAGCAATCACTGACTTCAGATTTGACATTGTTGGTCACACACCAGGGAGGAAGCTTTGGCCTTCAGAAGAAGCCCTTCTCCAGAGGTGACTGTGCTACCTCCCCAGGAGGTTGTATGCACCAGTAACTACACATCAAGAACAGCAACAATGCCTCCCTTTCTGTGCAGTGAACTTGGCATCCGTTATCTCTTTTAAGCCTCCCCAACAACCCGAAGAGTTGGTATCATTATTACGGATAAGGAAACTAAGGCCCAGAAAGGTGACTAACTTGTCTGAGGTCACCGAGCTTCAAAGAGAGAAACAAGAATTGGAACTCAGATCTTTGGCCCCCAGAGCTCAATGCTGTTTGCTTCCACCCTAACCTACAATTTTAAGGTTTTACTTTTAACAGAATAAGAAGCAATTATAATTGCAAATGTTCCTCTTTCTTGGCCTTGCTTCAAATTCAAATACCAAAACAAATGTAAAACCAAAGTGTAAACAAGAACCATCCCTGCTGGAAAAGCCACACCTCTTCAGTCCCTGGTCCCATT
Organism: Felis catus; assembly: GCF_018350175.1. Taxonomy (NCBI): domain Eukaryota; kingdom Metazoa; phylum Chordata; class Mammalia; order Carnivora; family Felidae; genus Felis; species Felis catus. The sequence goes on from NC_058383.1 coordinate 30,192,037, forward strand.
TCTTATCAACCCTGTACACATCTCTGCACAGCAGTCCCTGGAAACACTCTCCATAGGCACCAGAAGGACCCAGAAAGAGGGTATCTGGAAGAACTTGGCTGAGATGCTGAGCCTCGGGCTGTAAACTCAGGACTGTAAACTCACTTCCAGCATGGATGTGAAGGGTTAAAAAAATCAGATGGGAGACCGGTCCCCCTCAAGGCATGCATACCACTCACACTCTCCTTAGTCCCTTCTCCATCTGGGAATTCAGGGAGGGAGAAACAAAAGGCAGAAGGCTTCCTTGAAGTTGGGCTCTCTCCAACCACAGCTTCAGCTATGCAGTTTCAAATCCGTGTCAGGCAAGGAGGAGAGAGTCAGCTTTATTCTTGTGCGATAAAGCGTTACTGTCTCTTATATGTAGGGCTTACCTCTTAGTGTCACTTTGACGACTAAAATATTTGTTGGAGAGTTTTCCCACAGGTCTCTTAGGGCAGGAGAGATGCAGCTGGCTGGAGAGTTTGTTTTGCAAAAATGAATGCAGGAAAGTGAATCCAGAAGGACCCCCTGAGTCCTTATGAGACTGGGGGGTGTAGACTGGACCTGTATTGGGTAGGACTATGAATGTCAGCTAGGAATTTGAACTTGATAGGGGATGGTGGTGGAACCAGGTTTTTGTTTGCTTTATTTTCAGCAGAAAATTGCTGTGATCTGGGTTTATCTGATCATTTTGCAAATATTAAGCACCCACTGTGTGCCAGCTACTGTTCTTAGGCCATGGGAATTTAAGGATGAACCAGACAGACACAGGCAGGTTGTGATGGGATTTAGACTCATCTAGAATAGTGGTTCTCAACTGGGGGCAATGTTGCATCGCCCCCCAGGATATTTGCAAATGTCTGGAGATATTTTTATTTATTTAGTTTTTAATGTTGTCTTTTGAGAGAGAGAGAGAGAGAGGGCAAAGGTCAGAGAGAGAGACACACACACAATCCAAAGCAGGTTCCAGGCTCTGAGCTGTCAGCATGGAGCCCGTAGAGGGGGCTTAAACTCACAGACCGTGAGATCACGACCTAAGCCAAAGTCAGAGGCTTAACCAACTGAGCCACCCAGGTGCTCCTGGGGATATTTTTAGATTCCATAATTATTGGGGAGTAATATTTGCTACTGCCACCTAGGAACAGAGGCCAGGGATGTTAAACATCCTACAATGCACAGGACAGGCCCCCACAACAAAGAATCAACAAAATATCAATGGTAGAGAAGGTGGGAAATCCCTAACCTGGTAGGTAATAAACTTATGAATGATACAGAACCTTTTACCCTGCATATAAATTATGGACACTACCACAGTGCTGGGCACAGAGTATGTAAATAGTAGATTAAGTCTAAAAAGGCACATGTGGGATGGCTTTAGAAATTATCCTTTTTTTTTAAGTTTTATTTTTAGAAAGAGAACCCCGACAGGCTCCATGCTTAGCACGGAGCCCAATGCAGACCTCGATCCCATGACCCTGGGATCACGACCTGTGCTGAAATCAAGAGTCAGATGCTCAACTAACTGAGCCACCCAGGTGCCCCAGAAATGATCTGTTTATATACCATGTGAGATATTAGGTATTTCAGACAGAAGATTTGAGCAAAAAAGGTATTTTTTTTTGCTTCCAAGTGAGGACCCCAGATGATCAAATGGGAGGCATTTCCAATTTTAGGGACACAAGGTACGTCTGGGAAAACAATGATTCGTGAAGCTCTAAGGATCAGGAAGATTCTGGGACAGACAGCCATTGCTGTTGAAGTTAGCCATGTATGGGGACAAGCTGTAGACAGTGAATACACGCAGGGTGCGAGGAATTGTTTCATGCATCCCCCCACCCAACAACCCAGCGAGGTAAGGCTGATGTGATCTCCATTTTCCTCTGGAACAGAAGTGCAGGGGGTGGCGGGGGGGTTCACCCTGCTAGTAGGCAGAACCAGCCTGTGAGAGAAAGCAGCTTGAACCCAGAAGCTATGCTCTTCCCCCAGATCTCCTCTTGGGGAACCCTCTGCTGTGTGCAATATCAGGAAAATTCTAGTGTCCTACTGAGTGTCGCCTGTCGTAATCCACACCAGGCCAACAGAACTCTGTCCTGGAACACGGACTCTTGAGCTTTGACCCAGATTGAGGAAAACCAACCAGAAGTGGCTGCTACAGAGCCCTTCGAGCAGATGTTCAAAGCTTCCCTGGCATCTAGACTCCAGGGGTTGCCCTAAACCCCAGGTCCCTGACCATTCTGCAAGCCTCCCCTTTCTCATCAATAAAACTCCCCCTTTTGTTTATAAGTCATTGGCAGTTTCTGTTGTTTGCAACCAGAGAAGTCCCAGAAAGAAAGATCCAGGAAAGGGTCCCTGGACCTCCTGGACTGTGCTGGCCTCTGGAAGTAGGGAGGAGTCAGGCTGTGCAGCAGGGAAGGCTGGAAGGTGTGAAGAGAAGCCTAAGGCTCTTTGGGGAGGAAGTAGAGGAGGAACAGGCAGGCTTCCTGCCTGATGTGCAAGGAGAACAGATACCTTTCAGGCTGTTGGAATCCCACAGGCTCGCATCAGTCTGCCGAGGCTTAAGCCTTGGTTCTGTCTGGCTAGATGTAGAACTTCAAACACATTATTTAATGTCTCTGGACAAGTTTCCCCTTCTTGAAGGGGTGCATCTTAAGATCTGCTTTGTGGAGTGGATGGAAGGCCAAAGGCTTTAACAGCGTATTTTATCATCACTTCTATGGGGCACATCTCCCACGTTTTGTCATCTCTGAAACTAGAATGTGGCTCACAAGTGACAGTTTATCATCAATTATTGGATGGAGTGGGGTTTTTCCTTAACATAAAATACAAGCGTGAACTATTGGTGTCATCTTAGATTCAGTGATACAGAATGGCTGGACTGTGGTAGGGACTTCAAATGTCAGGAATTATTGTTTCTATTTAGATCACCAGCTCCTAGTGCACATCGTAAGCACTCAGTAACTGTGGACGCAAAGAAGATCCCTCAGGAGTTTGAGCCTGACCTGAAGGTATATTTGAACCCTTGAACCCAGTAAAAAGCAAGGAGAGGTCACATTCTGGACTCCCTCCTGGGGAAAGTGGTTAATACAACCTTATGGACAGAATCCCCAAGACAGGAAGAAATGGCGACACTCTGGTGAAGAAATGGTGCCTTCTTTGTTCCACAATTTACCAGACAAAACTGACCCATCCACCTCTGTTTCCTGCCCGCTGACAAACCGCTCAGACCACAGGTGGTAACCGGGGACTCACCAGTGAACAAATGATTGCTCCGTGCCCAGGATCCGTCTGACCAGTCATCAGCTTTTTCCAAAAGCTGTCCCTCATCTTGGCCACACAACTGGGTGATGGTGACTCCCCGGCACTGTCCTTGTCATTGTTTAGGTCCCAACGCTCTTTAGCAGATTTTATTTACTCTGACCTACAGATGTGATTATAAGAGGACATGCTATTCATCTGGGCATTTTTCTCAATATGCACGCATGTTAAAGAGTTGGCCAAGGAGAGGAGAAGTGCAGCACAATGACTAACTAAGCTGCCTGGGTTCGTGTCCTCACTGCTAAACATGTGACCTTCCTTCGTAGAAAAGCCATCCGATGGCACAAAAACAGACACATAGACCAATGGAATAGAATAGAAACCCCAGAACTAGACCCACAAACGTATGGCCAACTCATCTTTGACAAAGCAGGAAAGAACATCCAATGGAAAAAAGACAGCCTCTTTAACAAATGGTGCTGGGAGAACTGGACAGCAACATGCAGAAGGTTGAAACTAGACCACTTTCTCACACCATTCACAAAAATAAACTCAAAATGGGTAAAGGACCTAAATGTGAGACAGGAAACCATCAAAACCTTAGAGGAGAAAGCAGGAAAAGACCTCTCTGACCTCAGCCGTAGCAATCTCTTACTCGACACATCCCCAAAGGCAAGGGAATTAAAAGCAAAAGTGAATTACTGGGACCTTATGAAGATAAAAAGCTTCTGCACAGCAAAGGAAACAACCAACAAAACTAAAAGGCAACCAACGGAATGGGAAAAGATATTCGCAAATGACATATCGGACAAAGGGCTAGTCTCCAAAATCTATAAAGAGCTCACCAAACTCCACACCCGAAAAACAAATAACCCAGTGAAGAAATGGGCAGAAAACATGAATAGACACTTCTCTAAAGAAGACATCCGGATGGCCAACAGGCACATGAAAAGATGTTCAGCGTCGCTCCTTATCAGGGAAATACAAATCAAAACCACACTCAGGTATCACCTCACGCCAGTCAGAGTGGCCAAAATGAACAAATCAGGAGACTATAGATGCTGGCGAGGATGTGGAGAAACGGGAACCCTCTTGCACTGTTGGTGGGAATGCAAATTGGTGCAGCCGCTCTGGAAAGCAGTGTGGAGGTTCCTCAGAAAATTAAATAGACCTACCCTATGACCCAGCAATAGCACTGCTAGGAATTTATCCAAGGGATACAGGAGTACTGATGCATAGGGCCACTTGTACCCCAATGTTCATAGCAGCACTCTCAACAATAGCCAAATTATGGAAAGAGCCTAAATGTCCATCAACTGATGAATGGATAAAGAAATTGTGGTTTATATACACAATGGAATACTACGTGGCAATGAGAAAAAATGAAATATGGCCTTTTGTAGCAACGTGGATGGAACTGGAGAGTGTGATGCTAAGTGAAATAAGCCATACAGAGAAAAACAGATACCATATGGTTTCACTCTTATGTGGATCCTGAGAAACTTAACAGGAACCCATGGGGGAGGGGAAGGAAAAAAAAAAAAAGAGGTTAGAGTGGGAGAGAGCCAAAGCATAAGAGACTGTTAAAAACTGAGAACTGAGGGTTGATGGGGGGTGGGAGGGAGGAGAGGGTGGGTGATGGGTATTGAGGAGGGCACCTTTTGGGATGAGCACTGGGTGTTGTATGGAAACCAATTTGTCAATAAATTTCATATATAAAAAAATAATAAAATAAATAAATAAATAAATAAATAAATAAATAAATAAAAAAGAAAAGCCATCCGACGACTGTCAGCCTCAGTGACCTCATCTGTATTATGTTCCAGGCACTGTTCCGTGCAGTTAACATAAAATAATTTATTTAATCCTAGCAACCGTCTATGAGGTGGGTACCCTATGAGCATCCCCATTTTACAAGTGATGAAAAGGATGTTTCCAGACATTATATAACTTGCCCAATTATATACCTGGACAGTAGCAGACAGTCTGTCTCCGGCGCTCAGGCTGTTAACCACAGTTCTATTGTCTCCCGATAGAAATACAAAGTGTGGTAAGATTAAATGAGATAATGAATGCAAAGCATATAACTCAGTGCTAAGCTTTATACACACAGTAAAGTTGGCTTTTACTGCAACAGCTTCCATTTATCAAGTACTTCTCATGTGCCACTCATTGTGCTATGTCCCCAAACATTCAATTTCTCTCGCCCTCATAGGAAATAGGAATAATTATCACCTTCCTTTTAAAGGCGAGGAGCTAGGTTCAGAGAGGTTTCTTCACTACAAATTCTTGTGGACCAGACACATTATAGGTGCTGTGCTAGGGGTGGTTGGCCCCAGGGCACACAGCTATTGAGAAGGCAGGTCTCCCTGACTCCAAGACGGTTCTCTCTCCAGGGGACCCCTGGCTCCAACAGCAGGTGGCATCTGACACAGAGGCAAAAGATCACTTCAAGGGGACCAGGAAAGACTGGGGGACCGTTGTGATCAAAGGGTAAGGAGTTGTTCCCAGCTCATAGCAAACTGCCCTAGGACTGATCCCAAGATTCCAGAGCAACAAGGGAACTTGGCGATCCAGCCTCGTCTGCGCGGTGGAAGGAAAGCTGGATCCCTGCCCGAGGGATACAGCTCATTAGCAGAGCTGGAGCAAAGCCCCGTGGCTTCTGACTCCCTGCCAAACAATCCCTTTTGCTAGCCACTCCGCACGAGGAGAGAGGAGAGGATAGCAAACTGCACCGAGGGCTTCCATTCGAGTCTTGTGATATCCAGTTTATTTTGGCATTCGAAAAGCTGTGCGTGTTTGCCATAGAAAATTGGGAAAATACGGAAATGCACAAAGTGATGACAAAAATAAAATGATCCTGTTTCCCACCACCCAGGGAGCCGTACATAACTTGGCATGTTTCCTTCTAGGCCTTCCCTGTGCATAGCTTTTTGTTTGTTTTGGTTCTAGTTTTTATATACTTGTGAATGCACTGTGTATATAACTTGTTACCAGCCTTCCCACTTACATTATAAATATTTTTCCATGGTATTACAGACGCCTCATAAACATTTTTTTTCCCTTTTCAATAATAAAATGCAACAGTCCCCCGCCGTATTCCCATCTTCTGCCCACGTTGGCACATATACGGAGATTCCCTGGGGAACCACTTTTAACCTTTTACCTTTAAAGTTTTTCTACTGGTCCCTCCCTATCGTTAACTAGTGTGTGACCTCTAGAAGCCTCTACTTGGGCAATTATCTGTGGATTTCCTGCTATGATGAATGGGAGCTGGTCATGTTATGTTGGGACTGGGGCAGGGGGGCAGAAGGAAATGTCAAGGGTTACTGTCTTTGGGATACTTAGAATGTCTTTGATCCAGGATGTTTGCCTGAGACCCGTCGATGTTGGGGACACACTATGTGACCAACCTCATCTCCACCAACTGTCCTCCCTAAATGGTCTACCTTAAATAGTGTCACTTCGGTACCCTTGGCATGATGGTTACAGGGAGTGGATAAAGACCAGCAGTCATTACAGTGGGTACCAGTCTCTTGTCCCACCATTCTACCTCAACAGACATTGACACCCGAAATTTACATGGTGCTTTGCCTTCACGTCCTCCCTTCTATAAGCACCAAAACAAGATTTTTTTTCCCCAAGAGGATGGGTCAGGAACAGAGACTACTCTGCAAAATAGAACACTTCATACAGTCTGCTGCTTTGGCGGTTAAAAAGTCCCAGAACATTCTATTCTCTTTCTTCACTATCCTATTATTCATGTGATGCCTCAAAATAATTATTTTCTGAGAGGATCTTCGCCTCTCAGATGCATTTTGAATGTCACGAAAGAGCACTGGAAACGAGCATTGGATGTGGCACCAAGCAAGAAGAGAAAACAAATTGCCCCTGGCCTGTGATATATGGTGCCCAGAATAAACACAGGGAGCTTCGTGAAAGCAAGTCCATCTTATTCATGGTGAAATCCAACTTTAATCACTGGCAAGGCCATTAACTGTCCTCACATAATCATGGAAATAAGCCCATCTAAATTATCCTGAAAATCCCAACTTGTTGGGTAGATGAAAAGGATAGTCTTTGTTAAAGGTAAAACATTTCAAAGTCCCTTTTATAAAGTGGCAAAATCTGTGTACTGTTCATTTCCTCTCTATTAAAGGTGTCTAAACAACTTATCGATTCCTGTGAAGAAAAAGAACAGGAAAAAAGATCATGTACGGATTGAATACAAACTTTGGGGTTTATTGCATTAGAGCTATAATTCAAACAGGCTTTGGAAGGAACTTTTGTCTAATTAGTCATTGTAATCAGGTAGCTGTGGGAATAAGTGTTAATGCTTGGAATAGACAACCAATTAATCATGTCTACAGTCAGCATAATGGCTGGCATCAGGCTCCGTGCTTTTTAGACTCCTGTATGGCAAATATAAAACAAGCAGCTAGCTATCCTGTGCTTTTACTAGAACAGAAGGCGCATCCCTTTCTGCACTGTGAGGCTCCTGTCAAAGCTCATCCCTAGATACCTGAATCTGTAAAGCGTCAACCACTAGCCAAGGGAAAACAGATGCCGGAAGAACAGGGAAAGTACACAGAGGGCCATTCCATTCAGGAAAGCATGATATCAATAATAAATGGCATTAAAAAAAAATTACTGCACGCCAAGCAGTGGACTAAGTTCTGTGCATGTATTACATTATTTAATCCTTCCAGCAACTTTGGTATATAGGCGCTAAACCATGCAACTGAACTTCAGAGTAGTTACATTATTTGTTCTGGTTTGCACAGATGGTCCTGGGGCTCGAAACCCAAGCAGTCTGACTGCAAAGTATACGATGCATCTGTCTCTGATGTGAAAATTAATCATGGGAACTCTCGTTTAGAATGGAGCTGGAAGGCCAGCAGGGGGAACCCTCATGCCCTAGCACTCATCAATTGTAGTCCCAGACCCAACAGGAAGAGGGGTGCCTTGCGTGTGAATACCACTTCAGCCACTACTTCACTACTCCAGCAGGAGGAAGAAAGACTTTCCTCCTCCCTCAGCAACAGCCCAGCCAATGAGGGTGATGACTCAACTAATGAGAAGCCACTATACTTTGAACTCCCAGTCCATTCCCAGTTTATTTATAATAACCCCTCCCTGGGGACGCCTGGGCAGCTCAGTCAGTTGAGCATCCCACTTCGTCTCAGGCCATTATCTCACGGTTGGTGGGTTAGAGCCCCACATCGGGGCTCTGTGCCAACAGCTCAGCTGATAGGCTCCAGACTCTGGAGCCTGCTTCAGATTCTGTGTCTCCCTCTGTCTCTGCCCCTCCCCTGCTCACGCTCTCTCTCTTTATCGAAAACAAATAAACATGAACAAAATAATAACCCCTCCCAATTCCCCCTGTGTAAAAGAGCATTCCTCATTGTTGTGCTCCAGACTTGCCTATGGTGTTGCTGTAGCTTGCTTTTTCTTGGATTGCAATTCTCTGTCATTCCTGAATAAACCCATATCTGCCGGTAAAATAATGGACAGTTTTATCTTTCCAGTTAACAACACCATGGAACCATGTTCGTAATATATTAAGTGAGATAGAATAAAGCTTGTGCATGCAATGTAATTGTTCCATTCATAAATATTTGAGTACCTACTGTGAGCTCAGCACTGGCATAAAGACATATATGGATATGTATACACACACATACACAGAGCTGTGTATGTGTGTGTGTACACACACACACAGAGCTGTGTATGTGTGTGTGTACGTTTCAGATATGTCCACATATTCTTTGATGTTCCTCACTTCTAATGAATGGAATAAAGCAGAAGTGACAGTGTAGGACTTAGAAGACTAAGTTATACAAAGCCCCTTAGCTTCCTGATTATTCTCACTCTTGGGCTGCTTTGCTCTGGAGGAAGTTAGGTACCATGTGGAGCATCCCCACAAAAAAGCTCACATAGAGAGGAACTGAGGTCTCCAGCCAACAGCCATGTGGCTGGGCCATCTTGGAAGTGGATCCTCCAGCCCCACTCAAGCCTTCAGATGACTACAGCAATGGCCAACATCTTGACTGCAGTTTTGTGAGAAACCCTGAGCAGCTAAGCCACTCTCAGAACTCTGACCTTCAGAAACTTCATAAATGTCTGTTGTTTTAAATCACTAAGCTGTGGGGTATTCTGTTACACAGTGATAGATAACGAATACTCTGGCGTGTGTGTATGTTCTCAAAGAGCGATCGAAGAAAGCGAGAGAACAACAGCCCGGAATACATCTGGGACCTGTTCCAAAGGCTCACAGCCCTTTTCCTGTGGTTTCCATCTTAACTGATGGCACAACCACCCACCTGTTCAACCAAACAAAAAACTCTGGGTCACCCTTGACTCCTTCCTGTGTCTATTTCTCAATTCCTACAGATTGGTCACCAAATCATGATAATCCCACTTCCTGAATCTTAAATGGTCTTGCTTCCCATCTTTTAGCACTCAGCCCTCTTCATTTGTTCAAAAACTTACTGTTTCTAGGGGCTCCTGGGTAGGCTCAGTCAGTTGAGCGTCCGACTTCAGCTCAGGTCATGATCCTGCGGTTCATGGGTTCGAGCCCTGCATCAGGCTCTGTGCTGACAGATAAGAGCCTGGAGCCTGCTTCAGATTCTGTGTCTCCCTCTCTCTCTCTGTCCCTCCACCACTCATGCTCTGTCTCTCTCTCTGAAAAATAAAACTAAAAAAAAATTTTAATTACTGTCTCTAGCATCTACTTAGTAAACTCCTACTTATGTGTCAATGCCCCAGAACTCTTCGTTAACACCGGATCCCCTCTACCAGCTCTGTGCCTTGCACACACTTCTAAACTTTCCATTTTAAATGGTTCTCTTTTCATTCTATGAGCCATGAGTTAGTTACTGCAGGGTAGAGACTATGTCCTGGTCCTCTCAATCTCTCCTGTCTCTAGCAGGGCCTGACAAAAGCTGTGCTTCGGAAACATTACTGTGCCGATTATCTGCTTCTGCATAACAAATCAGCCCCAAACATGGTGGCTTAAAACAACAAAACACACATTGCCTTGTCACTTTTGTGGGGCAGGGATCTAGTGTGATGTAGTTGGGTCATTTGACTTGAGGCCCCTTGTGAGGTTGTACTTTTCATCTCGAGGCTCAATGGGGGGCAGTCCATTTCCAGGCTCACTCATGGGGCTGTAAGGAGGCCACGGGTCCTTCCCACCAGGTGGACTGCTCTGTGGGGCAGCTTAGAACACAGTAGCTGGACTCCATCAGAGCAGGCAAGGGAGGGTGCTTTGCCATATATTTTTTTTAAGTTTTTTTTTGTTTTGATGTTTGTTTATTTTTGAGAGGGGGGTAGGGGCAGAGAGAGAGGGAGACACAGAATCCGAAGCAGGATGCAGGCTCTGAGCTGTCAGCACAGAGCCCGACACAGAGCTCGAACTCACTAGTTGTGAGATCACGACCTGAGCTGAAGTTAGACACTCAACCAACTGAGCCACCCAGGCACCCCGGTCATATATTTATTAGAAGCAAGTTACCAGGCCAGCCCAGAGGGGTGTTTACAGGGCCTGAATACCTGGAGGTGGGGATCACCGTGAGACATCCTAGGAGCTGCCTACCTTGAGTATCTTGGCCTTAATCTGCTCCTGCTATGCGCCCCTCCTGCCTCCTCTGCTCCCTGCAGTCAATGAATGAATGGCAGTCCTCTCTACACTCAGTTCATCACTCATTTATTCCATATTTCAGCCGAGGGCATGGTCCTCAACCTCACTAAACCTCCCGTTCCCCATCTGTAAAAAGGGGTTAATAATAGCACTGGCCTCTTAAGGTTGTGGGGATTAAAAATGCACATAAAAACTTCTGGCACAGTTCTCAGAACAATGTAACTGCTCAATAAACAGCTATTATTGTTCGTTATTACTCTTATTATTTTGTATCTACAAAGGTCAAGATATCTAGAAACGAGCTTCCTCTGTTCAATTTACACTCGGCATCAAATTACACACTCTTGCCAACTTAGTGTGCACATGTTTTTCTTCAGTTATCAGAACACAAAACTATCTTTAATAAGTAATAAAGGAAGAAGAAGGAGGAGAAGAAAAAGAAAAAAAAAAAAAGAATAAAGGCAGCTTCTGTGTGGTGGGTGGCAAGGAGACACCACTTGTACAAATCTTCCAAGAACTAGAAACTGAAAAACCCAAGGAAGACAGTGGAGTAGCCCACGGGTGCATGAGTGTGAATGCTCGAAAACAGAGGTTGGAAGTGGATTGAGAATCAGAGCCCAAAAAGCTGTAGTCTGGACAGAAATCAAGTTCGGGAGTGGGACCTTTTTGTACACTTCCTCCTGTAAAAAAATTCCAGTTGGTTTCCCAAAACAAGTAATATGGTACTACCAAGTTAAGGATAACTCAGCTGTGCTACAGGACCCCGGGGATCTGATGCAGATTCACATTCCTAGCCTGTGAAGATTCACTCTACGAAGAAGAAGGAAAATCACATGTATATTGAGTGACAACTGCTGATTCCCAGAGTGGATTTGGAGTTACACCCGTATTATCTCATTATCTCATCACTCATACCCAACCGTATCATGTGGCTGGTTATTGCTATCCCTCACTTAAAAAAAAAAAAAAAAAAGGTGAATTTCACATAATAAAATTAATCACATATTATTATTTTTTTTAGAGATAGGGAGTGTGTGAGTGGAGCAGAGGGAGTGAGAGAGACAGAGAGAGAGAGAGAGAGAGGGAGGGAGGGGGAGGGAGAGAGGGAGAATCCTAAGCAGATTCCATGTTCAGTGAAGAGCCTGATGCAGGGCTTGATCCCATGACCTGGAGATCATGACCTGAGCTAAAATCAAGAGTCAGATGCTCAACCGACTAAGCCACCCAGGCGCCCTGGAATGAATCATTTTTAAGTGGATAATTCAGTGGGATTTATTCACAATGCTGTGTAGCTGCCACCTCTATGTAGCTCCAAAAACATTTGCATCACCCTAAAGGGAAACCCTGTATCCACTAACCACTTAGTCCCCTTTCCGTCCTCACTCCCCAGCCCCCAGCAACTCCCCATGTGCAGTCGGTCTCTATGGATTTACTTACTTTGGATATTGCACATTCCTTGTTTCTTTCACTTAATGCCTTCATATAACAGTTTTGAAGCTGACCCACATTGTGGCAGGTATTCACACTGCCTTTTTAGGGCTGAGTAATATTCTGTCGTGTGGATGCAGTAATTCATTTATTCATCCATCCTCCGACGGACATTGGGGCTGCTTCCACCTTTGGGTATTGTGAATAGTGCTGTTGTGAGCACATGTACAGCTATTGGTTTGAGTTTCTGTTTTCGGTTCCTGGGATTGTGTTATTGGCTCATATGGTAATTCTGTTTAACTTTTGGAGAAGCTGCTTCATATTCCCTCTTTATAGATGGAGAAAACATGAACTTTTTTTTAAAAAAAAAACTGACTGAGCCACCCAGGTGTCCCTAAAAGTCAAGTGTCCAACTTCGGCTCAGGTGATGATCTCACAGCTTGTGGGTTCAAGCCCCGCATCAGGCTCTGTGCTGACAGCTCAGAGCCTGGAGCCTGCTTCCGATTCTGTGTCTCCCTCTCTCTCTGCCCTTCTGCTTGTGTTCTGTTTCTCTTTCTCTCTCTCAAAAATAAAATAAACATCAAAAACTTTGTTTTTAAATAAAGTAAAATAAAAGATTTTATTTTTAAGTAATCCCTACACCTAACATGCGCCTTCAACTCATGACCCCCAAATCAGGAGTCGCATGCTCTACCGACTGAGCCAGCCAGAAGCCCCCAAAACATGAATGCTTTAAAATGCCTTACATGTAGAGTCATCAGGTCTCTCAGACAGAAAAGTCATTGCCATTTTCACTGGGTGACAGCCCTATAAGGCAAGGCTTCCCAGAGGAGGTGAGACTATCTAAAGGGAAGCAAGTCGCTGATGGGAGAGTAGAAAGGGCAGAGTGTAGATGCAGGGTGATGTGAACAGAGGCAGAAGCAGACAGCTAGATAGTCTGATTGGAAAGAACTCAGGCCAGAGAGGCTCCAGTCCGTCCTCCTACAGCACCCGGCTGCTGGTGTCATCACCTTCCAGAGTTAGAGCAGCTGATCTCTGTGGGGTTCACTGCTGGTAAGAACTGTGTATTCCAGGACAGGCTTGGGCTCTGTCTGGCTCACTCACACATGTGCACAAGCTATGGACATCTTGGCTTTCGTAAAAAAAAAAAAAAAAAAAAAAAAAAAAAAAAAAAAGGTTAATTTCCTGCCTGCACACCTTGGTTCCATGGGGCAGAAATGAGAGATGACACGTAGAGATTGCTGGCTTGCTGGCTTCCCCTTCTCATGACTCAGCGAGACCAAGAGACAACGGTCTGGGTCCTACCAGTCTGACGAGGGAGGAAATGACCGGCCCAGATCATGTCACCTCCGTCTAGTAAAACCTTCTGTGGCTGCCCAGGACGCTTTAAAAACCAGCATGTCCCCGTGATGCCTGGACTGTAGTCCTTCCACAGTGGCAGAGTCACCATCACTGCCCTCAGCTCTGTTCACCCTCCATCATCTTGTTAGCCTTCACAGTGACTCTGCCGAGTGGACGAGATAATCTTCATTTTACAGTGAGAAAAGTGGGGTTCAGAAAGAACAGGTTTGGCAGAATCAGGGTTTGAGCCTGAGCGTGGTTCAATTCTGAATTCTGCTGCTGGTCTCCCGGTCTCCACGTGGTGGGTTAGGTCTCTAGAACTTTGCAGAACTGTAATGTTGTGACCTCCGACCAACATCTCACCGTACCTCCCAGCCTCTGGCCACCACCATTCTGCCCTCTGCTTCTGCGTGTTTGGCTATTTTAGCAGCACTTTGTAGGAAGATAAAAGAGATGACAGGAGAAGGCCAAGAGTGAAGGAAGGAGAGAGAGAGAGAGAGAGAGAGAGAGAGAGAGAGAGAGAGAGAGAGAGACAGAGGCAGGGAAGCAGCGAAGGACGGGAGTAAGTAGGGGGCTGGGGGAGCATGGGGGGCAGAGAAGGAGAGATCCATCTCATCTTGGGGCTGAGGAATGCCCCACCTTGTGCATCCGGCAGAGCCCACACCTCTCCTAAATGACACCTGGTCCCTTGGAACAATTTCCCCCTGGCTGAGGGCCAGCGGGGGAGAGTGGAGACAGGAGACAGTGACACAGGCACATTTATCGATTCCAAACAGACTCCCCTGGGAGCACATCGGAATGATTTTCAGGATTCAATTGAATCGACTCGTTCTTTAAATTAAATTCTTTCATTGCAGCTCAGCTCCTCACCAACCGCCTGGGTGCTGTCCTAAACGGGCTCCAATTGCCAATTAATAAACGAGACCTTGAGTGATCGGATTCTGAGTTTTGCCGACGGGGCAGACCAGGCGCCAGAGCAGATCGGGGAAAGGCAGGGGAAGGCACCACCTCATTTCTCCCCGGGAAGGCCCGCCTGGATGAGCCGTTGTGGAGGATCAAAGGGGAAGGAACGGGGTTACACTTGCAGGGACGCTCCAAAAACCAGTCCTTGCTCCCGGGGAGCTAGTTCTGCTCCTTGAAGCTGGTCACATCATGAGATCCCACTCAGAAACGCTCCAGGGTGGACTGGGTCTAGGAAGTCAGCACACCTTGCAGTGCAAGGGTTATCCGAGGGAAAGATGGGCAATAACTTGTTATGTTGGGCGTCTGGACTCCGGCTCCGGTCACGATCTCACGGTTCCCGAGTTCCAGCCCCGCGTCGGGCTCTGTGCTGACAGCTCAGAGCCCAGAGCCTGCTTCCGATTCTGTGTCTCCCTCTCTGCCCCTCCGCTGCTCACACTCTGTTTCTCTTTCTGTGTCTCAAAAAATAAATGTTAAAACAATTTTTTTAATAAAAAAGAAAAAGTGGATTCTAGAGCCAGCCAATCTAGATTTCCGTCCAGGCTCTTTCCCCTACCCAGCTGTGCGCCCTTGAGCAAATTACATAACGTCTCTGTGCCTCAGGTCACCTTCGTGAAAAGGGAGATCAAAGCCTACCCGCTTCACAGAGTTGTGAACAGTGCATGAGAATCTAAGTCTAAATGATCTGAATGGTCAGTCGTTTGGAGCAGGGACTGTACAGGGTAAAGGGTGATGGAAATGTGACCAAAGAGTCTTTATCTTCTCAACCATAAAGCAATGTTCTGTGCAATGAAAGAGCGTGCAGGTGAAGGTGGGGGTGGTGGTGGTGGTGGTTAGATCAAGGGAGAGGGGTCTCTCAGTAGGCCTCCACGGAATGAGCAGGGAGTCTTTGGGCTGCCCTTGGAGCATCCTGCTGGGGGTTCCCTCCAGGCCAGTCTTCACCTTGTTCTTGCAATTCACGGGGATCCAAAGAGACTGCTGATTTCGGCCAAGCAGATCTGGGGACAGGCCTCCAGGCACCCCGCATGGGGAGCTTCCCACTCTGGCTGCGACCGGAACCCAGTGGTGTGCAGAGGGGAGGCTGAACGTGCCCTCCCGAAGAACCAAGCCCTGCGCGTTGCTGGGAGAGCCATAATTAGGCCAGATCTCAGCATGGCAGCCAGGATGTGTTTTGAGCGGTTTCCAGCCCTCCTTCCCCAGGGCCTAGTTAACTGAATAAACTCTTCCAAAGGGCTGCATATCAGCATTTCACCAGATAAAGTATGGCTCTGACAGTGCTCTCTCTGAGGCAAACCAGAAGGTAGGCAGAGTTCGCCAGACAGAAGTGGGTTCGAATCCCAGTTGTGCCCGCTTACCAGCTCTTATCCTAGAGAAGTGACTTTACCCTAAAGCCCGGTTTCCTCCTCCTCCGAAAAATGAGGATAATAATATTACTGACTTCTTAAGGTTGTTGAAATGATTAAATTGAGGTAATCTATATAAAGCTTTTAGCCCAGTGCCTGGGAGATAATCTCTTAGTATTTACGAGCAATTATTTTCATTGTTGATAATACACTGAGGTTAATAATTAGCAAAATTAAGAAAGTTAATAGCAAATTAGAGTTTTCAGGGGGACTTTTTTCCAGAAGGAGCTTCAACATCGCTTCCTTCTAGCATGGAGGGTCTATCAAAGTCTCTGAGCTCCTGAGCCAGGAAGCCCACTGGGTTTCTATGAGGACGGGAGCACCTCTGCCTTAGGTAAAGGTCACCTCCTTGTTTTCCAATCAAGTAGCAGGTATCAACCAATGGATTGAGCGCCTGAGCATATCCCCCTGCATCCAGCAAGTTCATCGAAAGTGTTTCAGAAAGTCCTGGATGCTGTGTGATTGGAGAAAGGACACTTCCGGGTAAGCTGCCCTTCTTGCTCTGGTGGCCAGGAAGCTCAGGGCCAAGAGTCAGCCCATCCTTCTTTCCGTTCTTTGCCAACTCAAACCTTTTCCGGCCTAGGGGATGTTGCATCTGCCATATCCTTGCTGGGAGTCCCTTCCCTTAAATACATATGGCTCTTTCTCACCTCAAGCAGGTGTGTGTCATTGTGTTAGGCCACTTGGGCTATGGTGACAGAATGCCACAGACCAGGTGTATTATAAACAACAGAAGTCTACTTCTCACAGCTCGGGAGGCTGGAAGGCTGAGATCCGGGTGCCAGCATGGCCAGGTTCTTCCAGTTCCTTCTACTTTGGAGATTGCTGACGTCTTCTTGCACGCTCCAGAGGCAGAGAGCAGGGAGAGGAAGCAAGCTCTCTAGTGCCTCTTGTAGGGTTCCTGATCCTATTCCTGGGGGCTCCACCATCATCAGTTTATTGAACCCTAGTCACCTCCTCAGGGCCCCACCTCCTAGTAGCATCACATTGCCAGGTAGGGTTTCAACCCATGAATTTGGGAGACACAGACTTTCAGTCCATAACCGTCACCTTGACAACACCATCCCTCACTGTCCTGCTTCAAATCTCAGCTCCACCCCAGCACTCTCCAGGCATTCACCTGTTTTCTGTTTTTCCCTGGGACAGAGGGAAGCCCCTACGACGGGCTGATAGTGACCTGGTCTCAGAAGACCACATGGTATAAATGTGCACCACCTTCCTACAAAAGTGTCAAGAGCCTTAGAAATATCCATTCCCTTTGACTCAACAATTTAAAAAAATTTTTTTAACACTTATCAATTTTTGAGAAAGAGAGAGAGACGGAGCATAAACAGAGGAGGGGCAGAGAGAGAGAGAGAGGGAGACACAGAATCCCAAGTAGGGGCCAGGCTCTGAGCTGTTAGCACAGAGCCCGATGTGGGGCTCGAACCCAGGAACCGTATCATGACCTGAGCTGAAGTCGGACGCTTAACCGACTGAGCCACCATGTGCCCTGAATCAACAATCTGACTCATAGAAATAGCCTGAGGTACCAGGAAATACAAAGAATTGTGAGCAAGGACATTTATCCACATGTAGACGTGAAAACTTGGAAGCCGCCTAAATATCCACCCAGAGGGGAATGAAGACGTTATTGAACATTGATATGTTGCAACATTGTGTGGGCATTTCAAGTCCTTCCTGCTATGGGGATGCCATTAAACTGCAAAATAAATTTGGATATTAATATGTATTTATAGCGTCGTCCTGAATGGGTGCATGGGAGACAGTATTTCACACTAAGTTCCTTACAGATGGAAAGACAGGTGATTATTCTCTTTACCCCTTCTGTATTTTCTAAGGTATGTTTACAATGAACATGCATTACACGTACAATAAGGAAATAGTATTATAATCTGCACGACGGGTTTTTCACAATCCCATCTTGGATGGCTTTGTTGCTGTGACGCTGCTGTCAGTCCCCCAAGCAGAATGGGATCAAACACATCCCCAGCGTTCCTGGACACAGTGAGGCAGGGATCTGCCTTTTTTTTTTTTTAATTTTTCTGTGTGCCTTTTGGAAAACAGCAGGCACAGCAAATAACAACCCTCTAGATAATACAAGTGGGTAAATATTGCCAGGATTTGTTACATAAAATGCTAAAAAATTATAACTTGAGGATGTAACCACCTATTTTGCCACCTTCAGAAATCCCCGTGTCTGTTCCTGCCAAAAAAGATGGAGGGTGGGGAATTTTGCAGAGGAAAAAAAAATCGTAACTCTTTTCTTTCAAACTGACAGAGCTTAAAGAGGTGGGGCTGGTAATGGAGGCAAATGCTGCAGTAAGTAAAATAAAAGATGTTGGCTGTTATCACCTCTGAAGGCACAAGGGAGGTGGATTTTGCAGGAGGAGTGACAGGTGTCACCCTCTGGAAAGACTGGTGACAGAATACTTCTCAGATGTGCAAGGAAGGCAGGGAGGCTTTTCCCCCCTCTCCTCTAACTAACAGACGCGCACAGAGTCGGGTACAGATTCAAGAGGGGCAGACTGAGCCCACAAAAACCTGCCTTGTGATTTGGGGCAAGTCAGGGAGAAGCTCCCAAGAAAGGAGAAGAGCAACATCTCTGAATCAACATTCCCTCTTCTGCACGTTCAAACTTTTTCTTTGCACACCACAGGCGTTGTTCCTCACCCTGCATTGTGGGATACATTTTTCATCACTGGTTTTCCCACTCTCTGGTCTTCCTAAGGTTTTCCTCTTCTAACCCCCACCCCCTCCTGCCCAGCCAAGTCTTGGCAACAGTGTTAAACTGCACTGCACCTGCTCAGCACTGGAGACATCGCTTACCCGCCCAGGCCCCTGCAGGAGGGTGAACCCTCCAAGGTGAAAAGGCCCAAAGCTGACCCAAACCTGATATGTATGGCCAGTCTCTGCCTGGGGCTCCAGTTCTAATTTCTGATGCCCTCAGAAGGACTGGCCAATGTCAGGCAGGGCCTACCTGATACCTTGGGCCAGTGCCAGGGCAGAAGCCTCAGCCAGAGCCCCGTTAAGACACTGCTGGGATCTTGGGGATTGATTTCGGAAGCTTTGATTGAGTTCAGTACTTTTCCGGAAGGGTAGGAGGCCTGCAGTGGCTGGGCGGCTGCCCTAAATTCAGGCTCATAAAATTCCCCTGGTCAGCCCAATATTCTAGGTTAGCTAATGGTCTTAAGCTAGAGGCCCACAGTCAAATTCAGCCCATAAAAATACTTTCCTTGGCCTGCACATGATTTTTGTGTATTTAAATTACTTGTCAAGATGTAAACTTGAATGATTCCATGTGAAAGTCTGCTTTTCTGGCTTTTTAAATATAAAGTGTTGATTGCAGAGTGTAATATTTAAGAACATGAACTCTGGAGCCAGGTATCTGGGTTTAGAACCCCAGCTCTGTGATTGGGGGCAAGTTACCAAACCTCTCTGTGCCTCAATTTTCTCATTTGTCAAATGGGAATAATAACAATAATAATAACTATCTCAAATGCTTGTTGTAAGGATTAAATGAATTAACATAAGCCATGCTTTTGCACCAGTGCCTGCCATTTATGTGTTAGAACAGTTACTACAGTATGTCGCAATTAACACCAGACAGGCATTCCCAGCAGTCTCTCCCTCATTCAAGACAGGGCATAACCTTCCATTTTATTGTATTTCCCACCCCACTCGATTCACTCATTACATTAGCTGCCTGACCTCTGTAAGTATTTGAACTTAAGAGCCCTGGTCTCAGATGAAGATACAGTACTTGCCAATGTGGGACTTTGTATGCCCAATGTGGAAGACTGACTCGGGCACCTGTCAGGAGATCCCACAGCTGCACACTTTGGGTACTAGGAAGTCTGTGGGCATAATGTGTGGGACATTATTTCCTGCTCCTGATTTGGCCATGTGACTTAGTTTGGGCAACTGCACGAAAGCAGAATTGATGATGTGTCAGTTCTGAGCCTAAGTCTTAAATTTTTTTCTCTTGCATTTTCATTGCTATAGAGAACGAAAAGCTCAGGCTAGATACTGGTCCTAGAAAAAGGAGGAGTGGTACACAAGGCAGGCCATCCCTGGTTAAGGGGACCTATCCAAATCCAGCATGGAGTAGGGCCCCAGCTGAACTGCAGAAGTATTAGCAAACCCAGCAGAGATGTGCTGAAACCAATCCAGACCAGCCAATCCTTGGAGAACCCACACTACACGCCACAGAATAAGAAATGGCTGTTGTTTTAAAGCCACTGAGTGTTGGGGTGGATTGTTACACAGAAAACACGAGCTGATAAACTGTCCAGTGGAACCCCTTAGCATCACTCAGTCACTGAATGGGACACCGCAAATTTTCCAGGGGACACAGTGATGATGCCATCTTTGTTAGCGGTGGCCAGACGCTGAGAATGGAGCTGCTCTTAACCTCACATGAAGGGTCCAACATTCAAGAGTGGGAGTGTTGGATAGCCACCTGTCAGTTGGGTGCCCCAAACCTTCACACAGCCTTGGGCAAAACCATGGGATTACAAACCAAAGCCCTTCAAGGATTTTCTCAGTTCCCTAGACTTCACATGGTTCTTGTCATTTCCACATCAGTGTAAATGCCCTATCACCAAGTTTTTGTTCATTTGTTTAACTGTTTAGTCTGGCTACACAATGGAAGAATGGACTAACGGAGGCAGAGCCTGGAAGTTCAAGAGCTATCTCAATAAATTTAAGAAGACTGAAATCTACATGCACCCTTCCCAACCACAACAGTATGAAACTAGAAATCAATCACACACAAAAAAGAAGCTATTGGTGATTTCTAGGCAGAAGATAGTGTTGGCCCTGAATGAAGAAGATTTCAGAAACGAGTAAACAGATTCTGTAATAAAAACAATGTCAGTAACAACACTTATCAGATGTAGGCCACTGTTCTAAGAGCATCACATATATTCAATCAACAATCTTATGGGTCACGTACTGTTACACCTTCCACTTTATAGACAGTGATGTTGAGGCCAAAGTGACCCAGCGTGCAAATGGTGAGTTCAAAACCGGGAAGAGCTTGAGTCTGGGCTCTTAACCACTGTATGATGTCACTACCGCATTTTTTAGGAGCTTTGCAGGTGGTGGAATAAGCAGGAATTGGTGGTTTCTTAGCCACAGGGGGTGAGGGACAGGGAGTTTAAAACAATTCAGAGACAACATGGTCTTCTTGTTTGTTCTAGGGAATGGTGTGTGTGTGTGTGTGTGTGTGTGTGTGTGTGTACACATGCGCGCATCCATATATCATGACAAACAAGAAAAAGTCCACTCACAGAGTACAATTTTGATTAGAGAAGAAAAGACTCACGGGAGAATAATGATTCTCACCAAATATTAGGAGGACTATCAAATATTTGGTTCTGACTTGGTTCTCCGAAAGTAGCACTGGGACAAAGAGGTATAGTTTTCTGAGAGAAGGATTGGATTTCAACGGAAGGAAGAACTTCCCTTGGTCAGAATTTTACATGGGGTGCAAGCTGCCTCAGATGTTCCGAAGGTACTTGGCACAGTGGTTGCCTAAGTGGGGCCTCCACATCCCTTGGCAGGGAGAGGGAATAAAAGAACCCAGCAGTGGTGTGTCTGCTGTGTGTCACATCAGATAAACAAGTTATTTCAGAACAATCACAAAACCATTGGTGTAAAAGAACTTGTCCAGATCCTGTCTGCCACAGCTGGACACTCATCGCCCTATCGCAGAATAAACGGAGGCTTTCTGAAATCCGTTTGCCTCTTTGACTTTTCCAGTTAATAACTGCAGCCAAGATGTGACAAGATTAACAGCCGTTTGGAGGGGGAGAAACCCTGTGTATGGTTGGCTTTGTCTTGTTCTTTTTAAAAAAGATCCTTATTTGACGAGAAGCCGTGTTCCTTCTGCCTAGAACAGAGATCAATACTGGCTTTTCTGCTAAAGCTAGCAAGCATATTTTCTTTATTTCCAAGAGACGACTGCTGGGACCAGGGGGGCCAAATGTCCTCATTCAACTGGATGCACTAGAACTTTTGCTCTTTGACAACATTAAAAAATTTTTTTAAATGTTTATTTATTTTTGAGAGAGGGAGAGACAGAGAGCATGAGCAGGGGAGGGGCAGAGAGAGAGGGAGAGACAGAATCCAAAGCAGGCTCCAGGCTCTGAGCTGTCAGCACAGAGCCTGATGTGGGGCTCAAACTCACGAACCGTGAGATCATGACCTGAGCTGATGTCCAAAACCTGACCAATTGAGCCACCCAGGCGTCCCCAACAACATTTTTTTTTAACTGCTTTTTTTTTAACTGCTTTTTTTTAACTGCTTTTTTTTTAACTGCTGTGTCCCCTCAGGGCACAGTGTACAAGCCCACCCTGGAGACCTTCCTTCCCTCCCTGCTCTTGTCCTGAAGTGAAGATTTCTTTTTGTGTGACTCCCCCTCACCTGAGTGGTGCTCTCTGGCAGGCATGGGGACTGGGCCTCTAGGATCTGTACAACTTGAGTATACAATGGAGGCCACCAGGGAGATCGACAGATCAGTGCAAGCCAGATATTTGAGAGAGACTTCAGAAGATGGAGAAAGAGAAAAAAAAAAAACAAAAAAAAACAACTCCGAACATCTGCCACTAGGTTTCGGATGAGCACAGAGCTAGTAACAGACTCCAAGTAAAAAGATCAGGGAAATGTAAACACCAGGGTCATTCCAAGAGCTGAGGTACAAAAGAGGGAAACTCCAGTCTTTCTTGATAAGCTGCGCAGGGATAGATACCCAATTCCTCTGTTTGTTGGGTTCCAACTGTTTGATGCAAAAAAAGAGTGTGTCACGAGTAGCCGGAATAAGAAGCAGCCATCAGGACAAACACACACATTCTGGGTTGTAATTGGGCTCGTGTGCGTCACCACCACTTCTGGCTTCTGCCTAGTTCAGGACATGGACAGAACACAGAAGCAACAGCAGCTCCACATTTGGCCTCTTCTTTTCCTTAAGATCACATTTTGATTCGTTTGTTCGTTTGTTTTAGAGGGTGGGGGGAGAGAGGGAGAGAGAGAGGGAAAAGGAGTGGGGGAAGGGCAGAGGGAGAGAAAGAGAGAGAATCTCCAGCAGGCTCCACACTCCACATGGAGCCTGATGCAGGGCTCAATCCCACAACCCTGGGATCACGACCTGAGCCAAAACCAAGAGTTAGACGCTCAACCGACTGAGCCACCCAGGTCCCGTCTTGGGCTCTGTCTTTTGATATTGCATATTCTTTCGAGTCATATGACATCTTTGATGAAAGACAAGTCAAATATCAAATTAAAACATGCACTTGAACATAGACTGGCGGGCATGCCTAAATGTAATTACCTGATCTACGCCAACATGCTTCTATTTTCTCTTGGCCCCAGGCCGGTACACCACCACCAGCACAAGATAATTGAGAGCAGTTCACAAGCAACATCATCCAGAGAAAAGACATCAGGTATATTTGGGTGATGGAGTTAATGGGGTTATTTGGTCATTCCTGTGGGGACTTGAAATTTCTAGACTGTCAGAAGTGAAAGATGTACTTTGCAAAGATTGCCAAAAAGAGAAGTTCTATCCCACGTGATCTTTAGTGATGCCACTTTGTCACTATTCTTCAAGGGCTGGGGTCTGCTGGGCTGGCCAGGACCCTTGGTTTTGACCAACTACCAGGGGAGGAGGTGATATTGTGTAAGTTTTAGAGTATGGGTTTCCAGAGACCACCAAGTGAGGAAGTTGATCTAGCTTCCAGAAGCCATGGAGGTGGGGGCACCAAGGCCACCATCAGCAACCAGCCTCTCCCTTTGCAGCTTTAGTTCCGGGGGCAAGCTGATCTCAGAGCTTGTGCTAGAAGGTGGGTCTCCAGGCCTCTATTCTCATGTCCTTAAAGAGTGTGCTCAACACTGCCACTGTCCTCTGTGAGGTGACACAGTAGGAAGGGACAACACAGAGTTGCCAAAGTCAGAGGGCTGCAGCCTCAGCTGCTTGCTGTGTGTCTATACACAAGTACAATGGCCTCTCTGGACCTCAACCCCCTCATGTGCGGGACGAGCAGTTTGGAGGCGTGAACTGCCAGGCTCCGTTAACTTCTGAGAGTCCCCTGATCATGCCTTGAAAGCATGCCTCCTCAGCTCTTTTGTCACAGTGGGAGCTCAGAGATTTTACTGTGACAGGCTGGAAGCCAGCGAGGGGGAGGCAGGGGGTTGCAATTCATTCTGTCAGCTCCCCTTCTTCTAAAGGGTAACATTGTCACTCACAGCTTATCTTGCTGTGAACTTTCCTTAATGGTTTAGTTGAATTCAGACTCAGATTAATCATCCTGGACCACAAGCAACACGACAAACTCATCACTAATTAATTGTCAGCAACTCAAGATACCACATTCCCCATGCAGAAGGTCTGTTTCTCCATCAGCCTCTGTCCTCCTAGGTGCTCACGATGCTGTGACATGTCATTCTCTGGATGGGCATCTTGACTACGAGTGTAAGTGGATGCTCGCCGTGGAGGAGAATAGTCAAGAAAAGACACAATCCAGGAAAGTGTATTTCTGTGTCCGTCTTCGTCCCCAAAACAATGCTGCATGTAAGGGAGAGGCTCTGCTTTGGCTGCCTCCTGGAAATGAAAATGTTCGCCCTTGCAGTGTTAAATAAAAATGCAATAGTATTGCTACGCAGGCAATACTGTAGGAGCGCAGATTAGGTCATACCATAAATGGGCCCTGAAGTTGTATTTTCAACACAGTTTCTTATCAGAGAGATTTTTTTCACACGCAGCTATGCACATCCCATTCCACCTATGTTCAGTGTTAAATCTGCGCACAGGACAGTAGATGTGCGTTGAAGGAAGTAATGAGTCTCTCTTACAAAACAACTACACGTTTGTTTGTTTTTTTCTAGTTCCTTGCCCTTGATTCCTCAAGTCACAGTATTCGTACTTCTGGGGCCACGCAGCAATTTCAGGATCAGTGAGGATTCTTCAGAGATTATATAAAGGCAGAAGCACAACTTCAAATGAGCTTGGGGCAAAGAGGGAATTTTTGAATCGTGTGTCTGGAAGGCAAGTTGGGCGGGTCACAGCGATCAAACAAAAGGGTGTGGGAGTCTGGAGTTTGAGGATTCATCTTGGAATTCAATACTGCCAGAAATCAGTCATCAATCAATCAATCAATCAATCAACAAACCAAGTCTTCTCTCTCTACCATGTTGGGGGGACACAAGCCAGAAAGCAGGAGGAGTGATCTCATCAGATCCCAACCACGCTAGAACCCTGACCTTGGACTTCTAGAACCCTGACCTTGGACTTCTAGCCTTCAGAACTGTCAGAAAATACATTTCTGTTGCTCGAGCCACCCACTCCTGCAGGTCTATTGGTGTGGCAGCCTGAGCCGACTAAAACAGCAAACTAGTCTAGTCTTCCTCTTATCTCCCTGATATTTTATTGTTTATGCTCTTTTCATGGTTGGTTTTTACCCAGTCCTGTGTTTTCAATTATTATTACCTTTCAGGCCACCTGGATACACTCTTTGACCCAGATCTCCCATCTGAGCTGTGTATTAACATTTCTTCCTGCCTACTATGTGGTTCCATGGGTGCCTCACAGGTGCATGTCCAAAACAGAACATACCATTTCCTCCCAAAGCTCCTCCTCCATCGTGGTGCCCACCATACTCTTTATCTCTCTGGGTGGACCTGAATTCACCCATTGGTGACAGGGTGTCCAAGTCGACGACGCATCCTTCTTCCTCACCCTCAGGTGCAAACACTCACCAGATCCTACTTATACCACCAAGCAGTTCTAGAACTGCCCTGTTTATCATCACTTTCGCCGACAACACTTTTGTGAAACCGCCATGGCTCAGCTGGATTTCCACCCGTTCCCCAACATGGTCCCAGGATTTCGGTTCCACTGTATGTAATCTCTCCTACACTCTGGAGCCAAACCAGACTATGCTGTTCCTCTGCCTAAAACTCAGCACAGGCCAAAGTTCCTGAATGTTCTGACCCCCACTCACCTCCCCAGCATTCTTTCTTGCTCCTTCCCCCGCACACTCTTTACTCAGGCCATGTGGATCCACTTAGGATTCTTTTGAAATGTATCCTTCTCACTCATGCCTCTGGATGTTTGAATATCTACTCTCTCTATCTAAAAACATCATTTCTATTGCTCTTTACCTGATTAACTACTTCTGACTTCAGCTTAGTTGTTCTTCCTTTGGGAATCCTTCTCATCCCCCTACATTTGATAAAGTTCTCACGGGATCTCAGAGACCAGGTTATCAATCTTGTTGTAGGACCACTTTACAGTGGTATCAACGATGGGCTTCCTTGTGAGTTCCTTAATTAGTGTCTTTTGTGGATCCTTAATTGATATTTGTTTAGTGAGTGAATCAATAAAGTAATGAGTGAAAAAGATAGACAAACAGGTATATAAACCCGTAACCACACTCCAGTTGCATAGTGACTATAATTCATTCAGCTCAGCTTTTACTAAAAGGACAAAACATAAATAAATGAACTCCACACCTTCACCTTTTTAATGGAAATATGTTTATAAGGCCTCTAAGGAGTATCATCTTTATGGCTTGATACACAAGGTCCAAAATGTTTATGTGTCCTCTCTGCTAATTCCAGTACCTTTTTCTTAAAAGTCTATTCTATCCATCAGTATCTGCTGTTTTGGGGTACTTTGGATGAAGATCTATTTTGTCAACAATGTCCCCCTAGTGATAAATAAACACACATGAAAGCTCTCAGATGGCCTTCGCAAATGACATGTTCCTGCCTGTTACTCTTTATCTAATATTTTATTTATTAATAGTTATAAAATATTTATTAATAGTTTATTAGATCTAATAAACAAACACTGGCTGTTGTATTTTACCCAGACAAGTGGTTCACTCAGATCTGTATGCCTGTTTTATCTGGGTTCGTGATGTTGATTTCACACAGGTGCAAATAACTTTAGTGACAAAGAAGATGCTTGGGTACAGGTGGTTAGTGAAAGACAGGATAGAAGTAGACACTTCTGGTTTGATGTCCGTGACGAAAACAAACAACAGAAGAAAAGCATCCACATGTTCTTTAAATCTATAGGAGAATGGGGAGGAAGAGAAGAGTACCACCAATACATAATGACACAAGAGAAAGCTCTGGAAAATGGCAGGCAATGGGGTGGAGGAAATAAAGAACAATGGCCATGAGTTGTCATCAGGGCAAGGAATTAAAAGGTAGAGCAGTGGAGCTAGGCCCTGGGTATCAGAGTGGCTTTACTGACATTTATTCTAAGACAAGGTTTTGTGTACAAATCTTGTACCCAGAAATTCTGACAAAGACTCCCAGAGCGTGATCTACGGCCAGTGAAGTAGGGCTGTGCCCAGACAACTCATAGCTTTTAGGAAAGACTGGAAGATCACTTATTCAAAATGAAAAAATCCTCTGCTTACACACCTTAAAGGGAAGCCCAGTCTCCAATCTCCTCCTCCAGCCTTAAGGCCCCCATGATCGAAATCTGCATTCATTGCCAAGAGAACAAGAAATTTCACTTCAACTAAGGAATTATTCCTTGGCTGCCAACATCACTCAATTTAAATTACATCAACAATTAGGACAGGCAACCAATACCTGCCATACGTTTGAAGAAAACTAACAACGTGAAAAAGAATTTCAAAATACAAGCAGCAGCAAATTAATGTCTGGGGGAAGAGTTAACACAATAAACCGAAGGAAACTTACCCATTTATCACATCAGTAAGAAAAGACAGGATGCCAAGGAAAAGAAACACCCACAACTCTCAAAACACAAAATTTTAAAACCATAATTGCCAAATTAAAAACTAAAATGTAGTAAGTGGATGGTCTGCATAGAAGAACGGATACCAGTGAAGACTAAAATCTGGACCGGGATACTAAGGTGAAGGGTTTTGTCAGAACTGGTGAAAAAAAAAAAGTTAGAGAGGGAGGGAGCCAAACCATAAGAGACTTAAAAACTGAGAATAAACCAAGGGTTGATGGGGGAGTGGGAGGGAGAGGAGGGGAGGTGATGGGCATTGAGGAGGGCACCTGTTGGAAGGAGCATTGGGTGTTGTATGGAAACCAATTTGACAATAAATTTCATATTTAAAAAAATAACAAAATAACAAAATAAAAAATGAATAAACATTAAAACAAATAAAAATCAAAAAAATTAAAAAATAAAGTTTTTTCTAAAATTTTTATATACATTAAATATGACATTTCAGTAGTTGGCAACCTAGAATTTATTCATTTAAAATAAAAACATGGGGGCACCTGGGTGGTTCAGTCGGTTACACGGCCAACTTCAGCTCAGATCATGATCTTGTGGTTCATGAGTTCAAGCCCCACATTGGGCTCTGTGCTGACAGCTGGGAGCCTGGAGCCTGCTTCGGATTCTGTGTCTCCCTCTCTCTCTGCCCTTCCCCTGCTCACGCTCTCTTTCTCAAAAATAAATAAATATTTAAAAACATTTCATTTATTTATTTTTTTAATTTTTATTTTTTTAACATAATTTATTGTCAAATTGGTTTCCATACAACACCCAGTGCTCATCCCAACAAATGTAAAAAACATTTAAAAAAACATAAAATAAAATAAAAAAATGAAATAAATTAAAAAAAAAAAGAACTGGTAAAAGAGGTCAAACATGGAGTAGGGGGATATTCAGATATATCCAGAAATTCCAAATTTGCTTAGTAAATGTGCCAGAAAGAATGAAAGAGAGGAAACTGTCAAATAACTAATAAAGGAAAACCTTCCTGAGCTGTAGAAAAGACTGACCAGGTAACCACCCAGGATATCTTGATTATTCAACAAATTTGTATGGACCACCTATGTGTCCAGCACTATTCTGAATGCAGTGATAAGGAAGACAGACATCACATCTAAAGGTATCCTGATGAAGTTATCTGAATTCCAGACATTAAAACAAAGTGCCAAATTCTTCTGCTGTTGGTTATGATAGAATAGCTGGGGCTGGGCCCGTCTTCTCACTGTAAACAATTGTAAAACTAGACAAAATCTGTAAGCTAATGGATTTTCAGACAGTGGAAAACAGGCAGCACAAGACTCTAATACCTGAGAGAAGGGACATCCCTGGTAAGCCCCATGATCACATAGCTCTCCGTCTATGGAAAATTCTCCCAGTGTGACACAGAGAACTAAAGTATAAGAAGAGAACAACAGTTCTGCTAACTTGAGGATGCATCAGGCAGAGTTCTGGACATCTGAAATGAAGCTGCAGGGAATCTGTCTAGTGAATGAATTGATGACATAATAAAGTCATTAGTGTTTGATGAAGGCATCAAAGAAACGGAAAATGCGTGGAGAGGGAACCCTGGAAGTCTATGCAGGGAGTCCCTTGCAAGTCCATAGATGAGAGCTAGGTTGTCCATTCTCAAAGTGAGCCCTCCCAAGGCTTACCAGACAGAAGCTACCATGGATTGAAAATGGAATGAGGGGTGCCTGGGTGGCTCAGTAGGTTAAGCCTCTGACTTCAGATCAGGTCATGATCTCGCGGTTCGTGAGTTTGAGTCCCACGTCAGGCTCTGTGCTGACAGCTCAGAGCCTGGAGCCTACTTCAGATTCTGGGTCTCCCTCTCTCTCTCTGCCCCTCCTCTGCTCGCACTCTGTCATGTTTCCTCTCTCTCAAATATAAATAAACATTAAAAAAATTTTAAAAAAGAAAATGGAATGAAACACCATAGGTCAGCTGAGAAGAAGAGTGCCAAGAGATGGTCCGTTCTGGCCCTAGAGTGGAGGGATCTTCTTAACACATCCTTAACACATCTGAAATCCAGCTGACACATAAAAATGTTCGTCATGTTAGGATAAAGAAACACCCTAGAGTGAGACCTACTCCTAGCTTGCCTTAATGAAGCCTAGAAACAAGCCCCAGTAAGACCTGCACGGGACAAAGAATGTAGAGGTTGAAGTCAGCACAGTTAGAGAGGTTTGATAAACATAGATTTGCACTGGCAAAATGTAATATTAAAAGTTCACAAGTTCATGGTGATCAGCCAGGAGTTGAAGAATCAACATTCTTCAGAAAAGCATAATCTAAAGTCTCCATAATATTATCTATCACATCTAGTATTCAATCAAAAAACCCCACAACACTAGCAATACAAAGAAATGGGAAAGAGTGATCCATAGGTAGGAAAAATAAAGTTGTCACTATAAACCAATCCCAAACTGGTCCAAATGTGAGGCTAGGCAGACAAAGATTCTCATGCAGCTGTTACAAATATGTGCAAATAATTAAAGGAAAGACTTAAAGGCAAATAACGTCTTCATGAGTAAATAGATAGAAAATCTCAACAATTAAATGGAATTATAAGAAGGAACCAAATGAAAGGGCTAGAAATTAGAAGCAAAACAATTAAAATATGATACCTGGAATTTAAAAATTCCTCCATAAGTAAAAGTCAGTGAATTTGAAGACAGGTAATTGGAAGTTATCAACTCTAAAGAACAAAGGACAAAAAAAGACTTAAGAAAGATGAACAGAACCACAAGGTCCTATGAGACAATATCAAATGATCTGACATGTGTATTAAGTCCCCCAAAGGGAAAAGGGAAAAGGGTGAGATTGGAGATTAAGTATGGAATTAATGACCTAATATTGCACTGAGGGGAAAAAAAGAGCAAAGTGAGTAAAAGGAAAGGAAATAAACAGCAGGAATCAATGAAGTTGATGAAAGAAAAAAAATTAATAAACCCCAAAGTTTGCTTCTTTAAAAATACCAACAAAACTGATAAAGCCCTAAGCAAAGTGATCAAGAAAAATAGGAAATCATGCACACTTAAAAATCAGGAATGAAAAGAGGTTGTTAGCTCCACAGAAAAATAGAGGCATGAGAAGGAGAAGAGGAGAATATTAGAAAAGAAATTGAACTTGTCAAAAACTTTCCCACAAAGAATATTTGAAGTCCAGGTGATTTTGGTGGATTCTATCAAACATTTGTGGAAGAACTCACACCAAACTTACACAAGCTCTTTTAAAAAATAGAGAAAGAGGAGGCACCTCTCAATATGTTTGTGCAGCCAGAGAAATGCAGATATTGAAACTGGCCAAAGTCATTCCAAAAATGAATAAAATAACAGATTAAAATCACTCCTCCACATAGACATGGATATCCTTGGAAGATTGCTAAATCAAATTTATATATATGACAGCATATTATGATCACAAAACTTAATAAGAACCTGTTGAAATAGTGAAGAGAAGGGGGAAACATTTATATAAAAGAAATCAGATTATATCGACTGATCTATTAGAACCATAGAGTAATGTCTTAAGTTCTGATAAAATGACTTTGAACTTTTATTTCTGCATCAGGCAAAACTGTATATGCAGTGAGATCTCAATCATGTAAAAATATGCACAAACAGTATCTGAAAAGAAATGTGTGTCGAACACCTAACCAGTCACAATATTAAGGGCTTTAGAAATATTATCACACTTGATCCCCACACCAGCCCTGTGGTAAAGGCTGGTAAAGACTGGAGCTGAACTCCAATCTATGCCTTCTTAATAGATATTTGACTGCATGCCTTATTGTCACATGTGAGGAATTTACACTTGACACTGAATGACAGATATCCCAGCTGCATCAAATAACCATTGCCTCGACTCAAAGTGGACCCAATGACTAGCACCCTGGGCCACACTTTGAGGGAAGCTTGGCAATCTGTGCTAGACTGAGGACAGCTGACCGAATTTCCACCAATGGTTGACATTTTTCTGCTGTAGGGAATGAGTGAGACTTCCCTGAAACCTGTTGGATTCCACTGGGTTTCCTCCAAAGAGATGGCTATCAACGTTCAGTGGCTTCTCTAGCTTCAAGGCAACATGAATGACTTTTTCAAGCATTCGGATCCCACAAAGAGTCAGCATGTCATGGAATTCAGGCCACTTGTCATATTCGGGGACTCTCTCCTCCCTCCTCCTTTCAGGGTCAGCCAGCAGTGATTTGACTCCCTTCCGTCTGCCCACATTACCTCTACAACGGGAAATCAACAACCACTTCCATGCACAGCTTCTAGAGGCTGGAATCATCAATTAAAATTTAAGATAAAACCACTTACAGGCCTTTGCACTTGAAACTATAAGAGTAGGTAACTTCTTCAAGGCATTTCAATTGATGAACAAGGAAAAGAAAATTCTTTTTCAAGAGGATATTATCAGTGTAAAGTATATTTTATGAGCATATATATAAGCAATTAAACTGTACAAGCTGACATCAAAGCAGGACAATCTTGTTGTGTCTAACAATTGGAAATTTATCCAGAGCATCAAAATGGACTCACGTGGGGAAATTGTGAGCCAGGATACTGAATCACAAACATCCATGAATGCAAGTCGCAATTCAAAATGATGGCCTATCTTCCCCTTCATCAGATGCCCCAACATCTCTGGAATGGCCCAAAAACTGATGGGAGAAAAATACATTTTTATGTTTTGGTTTTATGAGGCTTCAAATAAGAAGTTAGCAAGCTAATGGCATGTGTTATATATTTTTGTCTAGCCAAATCTGTTACTTTTGCCTAGGTGAGAAAACTAAGATAGCTTTCGCAAAGTCACTAAATTGACTTTCTCAAGGTCACACAGCAAGTGACTCATTCCTATAAACAGTCTCACTGGAAGAGCCTAGATTCACTTTCAACATTGGTATTTTCAGTTCCAGCCCACTCAAAACTGATGCTCTGAATGATGGGCACTGAGACCGCCAGATGCGCAAGTGCTTTCTGATTTCAGAGACAAAGATGCCCATGGACATCAGATGCCCAATGGATAACAGTCCTGTAGTATCTTAATCTTCTGAGGCTTGGGGGAGAGAATGAGAATTCACTGAGCCTCTACCTTGTGCCTGGCCCTGGGGCCTCTTTGTATAAATAATCTTGTTGAGTTTTTCTATCTACCTTTTAAATAAGCATTCCCATGTAACATACCAATAAAAACCCTATGAGTCAAACAACTTGCCCAGGGTCACATAGCTGCTCAATAGCACCCCTGAGATTTCACAATGCTTCCATCAGGCCATGCCATGGAGATGTCTTACCAGTAGCCTGAGATCTCTTTGCACTGTCATGAGAAAGCTACATCTTTGGGAACTGGGTTCTTAATAATACTTCTGTAGACTGTTTTTGCAGCTGATGATGGCTGAGTTGGTGTGATGTAGTGAAAAGTACCAATTCTGATAGCAGGCAACTGGGGACATGGCCAAATCACCATCACTTCTCTGATTCCATGGCTGTCCCAGAAAACAAGACAGAAAGCAGTAGGTTTGGTTTTCCGGACGGTTTAAAATCCCGAAGAAAAACAGAGTGAGAGAGAGAAGGGGAGAGAATATCACCGAGTCAATCTGGGAAGTCTTCAGTAGTGACAAAGGTAAGAAGTGATCCTAAGGGCTGTGGAGAAAATGAAAATCCCATGATACACGCACAATTCTAGTGTAAACAATGAGACGAGAGTAGATCCTAGGGAAGAAGAAAGACACTATGCTTTGCCCAATACAGAAGAAAAGAAGGGCTAATACTTATTGTACATCTTCCATGTGCCAATCTGTTTATTTTTATTCTTATTTTTCTAGGAAATCTTAGAGTCCTTACCTACTAGATTGGCCAAAAAAAATCTGGTAGCCCTCTCATGGGTCTCCCCACCAATTTCACATACAGCAGAAGAAACTAAAGCTTAATGCAATCGACATGTGGTACAGGAAGGAGAGTGAAGGGAGTAAGATCCTTATTCAGCCTCTACACTCAAGCAGGAAAGGAAAATCCATGGCTTTTAAACAGTCCACAACCATCATTGCTTCTTCTTGCAATGCTTCTTCTCACTGAATTGCTTTTAAAGACAATTTTATGGAGGTACGGTTTACATATCATGAAATTCATCCTTTACAATTACACACTTTGATGATTCTTAGTAATGTTACCCAAGTGGTGCAGCTATCATCAGAAATCAGTTTGGGAGCACTTTCATATGCACACACAAATACACACCCCTCCTAAGACCCTCCCCCCATGCCCATTTGAAGGTAATCGCTATTCCTACCTCCAGCCCCAGGCAACCACTAATGTACTCTCCTTTCTATCTTTTCTGAACATGTCATATAAATAGAACTGCACAATCTGGTGTCTCTGTGTCTGCTTTTCTTTCTCATTTCACATCATGTATTTGAGGCTCATCCATGATGCAGTAGGTGTCAGTAGTTCACTCCTTTGTGCCACTGAAAAGTACCCCATTGTACAGACAGACCACATTTTTGTATCTATTTGCCAGTGTCCACACAGATTTGCACACAGATGTTCACAGCAACACTATTCAGGACAGTCCCAAACTGAAACAACCCACATGCTTTTTAAAGTTGGTCTACACCTGTGGTTCTCAAGCCTGGCTACACATGGTGATTTTGACTGAGTGGGCCTGTGGTAGAGCTCACAACAACTGTTTGTTTTCAGAGTTTTCCAGGTGATTCTACAGGCCAAGAGAATCACTGTATTACAGAATCTAACAGAGAATGTTTGTCCTCTCTGTCTACGTTGCCACTGCAGTTCCTAGATCACCAGTACGGTTTTTTGTTTGTTTGTTTGTTTGTTTGTTTGTTTGTTTTGAGGGGAGAGGGGCAGAGAGGAAGGGAGAGAGAATCCCAAGTAGGCTCTGAGCTGTCAGTGCAAAGCCCAATGGGGGACTCAATCCCACAAATTGTGACATCATGACCTGAGCTGAAATTGAGAGTCAGATACCCAACCAACTGAGCCATCCAGGCATCCCACGACTATGTTTTTTTTTTTTTTTTTTTTTTTTTTTTTTATCTCATTCCTTGTGATTAAGCTTGGCCAAGGATGTCCAAACATGAACTCTATTACAAAGCATTTCATTTGACTGTCAGACTTAGGACATATCCCTGTTACCAACAAAACCACACAGTCCCATCAATTTCCCATCTCAGGGTCTGAGATCAGTGGTCAGTTCACTCTCTCTTAAACCCTGAGAATGGATCCAAATGCCTTATATACATCCCTTTTCCAAGAGAATGAGACCATATGATCTACTTCCCCACTGAGGCTCCAGAACCACCACCTCCCTCCTCCTCCTTCCTCTTCCTCCTTTCTTCTTCTCCTTCTCCTCCTCCTTCTTCTTTCTCTCTCTCTCTCTCTGATGCTACTTCCAGTGACTCAAAACTGATGTCCTCTCTAAGGAAGGCTCCAGGTGATTCCAAGGTGCCAACTACCCATGCTTCTAATTAGAGACTACTTTTATGACTCCAAGGTGCTCTGTCGTTACTGATTTCTGTTTACTGTACATATTTCTTGGTTAATGAGACAGAGAAAAAAATACATTCAATGACTTCTGTGTCACAACCTTTGTAACATGCAAGTATATTATCCTGATTTTCAGACACTGATTCCCAGCTAGGTTAATTGGCTAAGGTCGTACAGCTGATAATTGCAGATCAACACTTCAACTCAAGTCTTCTTGACTCCAACGCCTGTGTCACTTTCTAACTTCCTACTACAATTTGCTGGCTTCTCTCTACCTTGCATCTTTGCAGAACAAGGATTTCCACATTCCCTTTAAAATGCAATTTAACTGTAAATACATTCTTGCAAAGCTCATTCTATCTCCCTCATTTTCTCCTTTCCTTCCTCAGCCTCCTAAGAGAAAGTCATTAGGAAGGTACATTCTGTTTCTAAGTCTGCTTTGCCTTGTATAAAAGGTCTCTTTCCAAAAACATGATGGAGGTGCCCTGGAGAAATGTGATGGTGTCCTCACACCCCCCTGTTAAGTCTGTACAATCCTATACAGTGAGGAACACATCAGTCCAATGCTATAAAGTCCTACTCCTTGGCTCAGCCTGCAGACCCACACCATCAGGGGAAATGTAAATGAAAGGCAAACTATTTTTCAACAAATAAACAGTTGGATTTTGTTGGAGTCTGGTGAATAAGGCCTTATCAGAGCCCAGCAAACACTTCCTCCCAATGTGGCTGGTTTTAAATTTTCTGTGGCAGGTAGAGTGACGATAATTGGGTCAGCCTCTCAGGGCCTGGTTCCAATGCCCTTGCATCCAACTATACCTAACTTTTGACAAATGTCAGCCTTGTTATTGGAGAGGGGAGAGCCTTCTAGAGGTGAAGTCTCATCAGGTCTATGGTGACTGAAGGGGCATGGGATTTGGTTACCTGGACCTAGGATCAAATCCTAGATTCCCCTCTTTACAAGGTACATGGCTTTGGAACCCAGAAAGCGTCACAGATTCTGACCTACATCTACAGATTTACTTCAACTATAGCCTCCTTTATTCCATCTCTTCCTCTATTTTGCCTCAAATATATTATCCCCCAGGACCTCTGTAATACTGGTTCCTCTGCCTAAAACATGCACAGAACTTTATAGCTGAAAGGGGCCATATTGCTTACCTTGCTTATATTATAGATGAGGAAACTGAGGTACAGAGAAGTGATGGATGTAACTGGTATTATGAGTCTAGTTGGGGTCTTAATAGGTTTTCAGCAAATACCTGCTGAATGTATTACAAAGCTAGCAATGGTAGTTCCTGCAAGAATTCTTATTTATTTAGGCTGCTTGTTGATTTTTTTTTAATCAAAGAGATCCCAAGATTGATTTGAAGACACTTTAGCTCAACAGGAAGGAAACATCATAAGGAAGTGTGCCCACCATAGAAAAGGGGAAAACATGCCAAAAATGAGGATGGAAACAGGACCATTAACAGCATGGAAGATAGTATCTTCACTTTCTCATATACATGGAGAACATTATGTGCCACTGAGCATCTTGCAAAGCCTGACTATTAAAAAGATAACTCTTTATTGAGCATAAGGAAAGTCTTATTCATCTCAACATCCCTAACATCGCTATGAACCTCTGCCCCCACTCTCACCAAACCATCCATCCGAGAGGAACAAGGGGTGGCAGACGGGGTTCCTGAAGCCCCCCGTGTGCATTTATGCAGCATCTGCCTGCACCCTGTGGCCCCCAAATCCTTTTGCCTTTTTTTCCTCTCTGCTGATGCTTTCCTGGTGAAATCCCTTGACCAGGAATCCTTTGAGGCACAGGAATATCTATCCCACCACTTGGAGCAACAGTGCCAGGTGCTAAATCAGGAAAGACTGAGAAACAAGAAAAGCACCCCCAGTCAATGTACCAAATACCCAGCCAAATTCTCACAACCACCCTGCAGGGGCCCATTAGTTCAATTTTACAGACAAGGAAGCAGGAGGAGAAATGCAAGCAGCATTCCCTGGGGCTCAGAGAAGAGAAGCCAGAACAAACCCAGGTTGGTCTGACTCATTACTAATGGTTTATAATAACGCGACCAATGGACTCCATCAGCTACTTAACCATTCCTCCTCTTGTTATGCATTTAGATCGCATTCTCCTTTTCACCACTGTAAACAACACTGCAATGAAGTTTGTTTTCTTGTTTTTGTTTTGTTTTTTTTAACACAAAAACTTTGGCTTCATTTAGGATTGCCCCTTGGAGGTAGAATTGTTGAATTAAGAAGCATGGATACTTTTAAGGATCTTGATGCACACTGCCAAATTGCCTTCGAAAAGGGCTGTACAAGCTCACATCGCCTCCAGAGGTGCATGAGAAGTATCAATTTTACCACACCCCCATCAGTTTGGGTATTCTTGTTTTTTTGCAAATATTACACATTTGTTGGCTGCAAATAGCATCTCCATTTTTCATTTGCATTTCTGTGATTA
Source organism: Felis catus (assembly GCF_018350175.1). Lineage (NCBI taxonomy): Eukaryota > Metazoa > Chordata > Mammalia > Carnivora > Felidae > Felis > Felis catus. Next base: position 30,229,826 of record NC_058383.1, read on the forward strand.
CTAGTAAGGTTGAACATTTTCACATATGTTTTTAAAGCAGTTTTGTTTCCTCTTTGTGATTTTTATTTTCTGTCTATTTTGGCTTTCAGGAGCTAGTGATTTTCATAATGGTTTTATAAGCTCTTTTATGTTAAGAATATCAAGGCTTGGTTTTTCATCTTTGCTTAGAATATTGTCCTGCTTTGCTCTCTTTCAACATTTTTTAAACCAAAGGTACACATATATGTATATGATATGATATAATGACATAATATATGTTAGATATATATTGGATAGATATATATTAGATATATATAAGATATACAAAGCTAGAGATTATATATCCCTCTATGTGGGAATACATCCATTAAATATAATAGATTTATTATAACAATATATATCTAATATAATCTATTATATATAATGAATATATTATAATATCATTATATATAATATATAATCTATTAGATATAGATATAATATATAAAGTATATAGATAATCTATTGGACATAATAAATCTAATATATTATAAGACATTGTTATATATGATATATAAATAATGTATTAGATAGGATAGATACAATATATTATTATATTATTTATTTTGAAATATATATCACATGTATAATTAAATCTTTTATTTTGTGATTTTATCCACTCATAGTTCTCCCTCTTTCAGCAACCCAATAAATGTTTAATTTTATTTTTTTCTGGTGTTTATTTTTACTAAAAATCTAAACTCTTTTACTCTATCTGGAAGGTTTTTTTTTTTCTTTTTTTTCAGTATTAAATCTGACGTGAGGATCAACCCAAGCCTTTGCCAAATTGCTAACCAACATTTGTCCCAGCAGCGTGTGCTGAATAATCCCTCAGCTTCCCCATGGCTTGTTATCATATATTAAGGTCTCATTCCTGAGAGTGACTGTTTCTCAGCCCTCTCCTCTCTGAGCCATGCCCGGGCCTGAGCAGATGTCTTTCCTCCTCTCTATTCCTCCCACTACCACCCACTCAGTTCCTCCTCCACCAGAGTCCCCAGAGCTATCCTTGGACTTCCAGCCAAACAGTTTCCCATCTTGAAAGTTCTTTTGCATTTGCAGTGCCAGCCTACATTCCAGGAGGCTTGGTGCCTGAGTAATTCCAACTGGAAAACGGCAAGAGCCAGTGCCTGTGGGAAGGTTGCTTGTGTGTCAAAACCTGCCAACAATGACTCCCTCAAAGCTCTCCTTTCTCTCGCCTGGACAAGCCTCAAGGTAGGAACAATCTGTATGGGATTCCCGAGATGCACTGTAGGCTCAGAGACCTACAGAATGCTCATTCTAGTCCAAGACTGGGGAAAGAACTCACCCCCATAGAAGAGAATGAAATGCTTATCTTCCCAAAGAGGGAAACCATTGATAATGTCTGGGGGAAATTAATTGTGAGACAGCAACATGGGCAGATTTAGAAATATAGCACCAGGGCGCCTGGGTGGCTCAGTCGGTTGAGCGTCCTACTTCGGCTCAGGTCATGATCTCATGGTCTGTGAATTCAAGCCCCGCGTTGGGCTCTGTATGGACAGCTCAGAGCCTGGAGCCTGCTTCGCATTCTGTGTCTCCCCACCCCCCCAACTCTCTCTGCCATTCCCCTGCACACACACACACACACACACACACACACATACACACACACACACACTCTCTCTCTCTCTCTCTCTCTCAAAAAATAAACATTGAAAAAAACATAAAAAATTCTTTAAAAACAAAAAGAAGTATAGCACTAACTTTGTGGAAGAAGAGCTAACCCTTAAAAATCTTTGCCTTTGGGAAGGCATCAAAGACGGGAGATGAGCAGACATGGGGAGAGGGGACCCCTACTTGTCCTTATAAAGCTGATACATTTAACTCTGTGCATGAAGTTGATTTGCTATAAAAAAAAAAACATATCTGAAAAAGCACCCACTGAACATGACAATGCAAAATAAAACAAACTACGCACCTACTTCTTATCTGGTGTCTGGTGTGCAGAACTGAACTTTTCTTACATCTTAACAGAAATTCTCAGCATCCAAGCCTGCAGATAGAGATGAATTAGAGTTTAGAAGATTGATTACAGTGTGAACTGTTGGCCAGAACACTCTGGATGTTGGTAATGATGCTTTTAAAAACAAAATCCCCTAAAGCTGTTTGCTTTTCTTTGATTCTGTTTTGCCTCTTTCCCTAGAAAGGAGTAGTTTCTATGTCCCACACTAAACTCTCCACTCTTGGAGAGAAGGGACCAGTGTCTCATTGGTTTCCATATCTCAGCATGTATCACATGATTTGATGCTCTGTGAATGTTGAATTAATGGAGAGGATAGGATAGGACAGGATAGGATAGGATAGGATAGGATAGGATAGGATAGGATAGGATAGGATAGGATAGGATAGGGTAGGATAGGGTAGGGTAGGGTGGGGTAGGGTAGGGTAGGGTAGGGTAGGGTAGGACAGGACAGGAGAGGACAGGACTAGGACAGGAAAGAATATGATTCCCTTGGGTCTAAGGAAGTCAGTATGTTCACTCACTTTCCTCCATGTGGGAATACATTAAAACCTTCTACGGCAGAGATATTTCTTACCTTTGCTTAGGATTCTGGCAGTCAGTGTTTTTAGTTTAGGTAACGTTTGTAAAGGACACAGCCCAGGTCTGGCCTGTTTCCTGACCCCATGTCCAGGTCATTTCTTTCCCCGTATTACTCCTTACTAATAATCTCTCACACCTGTGTCTTAGTTTGGAGTCTTCAGAGAGATTTCACATGGCTGTTTTATGCACTTCCCATGACTCTGTCATGAGGGTAATGTTACCTTTCCTAGTCGGAAGACAGGAGATTGAGGCCTGGAGGCTTGTGCAAAGTGCCCTAGCTAATAACTGGTGGAACCAGAATTCAAACTTAGTCCCTGTGTCTCCAGGTCCAGACAATTTCTGAATGTAACACAGCTGCCACACAGCCTCTTTCGTGGGGTGGAACCATGAGCTGCCATGTTTCCAACTGGAGGAAGAGACCGGGGGACTCTGGGCAGCTTTGATACTGAACACCACGGTTGGCTTGTAAGTTGCCCAGAGCTTCTGGGACTAATACTGGAAAGGCCAGCACTAAAAGTGAGTCCTCTTTTCGCCCAACTTTCATTCTGACTCCTAAACCAGGGCTCACTAGCAACTCAAATCTAAGCTATTAAAAGGAGGATCTTCAGGGGCGCCTGGGTGGCTTAGTCGGTTGAGCGTCCGACTTCAGCTCAGGTCACGATCTCGTGGTCTGTGAGTTCGAGCCCCGCATCAGGCTCTGGGCTGACAGCTCAGAGCCTGGAGCCTGCTTCTGATTCTGTGTCTCCTTCTCTCTCTGCCCCTCCCCCGTTCATGCTCTGTCTCTCTCTGTCTCAAAAATAAATAAACGTTAAAAAAAATTTTTTTTTAAAAAGGAGGATCTTCAGAAACCCAGCTTAGGGCTAGAGACAAGAGAGACATTCTGTTAAATAAACTACGTATAAGAGAGATACTAGGATGGAATGAATCTTTGTAGTACAAAGAATTTTCCTGTATTCAGGTACTTCGTCCCGAAGTCTGTCAACCAAGAGGAATGCTGCCCCTGGTTTTCTCCATTCTCAAGATTTGAAATAATCCTTCTCTCGCCTCCGCCCCCATTTAGTGCAGAAGGAGACAATGGTGATGACACATGACAGCCCACTGGAGGACATACAATGGGGAGGGATAAAGGCACTAAGCCTCAGAACTGTGTAAATAGTTATATTGGTGTTTATAACATTCTGTGGATCAGATTCCACTCTAAGAAATAGAGAAAAGATACAAATCTTCTTGAAAAGTAAACAGGTACATGCATAAGAGTCTCCCCGCCCCGGCCCCTCCCACCCCACCATTTTATGTATCTGGTTGCTTCACGCAATGTTTCTTGAAAATGTTTCTTTTTATTGTTGAGAGAGAGACAGAGAGTATGAGCAAGGAAGGGGCAGACAGAGAGGGAGACGGAATCTCCAAAGCAGGCTCCTCATTGCGGGCACAGAGCTGCTGTCAGCCAGAGCCCAACTTGGGGCTCAACCTCGTGACTCAGGACTCGTACTCACAAACCAGGAGATCACTAACTGAGCCGAAATCAGGAGTTGACTGAGCCACCCAGGTGCCCCTTGGCACAATTTTTAAAGGCTTTTTATTATTTTGGCTTATTTATAGACTCATGAGAAGTTTCGGAAATAATACAGACAAGTGCCAAGTACCCTTCATCCAGCTTCCCCCAGTGGCAGCATCATACAGAACCAAAGTACCTCATCAAAACCAGGAAACTGGTATTAGCACAATTTCATACAAGATTTCATATTCCATTTCAGAGGGATTATAGGTCTCTGAAGGCTATCCACAGGCCATGCATGACCATGGGTTCGCAAAGCTAAAAGCCCTTGCCTTAGTTTACCACAGCTCCCCTCACCAACGGCAGTAGCCAAGAGAGATGTTCATGAGAGAGGGTAGTGTGTTTAGATTGAGGTGAGGAGTGCAGGGTAAAGACCCTGGAAATGTGGTTTAAGATTTGAGAAAAATTTTGAATCCAAGCAAAGGTTAGTCATGTTGTAAGGCAACTTAAGGTAAGGAAATAGAGTCTTTTTGGTACTGAGATTGGGATGAGAAATACAGAAGAGACCTCCCCCCCCCCACCGCCCGCCCAACACCAGCCATGGCTATGCAGGGAGGCAGCAGTGAAAGGCATGGCTGCACCTAGGGGAAGTGATTTAGAAGGAATAGAGAGACAATTCATGTCCTCTTCTGTAACTTAAGGCTGAATGAGGAGGGACTGGTTTTACATCTCTCAGTTGGGTGATCTTAGTGAATGGAGCGCATTCAATGGACGAGGTGACCACCATGCTTCATGGTGGGTGGCCCATTACATGGCAGAAACAGCTGGCCGGCCTTCCTTCCTTCCTTCCTTCCTTCCTTCCTTCCTTCCTCCCTCCCTCCCTCCCTCCCTCCCTTCAACAAAAAAGTATTGAAAACCTGATACCTGGGCCAAAACAGGGAAGCTCCATTGGTCTTAAGGGCTCAAATTAAAATGATTAATCAGATAAGAGTTTCTACCTTTAAGGATCTTCCAGGCAGGCAGGCAATGCAGCAGGTCAACAGTGTGATACAATCTGATAAGACCCCTCTTACAGACAGAGCAGTGAGTGCCATAGGGACTGGTGTGTTTGAGGAAGGAGGGAGCTGAGAAATGAAGCTGAAATTCATCAGAGGGCTGCAGATGCCAAGATCAGGAATTGGGGCTTTTAAGTTTCCACTGAATGAAAACCACTGCATTCAGGCTGTGATCACCTCTGGAGGTGTTCAGGCTGCTTCTCATCAATTTGTGGCTGTTATCAACCCCATTCTTTTCAAGCACTGAGCATATCAGGACCAGTTTTTCTCACTGGATGATTGACAGCCTGTTGTTTTGCCAGACTGTTTGAGGGCATTCAAGGGTGGTGCGATGTTGGTTTTGTCTCAGGCTGAACCTCAAAGGGAACTCCTGGCTCTTATCTCCAGTTTCTGAGCCTCTGTAGAGGGAACCCACCTGGGCTGGATGATTTAATTAATGTCTGTATTATCTCTCTGCCACGTTTGAAGCTGTTGTCATGCTGTTGATGCCTGAGTTTCACAGTAACACACCTGTAGGCTACCCCTGCCAGCAAACTCCCATTTACTATCATCCTCAGCCACAGAATTTATAGTTGAGGCAAGAGATGTTTTGATTCCTGAGCATGTCCATATCCAGAGAAAGTCGGCCACATCTCAGTTTGAATCTCATGAACCCCCATTTCATGGATTCTTCCTCAAAGTCCTCTTGGGCTCATGAAAGTCTGGTCACCCGCTCATATCCATTCCAGGCCAGGTGGCACTGTTGACCCACCAGCTTTTTCCTGTATGAATTTATAAAATATTGAATACAGTGGACTCGGATTATTTTTTTTTAAAGGGTATAGTGAATGTCATCACACTGTGAGGATAATGGATGCTCAAAATTTCATTCTTGGTCCACTTTGGAGTAAATTCTCAAGCTCCATGAGCTTGGAAAGAGCTGGTGACAGTCCTGGGCTCTGGAATTAGGAAGAACTTCCTTCTGAAAAGGACTCTGACACTGATCAGCTGTGCAGACTTTGTGATCTCACTTAATGTCAGTGTTCAGCACAAAATGGGAATGATGCTGTCATCGTCATCACCAAAGTCATGAGCACCATCATCACCATCACTATTGCCATGACGATGATAATCATCATCTATGATCCCAGCTATAACCTAAACAGATGCAGGTTGGGTTAGATTCCTCTCCTATGGACTCTGAAAGCACCTTAAACATCCTTACCATAGAACATAATCATATTTTACTACTAGACTCCTTAAGGACACAGGCAATATAGTTTTGTTTGACATTCTACCCCCAGTTCCTAGGAATGTGCTGGGCACCCAGGAACTATTCAATAAATTGTTGAACGAAAGAAAAAGTAGAAGGTAAGAGAACCAATTTTTGCCGAGCACCTATTACGTGCCATATGCTTTACAAAATTGTTTCTAATCCTCAAAGTAACCTTGAAATGGTTCCACTTCCATTCCCATGTCTTGGCTGTAGTAATAAAGACCCTGGAAAGTTAAGTGACTTGGCCAAGGACACCCTTAATAAGTAGCAGTGACAATACTCAAAGACAGGTCTGCCCAATAATCTTCTTCTACGAAGATGATTACTTAATGAACCAGAAAATTTATTTATTCAGAATCTTCCTCTCTCTGACTATGTTAGGTAATCAAAGTTTTACTGTCTCCAAATGGGGTTGTAGAGGAGGGGCAGTAAGGTTGGAGACGTGGATGGCAGATGGCTGAATAGTGTCAGCAACACTAAATTACATGGCCTCAGGGCTGCTATGATTTTCTAGTCAAATTTCAGCTCCTTGGAATCAAGAAAATGCACAATTTTTTTCCCCACTTGCAAAACCACCCATCCACACAGGGAGTGCTGAGAAGTCTGGTCATGATGTTTTTATTTGCAGAGAGCTGCTTTCAAATTCTCAGAGTTCCTTGCAAAGAAAATGGCAAACATGGGTTTAAGTCACCAATAAAATTAAGTGTTTAAACTGGGTTTTCCTCCAAAAAGCACAAAATGGGCAGATTTCCAATTTCATCAGCTTCTAAGCACAGAAGGGAGTCTAAAACATTAAGGGAAGAGAGAACATTCCACCTCTAAAGGTCAGTTTAAGGGCTTTTATATAAATGCTGGATCCCAGGTGGACATTCATAAAGAGGTGACAACATTTGCAAAGACATTTGAATTGTTCCTCAGAACCACAATATTTAAATTGGTGGGATGACCCTTGAAGGAAATGCTATCTGCCAGCATCCCTCTGCTTTGCAAAAAGGAGTCATCAAAATATGATGATATTGTACAGATAAAGCATCACATAGATCAGATCGAGAGACTTGAATGCGGGGGTTTATCATAGTGGTGATGTGTGATTGTTGAGTATGTATCGTATACAAGATATTGTCCCAGTCAACACCCTTTGAATGTTATCTATTCAACACCTTATGGCTTTGTTATTATTAGTGCAATCTTAGGGAAGAGGAAAGAGAGTCCCAGAAGTAACTTGCCACATAATTAAGAAGCCAGATGCAACTGAGACTAGCTTAATTACATTTAATTAACCTACATAGTATCTCCAAGAATCAACCAAGTCACTTTCCAGGGTTATAGCAAAGTACCTCGTATCAATAGCACCAAAGAAAGAAAACCTTGTCCAGGGAAGGTTTCCATACCGATGGCCAAATACTTCAGCCAAGAGGAAATGTGATGTCCCAGGGAAACAGAGAAGGCACAGAATTCTAACCCTGTCTCTACTTCTATAAAACTTCCTAAATGGACAGAGACTCTCTGGCAGATCGTTTGTACCCTGCCTTCATTTCCAGAGATGGAGTTTTTAATACTGTGTTCAAGTGAGCCAGAGGTCAACATATATAAGCATTGGGAATCCACCAGTTCACCACAATTACAGCAAATGTGTTATGTGTACGTGTATTTTTCGCATAAAGGTCACATCAGATGCTCAAAGGAGTCTGAGACACCCCCACCCTAACACAACCAAAGGAAGATTTTCAGTCCTCAGATCTTTTAAGCTACAATTTATCTCTTGTGCTCAATAAGCCTTGGCCTCTCAATGCTCAGAAAGGCACCAAGGTATAGTAAAAATAGCATTCTTTCACTTACTAATCTCTTCACTTAGTCATTCATTCAAGTATTTATCAATTGCCTTACTTTACATGCTATTCTAGGCATGGGAATTCAGAGACAAATTATTCCTGTGAGCTCCCAGTCTAATAGGGAGAAAGACACCTAAGGAGGTAATTATAGAACAATATGTAATAATCTCAATAACGGATATTTATAGGTCATAAAGAGGAACATCTAATCGAGGCTGAGAGGGTTGGGAAGATTCTGATATGAGTCTTCAAGAATAAGTAGAGTTAACAAGATGTCGAAAGAAAGTCATTCCAGGCAGAGGAAAAAACCAAGCCAGGTGGCAGGAAACAGCATGGTAGACATATGGGGGAACTTCCAACAGCCTAATTTTCCTAGGACACAAAAAGGCACAGAAAGGTAAAAGATGAGTCTAGGGAGGTTGCAGGATAGGTTATGGAGGGTATTGGGTAATCTATGAGAAAATTCTGTTACATTAACCCAGGCCTGATGTGATGAAAACTTATACAATGATAGTGGTCATCTCCTTCCCCTGTAGACTGAATTCTTGCCTGAATTCTGACTTTTCTGTCACTTGTTCCAGACCTACTACACGATATCAACATATAGCAGGTGCTCAGTAGTTTATGTTGAATGAATAAATTAAGAGTAAGGACAAGAAGTTGCATTTCATGTTTCAGAAATATTTTGAGTATTAACATGGCCAGAACTGGAAAGAGAGTGAACATGGAAAGTGAGAAAAGGGGAGAGTGAGGCAGCTTCTCACAACACAAGCTTTGGAGCCAGCCAGATCTGGGTCCTAACTTCCATCTTCTGAGCTTGAATGGTCCTTGACTGAAACAAGTAGGAATGGAAGATGGTGGTGATGGTTTAACATGGACTGAGCTCCAGACAGAATTAATCCTTTATGAAAAAGAGGGAGAGAGTGAAACAGAGAGACAGAGAGGAGAGAGACAAGGAATCCCAAAGATGGAGAGCAAGAGAGGAGAAACAGAAAGGGTCAAAACGAGAGAATGTGTTTTGGGGGCATGCAGGCTTTAGGGGCTAAGCAGAGGTGACAGCATGGTGCCAGTGACACTTTCTACCTGGTAAAGTCAGGTATGATGAGGTGTGTGGTGCTATTAAGTAGGTGCTCAAAAGGATCAGCAGAGAGGAGAGGAGAAAGGAACAGACACAGCGTGTCTCTTGCTATGCAGATGACCTTGGCTCACACCTGACCGTCCATTACCTGGTATTAATCTGCTGATCCATTACAAGACCACATTGCCTCTAGGCACACCTGTTTAACAAAACGACTAGCGCTTAACAAGCCTGAGAGGGACCCGCTCCTTCCTTTGCAAAAGTCCAGTTCTCTCATTTTACCCCAAGGTGTCCACTGAAGGTTCACTGGGAAGCCCCAGAGACAGCAGAAGTTTGATGTCACATCAGGAGAATTTGCCCTGAGACTCTGTTCGGTTCTGGGCGAGGTGATGAGCCAGGCTACGAGGCCCTTTTCCGGAAAGAACATCGTGGTAATTGCTGACAGCCTTCCCTACGATGGATGGAAGAGTTCAGAAATAACAAGAATAATGAATAAGCAATCAGTCTATTCTGGGGTCTATTACTGCCCTTCTAATTGGGTGTTTCAGAGTCTCCTGGGATTCCCTAAACTACAGCACTATTCCCACAGAGACTAAGATACTGAGGCTGGAGACCAAATAACTCATAACAAACATGATGATGGGAACTTATGGCCATTCTGGAAGCTGTGATAAGTTATTTTTTGTCTTATCTTCTCCCTCCCCATGATCCCCTGGGCAGGCAGGACATGAGAAGTCTTTGAGCAGAGAGCACACCTGCGTTTGGATCCCAGCTCTGCCAGCTCCTAGACGCATGCGTTGAGACCCATCACTTCACCAGCCGCACCCCACTTTTCTCATCTACACTTAGGGTGAATAGCTCCTGCCTCGTAGGACTTTTTATGAGGACTAGGACTAATATATGCAAATTGCCTGGCACATAGTAAACTTTCAATAAATGACAGCTATTCGTGTTATTATGATAGAGGGTATCTTTGGCGAGGATGCAAAAGACTGGCAGTCTGACAAACCAGAAGCCAGAGCTACATTTCGGAAACTACCGGTGAAATGTGCAGTAGTCCTAATTAGAATTCTCATTAAGTTCTGATAATAAGAAATGTGTGAGAAGACACTTTTCAATCTCCCAAGAGAAAACAGGAAGTGGGAGGATTTAAAAAAAAAGGCAAAGAAAAGTAACTTTTGGTGACATCTCATTTTTGTCTTCTTAATCTGAGTGTTAAGAGAAATGACGTGAAATGTTCCTTCTGTGCTCACCTTTTGACCTAATGGGGTTGTCCCATCACACTCTTACCTAAGGAGGACTAGTACCCCAGAGGACAGATTCCCACCCCCCCCCCCCGCCAGCTCAAGAACTGGGTGGACCCTCCAAATACCTGAGGAAATTATAGGGTGGAGCAAGGTGTGAGCAGGTGGGTTTGGAAAGGAGTTTCGAGATTAAGGTTGTAACTGGCAGACCTGTTCTAGAGGATCCCTGTGTATGAGGTTTGCAAAGTGACCCTGGTACAACGTAGAAGCTTTAAGGGAGTTGTTTGGGGAAGTGGTCCTAAGGCACAGGAGGAAAGTCTGGGAAGGGTGAAACAGGAAAGGGGGAAAAGCCGATCTCAGAGGGCTCTATGGAGCTGATTACCACTGTGAGGAAGGGAGCTCCAGCCCACCAGGACCTGTGAGGAATTGATGGAATGCCCTCAGAATTGTCTTCCCAAGAGAGGGAAATGGGGACTGTGCACCACTAATCCCCAACCCCCATTGGGCAACATTTAGCCCATGGGGTGGTAAGCCCTTCACAATTCCAGCTTTGCACATGCTTCAAAATGGCGGCACAGGGTCCTAACGTAGAGGCAGGAAGGCACTAAGGCATATGGCAGAGCTCTGGAGCACACATAGGCCAGGTGCCACCTGGGTAGACCACAGCAACAGCTAGAGTAAAAACCACTGGTCAAGAGGAGGTGATACTGGGGGTGGGGTGAGGGGCTGAAGTGTTCACTGGAATATTCTCTGTCTGCAGTCTCTTTGACTCTGAGTCCAGAGACAAGGGACCTGGGAGGTGGTGCAGCTTCACACACAAAGGGCATCATCTTTGATTCTGTGGAGCCTCTGAGAGTCTTCCCATCTGCCATCTCATCTGTTTCTCTCAGAAATCCTGCAGAAAGACAGGGCAGGGGTAAAGAGCCCTACTGTGCAGACAAAGAAAGATGCTCAGAGACCTTCCACAACCAACTTGGAGTATTTGAGGTAGAGCCAAGCCCGAGTGCCTAGAAGTGATTCTCGGGGGTCCACCAACTACCCACATCAGAATCTCTGGTGTGTTTGTGAAAATGCTGATTTCTGGGCCCCTAGAGCTATTGGATCGTGGTGTTCAAGTCCGAGTGCTGTTTCATACAAGTCACCAGAGTGCTCTCTCTATGTGCAGCAGTTGCCCTTGACTTCACAACACAAGGGTAACCGGGCTCCAGCCAAAAGAGTCTGCTTCCAGGGCCTTGCGTCTAAGTCTTTCCCAAGCCCAAAGCTAATCATCTCCCAGAATCCTGAATTAAAAACAAAGGCTGGTTACTATTATTAGGAACCCCTAGTCAGTGTCATTCCAAGACTGAGAAGCATCAAGGGGAGAAATCAAGAGATTTTTGAATGCAGAGGTCCTGGCCAAGAGGACCAGAACAGTCCTCAAAGGTCACAGTCTCTATCCCTATCCTACGGATGAGGAAAACAATGTCCAATATCATGCAGCTTGTTCCTGGTACGAATTTCCTGGGGCCCATCCCAGTGCACTTGGGAATCCACCTATATGCAAAATAGCAAGGAAATCACCTCTGCTTTCCAGACCTTCCTGCACCACCACCCACCCCTTGCCCCCAAACAATTAGCCAGGTATTCTAATTTGCTCTTCCCCAGGATTCAGGACTGCTACTTGCACATGTACACCCACACCCACCCCTTACTCTAGCCTCCAAGCTTTAACTGCAGCTCTGTATGGTTTCCTGTTATCTTCAGGTCACCCACGGTCATACCAGAGGGCCTAGGATGAAGTGAATTGTCCAGAACATCAGAGACTCTGCAGCCTTCAGAAGGGCCCTTGGAAAACAGCAGCAGGAGGCAGGAACTGGCTAGGGCAGAAGGTGGTAGAGTGTCCAGTTGATATGAAAACTAGTCTCTGGGGAGGGTAGGAGGATGCAGGACAGAAATGTAGAGAGGAAGAGAAGGAGGGAGGACATGGGGCAGAAGGAGACAGAGGAGAAGGCACAGCATCGAAAATAAGACATAGATAGAGAGGAAGACAGACAGAGAGATCATGTATGAGGAAGGACACGGAGTCTGTAATTTATACGTCTGCCTCCTCCACTAGCTGCCAAGGTCTTGGATCGCAGGACCTGTGTCTGATTCATTTCTGTGTACCAATGCTTAGCCCTGAGCCTGACATATAGCAGAAGTTCAGTATGTATTTGTCAGATAAATGAGTGAACAGAAAGACATCCTTGTAGAACAAACCTGCAAAAAAGCATATTGTTATTCCTCTTCTACGAATGAGAACATTTAAGTCAGAGAGGCTAAAGCAGTTGCCCAAAGTGCCTAGGGAATAAAAAGGTAAGCTAAGACATCATGGTAAGCCAGGGTGACCCCAAAGCCTCCCATTAGCCCTATTTGGATAGGTAAATTCTCCCAAACTTTCTATGCTTATGAACCAAGGAAAACTTATCCTACTTCTTGGGGCTAGTTGGACCAGGACTAATGTCCCCCAGAAGTCAGAAAAGGGAGGTGTGACCAAGAGTTGGTGCTTCACCCAGATGCCCTCATATCCCTCTTCCTACTTCCAGGCACCAATCTTTCAGACTCTGTGTGCCTTTGATTCTAACTACCAGCACCTGAGATTCTGGAGCTCTTCCCTTGGGCTACTGACACTGTGTTCCCCTCGCACGCAGCAAGCCAGTGTTCCTGGGGGTTCCCATCCCTTTTGATAAAGCCCAGCTTCCTTCCTTGGATTAGCTGCAAATTCCGAGGAACACTATACACTGATGACCCTTCACGGGACATTGCCTGAGACTGTACCCTCGTGTGGCTTCTTTCCCTTCTGTCGGACTCCCACCTTTCCCTTACCCGTCCCTCCTTGGATTCCTTTCTTCCTTGCACATGAATCCCTGACTTGGGATATGTTTCTGGGGATCCCAATATAACCTAAAGAGAAACACCAAGCTACGCCATTAGCCTGGGAATCCATGGGCTTCCTATTAATAACAGCTCCCCTTTATTGAGCATCCACCATGATTCAATGTTTCACACACTTTACCTCAAATGCTCCAACAACATGACAAGTTAGGCATGATTGTGTCCATCCTGGCGATGAGAAAACCTAGGCTCTGAGACAACTCAGTAATCTCCCCAAGGTCACCTAGCTAGAAGTGCTAGGGAGGGGATTTGAACCCCGGACTAGCTGTCATCGAGGCTTTCCCCTACCCATGCTCTCTTTATAGTACTTGCTTATCCACTGTTCACCTTACATTTTCATTTGTTTTTTCACAGGGAGGGAGGGAGGGATAGTGGCACAGAGATCCTTGTATCCTCAAGGTCCTGTACAACACCTGGCACATGGTAGGTACTCTGTATTTGTTGAGTGATTAAATGAGGTGCTTGAGAGGAACAAAACACTTAGAAGTGTCTCTAAATTTTCTCCAAAATTCCATTGACTCTGCTTGAGAAAGTAGTAAACACCCCCCTGAGGCAGATTCCCATAGCAAATAAGGAGACCAACAATAAAAGCTTTAAGACCTACATCGTATTAACATTTGGGACCTGAACGTGGGGCTCGACTGACAGCTTGTAGAAACCCTGTACATTCAGTTCAACTGCCTTCGATAAGTGGGCAGCAAAACGCAAAACCAAAATTAGAGTATCAAAACCAGCTTCCGATTACCAGAAAATAAGGCACCTGCATGTTATAAATTGCCCCTTTAGGATTTCCTTATTTTGTAGCTTTTAAGATGAAGACAATGAAGTGTTCTATTTGGATGTTGAGATTCTTAAAAACGAGGTGCCCTTTTATAATGTTTTAAAAGGAAGCATTATAAGATTTGAATCTAAGTGAACCCTCTGAACTTGCAAAAAGGAAAAATTCAAGATGATGTGAAAAAATTATTTCCAGCAACCATGACATTTCTTGATGTGAAGTGCTTTCTTTGAACTGTACAACACAGCACGAGTTAGGATTTGGAATCTGACAAGAAAATAAGCAAGATGCCAAGTTGACAGTGTAGACATTCTTCTCCTACAAAGATTTCACCTCCATAACTGGATCCCGATTGTGCCAGCAACTTGGAGAGGGCTGAGGGGGGTACTAGAATTGGTGGAACCAGCACTTGCTCTGTGATCGTAAGGAAGTCGCTTAACTTCACAAAACCCTTAGCTATTAAATGGCATTACTAGCCCTATTAAATAGAGTTCCTGGGAGGGTAAGACATTGGGGAATTTCTTAGCATGAGTAGGTTAGTTAAGATGGTGATGATGATGATGATAAGAGACAACATCTATTAAGTGTCTTTTATGTGCCAGACACTGTTGAAGATGTTTCATCTATTGGATTTGTTAAGGAAATTCTAACTACTCTAACAGATAAACCCTGAAATCTCAGGGCTTAACACAATAGTAAGATTACTTCTCATTCATATAAAGTTCAATTAATGATAGGAACAGTGGCGGAGGAAGTCACTGCTCCACAAAATCATTCAGAGACTGGGGCTCACCAAGGCTCTGACATCTTCAATATGTGGTTTCTGAGGCTGTGCTGGGCATTGGCATCTATTCAGCAGGTGGGGGAGGCAGTGGGAGGATTATGCCAGAGGTTTTATGGACCATGTCTGAAAGTTGACTACATCAATTCCATTCATATCGTCCCAAACCCAGTCACATGACTCCCATCCAGATGCAAAAGGAGAAGGATTGGGAAGCATAGATCTTGTCTGGCCTGCCATAACTCTATGTTACATCTTTACTGGGTAATTAGCTGTTTTGCCACTCATACATTCCATATAAAGGCCTCACACAAAAAACGTGAGGTGTGGGGGCTCTTATTACTTCTATTATTGAAGATGGAGAAACTGAGGCACAGAAGGTGATGGAGCTAAGAATTAATTCCAGGTTAGTTAGTTATCTCTCTGAAAGTGATAGAGATGTCATAATTATGCTCATATACTCAATACTCCCAAAAGACATTATAGCTTAGACTTTTGCACTGGGGGGCAAAAGCTGTAGGCAGCCTCTAAGATGGCCCCAAATGATCCCATCTTCTGGTCTTCACAGCCTTATGCAGTCCTTTCCCCTTGAGCAACATGCTTCTAACCAATAGATTATGGTGATGTTGTTACCTCTATCATTAGATGACCAAGAGATTGTGACTTCTGTCTTGCTAGCAAATGCTCTCTTTTGCCATCTTTGATGGAGTAAGCTAACATATTAGAGAGTCCCCCATGGAAAGAAACTGAAGGTGGCCTAAGGCCAAAAGCCAGGGAGGAACCAACACCATCAGTCCAACAATCCCTTAGGAACCAAATCCTGCCAACAACTACATGAGGGAGCTTGCAAGCAGATCTACCCCACTTGAGCCTTCAAATGATACTACAACCCTGACTTACACTTTGACTGCAGGCTCACAAGAGATCCCTGAAGCACAGAACCCAGTTAAGCCACGCTCAGATTCCTGATCTCTTCTAATAAGCAACAATAAACAATACATAACTAACAAACCATCTAAATCCAACATTTTTTACTACCATGATCTCCTTAATGATGATTTTATCCCCTGTAGACCTCCAGATCTGAAAAATTCCTTCCATCCAGCAAACCACATTCATTGGGCAAGAATTTAGCTTCTTTCTAGTTTTAAAAATTGTATCAAAACTACAAGAGGGTCTGTAGTAAAATCAGGTCCTTGACATGCTCACGACATCCCCAACAGCCAGGGAGATGGAAGAAAAGGTCCTACACCAAGTTCAGAATTGTCTTACCCAAAGCCAAGGTGAAGAAGCTTAATGAGCTTGAGGTTTCTTCTAATCCCTTCTGTGGGGCCTAGGGTATGTGATGATCCTGAACGGAGGTTTAAAATACTGAAAGTACCAACTGGAAACTGTGCTCAGAGCTTTACATAGATTATATTATTCCATTCTCATACCAACCCTTTCATAGGTGCTATTATTATGCCCACTTGGAAGCAGACATAGGTCCTCTGACTCCAGAGATCCGACTCTTATCCAAAAGAAAGCACAACCTCCTAGAGAGGGGAAGTGACTTTCCCAGAGTCAGACAAAATTAAGGGACACCTAGTTAAAATTCCTGGTTTACTGTCTGCCGGCCTCAGAGGGCTCCTCTGGTGCTGCTTTCTTTCCCACTCCCCAGACACTAACCCATTCTGGAGACCAAGTACTGTTTTGCTGGTGACATAAGCAGTTTGCAGGACAGGTCTGAAGAACATGAAGGATGGAAACATCAATGGAGGCACCCTCAGGCCAGTTGAGTGCCTCCAGGTCGGTGACATTTGGTAGGAATGGATACTGACCAGTGGATACTACCTGTCCCAGAGGAATATACTTCTCCCTGCACTTAACTGAACATCCTTAGAGCAATTTTAGGACACATTACGGTTCCCAATTATTTTTTTAAAAAATTGTTAACGTTTATTCATTTTTGAGAGACAGAACACGAGTAGGGGAGAAGCAGAGAGAGAGACAGAGAGAGAGAGAGACAGCAAGAGAGAGACAGAGAGAGAATCTGAAGCAAGCTCAAGCTCTGAGCTGTCAGCACAGAGCCCGATGTGGGGCTTGAACTCACTGACTGCGAGATCATGACCTGAGCTGAAGTCGGACGCCCAACAGACTGAGCCAGCCAGACGCCCTTACAGTTCCCAATTATTTACTGCAGTGGAAGCAAGTGCAGGCATGGATCGTTTGAGTACGAACTGGCTCATTGTGGTAGGGTTGGCTTTGGAATCATACGGACTGGGTTTGGATTCCCAACCCTGCCACTCGCTAGAGGTATGTTCTTGTAAGAGTCATTTCACCTCTCCGAGTCTCAGTTTTCCCATCTTGAAAATGGGAACAATGCCTCTTCCTCAGAGCACTGTTGAGAGGAGAAAATGAGGCAATGCATAGAAAGTACTTAACCTGGTGCCTGGCCCATAATAAAAACTCAGTAACTGGTAACAGAAAGATGTGTTGCTGTTATTATCATTATGATTATTATCTTTCAAGGCTGAGACTGTCTGAATTTATGAGGAAGATTTATTTTAGTTTTAGGTGATGAATATATTTCTAACTGGGTTTAAAAAAAAACAGAATCTGAAAATTTCTGGGACAGCGAAGTCTTTGTAGTCAGGATCTTCTAAGCACTGGGCTTGGAGAGCTTACCTTGAATGGAAAGATATTATTATTAACTGTCTCCAACATTCATTTAAAAATAGTCCCCAGACAGGGCGCCTGGCTGGCTCAGTCAGGAGAGCATGTGGCTCTTGATCTCAGGGTTGTAGGTTCAAGCGCCACATTGGGTGGAGAGATTACTTAAAAAATAGTATCTTAAAAACAAAAGTCCCCAAACATGTCTGATAAAAGGTTCCCTAACCTCAGACATCTACCTTTCTCCTCAGGGAGGGGGAAAGAACTAGGAGTTTCACTGTCACTACCCCAGGGTTTGAGCTGACTCCAGGGAGTTGTAAGAACATTTAACATGTTTGCAACACAAATATGTATACAACACAGTATGTGATCAACAGCTTGAGGGTGAACCAGAAAGATCTGGGGTTCAGTACACTCTGTCACTGACTTGCTATTTCTCTATGCAAGTGTAAACTCTCGGAGCCTCAGTCTCTTCTTCTGGGAGTGGGGGATAATAAAAAACCATTCATAGAATTGTCATAGAATGAGCTGAAATAGAATGAGCTGAAATAACTCCTGAGTGTTTACTAGGAGCTCATTAATGTCTTTGAATCTATTACTTTATTTCTCACAACAGCCAATGAAAGAGATACTATGATTATCTCTACTTGAAGGATGAGAAAATCGAAGCATGGTGAGAAAAGCAAGGAGCTCTGAGTCTTTCTAGCCCTTGGGTGCTTCACCTAGACCCACAGACCCTCAAGGGGAGTTGTGGGTAGAATTCCGTGGGTTTGGGGACTTGGATGGTAAAAAGTAACATCTTTATTTTCACTAGGCTCTAACTGAAATGTTGTATGTCCCTCAGTTATAAACATAGGCAAAAAACCATCATGATATTAGCACGGACCTGGGACTATGTCACCTATAGAATCACGGATGCTGTCACTTCAATGTGCACTTGTAACAGATAGCTCAAAGGGTTGTTTGTACTCGTCACTACATTGATACCTGTCATTAGATCTTGTCATTTAATGCAATAGTTACCAAATCACATATATTACTGTATCACACATGTAGGTCCTTAAAATATTTTCATGTTGCATTTCCAGATGATGGGCTTATTTTGTAATTCCATGTAGTTCATTTTGTGCATTTATTTTTTAAAAAAATTTTAATGTTTATTTATTAATTTTGATGGGGAGGGAGGGGCAGAGAGTGGGAGACACAGAATCTGAAGTAGGCTCCAGGCTCCGAGCTGTCAGCATAGAGCCTGATGCAGGGCTCGAACCCACAAACTGAGAGATCATGACCTGAGCCAAAGTCAGAGGCTTAACTCACTGAGCCAACCTGGCACCCCCATTTTATGCATTTAAAATCATTATTCTGAGAAAGGATCTGCAGGCTTCCCCAGAATGCCAAAGGAATCCATGGCATGAAAAAGAACTATTGTCATTAAGTCCATAGCTGTTAAAGCAATGGAAATCCCTAAGCATAAAGCCAAGTACCTATCAAGTGCTCATGGCATAGAAGCCCCTACAATAATAATTATCATTACACGCAGCAAAATCCTGTTCATCCAGGAGCAAACTTTTGGAAATGATAAAGGACTTAATCCCGTTGACTATATCAAATGCCATAGTGAGAAGTAGGGGGAAATGACCCAATCAAGTGAGAGAGTAGGAATGGAGATTTTTCTATCCCAACCTCCTCCTTCTTGGGATGAAGAAAGAGAGTCTCAAAGAGCACTAGTTTCAGGCCCCAGGGCACATGGCAAATGAGTGTGAGAATTAATACCAGCAACCAGTTCTTCCGGAGTCAGTCCTTTGTCTTGTATGGGACACAGTCTTCCAACATTGGATATGAAGCCAAGGGGTTAGTTAGGGGCCCTCTCCTTGGAAGCACACACCTCCATTCCATTTCTTTCTGCATCCTGGGTCCCAGAGAATGAGCCCACAGATGTTGGATGATTGGCAAATGTGGTGCAACACCTTTCAGGTCCAGGGGGCTACTGCATTGTGATGACAGAACACCTGTTGCAGTGAATCCTGGGTCCCCATTCAGACCCACTTCATCTTGGTTGGAGGAGCTTGGGAATCAGCTTTTTTATCAAGTTTCTCCACTGACTCACTTGCTCAACCCAGTGACAACTACTCTATAGGAATCAAAGCATCTTATGAGTTCTGGAATTCCAAGCCCAGTTCCACTGCTTACTAGTTAAATCCCTTGGGGCAAAATTACTCAAGTCCTAAGTAGAACTTACCTCCAAAGCCAACACTGCCCACCTTATTCAGTCGTGAGGATCATATGTGGCAACGCACGCAAAGTCCTCAACACTGTTTGGCATGTGATGAGAGTTCTACAAATATACTTTATGTGGTGGTTGTTGTTTTTGAGTTGTGGCCAAGCAGCTTCACTAGTGGGAGAGTCTGTCACTGTCCCCCCTCCCCGCCCTCCACAGAGGCATGATCTCTGTCCTACCACCGCATCCGTGGGGCTGTGAAGCGTGCTGTCCGTGACTCCACCTCCGAAGAGTTCCTGAGCACTGGAGAGGCAAGCACCCTCTGCCATCCAGACTTCTCTGGTATCCACAGCTATGCCCCAGAGAGAAAGAGAGAGAGAGCCCATGAGATCTACTTTGGGAGATGCCAAGTGACCCTGTGACCAATGAAGCCTGTCTGCCTCCCAAGGCAAGAACCCTAGCTCAGACTGCAGACTGTGGTCCCGTCCCCTACAGGCGACTCCTCTAGGCATCCAGAGAGAAGCTTCATGCCAGCAGACCTCAGAGCTTTGGCTCTGAGCAGCCCCCTACAGAGAGCTCCAGCCTCTTCCCTGTGTCTTCCCCCAGTGGCTGGCTGACTTCCAGTTACTAACAGGGGCATCTCTGTGCCTGGGCCTTTCTCCAGGACTCGAAAATCTCTCTGCCACCACTCAGGAGAGCCCGCGAGTGTCCAATTATTAACAGTCCCTGAAAGCAATGCTCAAATGGTGTCAGATGGGAGTTGGTGTGTATACAGCCCAGCTCCATCTGCATTTGGGTGGGATGATTCTGAGTGTGTGTTCTACACCCTCCCCACCCCACCCCCACATTTCCCTGCAGCATTAAACTCCAGTCATTCATAGTGGGAGCTGGCATGAGAAAGTATCCTCTATTGGCTCTTTCCCATTTCCTGCCTCACCTGCCCACCTACTGGTGTCCCCTTCATCTCTCAAATCAACTTTTCTCAGACCCCCTTTCCAGTGGGACCATATTAAGGCAAGTTTCTACCTGAACATTTCCAACTGAAATAATGCTCTTAACACTATTCTGTTCTTTTAACAGAAGCCAGGCAGGAAGTAAAATTTAACAAATAGGGGAAGAATCCCCTACTATAAAGAGACCTAGCAATGGTGTATTTTTTGAAGGCAGGAAGTGAACCTAAGAGACACAGACTCTTACCAAAAAGGTTTCAAACAAAAAAGTCTCAGGAAAATTTGTGTAAGTTGCTACTAAGCAAAAGCATCCTTTACCTGTAACAATTACCCATGCATCCTGAGTACGTATGAAAGATTTAGCTCTCTGTGGTAACACTGGTAGTCCCTGGTGGGATCCCGTTCAGATTAGGATGTGGGATCCTAAAAAGTGTTAAACACAAACGGAGATCCGAGTTGAAAATTCCCTGAGCAGGCAAAACCAGTTTAGTCACACAGGCAAAGCTTAATTTACCTTCTTTTGCAAGACAACCAAGGCTTACTTGACCTGGGTTGCTTCTTGCTGATACCTCTGAAAATCCTAAGCCAAACCTGCTCTTCCCCAAGATTGATACGAGGTAACCACTAAACAGTTCTCTTTCAGTTAAGAAAATTCTGTGAACCAGTCACTGTGAAAAATAAACAATCACTGTCTCCACACTACTTAGCTGCTTTCCAACAATATACCTCTCAGCCTTATTCCACATTTTGGTTTGAGTGCTCCCCGTCTGCAAAGTTTTTGGTGTGTGCACAAGAAACTCTTAGTAAAATTACCACTTTGGTGATGCACTAGTCTTAACCTTTGTTGTTTGTTTGTTTTCCTGAACTTTGGACAAAACATACAGGGCAACCCCAACAGCATCACATATAATCAGTTTTATTGCCAGGTAAGAAATTCATATTAATATAGTGAATACATGTTTACAAATAAACATTCTTAGAAAACAAACAAATGTTTTTTTTTTCTTCTTCTTCATTGTAGGAAGTGTTATTGGTATCATAAACTCTGCAGTTGTGGACGAATATTAACACAGGTTTACTTGCAGAACATAAGGTTACTAAAATATTCGCACATAAAATATGCTCCATTTACACAGAAAACTGGGGGACTTAGGTGGGGGTGCCAGGCAGAGCCCAAGGTGGATGGAGGCTGAGATACTCTGGGAGGGCAAGGGGAAGTCAGACTCTGGTCCTGTTGGGTTGGGGGTTGGGCATAAACTAAAGGCAAGAAATAGAGGCTGATGCCAGGGCACGGGCTGAGGCAGGGAGCGACTCTCTGCTTTGTTCTGGCTTCTCTCTTCTAAGGTCCCCACTGTTAGCTACAGGATTCTTGCTGACACATGGCAGCCACAGTTCCCTCAGTACCACGAGTTTGATCCATCCTCCCTAGAGGATGCCAAAGAATAAACCTCCCTGTTCAACGGTCCCTGCTCACAAAGCCTCCTGAAAGGTAATGAGACCTAGAAGATATGTTCTCAGTCATCCGCTGCCACATCTTACTGACCACACGGTCACCTTCCTGCCCAGACCCCCAAATAACACAATTCGCTGGATGCAGTTGACTCAGAAGAGAAGGAACACGGAGGAAAAAGGAAATTCTGTAGTTGCAGAGACCAAGAAAGGTCCTTAATCGGGGTCAGGATAAAGGTGACACCAAGTGAGTTGAGGGCAGGGGGCAAGATGAGCTATAAAAAGGGAAACCAGACCCCCAGCACTTTGGAGCTGGGGGGACCCTCCCAGAGAAACCCACCAGCATTTCCTGAAGTATGCGCTGTGCGCCACTCATGAATGCAAAATGATTCGTCGTAGCATGTGGAGAGAGGACTGGCTAACACCCAGTCACAGAGGGAATCGGCTCCTTTCCATTTAGACTCTGATGGAGTCCCTTGGGAGTGCAATGTCTCCACTGGGTGCCGGTAGATCTTCAAGAGCTTTTTAACATGCTCATCTTTTTAATTAAAAAAAAAGAAAAAAGAGAAGAGAAGAGAAGAGAAGAGAAGAGAAGAGAAGAAAAAAGAAAAGAAAGAAAAGAAAAAAGAAAAGAAAGAAAAGAAAAAAGAAAAGAGAGGAGTGTGAGAAGGGAAGAGAGAGAGAGAGGGACAGAGAGGGAGAGAGAGGGAGAGAGAGGGAGAGAGGGAGAGGGAGAGGGAGAGGGAGAGAGGCAGAGAGGCAGAGAGGGAGAGAGGGAGAGAGGGAGAGAGGGAGAAAGGGAGAGGGAGAGAGGGAGAGAGGGAGAGAGGGAGAGGGAGAGAGGGAGAGAGGGAGAGGGAGAGAGGGAGAGAGGGAGAGAGGGAGAGAGGGAGAGAGGGAGAGAGGGGGAGAGGGGGAGAGGGAGAGAGGGAGAGAGTGCATGTGCGCAATCCCAAAGCCTGGCTCTAAAGTCAGACCCTTCCACAGGCAACACGATTTACCTAGAGCTTAACAACTGTTGCTTTGCTGCCTTTGTACTTATTTTCTTCCTTCTTTTCTATTTAGGGTGATCGATACCGCTTTTCTATTTGGAATCATGAGAGGGAGTTTTCCTTTTAGAAATTCGAGGTATTAAGAATGAATCCCTTTAGATACCACGATGGAGACACACAGGGATGCCAAAGCACACTGCAGTACCTGGAACTAACATCAAGAAAACACTGACCAAGCTTGGCGGTGTTTACTCCACGCTGGGGTGTGCTGGGATCCTGGCAAAGAGGCTGAGAAGGTGGGCACTGTATCTGCCCCCCGCCCCGCCACTGACAGCCCTGCTTTGTTCAGCACAGAACCACTTTATAAATGAGGATCTTCGATACTGGCATCTGTGGATGATTTTTCTTTTTCTTTCTTTCTTTTTTAATGAGCAGAGGTTTTGCTATCCAAGAACCTTGAAAAGCTTGATCTATCCCCAACTGCCTGTGTTTCAAATGGGAGGCCAAGGCCCAGAAAGATACCATGCGTTGTCAATGTCCCCAGATCAGCTGGGAATGAGAAGGCGAATAAACACCAGATTTCCCTGCTTCCATGATGCCCGAGATGACAAACGGGTGAGGCAGAACTCTGCACGTGGCCATCCTGGGGAATTCTGAGTCTTCTTGGACCACCGTGTGCAGCTTCTGACACCAGAAGAGCTGGGGGGTGGCGGTGGATGGGCAGGGGGCTGTCACTTGGAGGTTCCTATTAACTGGCTAAGGCCATTAGGGACTGGTTGAAAACTTCTCACCTAAAATCAAAATCTCTTGTGTCTCCACTCTCCTCTTTGGGCTTCCACTAAACAAAACTAGTAGAGACATTGGCTTTGTTGCGATACCCAAGGGCCACTGGCTATGAGAACCCATCTGAAAAACCACCTCAGGGAATTCTGGGTGGGAGCTGAATTCATGGAAGTATCTGGGGAGGTGGTTTGGAAGGACCGTCGGAATTACGAGACCCAGAAATGCTTGATAGGCCTGGGGGGGGCTAGATAAAGGGAGGACTAGTGGTGACAGGGTGGGAGGAAAGGGGGGGTATCTTCGTCTTTAGGTACCCCTGACATCACAGCAGCCCCCTCAGAGTATGTGATGGGTGGGCTCACTGACAAAGGGTTGGGGGGATAGAAACATCTTCTATTATTGCAGGAAACAGGAGGGAGGGGGGCCAAGAAAACACAGGTTGCACTTGGGTAACAAGACTGTCATTAAACAGTAACACATTGAAGGCACCACCCACGCTTATGACATTTTCAGTCCAAAGCAGCTGAAATTTGGCAGCGGTGGTGGCAAGGGCTGAGGGGAGTCAGGGAGAGACAGTTAATGGAGGACTGGTTTCTGTGTTTCTTGTCTCGGAGGCAAGGCAGGAAATAGGGGGCCCCCTTTTCACCTCTTGTCGACTTTTCAACCGTGAATTTTGGTGTCATTGTTCTTGATGCCATTGTTTGTTTCCTAAGTCGCGAGGATTTGGGACAAAAATTGATTTGCCGTTTTGTCTGTTTTGTAGTGGGCTTGTATTCGTTTATCTTTGTTCTTCTTTTTTTGTTTTTTGTTTTTGTTTTTTTAAGAAAAAAGTTATTTAACACTCTCTGGACCCTCTCCCAGCCATAAAAACCTATCCTTCCCATGTCCATGGTCATGGTCTTTACGGGACTTCTCTACAACGTTCTTTCTCATCACTATTGGTGGGTTCAGGGTCTTATTTATTCCTTGTGAGTTCAAGTGTGTGTTGTTTTTTGCTTCCAACATTGACAATATGAAAAGTACTATAAATAGAAGGGTTGGACTGTCTCACGCTCGTCAAAAGCGTGTTTCCACGTCACTACTTCTCGGGATTAGAAAACACTTACAATGCACACAGATTCCTCCCCAAACAGCTCATATTCTCAAGTACACTCTTGTCGTACCCTCCACGCTCTCCTCTCCCCACACCCCCAGCTCTTTCACCTGGAAACAGACAGCGCGTGGTAAATGGAATATGTGCTCGAATGGACAATTTCTCTAAGTTGTGCTACTTTTAATTCGTCATCATGGATTTCAGTCTTAAGTCAGGAGGAAAAGAAAAAATCAGCCCCACGGTTTGGGCGTGTGAGTCGGCCACCTTGGGCCCGAAGTCGAAAGAGCCGTGCCTCAGTTTCCCCTCTGCTGTATTGCTGAACATCCCTGCTTCGGCCTTGCTCAGCTGCCCGCCGACACGTGTTAGGCATGACCCAAGAAAAGCATGATTCCGCGTCGCCAGCAGGTTTATGGTCGGTTGGTATGGGGAGTCAGGGCGTGAGGGAGCATGTCGGGGAGGGCAGGAAGGGTGTGGGCCAGGGATATTTTTTGCCTCTCAGTTGAGTATGGTCTCCAGGATGCTTCCTGTAGTGAAAGCTCAGACAGTCACTTCTGTTTTGCTGTTGGTGATGAAGTATGGCTGTGGGGGTGGGTAGTGCTGGGTGCGAGTCCCCAAGGGGTCGCTGGAGCCCGACTCAGCTACGCCAAGTTTGCCCTTGTTACCGTAAGCCTGCCGCCGGAGAGACTGCTCGTTGGGGTCCCAGCCCTTGAAGTTGGTGGTGGAGTTGTAGGCCAGGGGATGTGGGGGCGTCTTGTTGGTGCGTGACTTCTGTCCATTTTGCTTGGCGGGCCCATGCTCAGGGCTGAAGGCCCGCGGCTCATCTTCCACTCTTACTGGGTGCAGAGGTAGGTTCCCCTTGGCGGCCAGCTCGGCCAGGTGCCGTCGCTTAGAGTAGAAGTCATCATTGACCTTGTCGGCTGTCCAAGGCGGACGTGGAAGGGGAGGAGAGAGCAAGAGAGAGGGAGAGAAAGGAGAGAGAAAGAGAGTTAGGGATTGGCAAGGGTACCAGAGCACAGCATCAAAGTGGGCCAACAGTCCAAACAAGACACACACTAGAAACTCCATCTGGAACAGACAGAAGGAAGGAGGACAGAAGGAAAGAGGCTCATGTTTCTTTCACAATCAAGATCAGGACCAACAAGGTAAGGGCATCTCCAACGGAAACTCTGGATCTCCCCCAGATAAACACTTCTCCACCACGGTGCACCTAGCATTGTACATCCTTGGCTTTTTTACGAAATTCAAGTGTTGTTTCATTATTAAAATCATGCATTCTCATTAGGAGAAAGAGTGAACATCTTGAAAAATATTCGTGTCTGTCACCCACCATGCAAGACCGCCGAAATCAACACTTGGCTGTTTTTTTCCTCTGGTTTTCTCAGTAAACGCGGTTTAATTTGGGATTTCTATTAGCGTGTTTGATGCCTTTTAGCAGTTAAGCAGGCCTGTGTTCAAACCCCAACTCCACCATCTCCTAGAAGTGTGTGCGTGTGTATATATATTTCATAGGGTTGTTCAGAGGGTTAAATGATATGATGTGCGTGAAGCATTTACATATTAGCCCCTTCCAAGCTAATTATCATTATAAATCACGGCTTAATTTCCACATAACTTTCTATCAAGCATTTCTCCGTGTTGCTACAAACCACTAATGAACATTTTAATGTGTACATAATATTTCATTGGGTAGAACTACTAAAATGAATCGATCCTCCCATTGATGAACAGTGAAGTTTGCTACTGTTGTTGACATAAATAAAGCTGAAATAAGAATCTTCAAGACTAAAGCTCTCTTTGTATTTAAAATTTTGCATTTAGAATAATTCTAAAAATATTTTCTTAATCTATATCCGATGATGGCAAGCTATAGCCCCTGGACCAGATGTGGGTGCTGCCTATTTTTGTACACAAAGTGTTACAAGAACACAGTCACAGCCACTCACTTACCTACCATCTGTGGTTGCTGTTGCTCTACTAGGGTGGTGGGTTTGGGTACATGTGACAGAGACTGTGTGGCCCGGCAAAGCCTGAAATCTCTACTAGCCGGCCCTGAAATGAATTACCTGAAGTGGAATTACATGACCACGGGGTGTAAATATTATCTAGGGTCTTGATACATAGTGCTAGCTACGCCACAAAATTGTTACACCAACTTCCACACCATTTCACCACACTATCTCCAGCATGATTTCTTTCTTCCTTTTTTTTCTTTCTTTTCCTTCCTTCCTCCCTCCCTTGTCCTCCCCTTCTTCCCCCTTTCTTTCTTTCCTTCCTTCCTTCCTCTTTATTTGATAATTTTATGAGATCTTTTATTTTATGTTCTCTTCCAATTCTTTTACTATAAGGTGCTCTACACTTTGAAAATTTATTTCTTAGTGGCGATGCCCGGCTAGCTCCATTGGTGGAGTGTGCAAGTCTTGATCTTGGGGTTGTGAATTTGGGCCCCATGCTGGGTGTAGCGATTACTTAAAATAGATAAGATAAATAACATAAAATGTATTTCTTAGCAATAAACCTTTGAACTTCCATCTCTTGGGAGATGAAAGATATTTGCTGCTTTTTCATCCACACTTACAACATCTCACACTGTGACATGTGAATTTATGTAAATTCATGGAAGCCACTATAGTTCCAGATTTATTTTCCCATTGGCTTCTTTCAACAACTCTCAGGAGTAGGAAAGATGGGGGCTTTAACCCCTGTTTGATAGATTAGGAAATTGTCAAACTCAGACATATGAAGTGATGAACAAAAGTTACCCACAGCTAGTGACTAATCCAGGGGAGAACCGAAGTCCGACAGACATTATTTTATGCGTTTGAAAGGCCGTAGAGGGAACAAAAGTTCCCAAAAGGCCAAGGGGACAAAAGTATGCCCTGCTTGCTCCCTCCGTGTCCGTGGCAAATGTCCCTCATGGATCACACTTGTGCTGTCCTGGCAGCCTGGCCTCCTCTCAGACTCAACACAGTACCCCAGGAAGCCACATGTTAACCTTTCAGGCTTAATACAGTTTATGTTGGGTTTCTGTCCTCGTTAATGTAAGTACTCCTGGCTGATGTGGTCTTTTAAGAGAAAGTCCCCCTTTCCCATAAATTCTAGAGGTGTCTGAAGATACGGAATGTCACTGTCAAAAGGAATCTGCTACTAAAGATAAGAATATACATTCTCACCATACCAGGCATTGAAGTGGCAAGAGTTAAACTCAAGTCAGTGTTAGATCTCTATCTTTCTGCCTTCCAGAAGAAAGTGCTAGGTTTCCAATGCCATAAAGTTTCAACAGAAGGATGCTCTGATATTCCCCCTTGGACTTAGTCGGGGAACATGTATCCAGGTACCTCTAGGACAGATTCACAGGTATCTCCCACTCCAAGTGCCCAAACCTGAACACATCATCATTACAAGTACTGTTCTTCTTCAGGCTCTTCCTTATCTCTCCAATGGGGACGCCAACTAGCTTGTCACTCAAGCCAGAAGCACGGTGGCATTCACTGACTTCCACTCTCCTCCTCTCCTCTATTACCACTAATAAATCACCAAGTCCTTCCAGCTACACATGCAAATGCTTCTCTTGTAACACGGTCCACCTGACCCCCAACTGTGAACATTGTTCCACTTCAGCCACCAAACTGGCCTCCCTTCCTTGAGTGTCGTGCCTCCACCCAGTCCATTCTCCACACTGAAGCCAGAGGCCTAATTCTAAAATGCCAAAGTGACCATGTCCCTCATCTACCAAAACCTCCTCAAGCAATTTGCTCATGCAGCCATTCAACACAGTGGCATGGGCCATGTGCTAGGCAGTGGAAATCTAGGGAGGAATCAGAAACAGATGTGGTCCCTGGCCTCATGAGCTGGGCATCTAGTAGGCAGAGACAGATAATGACTAAATAATCTCAGAAATTGCATAAAAGTATACATATGGTAAGTGCTATGAAGAACTATTCAGTATTATGAATATTTATAATAAAGTCTGGTCTGGGAACCAGATGTTGGAGCTTTGAAGGCAGGGACTTTATCTTTGCATCTGTGGGGCTCTCAATCCTGGCAGTACATGCAAATCACAGGGGAGAGCTTTTCAAGCATTCAGATACCTGGATCGCTCCCCCCAACCATTCGATTAGAATCTCTGGGCAGGTCTGGCCCAGACACAGATTTTCTTTTTTTTGTTAAGGCCCCTCCACCCAGGTGATTCTAAAGGTGCAGCCAGAGATGAAACCACAGGCACAGCCCTGGGGTCTAGCACAGTGCTGGCACATAGCTTTTCCTAGAGAACTCAAGGGAAGTGGCCTCTGACCTCACTCCTGTTCTCTCCAGCCGCCTCCCACCACCTTCCCTTCTAGGATGTCTAACAAGGTCAGATCCCACTATGATAGGCTCTTCTCCATGGCGTGCATCATAGTTACCATTCTGCCCTTGTTAATGTACTTCATTCATTACTATTTATCTCTCCCACTGCAGTTCCAAGAGGACAAGTCCAGGTCAGATTCATGCCCAATACTTCATAAGCACTGTCCAGCCTACCTCCTGGAAGATATTAGGTACCCAATCAATATTCAGTGAGTCGATGTAGGAGCAAAAAATCATGAATGCACATAGAGTATCAGGGCAGTCGTGGGAGTGGAAGCTTCCTTCCCCCATTCCTCCCAGGAGTCTCTTATGAAAGTCTCGCTCACCCTCGTTATGTCCCCAATCATGATTTGGAATCGTTCATTCCCCAGTTCCTCTTTCCACACAATGGAGTGGTCTAAGTTCTGCTCAGAGAAGGGAATGTATTCAAGGTTTCCCATGTCTGACAAACCGAGAAAATTGATTATGCACTAAGTGTCCCGACAGCTGGGATACTTGATGTTTTCTCAAAAAGTTCTAAAGAGAAGAAGTCACAGAGACATTCAACTCTTGCCAGATCAGTGCAGGGATGGGGAGAGTCCTCCATTAAGAGGAGTCATGGAGTCCCACATGGAGAATCTACAACCTTCTCCATAATCAACCCTGACTTGGTCTCTTGGTGAGCCTGACACTGGGGAGCCCCTGACCACAGAAAGTGTTTGGTACTTGGCGAAAGAGGGGGGTGGGCAGACGAATCTGGGGGTTCTGGAATCAGACAGACCTGTGTTTAGGAGATCTCAGGAATGTTACTTAACCTCTTACAGCTTTATTTCCTTTTGTGTGAAATGGGGATAAATCAGGTTTGTTATGAGGAATAAATTATATGGGATCTATAAGCTCCATAGCATAGTTCTGGAATGCAGGAACTATTCGATACATATATTTCATCTGTCTCCTGGCTTATGAAAGAACTGGATTAAATCCAACAGACATTTATTGAGCACTCACTCTGTGCCAGGCAACTTGCTAAGTACAAAGGGGGCACTGATCCAAACCAACCATCCTTCTTTCCTTTCTTCCTTCCCCCTTCACTTCCCTCCACCTACCCTGTGTGTTGGCCTCGTTTGCCCTATGAAGTGGCCTAAGAAGGGGACTTGATCTATTTGGGATGATTAGGGAAGGCCCCCTCGGGGACGTGCCTTTAGCTGCCAGCTGGAGGTAAAGCGTAGCAGAAGCAGAATTCCAGGCCAGGGCACATGTGGTTCTTATAGCAAACACGGCCACAGTACTTTGTGGTTCCATCAAGAGGTGCAATGTCTTTCCCCATCCTTTGAAGCTGGCCTGCCCGTATGGCTGGCTTTGACCAGTAGCATGACCGGTGATGTCACTCATGTGCTGAACTGGGGCTTTTTTAAGAGTTCTACAGTTTCTGCTATCAGGCTTTTGGATTCCTGCCTCCATGTGCGTGCAGAAGGAAGCCCAAACCACAGCCTGCTAACTGCCAGATACTGAGTGAGGCCATCCTAGACCACACAGCCATCAGCCCACCTGCCAGCGGACTCCAGATACCGAGTAAAACTGGCTGAGAACAGCCACTCCAGCCCAAACCAGAAGAAATGCCAGCTGACCCAGAATTACGAGTTCGATAAGTGGTGGCTATATGAAGCCACTGTCCTTTGGGATACTTTGTTAGGCAGCAGTATATGACTGATACAGAACAGCATTTGCAAAAGCCCTGAGGTGGGAAGGAGGGTGGCAGCTTCAAGAAACAGACAGGATGCCTAATTTGGTAGAGTGAAGAAGGCAGGGGCTCACCAGACCATCTAACGTCTTGCAGGCAACACTGTATCATTCACAGCTATTGATTTGTCTGACCATCTTCCCTCCACTAGACTCTGAGGTGTTTGAGAGAAGTACAGAGATGGCACAGATTTGTTGCCTGGGGCATGACACTGTTCCTCAAACAGTGATTTTCAAGAGTATTTCAATAACAAGAATGTGGATGGTGGTGGATGAACTGTTCCCATAACCAGGAAATGCAATTTTCGTGACGCTTTCTTTCCAGTGCCTTTGGTCTGCTCTAACTTGGCTCCGGAGGGGGAAGAAATGCCTACCTGGCCTCTCCTGGCTTTGTGCCGTATGGTCCCTGTCATTCTATCAAAACTCCTCTTGTGAAAGAAGTAACAGATTCATTGAACGGCCTTGAAAGCCCCATTAATAAATGCATTAACCTAATCAGCCCCGATACCTCATGGGCAGATGGCTGACAAGCCAACCAAGAAAAAGATGTGTGAGCCTTTCAACAACATTGGCCCTCTCTAGTTTGATTTTTCTTCATTTAAAAAGAGGAAGAAAGAATGAAAAAGGTGCTTTCCTTCCAATAAGCCTCATTGCCTTGAAGGAACCAAGGCTGTAATATTAAACTGTACCTTCCTCCATCTGTCTCTCCCTTAATTATCAGCAGACACTTGTACAGGTGCAGGGTGGGATAGAGCCTCACTTCCGTGGGGATGGAGAGAGTCAAGGTAAGAACCAGTATCCACAACATGCCGCACATCTGGGGGTCTCAACATGTGGCCTCCCACCTACCTTCTTTCCCAGAGCCAAAGATGTCTTAAGGAGAGCTTCCTACAGCTCATGACCACTCGGTGATATTCTTAGGTCTCAGGTGATGAATTTAACCTGGTAAGCAATGCCCCAACCAACCTAAGCTTTTGCTATTCCTCACTGGCCCCAGTCTTTGGTCCAAGAATAGGCTGAAAGCAAGTGATAAACCTTCCCATTACACTTAAGAATAAAATCCAAGTTATTTGTAGTGGCCCCAAGGTCTGCGTGACCTGATCTCTGGCTACTTGTCCACCCTTGTCTCTTCCACACTTACTATGAACCCCTCACAAAGTGTATTCATTTTCCAGGGCTGCCATAACAAATTACCACAAATTGGGTGGCTTAAAACAACAGAAATTTATTCTTTCACAGATTCCAGAAGTCTGAAAAAAGTCTCAGCAGGGCCATGTTCCCTCTGCAGGCTCTAGGGGAGGATCCTTCCTCACCTCTTCTAGCCTCGGATAGTCGCCACAATCCTTGGTGTTCCTTGCCTTTTGCCTCATTCCAATCTGTGCCTCAAACTCCACCTGGCCATCCCCTGTGTGTGGGTCCATGTGTCCAAATTTCCCTCTTCTTATAAGGACATCAGTCACTGCATTAGGATCCACTTGAATCCAGTATGACCTCACCTTCACTTATTACATCTGCAAAGCCCCTATTTCCCAGGGTGGGGAGACGTTCTAATTTCTGAGTGGTACAGATTTGGAGGGATACTCTTCAACCCAGTTCGCACAGGAGTCCTTTCTGTTTCTCAACACACCAAGCTTTTCCGCACGTCAGAGCCACTGAATTGTGTCCTAGCTGCCCAAAGGCTCTTCTTCTTGGTTGCGTATCTGGA
This sequence comes from Felis catus, assembly GCF_018350175.1. Lineage (NCBI taxonomy): Eukaryota > Metazoa > Chordata > Mammalia > Carnivora > Felidae > Felis > Felis catus. The sequence continues at coordinate 30,262,737 of NC_058383.1, forward strand.
TCCGTCTTGTCATTTGGTTCTCTGATCAAAGGCCACTTCCTCCTAAAATTCCTCTTGATGACCCAGTCAAAAGAGAGCCCTCTCCACCCCCAGTTGCCCTTGTCACTTCTCCCCATCTTGTATATTCTTAACTCTGTGTCATTTTGTCAAGTTATCTTTCTTAGTTACTTGGGTATTGTCTGTCTACCTTGGCTAGAATATAAGCTCCAATTAGGGTAGAGGCCATTATCAGCTCTGCTCACTACTGTATCTCCAACACCTAGCCCAGTGCCTGGCATATAGTAGGGGTACAATGATTCATCTGATGAAGGCAAGGAAGCGTTGGAAATAGTTCACATACCAACAACATTCTTTAGAATATTAGAAATGGGCAGAATGTCTCCTGTTCAGGCCATCTACTGTGTCGTGGTTAATTTTATGCATCAACTAGGATGGGTCCACAGGTGTCTGGATTAATTTTTATTTCTGGGTGTGCCTATGAAGGTATTTCCGGATGTACTCAGTAAAGTAGATTGCCCTCCCCAATGTAGGTAGGAATTACCTAATGTGTTTGGGGATGAAATACAACAAAAATCAGAGGAAGGGAAGATCCATGTCCTTCCTGACTGCCTGGCATTGGTTTTCTGCCCCTGGACTAGGAGAGGCATTGCTTTTCTGCTCCTGGACTGGGAGTTACCCCATAGGCTCCCCGGGTTTTCAAGCCTCCGGACTTGGACTGAAATCACCCCACCGGCTTTCCTGAGTTTCTAGCTTGCAGACAATAGATCATGGGACTTCTCAGCCTCCATAATCACATGAACCGACACCCCATAATAAATCTCCTTTCATATATATAGATATCCTATTTTTCATATATATGAATATTTATAATATTCATATAGATACATACATATATATGAGATTTATTATGGGGAATTGCCTCAATCAAACTGATAATATATATATATATATATTATTCATGTGTGATATATAGGAATATATATAAATAATAGGATGTATCTGTGTGTCTGTAGTTCAATTTCTCTGGAGAATGCTAATACATAGTCCGCAACATGGAAGACTGACCTGTGCCCTGTGCTTTACAGAAACTTAAGGAATAAGCAGTGGTTAAGTTCCTTTATTTCTGGGGCAGAAGAACCTGGTGCTGCCCAGCTCCATATCCCTGGCCATAGTCTTGCAGAGGCATGACTGCAGAGGAGCAGTTCGTTCAAGGAAGCAAGATGAAGGTGGGTGAAGGAGGCATGGGCTGGTTAGAGACTGCTTCGCTAGAGCAGAAATCTGGCCTCCCTCCCAGCTCCCCCAGTGGTAAACTGAGTAAAAGCTCATCTTTATTAAGTGTGTGCTCTGTTCTAGATACTTGGCTAGGGAATTTGTTAACCCGTGTAATACTCTCAATACAGTACTAAGGTAGGTGCCATCATCAGTCCCATTTTATAAATGGGGAAACTGAGGCTACAGAGCTTTGGCAACTTGTCCAAGCGACGGTACTGGGATTTGAACCCAGGACACCTGGCCGAATACCAGGTATCCTGGAATTTGTGAATTTGTGGCTACAGCACTCACCACTTCCCTGGTTAGGCTGCCTGCCTTATGGAGAATAGTCTTGTTTCCTTTTGAAGGTTTTATCTGTGGGAAAACATCCCCCTAAACTAAAGAAAATGGAGGGCAGAATGAGAATTATGCAGAAAAATCACTTTTCTCGATTCCCCCTCTCCAGACATCAGGGGTGGGGGTGTACAGGTAAGTTACCATATTCTCAAGTAAGACATATTCCCATGTCACCATGGGAAGTTTAACAAAGCCCCAAATTCCCTCTTAAGGCAAACTATGTTTATCTTCTTCTTTGAGGTGAGGAGGGAGCTGGGGGTGACATGAGACTCTCCTTGCCAGGTTGTGACTCTTCCAGCATTCAAATTGGCTAGTGCACAGGTCTTGTGCATCTCTGAGGGGCACTGACCAAAAGCAGACCAGCTATCCCAGAGCTGGGCTGGAAAGAACCATTCACTCACTTCTCACAGAACTGAGAGAAGACGGAAGTTCCTTCCTCATCACTCAGGGCCAGGCACTCTCCATATTATGTCATGTATCTGGCTCCCACCCCATCCCAAGCCAATGAGGCAGATGTGCTTGCCTGGGCTCTTCACGCTACATCATGCTGATTCCCTCAATGTAGTGGGATATTTTCAGATATTACCCAATATTTCCTTTTCTTGTGGCTCTAGCATCCCCTCCCCATCACCCAGAGAGCAGCAATCAATTTCAATGATGACAGAGAGCCAAAGTGTTGGTTTTGAATCCTACACTGGGCTCTTGACAGCCATAGCAGAGCCTGAGACTCAAAAGGCGAGGCTTCAGCATTAAATTTCAGGAATTAGAAGGATTAATGAGCAAAAGAAAGAAGTATTAATGAGGCTACACCTTGAAGGATGCAGTGGATCAGGTCTGGAAGAATCTAACGATGTCTGGAAGAATTCCCACCTGATTTTTTGTGACCGTAAATTCTTCCTTACAATATGGCGGAAAGAGCCTACCCTTTGAAAGAAGATGGATCTGGGTTCAAATCCCAGGTTTTCCACTTACAAGCTGGAGACGTTGAGCAAATAACCTGATCTCTCTTAAGGTTACCAACAAAATTGAAAATAAAACAACCAGGGTTACGTGGCAGGAGTGTGAGGGTACCAAAGGGAATCATATACAATAGCAATGTTCTTGCCTCGTAAGTAGGTATTCAACAGACAGTAGCTGCTGTTGCTGTCATTGTTCGAAAGGAAAAGAAACTCACATGGGGGTACTAAGACTGACTTTGAAGGGTGCAGTACAGGAATAAAGGAGACAAGGCAGGTTAAAGCACAAACCATTACACATGGCAGAAGGCAGGCCTCCTTAAATGCACATCTCCTGGGAAGGTGTAGCACGTGGTCATTTGTCTCTCGGGTCTCTTTCTACCCTTTTCTCTTGGGCACATGGCCACCCAGCTCTGAGCTACATTTCCTCAACCTTCTCAGAAGCTCAATTTGGCCATGTAGTTCATCTCTTGCCCATGTGAGGTTAGCAAAAGGGATGCACCCAATTTTCCACTTCACCTTACTTGCTTGCAAGAAAATCATTTCCCCTGGGTGTCCTCTCTTCCGCCTTCTCATAGCCTATGACAGCCACCAGCTACAACAATGCAGCCGAGGACAATCCGGTAGAGGGTGGTAGAGAAACAGTGTTGGAGGAACCTGGGTCCCCGTGGGACAGTTTGGAGTCAAGCTGCCCCACCAACCACCCCCCCCTCGGGACTATAACAGAGATATACATCTTTCCCTCAAGCCACTGTATCTGTAGGGACCTTTGGCTCAGTAGGACAGTATTTGCTTTTTACTTATACAGGAATATTTTCTGGGTCTCTACTTCTTTTTCCTCCCTCACAAACTAAATTAAAAAGCAAAAGCGGGGACAGTTCATGTTTAAAAAATACCCAGGTATTTCTCTCTTCTTTTAAAATGCATTCTATAAATCTGTGCAGGTTCCTGAAACTGTCTCAGCAGGCAGAAACAAGAAAGGCAGGAAAAAAGCCTAGCTTCTCAGACAGGAGAGGGCCAGGGAGGAGATGAGAAGGACTGTCTTTATGGTGAATTAGCCCTGTTTCACCTGGTTCTGGGCCTTGCTGAAGAGGCACAAGGAAGAAAAGTCGCATTTGAACCAGGTCCTAATAAAGCTCAGGGCTCCCAGCTTTCTTGAAGTCCTGTGTCTCTCTAAGAAAGAAAATTCTCAAGGGGAGTCCAGGAGCCTGGACCTTTTTTTTTTTTTTTTTTTTTTTTTTGGTCTTAACCCTGAGGGCTTCCACTGCCTTTGCTGGAGAGGATTCTGAAACAGCGCCTGGCTTGGGCTGTGCACCAAAGGTGTCCAAGCTATGCCATGAGCCCCTCTGTTGTGAACTCCAGGCCTCGAACCCTACAGGTCTTTTGTCTTGTCCTTAGGCAGGCCTGCTATGCAGTCACCTCTTTCTGAAAGGCTGTTGAATAAAGATGGGGTCCAGCCATGGCTGCCCACAGAGCCCCCTGCACAGAATGGTCCTGGATGGAAACTGCATTCATTCATTCATCACCCTTCGATGCATCTCACACTGCTGCTCCAGAGATGGAGATACTTCTTTTCAGAAATTCCTTTGTGTGGTTTATCTTGTGATCAACCTCCCCTCTGGTGAAATTTTATGCAACTGGGTTTTTTAATTTTTTTAATCTTTATATATTTTTGAGAGAGAGACAGAGCATGAGCTGAGGAGGGGCAGAGACAGAGGGAGACGCAGAATCAGAAGCAGGCTCCAGGCCCTGAGCTGTCAGCACAAAGCCCGACAAGGGGCTCGAAATCATGAAGCGTGAGATCATGACTGGAGCCGAAGTCGGATGCTCAACCGACTGAGCCACCTAGAAGCCCCAAGTTTTTTTTTTTTCTTAATGAAACAAATACAGGTTATTATCCTTAAAACAATGCACCTCCTTCCAAAATGCTATAGGCAAAGGGCCATCTCAAAGATAATCGTAAGGTTTGGGATCCTATGTTAAATTGACGCATGAATGGCTTCAATTCCTCACCCTTCCCTGTATCCATGCTCTTTTTATGTGACTTTGAAACTCACCCCAAAAGAGGAAGATCTTTTTCTCCCACCAGTGGATTCGGAGTTCATCCATGTGATTAATGAATGGTAGAAGACATGACATAACAGAAGTTTGATAAAGTTCTTTGTGTTTCTCTTTTGCACCTATGTCATCGTCATGAGATGTCTAGGCTACCCTCTCTGAGGATGACACACCTAGAGCAGAGCCAAGTCACCCCAGTCACTCCAGCTAAAACCAGCCTAGATCAGCCAACATCCAGCCACCTCCCAAGTAGATGGGTCAACTCAGCTGAGCTGTGGAGAAACTCCCAAGTCAATATAAGTCACTGGTACACAGACACCTAGTCTCAGTAAATGCTGCTAAATAAATGTTAAACCACAAGGTTTGGGGCCACTTGTTATGCAGCATTATTATGGCAAGACTACTGATACAAATACCAATCATTTACTCACCCTACTTCTAGGAAAAGCCCCCTAGGTGGCTCTTTTCAGGTGGGGAATCCACCTGTCTCCTACTGTTGATCCACATGGTTTAGATGACATACCTCTCCACTCTCCCACCCCCAGCTATTCCCCAGTGACTATAATCAACCCATTTCATTGCCCTTACTATAGCAATTTGTTCAGAGGTGGGCACGTGACAAGGCAAGCCAATGAGAGCAAAGCCTGGGATCTGTGGTTACAGAGACAGAAGGGCTAAAGAGATCAATGACCCCCAACCTTCCATCCTATAGGAGAGAAACTGAAGGGCTCAAGGATACCAAACTAGGTGGAAGCAGCAATGGATCTGGAACACAGGTCTCCTGGACTTCCATCTGCTTAATTTATCCATGTCCCAGCACCTCTTCAGAAAAGACTGCAGGATTCCCTGCAAATGCTATACCTCACTTCACTTAATAATTTGTTAATAAAACGCATACTGAGTGTCTGTTATCTGCTGTGGGTACCATGCAAGATGCCAGTGAAGTTTGGAATGAATAAGATCTAGCTGGTTTAGCCTCTGAGGGGCATATTCTGAAACTAGCATAAAATGTTTACTGCAATCTTACCACGGCGGCCTTTTCTGCAAAGCAGAGAATTTCCCCCATGCCCTATGGGTTCCCAGGAAAGCTCATCAAAACTCCAGTGCTCACTGTGTGCTTTTAAAAGAGGCCATACTTAGGAGCTGGTGGGATTTGATTTTTATTAAAAAAAAATCCCCTCCCTATCCTCCACCTGCTCTGCACCCTCCAGCTCACCAGCAAACCAATAACCCAAATCAGAAAATTGCAAAAGGCTGCATTTCATGAAGTAATGTTCTAAGGTCGCCTTTCCGTGGGTCCTTACCCAAGATGTGCACACCCCAACAGAACTGCAACCCAAATTACATGTTTTCTACTGCTTTGTGCCTTCTGTAGCATCTCTTGGATGAATATTTATTGAGCTGCATCAATATTCTTCAAAAAAAAGAAAGAACTGGAATTTGCTGAGCACCTACTCTGTGCTGGACACGCTCTCAGCCATTTCACTGACACTATCTCACTTAAACCCTCTTAAAGATGGACGAAAAGGCAATATCATCTTTTCCATGTGACAATGGGAACTAAGGCCCAGAGATACTGAGTAATTAGGCCACCAAATTTCTGTGCCACAGCTGATGAGTGTCAGGGCAGGACACCAAATCCAAGACTGTCACCTCTAATGTTCCTACTTTCCAGCTGGGGCTCCAGCTCAAACCCTCAATTAAGAAAACAGTTTTATTTCAGCAAACACCAAAAATACTCATGTTTGGAAGAATGCTGGCATGTGGAATTGGCGTTGTAGGGCAAACTGCGTCTAGGGATTGGGTCTTGGGAAAGGTAGGTCCACACTTTAGTATATAGAGAATTATCCAGAAGGTGCAGTTACAAAATAAAAAAAAAAAAAAAGAAAAGAAACATGATGAAAAGATGTTGAGGTCCCACATCCAGTGGTTCCAGCTTCTTTGCAATGTGTCCAAAGGATTTTCATTTGTAACAAGCATCTCCAGTGATTCTGAGTCCAGGTTTTAAGCCATTCTTTGAAGACTGGGTCCGTGTCCTGGGTATGACAGAATTTTCCCGTGTGACTTCGGGCAACCTCATTTATCTCAGGGGACTTGGTTCTCTCATCCATAAAAGCAGAAAGGTTGAATCAGGTGCATTTTCTTCATTGTCACCATTGCCGTGTATTACCTGTATTACCTCATAACATTCCCCCCCCCCCCCACCCGAACACGAGAGGGTGTGGATTTTCATTGCCTCTGCTTTGGAAATGGTAGAAATGGGTGTTCAGAGCATGTGAGTGGCTTGTGCAAAAGCATATGGTCTGCTTCTGATCAGAGCCAGAGTGACTATATCACAGTACACAGCACCATGCTGGCATTTTCCCCAAGTTCAGTGCTCCAATGTAGCACTGGACTAAGGGATAGGTCAGGTCCAAACATTCATTTTGCAAATAGCCAGGTTTCAAAAGACATGGCTTTGTGCTGATAAGGAAAGTCCACTGGGCTTGAGGGGGTAGTGTCTTCCCAGGTGTACTGTCAACAATTATGCCAGGAGTTCCCAGGGCTGGACACGGGTGGAGTAACAGCAGGGACCACTAGGGGGTGGTGTGCATGAGAAACCTCAGAGAAAAATGAATGGCGCGAACCGGTGTGATCTGTTTGCCACGTTCAATCCTGGCAGATATGGTTCGCCTCCCAAGGGAATTATAGATCATGCAGGTGGAACAGGACACTTGCATCTTTAGGGACCTTGTCTTTTCTTCTAGGCAGCTATCCCTTCCTTCACCAACCTCCCCACATGGCGCGCACCCCTCCTCCTACTCCTCTGCTCCTTCCTGCCTTACGTTCCCAGAGTGGGTTTCTAGCCACATTCATGCCCCTGTATGTGAAGATGTTAACTGCATTTCCTGAAGAGGAGAGAGACCAGACATCAAAAGTGTTTGGGAAATGACGTGGTAGAGTCTGACAGTTTTTGTTACCACGAGATTTTCCAGAGCCTTTAATTTGTTCACCTGGAAATAGTCATAATGATGCCAGTAATAGCCTTCATGCGGTTACCACTTTCCGTATGTCAGGCACCGCACGTGTTGTACATGTTACCTTATCTTCACAGCAACCTAGGCAGTGGGTGACAGTCTGGTCTCTGTTGTGCGGATCAGAAAACAGGGACTCAGAGGGGTTGGCTGACTTGCTGAGGGTCACAAGAGTATTGAATGATGAGCCTGATTGTAACCCAGGAGTGTCTGGGGCTAAACCCATCACACCCTGCATGTGTCTCCCTTTTGAGAAGGGAGCGGAATGTGGGAGGTGGGGGCCATCCAAACTCCCCAACCTTGTTATCATGCCTCCTGTAGACTCAGGGTCTGGAGACTGAGTAGAGAACACTAGAGAAAGATCAGTGACTCTAGAGGAACTTGGGCCTGGCCAACTCTGAGACCCCTTTCCTCCCCTCCACCCCCAAGACAAGGCAGGATAAATAAAGATGCATTTAACAGGACAGGTGAAATTAGCCCAGTTTGGGTGGAAAAACAGCTTCCAAGCCCTTGCTTTTGACCCATCCTGAAATATTTCCTAAATGCATCAGACAACAATAAGCTGATATAAAGACAGGGGTGCTGACTGCCTCTAAATGCTGTCACGGGAATCATAATGGCTTTGTTTTTCACACAGGAGAGAAAAAAAAAGTTTAGGCCTCAAATTAGTAGGTCTGTCATGTTCCAAATTGTTTGCCTTTCTAAAAATGGATGTTGACATGTAAACAGTTATTACCTAATGCAAGACCCAAAAATCTGCCTCTCTAAAGGCAACAACTGTGTAGTCAAGGGATCCTTAGCAGACTCGTGGGTCTAAGGCTCTCTCTGTGGATATGGGAATACAGTGCATCCCCTTCCCTTCCGTGCTCCCCCCAGAGCTCAGGTTGTTTCTGAGCCACCGAGACCTAGTCAAACTCCCCTCATCAGAACCCTCAGCCCACAGAAAGATCTTTAGAGACCTAACCAGAGGGTGCTAGTTCCCAGCAAGATTTCTCTACTGTGGTGGTTTTCAAAGTGTGGTCCCCAGGCCAGCAGCATCCCCTGGGAACCTGGTGGCAATGTAACTCCTCGGGTCCAGCCGAAAGCCCAGTGAATCAGAAGCTCTAGGATGGAGCCCAGGGATTTGGGTTTTAACAATCCTCTGGGGGAGGCTGATGCTGCTCAAGGAGCTGAAATGTGAGAACCAGTGAGGGCCCACTGTTCCCTCCTTCCTGCTCACAGGCACACACTCATGACCTTCTACAGTCCCTTGTCTCCCACTTCATTGTCTTCTGTGTTCTCTACGCACCTGGCCCAGGCCACCGCCCACCTGGGTAATCGTAGGAGCCTCCCAGGGCAGCAGGGGAGGGGGGGAGGGGGGGCTACCTCCAGGCCATTTGCCCCTAATCCCAGCTCCACTTGAAAACCAAAACTATCGTTCAAGAATGCAAAAATGGTTCTGCCAGTATCCTGCCTAGAGCCCTGTGAGGCCTTCTAATTTCCCCAGTCCAAGGTCACTAAACAGTTCTGCCTCCACCGCCTTGGGTCAGTGACATCCTCCCCACCGCCAAATCCAACAAAGCAAATGGAGTGAGAGCAGAAGAAAACAGAGTTTCTCGTCTGTTCTGAAAAGAGCTACTCCCATCACACTCAGGTGGGAAATAACCTAGGCATGTGAGTCAGACAGATGCGGGTCCAAACTACAATGCCAGCACTTAGCAGCTGTGGACGTAAGCGAGACACCCTCCCTCAGACGCCCGTGTCCTCATCGCTAATGAGGAAGGACATGGCCTGCATGGCTGGGTCATCAGGGAATTTAGTGACAACATGATGCAAAGGGCCAGCACCCTGTCTGGCACATGGTAGGGAGTGAGGAGACGCTAGCTACCTCCTGGTCCAGCCACCCAGCTAGTTAAACTCACAGAGTCCACGTGAAGGACTCCTGATTCTCCCCAGACCACCTCAGGAAAGCTGAACAAAGCAAAAAGGCTAAATCATCCCCAAGATTTGGAGCCAAGAACCTGACTGTGTTTATCTCTGCCTCACAAGGTGTGTTTTCTCCCCTCCTGCATTAATTCACCTTGTGTTTTGCTAGTTTGCTTGGGTTGCTTTCTGAAAAAAAATAAATAAATAAAACATTTCCTGGATGTCTTACCTGGATGGTGTCTGATAGGGACATTTTCCTTCAGGCAATGAATATTGAGAAGGGGGGCGGGTAGCACATTCTTCAACAACAGCCCAGAGCACAGATACATCACACACACACACACACACACACACACACACACACACGAACACCTACATGCTGGAACTTAGATGGATTTCAGGTCCACTCAATGGGGACACACGTGTGGCACTGGGTCACACACAGACACCAGGACACTTTGTGCTTTCAATGATTAATGTCAAATGTGACAAGACCTAGACAAAAGAGCTAGAAAGAGCCGTACAGTACCTTTTGGTGACTTAAGTGTCGCCACTGCCCAGTCACCATCAGAACTTCCTAAAAAAATAACAATCGAGAGATGCTGATCTGCTGGCCGGCTTCTCGTGTTCGCTGCCCTCACCTGCTGCCAGCCCCAGCCGCAGCCTCCAAGGCAGGGGGGGAGCAGGCCTCAGGGGCCCCGGGAACAGGGCGAGAGACCAAACGGGCAAATGTGATTCTGTAGGCACTTCCTTCTGCAGCATCAAGATAACACCCAACAGAGGGTCAGAAGAAGTCCCTTGAAAAAGGCCTAGATGTTTTCAGTTACGTCAGGGAGAGAGAGATTTCTCAGGCAGTGAATCTGGCTCTAAATCTCAACCCTCTAAGAAAGAAAGGGAAATGTGAGTTGCATGAGGTCACTTTTGCTAATGACAACACTTTGTTGACAAGATACATTTGGATCCTGTTTTACTGCAATCCCTCTCCTGAAAAAGTTAGAGGGAAATCCAAGGTTGGGCCAGGCTCTGCAGTGATTGCAACTTTACAGGCTGGGTGGCAGGCCCCCAAGGGGTAGGGACTGTCCATGCACATAATCTGTGTATGAAAATACTGATGGGGCGCCTGGGTGGCTCAGTCGGTTAAGCGTCCGACTTTGGTTCAGGTCATGATCTCAGGGTTTGTGAGTTCGAGCCCCACATCGGGCTCTCTGCCCTCAGCACGGAGCCTGCTTTGGATCCTCTGTCTCCCTCTCTCTCTCTGTCCCTCCCCTGACCCTCCCCCTCTCAAAAATAAAAACATTAAAAGAAAAAAGAAAAAAGAAAGAAAAATACTGTTGAATGAATGAATGAACGAACGAACAAATTAAGTTTCTCTGTGAGTTACTTTTCCTAAGGGAGGGAAATTCCCCTAAATGCTACAGGATTCAAGTTTGTTTTTTAAGCATCACATAATGCTTGGAATTTTGTTTAGAAATCAGTTTCTCTAAGTTGAATTTCATTTCAGGTGTGCCGAATGAGCCCGGGTGATGGTACTTTATTAAGAAAACTCCCTGGTAACCTCTTGCGTAAAGAATGTTAAGAAGGGCAATGGCCACACCCTAAGCCTGTCTTTGTTAGACTTTCTCTGTAAGACTGGATTTTACTCAAAGGGGGGTAAACCTGCTCACGTGTCTGTGCAGCAGCCTCTGTCCATTGGCCAGAGGCCTCACCAATCAGTGTGTGCCATTGGCTCCCCTTTCCTTTCTTAAGAATCTACCTGAAAAGCCCAAGTTCTCAGCATTTTTGCACCATTTCCAGACAGACATCAGGCTGCCAGCTGAGAGGAGTTGCAGGGAACATTCTGTGTGATGCGAAAGATTACAGAGCACAGATCCGGTCTCATTTAAACATTTCTGGTTGGCCTCGTAGGCATGCCAAAGGATGCTCAGATTGCCACATTCCCCCTGCCGATATGAACTCAACACCCTCATTATTCACAACAGAGGGGAAACGAAGGGACAGGAGGGTGAAGAAGTTAAAATTAAGTGAGACCCGCCCAGGTTCACTGACATCTGGAAATAGTGATGTGGCCCCAAATCTTCCTGTGTGGGTGGACACAAGACTGCCTGAGTCACCGAGTCACGGACGCCAAACAGGTCATTACCCCTAAGCCAAGTTCATCACTTGAAGACAGGAACCATGCCATGGTCACCCCTATCCCCACCTAAGGCAGGGCTTAGCTCTGGCAAGATGGTAACAAGTTCTCTTTCATAAATCCACTGAAAATAAGGACACTTAATCAGGTGGCACACAGGCTTCCAAATATACACGTAAGGTCCCACTACATGCTTGGTGCCACTACCCCTGACATTAGATAAATATTTATTGGGTGGAAAAACATCAACACTTATTAAAGGGGGATGAATCAAAGGCGGTGAGAGGAAACAAACGTGAGGTAGCTTTCTGGGTGATGAAATATTTCTTATCCTTACTGGGATGTTTGTTATCCTAGAGTATGTGTCTTTCAACAATCATGCCACTGTAAAATTATGATCTGCAGATTTCACTACATGTCAATTTTACCTTATCTGCAGTATACCTTAAATATATTATACCTCAATTATACTCAGCACCATGGGAAAACTTTAAACTTCAAACAAAGAAAGATAACTCAATATAAATAATCCTCCCTCCAAAAAAGAGGGGAAGGTGCTCCCCCATTTTTTTTTTTTTTTGGTCTGGTTATAGCCTTCTGATGCCAGAAATTGCCCTCTGGAAGATGGAATCATGTCATGGAAAGAACACAGGATTCTGAATCAGGTAATGCTGAATGTGATTCTTGCCTCTGCCATTTACTGGAAGACGCTGGGAAAATTGCTTAATTTCACCTGCCAAAATTGCTTAATTTCATCTGCCAAAGATTGGGAACAATACCTCCCTCAGAGGTATAGTGTTTTGAGACTTCAATGATGTTAGCCCTCTTCTTGCCATAACTTAAAAAAAAAAAAAATTAAACACGTAGAGGTCAATCCATGGCTGAGGTCTCATGCATCAGGTAGGTTTCTCACGCATGACTCGTACAGCAAGACGAAAGAGGAAATTCCTGCCATGTTGAAGTGCATTGTTGTGGTTTTAAACAGTGCCATTGGAAAATGCAACAGGATTCTGGCAAGAGCCCCTTGTCTGTCAAATAGCAACAAAGAAGATATCTTCTTAATAAAATTTTAATGTAAAAATGAAGGCACCATGGCACTTTATCAATAATGCTGGTACACCCTGTCTCTTTCTCTCACTGAGAAGCCAGGGTTGCAATGAAACATCTAAAGGGCATGTAGGTCAATGAGAAAGAATGAAATCCTGCCATCTGCAGCAAGGTGGATGGAACTGGAGGGTATTATGCTAAGTGACATAAGTCAGGCAGAGAAAGACAGATATGATATGTCTTCATTACTCATATGTGGAACTGGAGAAACTTAACAGAAGACCATGGGAGAGGGGAAGGGGGAAAAATTGTTACAGAGAGGGAGGAAGACAAACCATATGAGACTCTTAAATACAGAGCACAAACTGAGGTTGATGAGGGTGGGGGAGTGGGGGAGGGGGAGAGGGGAAAATGGGGGATGGGCATTGAGGAGGGCACGTGTTGGGATGAGCACGGGGTGTTGTATGTAAGCGATAAATCATGGGAATCTACTCCCACAACCAAGAGCACACTGTATACACTGTATGTTAGCCAACTTGACAATAAATTATATTAAATAAATAAGTAGATAAAATTATAAAATAATAAAATAAAATAAATGTGGTCAGGAGTTTAAGTCTTACGTGCCTAGAGGAAAAAACTGGACATGGGGCCAAGAGGCGATAAATGCTAATGCGTAGTCAATTTTCTGTATGCAAGGTCCATCAGAAATTACGTGAAAGTGTGGTCTTTTTCCAGCTCTGGAGGCAGGAACCACCCCCCTCTGAACCAGCAGGTAAGCCTTCTGGACATTTTCCCAAACACCTCTGTCCTGTCAACATTGCCTATGAAGAACCATAAAGTGGGTTCTTCACTACCCATCAAACTGGCGGCTCAAGCCAGGGAACTCGTGTGCTTAACGGAGACTTCAGGTTACATTTTGACTCAATCCACCACAAGACACACTTTTTGTCTTCAGTCTTGGTGGAGGATGTAACTACAACGTTTAAATCCGCAGTTGTAACTTAGGAAGGAGAGTCAGTTGGAGGAGACTACGAATCTTTTCTTAATGGATTGTAGTAGCCACATGTCTGGATCTTCGTCATTCAGGAGATATGGGGCAGTAAAGAGGTTTGGCTGACTGCTGGTCCTTAGAACGGCTCAAAAACGTCATTTGCTGTTTTGCTTGCTTGTTTGTTTTATCAGATCCTCAGTGTGAGTTAGCTTCCTTGTATGTCTTTCCCATCAAACCGGAATAAACTCTCCCTCCCTCAAAATGACACCTGAGTCACTGCATGTTAATCAAGGTATCAGTATATCTTGGAGATCTGAGGAAAAATATGGCCAACAAACAACTCTGGTCTGGAGACTTTAATATGTTCCAGTATTACTGAGGTTGACTGTATGTCAGGCTAAGCACATTCTGTGCAATGTATCACTGAATCTACCCAACAAACCATCAGCTCCGTATTGTTATTATCTCCATTTTACAGAGGGGGGAAACTGAGACCTGAGGAGGTTAAGTTATTTCAGAAAGAGCCTGAAAATATCTAGTGAGATCTTAAACTCCGTCCCGACCAGCGGCAGAGGCCATGCCATGTTCCACCATCTTGCTGATCATCTCATGCTCCTGACTTGATGTGGAACTCACCATAAGCTCTAATTCACTAATTTTACAAAAACTTATTGGGAGCACTTGTAAGTTCCCAGCATGGTATTAGGTGCTGGGGAGGCACTGATGAATGGGACAGACTTGGTTCATGCCTCAATGGGACCTACAATCAAGGGACACCAGATTAAATGTCTAAAATGAATGAATGAATGAATGAATGAATGAATGAATGAATGAAACAAATGATAATCCAACCCCATCATACCTCCTTGTACAAAATCTGATGAAGTTTAGCTGCTAACATTTCCCTAATGTGTGCTAATCTTTTGCTAACACTTGGGCAGTGAACCCCTTGGGAACAGAGAACATTGTGTACTCACATGCTATATCCCTGAATTGTAGAAAGAAAAGAGCTCTCTTTAAACATCAATGAGTGTGTTGGGGTGCCTGGGTGGCTCAGTCAATCAAGCGTCTGACTTTGGCTCATGATCTCATGGTTTGCAGGTTCGAGCCCTGCATCAGGCTCTGTGCTGATGGCTCAGAGCCTGGAGCCTGCTTTGGATTCTGTGTCTCCCTCTCTCTCTGCCCCTCCTCCTTTCACACTCTCTCTCTTTCTCAAAAATAAATAAAAACTAAAAAAATTTTTTAACATTAATGAGTGTGATTTCAACAAGCAAATAAAGTAAAATAAAAATAAAATAAAATAAAATAAAACAAAACAAAATAAAATAAATGTACCAACAGTTACCACTCTTTTCTCTCTGGAGTTGGCAGTGAATGGATGGGACATATTTAATGGCCCACAGTATTCTAATAACTAGAATGAGTAGAATTGTTTCATTTTCTATTTTAAAATTTCCTCGCTTTTCATTCCTCATTTTTCACATGAAGAAGCTGAGGTCAGAGAGTTTCAGTGACTGCATGAAACTACCCCATGTTCTGGATATTAAAGCCACCAAGAGAAATTTATTTTCCAGGGGTATTTTTGAACCTGGCAGTTAACCCTAAAGGCTGTCCAAGTCCTTCCTTCTTTACCAGGAATTTTTAGAAAATGCATCTGCTTATCGAAGGCTGCAGAACTCTCAAAGGAAAAAAATTTTTAAACAACTTCTCTCCTGGGTGGTAATGATTTTGCTAATGAAATGCGTTTCATCATCCGCACACACATCATGGTGTGAATTATGCCTTAATAAAGAAACTTTCGAAGAGCACTTAGCCCAGGATCTGCATTTCATTTGTGCAGGCAGATGCTGGACACGTGGGTAACCCATTGGGTCAGGCAGTCCTTTAATTTGCTCCTCCCTGGAGAGTCACAAGACCATCGGCGACTCAGGTAAAGTCTGTGAACTCCCACAACAAGCAGAGAGGAAGGACAGAGAAGAAGAGGGGCACATCAACCATATCCAGGATGGAGGAGAGTTCTTTATGTAAGATCCTTCAGAGTTTTCTAGAAGATTAGGGGTGCTTCCTTACAACTGAGCTATGATTGGACTCATGCCAAAGACAAGCGCAATCATTCATTCAGTAAACACTACAGAACTTTATGGAAGTTCTTTATGGAAGAAAGGGTTACTTAAGAAGGGCAAAACTGGAAATGGAATTCTAAATGCACTGTAGACATGTGCTATGGGCAGGATCTCTGTACAAATCCGGGGGAAAAATCAAGGAGCATTGTGGGAATATCCATCTATGATTCACCCAAATAACTACTGGGTTTGGAGGGGGGACAAGACACCAGGCCTAAGCTGAAGAAATAAGTTGTTTAGGGGAATGTAACCAGTTCAAAGGGAAAAGGATGTCTGGGTTGATTTTTTTTTAATGCCAAAAGAAGAATCAAATGGAACTGGCAGATGCCATTTGTCACCTAAAGGCAAGGCTCAGGAAGGGGGCGGGGAGGGGCAGGGCACCACACAGGGTATGAAGGCTTCCACAGCTACATTGGTGTAGATGCCCTGACTCCTTCTCTCCTAGGCAACAGCCTGCAGCTCTTTCTCCTAATATTTGAGTCTACTTAAACACGCTCAGGATGCATACGCTGTGCAAACACGCGATCTGGAATGGGGGGAATCTGTGGTCATGGGGTGTGTATAAGGGCTGAGTTTGGTGCAGAAACTCAACATGCAACACAGGAACTGGTATATGAGTTCTTGCAGGGCTTGGGATTTGGAAAAGCCTGTGTCAGTCTGCTCAGCCTGCGCCCTTGGGGTTAGAAATCTGGTCTGCCCATCTTTGAGGGACTCCATCTGGAAGCCCTAGGAGACGGGGAGACATGCATTCCTAAAGATATTTGTGATTCAAATGCTTGCGGAGTTCCTAGTATGTGCCTGGCCCACTGCCGAGCCACCAAGATGCTCTGTGCCTCCGATGTTTGGAGACCATGGTCACCTCCAGCATCACAGACACGTCACAGCGTCCGGGCTTTGGTTTCTGGTGTCCGTTTGTAATGGAATTAAGATATCAGACACAGGAATCAATCAGCAAACACCTCCCATCCCATCTCTGATGAGGGGCATGGTTGCGAGGGAAGGAATGAAGACAAGTAGCTGATAATAAAAGCAAGCAGGTGGCCTGTGAGTCCATCTGCCCAAAGTGCGACTTTGCTGTGGCTGCTGCTTCCATCCGATAGAACTCCTGCCCACACGGTTCGTTCGGAAGCCCGGGACACCATCATATGTGACGCTCCCTCATGTGTGAGCTGGGGAAAGGGACTAACGGAGGAGCAGGGCTGGGGGAAGCTAGCAGTGGGAGGATAGGCTCTGGAGTAATAAAAATCCACAGGCTGCTTGATTTGGACCAAGGTAAAGGAGACTCCTTGAGTCTTAGTTTCCTGATCTGAAAACTGGGATAATAATTGTGCCCTCCTCTTTGGACCGCTGTGAGAAAAAGAGGCAGGATGTATAAAATGTCCCGTGCAATTGATAAGAACTTGATCAGAACTTAGCACAAGCTCCAGGCTGTGTGCCCAATCTGGAAGAGCAGAAGTGTTCCACTTACTGACTTCACAGAGATGGGGTGACTGCGGGGTGATGGATGCTACCCCCTAAAGGGCAAGACACTCGGACACCGGGTGTCCTGGATTCTATGTCCTGGGGATTCACTAGGGCAGATGGTGGACGACGAAGGGGCTGAGGTGTCTGTGGGTCCAAATAAGCCTCCAGGCGCCCTCTGTCCCGGGAAACAGCCCCCACACGTGTCCCTCGCCCCCCCCACCCTGCCCCACGTGACTAGTCATAGGGAAAGCAGCTGTTTCACAGTAACCTGGGCCCCAGGTAGAGACATCAAGAATATGTGTGAGAGAGACAGAGAGGGAGATAGAGGAAGAGATGGACAGACAGAGACACAGAGTTCAGGAGACGAGAAGAAGGAAAAGAAAACGAGAAGTAGAACGAAAGAGAGGACCAGAAAAACCAGTTGGGGGATGGGGAGAGAAAAGTACAGAAAAGCAGGGGAGAAAGAGAACAGCACTTACCAACCGCCTTCAGGGAGGCATATTTGTTGAGCTCTTTGCCCGGTGGCTGCTGCTCGTAGGGATTAGAGATCTGGCCCAGGCTGGGGTACGAATGCGGGTGGCCCATCTGCTGGAGCAAAGGGGAGGTGGGCACTGCGTTGTTCATCTGCGTAGCATCTGCAAGCAAGATAACAGGGGGTGGTCACAGACGGGGCGGGACCTTCCTCCCATGCAAAGCAACCCACCCTCGCAGGGTCCCAAACGCCCACCTCCTGGGGACACAAGAGCGAGAGCAGCAGGGGATGGGTGAAAAGAGGGCAAAGGGTGAGCCTAGAACTTTTCATCTCCCCCTGAAATGGATGTGTTAAGGTCCCTGCCATTGCAGGGGCTATTTCTGTTATTAAAACTATAGGGGTGCCCGGGTGGTTCAGCTGGTTGAACGTCCAACTTTGGCTCAGGTCACGCTCTCACGGTTCGTGAGTTGGAGCCCCACATCGGGCTCACAGAGCCCGCTTCGGATTCTCTGTCCCCCTCTCTGTCTGCCCCTCCTCCAATCTCGTGCTCTCGCTCAAAAATGAGGAAACATTAGGGGCGCCTGGGTGGCGCAGTCGGTTAAGCGTCCGACTTCAGCCAGGTCACGATCTCGCGGTCCGTGAGTTCGAGCCCCGCGTCGGGCTCTGGGCTGATGGCTCAGAGCCTGGAGCCTGTTTCCGATTCTGTGTCTCCCTCTCTCTCTGCCCCTCCCCCGTTCATGCTCTGTCTCTCTCTGTCCCAAAAATAAATAAACGTTGAAAAAAAAAATTAAAAAAAAAATGAAGAAACATTAAAAAATAAAGTATATACAGATGATTAACTTCAGTAACAGTCAAGGAAATGCAAGTCAGAACAATGACGAGAAGCCGTTCCTTCGCCAAGAGATTGGCAAACATTGAGTAAGAGGGGGGAGGTACACCGATAGTCGTAAAGATGTGGGAAGTTGTGTGGTCTCATCAACTCATGGTGGGCACGCAATTTGCCATGTTTGCGGAAAGGAACATGACAGTGTGTCTTAGAATGTAAAGTGAGTGCATATTTTGACCAAAAAATACCACTTCTAGGGAATGAGCCTACAGAAATGACGTCAGAATACATGGATATTTGTTCAGAGATGTTCTCTGCACCATTGTCTATGAGGTGAAATATATGCACACACACAAACAACATGAGCTCCTAAAAATATGGGAATTCTTGGGGGCACCTGGATGGCCCATGTGACTCTTGATTTCAGCTCAGCTCATGATCCCAGGGTCATGGGATCGAGCCCTGAGTTGGACTCTGCTTAGAGTATGGACCCTGCTTAAGATTCTCCTTCCCTCCCTCTCTCTCCCTCTGCCCCTCTCCCCTACTTTATCTCTTATCTTTCTCAAAAAAAAATACATGTGGGAATTATTAAATTATTGTACATTCATATTACATACACAATCTGTACATGCATATAATGGGATATCATGCAGCTTAAAAAAAAAAGTGTTTAAAATCGAGTTAAACTCTGGGGCACCAGGGTGGCTCAGCCAGTTAAGTCCAGCTCTTGGCTTCAGCTCAGGTCATGATCTCACAGTTTCACGAGTTCAAGCCCTGTATCAGGCTCTGCGGTGACAACTTGGGATTCTCTCTCTCTCCCTCTTTCTGCCCATCCCACACTCGCACTGTCTCTGTCTCTCTCAAAATAAATAAATAAACTTAAAAAAAATCTTATAGAAAGATGTGTTAACTCTACACCTGTCAACCTGGATAGTTCCTTGGGGCTTATACTGTTAAGGAGGGAAAAAGAAAATGAGAAAGTAATGCAAATAATACAGCATTTTTGGTAAAGAAAATCTGTGCGTGTTGTAATTTGCAAAGACAGAAAAAAAATATGTAAAGACACATGAGCAGAATATTGACTACGTAGAGGAAATGGAATTCACCTGGAGAGGTTCAAGAAGTTGGCTCCGAAGGAATATTCTCTGAGCTGAGACCCAGAAATCCAGATGTGAATTAAATGTGGGAGGAGGTGGAGGGCAGTAGAAGCATGTGCCGGGCACGTGCAGAAGAGGGGAGAGGGAGGAGGTGGGGCTGAACAGGCCTGCAGGGCTCACGATGCCTTGTGAAGGGTTTCTGTGTCACCCTGAGAGCAGTGGGAGGGAGGGGGCAAGCTCAGATGAGGCACAGAGTCCAGAAGAGGGGGGTTATTGCTCAGTTTCAGGCAGGAAGTGGAGATTCTCTCCAGGTACATGAAGCACTCGTGCAGATCCAAATAAACATGGTGGTGGATGCTGGTGCTGCTTTGAAAGATCCCCTTTACCTGGCATATGTGCCCATTTCCCAGCTGCTCTGGAGGGGACTCACAGCTCAGAGCTGGCCCTAGCACCCGCTAAGTTATTCTCAGGAACCACCACCACCCTGGGTTTCGGGTGCTTCATGAACGTCACCCTCAACACCTGAGGTGGCTGGCCACCAGTGTCTGGCTGGCTGACACTAAGGTGCGCAGACCAGCCCCTTGCCTCAAGGTGTGGATAGCTTGATGGACCAATGGATGCTCCAGAGCTCCCAGGGTTTGGAACAGGGGACAGCATTTTTTTGGGTAAAGGGACAAAACTGTAAATAATTCAGTCTTTATGGGCCACACAGTCTCATTAGGAATACTCTCAACTCCACCCTTGTATCAAGAAAGCAGACAGACATTATGTCAAATAATGGGTGTGGTTGTATGTCAATAAAACTTAATTTATCCAAACAGGTAGCTGCTAGATTCAAGGGACATAATTTGACAACCCTGGTCCAGACTTTACCTGAGACTGACACCCCCATCCGTGTGAGACTCCTTCATCTTACCTATTTGTTCCCCTCACAACCTGAGAGGGGTGTGCGTGTGTGTGTGTGTGGGGGGGTGTTGAAGAGCACTCCCTCAGAGTATTATACACCTGAACCCCCTTCTCTGAAGTTCTGCTTCTAGACAAGTCAACCCATGACTTCTTTACACGTTATACCCCATGACGTATATAGAATGCTTGCCTTTAGAAACCAATAAACCCAAATGGAAAGAGGCAGGGATACCACAGCTGAGACACAGAGATAAGAACATTTTTATCACTGCACAAGCACACAACCCCAAATGCGTAATGGGGATGTGACCAAACATATGCCACGTCGCCCAGCCTCTGCTGGCATGTGAGAAAGTGGGTGTATCCTTCTGCCATAATAGCATTTTGGCTGCGATTCAGCTGGGTCCAGAAGGCTCAAGATAACAAAATAATGGAAATAGAGCTGCATAAGGCCTAGCGTTTGTTATGGTGTGGACCCCGAGATCGTCTGACATTTTCCTCTCCAGAGCCACCTGCTAGGGAGGTCAACTTCATCTCGGCACGTCAGGCCAGACATGTTTTGTGCCCAAATGCTGGTCTGGTGGGAGCACTTACTATAAACTCTCAATGTTTGCTGTTTTGGGGGGGGGGGAGCGGCTCACACTGTATCTTTTTTAATGGACAGCTACTATTTTTGTGTCTTCAGAACCTCCACTTCTTTCTACATCCTGCTTCATCTGAATTTGGGTCATGTGATGAGCTGCCAATTACGGTGACTGTCTTAGTCTGGGTTTTCCCAGAAGTCACTGAAATAAGGATCCAAGTATGAGCATATCTGGGGGGGGCGGTGCTCTCAGGAACACTGTAGAAAAGGAGTAAGGGTGGCACAAAAACAGACACTCAGATCAATGGAACAGAAGAGAGGACCCAGAAATGGACTCACAAACGTATGGACAACTAATCTTTGACAAAGCAGGAAAGAATATCCAATGAAATAAAGACAGTCTTTGTAGCAAGTGGTGCTGGGAACACTGAACTGCGACATGCAGAAGAATGAACCTGACCACTTTCTTACACCACACACAAAAATAAACTCAAAATGGATGAAAGACCTAAATGTAAGACATTAAGCCATCTGAATCCTCGAGGAGAAAGCAGGCAAAAACCTCTCTGACCTTGGCTGCAGCAACTTCTTACTCAACATGTCTCTGGAGGCAAGGGAAACAAAAGCAAAAATGAGCTACTGGGACCTCATCAAAATAAAATATTCTGCACAGCAAAGGAAACAATCAGCAAAACTGAAAGGCAACCAACAGAATGGGAGAAGATAATTGCAAACGACATATCAGATAAAGGGCTAGTAACCAAAATCTCTCAAGAACTTATCAAAATCAACACCCAAAAAACAAACAATCCAGTGAAGAAATGGGCAGAAGACATGAACAGACATTTTTCCAAAGAAGACATCCAGATGGCCAACTGACATATGAAAAGATGCTCAACCTCACTCATCACCAGGGAAACACAAATCAAAACCACAATGAGATACCTCCTCACACCTGTCAGAACAGCTAACGTTAACAACTCAGGCAACAACACATGTTGGTGAGGATGTGGAGAAAGATGATCTCTTTTGCATTGTTGGTGGAATGCAAACCGGTGCAGCCACTCTGGAAAACAGTATGGAGGTTCCTCAAAAAATTAAAAATAGAACTACCCTATGACCCAGCAATTACACTACTAGGAATTCATCCCAGGGATACAGGTATGCTGTTTCGAAGGGACACATGCACCCCTATGTTTATAGCAGCACTATCTACAATAGGCAAAGTATGTAAAGAGCCCAAATATACATCAACGGATGAATGGATAAAGAAGATGTGGTATATACATACCATGGAGTATTACTTGGCGATCAAAAAAAATGAATTCTTGCCAATTGCAACAACATGAATGGAACTAGAGGGTATTATGCTAAGCAAAATTAGTCATAGAAAGACAAAAATCATATGACTTGACTCATATGAGGTCTTTAAGAGACAGAACAGATGAACATAAGGAAAGGGGGAAGTTTTTTTAAAAAAAGGAGGGGGACAAAACAGAAGAGACTCATAAATATGGAGAACAAAGAGGGTAACTGGAGGGGGTGTGGGGGGGGATGGGCTAAATGGGTAAGGGGCATTAAGGAAACTACCCCTGAAATCGTTGTTGCACTTTATGCTAACTAACTTGGATATAAATTAAAAAAATGAAATAAAATAAAGAAAAAAAGAAAAAAAAAAAAAGAAAAGGAGTAAGGGAGCAAGACAGGGATGGGAAAACAGACGAAGAGCACAATGCCAAGCAAGGGGCAATTCTAGTGAACTGGAATTTAATCCCACTTTGGAATGCTGGTAAATGATGTGGAATGCCTGTCTGATAATTCTATCATTAAGCAAGCCCCTTAGTATTTATATACCAATTCCCATGAGTCATCAGTTGAGGGCTGCTTCTGGAAGACAGCAATGCCTCAGCATTTGCAACCCACCATATTCATGGTCAGAGTGTGCTCTAGCAGGCAAAAAAACTCTTATTCAGACATGTAAGGGCTGGCAGTTGGATATCAGGCCAGTAACTCTCACTTCTGGCCACAGAAGTGAGCATGTGATCAAATCTGACAAATCACAATACCTCCTTCTTCCCACAGTGATTGGGCCAGAAGCAGGCACGTGATCTAGCCTGGACCAATCAGAATACTTCCCTGAATTTTTCTATTTGGAACCTTTGGATTCAAAAATCCAGGAAGCCATGGATTCGAGTTTGAACCTACCAAGTGGAGAATCTCTTTATTGTGAAGGAATAAGGACAACAGGAGGGAAGCAGTGAAGATAGGGAAGGCCCTCCCCTTTTTTTATGTTTATTCTTGAGAAAGAGAGAGAACACACACAAGCACGGAGGGGGGGTGCAGAGAGAGAAGGAGACACAGAATCTGAAGCGAGCTCCAGGCTATGAACTATCAGCACAGAGCCCGACACGGGGCTCAAACTCATGAACTGTGAGATCACGACCTGAAGTCGATGCTTAACCGACTGAGCCACCCAGATGCCCCAGGGAAGCCTCTTTCTAATAAGCTAGTATGCTTTGGGGTATATCTCTTGCACTGTATAGTTTGGACTAGTGTAGCTGTCTGGATTTCCTCTGGGAAATGGAACCAACCAGAGGGGAATTTGCCCATGTGGATATAAAGCAAGGCCTGGGGATTTTGTTAAGATGATAAAGGCATTGTTCCTGGGTATTCTACAGAAATATAGTAGGAATTTCGAACCGCAAGTGGCCTTACTAGTACATAGAGAATGCCCAAAGCTATTCATAAGCTAATTAACTAATGTCTTTATGGTGGTCGTCTTTTTTTTTTTTTTAACCCCTGGAAGTAGATCCCAAACATGAACCTGTGTAGTTAAAGAGCTGGCCTCTCCCCAGCCCACTGTCCAGTGGGCCCTTTCTCCCATCTCCTTGCTCCCTTGGTTCTAGATCCCACCCACTATGCTCAACTTCTGTTCCCAGGCCTGCCAGGAGAGATGCAAAACATGTCGTTAAAGGAAAAAAAATCTGTAGAGATGTTCCTCATCACTTGCGACAGCCTTTTATGTTATCCAACAGAATATTTAACATGCCATTATAAAGTATTTGCTGCTGGATGATATCTCCCAAGTCCTGAGCTACCTCAAGGACAGTGAGTAGTTACTTAATGTAAGTGGGCATGACCGAGATGGCCCACCAAAGGGATCCCTCACCAGCCCAAAGTCACATTCCTGCTATCCCATGTAGAACCCTGGGAAGACGGCCATTTTGTGCCTGCTTCCAGGCATCAAATATTCAGAAATAGTGAAATCTAGGGGGCGCCGGGGTGGCTCAGTTGGTTATGCATCTGACTTCAGCTCAAGTCACAATCTCCTCATGGTCCGTCCTTGAGTTCAAGCCCCGCATCAGGCTCTGTGCTGACAGCTTGGAGTCTGGAGCCTTCTTCAGATTCTGTGTCTCCCTCTCTCTCTGGCCCTTTGATCGCACCCCCCTCACTTGCATTCAGTCTCTCTCTCTCTCTCTCTCTCTCTCTCTCTCTCTCTCTCTCTCTCTCTCAAAAATAAATAAATAAATAAATAAATAAATAAATAAATAAATAAATAAATAAACCAACCAACCAACCAACCAACCAACCAACCAACCAACCAACCAATAAATAAATAAATCAACCAACCAACCAACCAACCAACCAACATAAAAAAAAAAAAAAAAAGGCACATACTTAAAAAAAAGAAAAGAAATCTGGTCTCGGGGCAGCAACGAAAAATTATTAAATGCAGGTGTGACTGGAATTTTTTTTTTAAATGTTATTTTCATTTTACTAAACAGGAAGATGGAAAAGAGTTGGCCACCCAGGTTCCCTGGGAGTTTTCTACAAATATATCCAGCTAAGGAGGAGATACCTAAGTGTAGATGCGAAGGAAGCCCAGTTTGGCATCCAACCAAAATAGAACAATAGGGTGAGGGAAGCACAAAGAGTGAGATCTGGGTTATAATCTGCAAATCCTGTCCTTGCCAAGAGAGAGAAGAAAAATAAAAGACATAGATACATAGACAGATAGACAGAATGTAGGTATACATGTATATGCATATGTATGCGCTTTTTAAATATTCATTTATTTTGAGAAAGAGATGGCGGGGGTGGGGGGGCATGGAGGGGCAGAGAGAGAGGGAGAGAGAGAGAATTCCAAGCAGGCTCTGTGCTGAGATCGACATGGGGCTTGATCTCATGAACTGTGGGATCATGACCTGAGCTGAAATCAAGAGTCAGATACCTAACTGACCAAGCTACCCAGGTGCCCCATACATATGTATGTATTTTATGTATGTAGGTATATGTACACATACATATATATTACTTATGATATATATGTTGTTTGATATGTCTCATTTGATTTGCATAGTCATGACCATAGAGATAATCCAGTTGAACCAACTCTGTCTTGCTCTCAGCCGGATGGTTTCTCTTATAGACCAACTTTGGCCCCAGAGATACCGTTCTAAGTACTTCATACCCCGTGCCGTAAGAAAAACTCTTTGCCGCATTACAGTTTTGCAACTCATCCTGACCCTTATAAATAGCCAACGAGAACTTTCTGTTCTGGGATGCTGTTTTCAGTCAAGACCCTCGGTCAACAAACAAGAAGCTGATGATGTCCCTGTGCTCTCCTTCCTGAGACAGAAGAGGGGCCTCATGCGTTAAACAACCATTTTCAAAGAAGGGTAAGATAGAGCTACTCTAATTGGAAACCTCTGGCTGACTTGCCCCCAGGTAACCGCTGTGGAAATACCATTATACGTGGTATATCTTAGCCACTAAACAGAAAGGAGATAGATGTCATTCAGACAGGGTCAGTTAAGGTAAAAACGCTCCGCGGCAAATGCTGGGATGATGCTGTGGGTTTCTCAGTGTAGAACAGACAAATAACAACTATCAGAAACTGGACCAATGTGGCTCCTATTGGAAGCAAAGCGACAAAAGCCAGTCTTTCATGGCACATCACAAGGAAACAGCTGAGAAAGGCACAAGACAGTCAAATGGTGTTGTTTTGTGGAGCATGCATTATATGCCAGTCATTGGTAAAGAATTTCTCATGCACTTTAATTCCCATATCAACCCTAAGAGGTAGAGAACTGCAGACAAAATATCTTTTAAAATAAGGTTTTCGAGGCGTGCCTGGGTGGCTCGGTCGGTTAAAAGTCCAACTTCAGCTCAGGTCAGGATCTTACGGTTCGTGAGTTCAAGCCCCGCATCAGGCTCTGTGCTGCCAGCTCAGAGCCTGGAGCCTGCTTCGGATTCTGTGTCTCCCTCTCTCTCTCTCTCTAACCCTTCCCTGCTCATTCTCTCTCTGTCTCTCTCTGTCTCTTCCTCTCTCTCAAATAAATGTTTGAAAAGTTAAAAAAAAATAAAGTTTTTGTTGTAGAACAATCTTAAGAATTATAAAACTATTGCAGAGATGGCATCAGGAGGTCCCACATAGACCCCCAGATCCAGTTTCCCCTGATAGTAACAGCGCGTGTCGTGTAGCGCATGTGTTACAAATAATGAACCAATGTGATAAATTACCATCAACACAAGTCCACACTTTCTTCATATGTCCTCAGTTTTTACCTAATGTCCTTTTTCTGTTCCAGAATCTCATCCAATTACCACATTAAAGTGAGTCCCTCATGTTTCCTTAGGTATCTCGTGGTGGTTAGTCTCTTTGACTTTCCTTGTTTTTGATGACTGTGACAGTTTTGAGGAGTACCAGCCAGGTATTTTGTAGAATGGCCCTTGAGAGGAATCTGTCTGATGCTTTTCTCATGACCAGACTGAGGCTGTGGGTTTGGGGGAAGTGGGCTGTGGGTTTGGGGGAAGGGAACTGTAGAGATAAAGTGACATTCTCATCATAACCTATCAAGGATACATACTATGATGCCTTACCACTGTTGATGTTAACCTTGATCACCTGCCCGAGGTAGCATCCATCAAGCTTGTCCACTGTAAAGTTGTTCTACTTTTTTCTTTTTCCATGCTATCCTCTATAAGCCACTTTGCACAACCCACATTTCAGGAGTGGGGAGTTACATTCGACCTCCTCGAGTAAAGAGTATCTACATAAATTATTTAGAATTCTTCAATGTAGGAGATTTGTCTCTTTTCCCACACTTGATTATTCAACCATTTATTTATATCAGTGTGGACACATAGATATATATGTTATTACTTTGGGTTATAAACCAATACCATGTTGTTTTTTGCTGAAACTGTTCCAGGTCCAGTCATTGGAAACTCTTTCAGTTGGCTCCTGTGTCTCCTTTTTCAGACCCCCACCCCCTGCTCTCTAGCAATATGAGATGCTCCACGTTCATCTTGTATATTCCCTGTCTAGGGCTAGAATCAGCCATCTCTCCAAGGAGCCCTGGTTCTTTCCATTGTAGAATGGTGTTAGCAACCAAGATCTGGGTGCTTCTGGTCTCTCTTTCTATCTCTCTGCGGACAGAGTAAGGAAAACTATGTGTATGTCCTAACTCATATACTCCGGGATGTACAAATATTTATATATGTAACCATCTGTATCTACCTTAAGCCAAACACATTCATCCTGCTCTCTCCAGCTCTAATCCATGATCCATGGATCATTCTAGGCTCCTCCCCTTGTTTATTTGTAATCTTTCACCCCAACAATGAGAAACATGGCTCCCATCATCCGCCATCCATTGACTGAGTTGTTAAGTCCAATATCCATGTCTAGCAATACCAGAATCATTATCCCATATCCCCATGGGAAACAACCTTATCAACTACAGCACAGTCTAAAGACAATGGATTTTTCAAGTTATTAAAGTGTTTTTCTCTTTTTGTCTTCCTAAGAGCATCATGGCCCATGGCATCCACATGCCTGGGTAATGCTGGGGAATTGGGATTTATTACAGAAGGACCACAAAGAAAAATAATCATTATGGATGGCATCAATCAATGATGGAGATCGTGAAGACACACTTACATACATGATACGCACAGAGGTGTTATTAGGTACGAGGCACTATCCTGTATACAAACTAATCCAGTCATTCCAAGAATCTCTGTGAGATACTATTATTAACCCCATTTTGCAGAGGAGGAAACCAAGACAGAGAGAGGCTTTGTAACTTGCCCAAAGTTATACCATTTATATATAGCAGAGCTATGCTGTGTTCCTGGCCATCTGCCTCTAGAATCTGCGTTCTTGACCACTTCCTTTTGGCTTTAAGGGAGTTAAATTCAAATGTTTGACATTCGAAAAATTATTTTGTAGCCAGACAACAATACAATTTTAAGTCATGTGACTGACTTTGGAAAGTGGTAGGTTTTTATTCCTTTCTCACCACTCTTTGTTTTTCTTTCTTTCTTTCTTTTTTTTTTTTTTTTTTTAGTTTTTAAAGTTTTATTTTGAATTCCGGACAGTTGATGTATAGTAGTTTCAGGTGTGCAATACAGTGATTCAACCCTTCCATATATCACCCAATGCCCATCACAAGTGCACTCCTTAATCCCTGTGACCTGTTTCACCCATCCCCCTAGACACTGTCCCTCTGGTAACCATCAGTTTGTACTCTATGGTTAAGACTCTGTTTCTTGGTTTGGCTCTCTCTTTCTCTTTTTTCCCCTGCCTTTGATTGTTTTTGTTGGTTTCTTAAATGCCACATATGAGTGAAATCATATGGCATTTGTCTTTCTCTAGGCTAACTTACTTCATTTAGCATAATATACTCTAGGTCCATTTATATTGTCATAAATGGCAAGATTTCATTCTTTCTAATGGCTGAATAATATCCCATTACACACATTCACACACCTCACTTCTTTTTTTATCCATTCATCTATCAATGGGCACTTGGGCTGCTTCCATAATTTGGGCACTGTAAATAATGCTGCAATAAACATAGGGGACCATGTATGCCTGTAAATCAGTGTATCCCTTTGAAATAGCCAATAGTGCAATTATTGGATTGTAGGGTAGTTCTATGTCTAACATTTTGAGGAACTTCCATACCTTTCTCTCTGCTTTTCAGCATACGGAGGGCTGGACTTGGTAGACAAGACCACAGAGTTTTTGTCAAGGGTAGACCAGGGAAGAAATGGGATAGGAAGCCTGCCTTCTCTTATTCTAGGGAATCGAGAAAATGAAAAGGAGAGAGAGAGAGAGAGATGAAAGAATGTCACTCAACTTTCTCTCTTTGGTCTTCAGACCCAGGTTGGGATGGAGAATGATGGATGAGGAAAATGCTGACGGCAGGGATCTCTTGTCTCACTCTGGGAGGAGCTCACAGGGAAGAAGCGCTAAGCTGTCAGGGGGTAGCTGAGCCAGTTAAGAAATGGAGTGGTATGATCTGACTACCAGATGCCTAAATTGACCTTCCTCAATGACCCTCATATCCCATAGTGCTTGAGGGCAGGAATCCCGCCAGAGAACCTCTCATTGTAGGGCAGGGAGGTTCCATACATAGAGCGTTTCCTTCCACTTGATTCTACTTTCCTTTCTCTCCCAAGCAAGACAGTTAGCACGGGCCAACTCAGACAGAAGTCACACACCCACAAAGGCCAAATAGAAAAGCACGTTAACCACATAAAAAACAGATTTCTCTGCCTATCACAATCCTGTTTTACATACAAGGAAATCGAAGCCCAGAGAGATTGAGGTGCTTGCCCAGAGTCACACAGTATGTTAGTAACTATCAGGATTTGATCCCAGCTTTGTCAGATGGTGGAACAGGTGTTTCCTCCATTAAGTTAGGCTGCCCCTAGCCAGGAGTAGAAGAAACTAGTGTCTCAGCATGGAGCCTCCTCTATGGGGAGAGACTCTTGGGTCTTAAGTGTCTTCCCTCTTTTTTAAAGAAAAAAATTTTAACATTTATCTATTTTTGAGAGACAGAGCATAAGAGGGGGGGATGCAGAGAGAGGGAGACACAGAATCCAAAATAGGCTCCAGGCTCTGAGTTCTCAGAACAGAGCCCAACGCAGGGCTTGAACCCATTAACTGTGAGATCATTACCTTAAATGAAGTCGGACGATTAACCAACTGAGCTACCCAGGCATCACAAGTATCTTCCCTCTTATAAAATTTCCCACTCAGGCCCGTAAACCACTAGCCAGATCTTGGGTCTTTTTGCCTCCCTTTCACCCAAAGAATGGAACTTGTGTTATACCCAAGGAGTGAGCAGGCCTCCCCACCCCCTGCCCATCCTGAGAATCCCTTACTGCCTTGTGGAATATGCCTGTGCTCTGACCTCTCCAACTTGCTCACCCATCCATCCCTCCTCATATATTTGAGTGTCGGCGGTGGGCCAGGCATTGAACTTGACAGACAAGTCCTAGCTCTTGTACCACTTACTAAATAGAGGAACTAATTAGGGAAACATTTCCCAAGGTTTTTAAACACCCATGAGGTTGCCTGGCCTGCGAGGCCATGTTGGTCCTGACCGGCATTGTACTTCAGATGAACCCCATGCTCCCCAACACATTCTCTGTGCCTCCTCATAATGACTCAACATAATGAAAAAGGAATGGAATTCTGACTCAGTCAGCTCTGGGCTCAAATTCTGGCTCTTCCCTTTCCCAATAGCATCACTGGGTATGTTATCATGCCTGTCTGAGCCTCAGTCTTCTCAGCTCTATAATAGGGACATAAAAGCATCCTCTTGGGCGTGGGGAACTTCATGGAGACGGCATGTACACAATCCTCAGCAATGCCCCTGAAATAGAGTAACCATCCCACATATTCTAGTCAAAGCTTTATTGCCTCCAATTGTCCAGTAAACAAAGAAAACATGATGGGGGTGGCCACAGAAAGAGAGTGGCCCTCTCTCAACTCAGGATTCCTGGACATGTTCCCGATCATTCAGTTGACTTGGAAAAGGACAAATGAGAGAGAATAGGCAAGAGATGTTCCTGTGGGGGGCCAGTTGCACCGGTAATTCTCTTAACAACAACAAAAAAAGAGAATGCATGTTCAGAAATCATAGCAGAGCTCTGGCTTTTAGCTCTGTTTTCCTTTCTATCATTCCCAAACCTTTACGCCCAGTATCCTTTTAAAGAGAAAAACCCGAAAATTATAGTTTGAAACACCATGTGGATTTTTCTATGGCCATAAGCAAGCAAAAAAAAAAAAATCAAATCAAATCCAACTCAAAATTACCCCGAATTTGCCAAAAAAGAACATAGCAGGCGAGCCTCTCACCAGAAAAGGTTTATGTAGAACGAGAATTAAATCCATCTTATTGAAATTTGGTGGCAGAGAGACCAGCAGGGATTTGCAATGGAGGGAAAAAAATGCACATATATCATTGTAAAACCTTTGGTAAATGAGGCATTTGTGGTGCCCATGGGTTTATAACTCTTAGCATGCAAAACATTTTTTTCTTATTTTGACCATTTATGATGGGACTATTTTAAAAGTGGAGTTGTTAAATATTTGTTTAATGTTCCTTTTGCCAGTTTTTATGCAGGCCCTGGCGGGGGAGGGGGCAGCAGATATTCATTTCAAATCTCAGGTTGTGCCCCAAGGAGATGACAGTCTAGGATAGGAGGCAGAACAAGAACAACGCAAGGGACGCAGAGGACCGTTAAGACCAGCATGGTTAGGTGCGCCTGGGTCACTCAGCTGGTTGAGCATCTGAGTCTTGATTTCAGCTCAGGTCATGATCTCAGGGTTTGGGAGATCACCCCCCATGTAGGGCTCTGTGCTGACAGTGTGGAGCCTGCTTGGGATTCTCTCTCTCTGCCCCTCCCCTGCTCTCTCTCTTTACATATATAATTATATAAATATAATAAATAAACTTTATACACACACACACACATATATATATATATATACATATATATATATATATATATACACACATATATATATATGCATAAAGACTAGTATGGTCTTTATAGACCAGTACAGTGCCATAATACAGCAAAACACAGAGTCCAAGGGACAGGGTACCTCGCTCAGTTTTAGAAGGAAGAAGACCTTCATCTACACTTTGAGAAAGAGAGATTGTCAAAGAAAGTAACTAGAGGACCATGCTGGAAATAGCATCAGGAGCACATTCTAGAAACTACCATTTATTGGTATTGCTTCTGCAATGGGACATCTCCAAGGTGGCTTAACTCACCACCAATAGCTTAGCATCATTATAATATCAATGGCTGCTTATGTGAACAGCAGCCATTCCCCAAGGTCAATTTCATGAGCCCATCTAATGGTGTATATGCCCCTTCCTTCAATAGCCCAGGGAGCCGTAGTTGCTTCTTTTCTGCTCCTTGTACTCTTCTCCTCCCCTGGCATCCTTCTCCTCCCAATTCCAACTCTATTTAGTACTTTTCTTTTCCCTTCCATCATGGCTAGTCTTTGACCAGCTGCATGGTGAGCTGCAGCCTGTCCTCTTGGACTTCATTATTTCTAGTCCAAATGTGTTGTGGGATTAGAAACTAATCCCAAAGGGTGCCTGGGTGGCTCAGTTGACCTGGTTTCAACTCAGGTCATGATTTCATGGTTCGTGAGATGGAGCCCCATGCTGGGCTCCACACTGAGCATGGAATCTGCTTGGGATTCTCTCTCTCTGCCCCTCCCCTGCTTGTGCTCGCTCTCGTTCTCGCTCTCTCTCTGTCTCCCTCTCAAAAATAAATAAATAAGCATTAAAAAACAAAAGAAACTAGAGGGGCATCTGGGTGCCTCAGTTGGTTAAGTTCCGCCTTTGGCTCAGGTCATGATCTCACAGTTTGTAGGTTTGAGCCCCCTGTCGGGCTCTGTGCTGACAGCTCAGAGCCTGGAGTCTTCTTCAGATTCTGTGTCTCCCTCTCTCTCTCTGCCCCTCCCCCACTCACCCTCTGTCTCTCTCTCAAAAATGAATAAACATTTTAAAAAATTAAAAAAAAGAGAGAAACTAGATACCCAAGCTTGTTAGAATGGATGGTAAAATAACACCCGTACGTAAAGATGCTATTTGCTTCTGCAAAATGCTCTCCTTTTTCCCTACATCTTCCCCAAGGTGACTGTGAATCATCTTTCCAGGGTCAGCTTATACATCACAGCTTCCAGGGGACCTTCCTGACCCCATCCAATCTTAAATACTCCTGCACCTCTCGTCTGCTAGGGCCACCATAACCACAGAGTAGGGCTTTAACAAGAAAAATGTAACGTCTTGCGGTTCTAGGGGCTGGAAGTCTAAGTTCAAGGTGTCAGCAAGCCTGGTTCCTTCTGAGGTGATGACGGAGGGTCTGTTCTGGGCCTCTTTCCTGGTCTCTGGTGGTTTTCTGGCAATCTTGGGCACTCCTCGGCTTATAGAAGCATCACCCAATATCTGCCTTCACCCTTACATAGTGTTCCCCTTGTGTGCATGTCTGTGTCCAAATTCCCCTTTTTTTTTCATAAGGACATCCATTCTATTGAATTGGGGCCCATCCTTCTCCAGTGTGACCTTAACTAATTCCATCTGCCATGACGCTATCCCCAAATAAGGTCACATCCTGAGGTACTGAGCGTTAGGACTTCAACACTTCAATTTGAGAGGGGCACAATTCAATGTGTAACACTTCCTTAACATGACTTCTTTAGCCACATAAATACTTCTATTTATTTCCAGCGCCTGTTTTCCCATACCACTGAGGCCAGGGAATGTGTTCAGTTTCCTCCACCCCTCCGTTCCCAGTGCCTCTCCTGGCTCCCTCCACGGAACTGAATTCTAACTAACACAGGAAAGGATGAGAGGGAAAAAGACCATTTTTCAGGCACCTGCTAGGTGGCAGGCAGTGTGCAAGGAGCTTTACCTAAAAGTCAGCTTTTTCACTAAGAAAAAGGCATTGGATGTATCGGCTTAGCAACAGCCATTTTGGTTGCTCTGAAATTAGTTTTTTCTTTTTGGACTGTACGTGCATCAGGTAAGTATTTTGTGTATGGACAATCTGACACCTGGGACAGCAAACGACAACGACAAAAAAGCAAAGGGATGAAACAAATAAGGGAACTGGGCTCAGCTCAACCAAACACCAGGGATGGTATGCTGCTTAGGTATGTGTCCTCTAGGTGGTAACACAACACAGATGCCCCACAGACAGAGGACGAAGTATATCCTACACCAAGTCTCCAGCAGAAATGATTCTATTCAGGGCTGCAACGGACCTGTTGCTTAAGGAATTTTCCAGTGTGCACCAAGAAGGCCTTTAGTTCTGGCTTTCATTGAAGCTTCACAGAGCCAATGCACGGATGCAGAGTACAGACTGATTTCCTATCACCTGTATATTTTGTGTCTTAAAGAGCCCGCTTGAATTGGGTGCAAATCTCCTCCACTTAGCTTGTAGAGTCTGTTTTGTAAGTGCATTTATTTATTATTTTTTGAGGGAGAGAGAGAGAGAGAGAGAGCGCGCGAG
This sequence comes from Felis catus, assembly GCF_018350175.1. Lineage (NCBI taxonomy): Eukaryota > Metazoa > Chordata > Mammalia > Carnivora > Felidae > Felis > Felis catus. The sequence continues at coordinate 30,297,259 of NC_058383.1, forward strand.
AGAGTGAGCAAGTGCGCACAGGGAAGGGGCAGAGAGAGAGAATCCCAAGCAGGCTCTGCACCATTAGCATGAAGCCCCATGAGGGGCTCAATCCCAAAAACCGTGAGATCATGACCTAAACCAAAGTTGGATGCTTAAACAAATGAGTCATCCAGGCACCCCCCCCCCCCACCACACACACACTTTTTTGACAGAGACATAAGGAGAGCCTGAGCAGGGGAGAAGGGCTGAGGGCGAGAGAGAGACAGAAAAAGAGCAAGAGAGAGAGGGAGGGAAGGAGGATCCAAAGCAGTCTCCATGCTCAGCACGGAGCCTGACACGGGACTCCATCCCATGACCCTGAGATCATGACCCGAGCAGAAAACATGAGTTGGACATTCAACTGACCAACGAAGCACCCCTGGAGAGTCCATTTTTAAGGACCTACCACACAGAGAGTGGTTGAGATTCACAGTGATAGACACAATGATGTCTCTCCCCATTTTCCATACCTTCCAAAATTCTCCAAACAGCTTCCTCTGTGAGGAGTTATCTGAGAGCAGAGTGAGAACACAGAGAGAATAGGTCCTTCAGAGATGGGAGACAAGGGTTTAAATCCTGCTCCAGCCACATATTAGCTGTGAGGTCCTAAGAAAATTACTGAGCTCTGGTGCCTCTGGTTCACTGCATATGAAATGGGCGAGATGGGAATGCCAACAAAAGAACTTGGAAGCAGGTTCTTAAACAGCCGTTTGCTTGCCCGTCTATACTGCAGCACTGTTCACAATAGCCAAGAGGTGGAAGCAACAGGTGTCCACCGATGGATGAAGGGATAAAGAAAATGTGCCGTATGCGTACAATGGACTATTACTCAGCTTCAAAAAGGAAGGAAATTCTGATACATGCTACATCATGGATGGACCTCAAGGACATTATGCTAAGTGAAATAAGCCAGTTATAAAAAAGAATTCTCCTCTATGATTCCACTTATATGAGGTAGCTACAGTAGTCAGATCCATGGTCACACAGAAAGCAGAATGGTGGTTTCCAGGGGTAGGCAGAGACCGGAATGGGGAGTTGGTGTTCAACGGGTAGTTTCAGTTTTGCAAGACAAAAAGTTCCATAAGTCAGTCGCACGACAATGTAAATATACTTAATGTTACTGAACTGTACACCTAGAAATGGTTAAGATAGTGAATTTTATGTTATGCATTCATTGCCAAATTTTGAAACCAAGATGCACGTGCCAAGTGCTCTATCCACACACCCCTCATTATACGTGAAGCCATTCTGTAAGTTAGACATTATTGTGCACAACGGGAAGATGGGAAAAAATGAGGCAAAAAGAAAGGGCTGTGGACCATGTATGTGAGGTCACAGGCAGCAGAGACGAAGTCACCTTGATCCCAACCCAATGCTTCCTTCTCCATTCTAACTGATTATCTTCGACAGAGTCCAGAAAAGATCAAGCAAGACATGTCCTGAAAGCACAGACCTTAATATCTGGCACACGTAAGAATCCGTAATGGTAAACCTTTCTCCCCATAATATTTCCACATTTTAAAAACATTCAAGCTAACCACTTCTTCTTGTCTCTGAGAATGTTCCAAGGGGTGATTATTGTTTAAACCAAATCCTTGCTAATTGCCGGATGAGCAAATTCATTCACTGAATAACCCACTTATCGAATAATCACAACGTGCCAATCCTAGGCCAGGTGTCTTTCTGGGTACTGGGGAAGGAGAAATGCCTAAGACCCACTCCTGCCTCTGAAAAGTTCACAGTCCAATGAAGGGGGAACTGAAAGATAAACCACTCCTGGTAACACATGTGATAGTAAAAGTACGTACAAAGATCTGGGGCGCCTGGGTGGCTCGGTCAGTTAAGTGTATGACTCTTGATTTCCACTCAGATCATGATCTCATGGTTCATAGGATCGAGCCCTGCATTGGGATCTGCAGGGACAGTGCAGAGCCTGCTTGGGATTCTCATTCTCTCCATCTCTTGCTCTATTCTGCCCCTGCTCTCTTGCTCTCTCTCAAAATAAATAAATAAACATTTAAAAAAAGTAGACACAAAGATCTGAGGCAACCTATGTTTCAAGATAAAAATTACCTGATAGTAATCCTTCCTATATCAAATTCCTAAAAATGATTATCAAGGCATAAAAAAACTCTTAAAAATGTAAAATGAAACCATGATAATATATCACTACCTATCTAAAAGAATAACAAAAACAAAATAAAACATCTCACAATGCCAAGTCCTGGTGAGGATATGAAGCAAAAGAAACTCTCATTCACTGCTTGTAGGAATGCAAAATGATACAGCCCCTTTGGAAAAATAAATGTAGCGGCTTCTTAAAAAGTTCAACATATACAGAAAACCTGGGATTGCAAGCAACTTGTTCTGCTAGCGTTACGCAAGACAAGCAAACATTTCCAATAAATTTTAACTTGAAAAATGAGTGATGTCTTGCAATATGAGTAGTACATGATGCTGAATGTCACATGATCACAACTGAGCCACGGTTCCCCCCACCCACCCCCCGCAGGATTGTGGGTGATCATCTCCCATGCTTGCATGCTTGGCCTCAAGCTATGGTGTTTGGCAGAAGTCAGTGATTTTTCAGAACAATGGACAGTGCCCACAACTAGTGCTACTGTATTTTTTGTCACTTCAAAGCCCCTATGGACAGTCCTTTGCTTTTCCATACAAGAGTAAGTTTAGGAATGCTGTGCTTCATTCTAGGTCATTGGATAGGTTCCTTGTTAAAGCTGCACAAAAAGATGCCATTGAGCCAAGAGATAGCAGTGATTCCATTAGTGACAGTGAAAGTTGTCCTACACAATAACCCTACTCTCTCGTCACCCTCACACTAGCCACGAAGGTTTTCAAAGGTAAGCGCAGGTTAATTTGTTTATTTTTCTTCATATTTTGTATTTTCCTTATTATTTTATATATTACAGTATTGTAATCACTTTTATATGTTTATTTTGGGTTTGTGGAACAAATCATCTGAGTTTCCATTATTTCTTATGGGGAAATTCGCTTTGATATACAAGTGCTTTGGATTACAAGCATGTTTCCAGAATGAATTATGCTCACAAATCAAGGTTTTACTGTACTTACAATCAGACTCTACAATCCCACTCCTAGGTATTTAACCAAAAGAAATGAAAACTTAGGCTCACATAAAAACCTGCTTGATGTTTAAAGTGGATTCATTCATAATCACCCAAAACTAAGAACAAACCAAATGTCCTTCAACTGAAAAATTGGTAAATAAGCTTTGGCACATTCAGGCAGTGGAATACTACTGAGAAGTAAAAAGGAAAAGACTATCAATACACACATTATGTTAAGTGAAAGAAGGAAGACTCAAAATGCCAGACAGGATATGATTCCATTTATGACATTTTAGACAAGGCAAAACCAGAGGGACAGAAATCAGGTCTGTGGTTGTGAAGGTTCAGGTGAGTAACTGGCTACAAAGGGGCAGCCCAAGGAATCTGGAGGTGGGGTAGAAGGACGGAGCCATTTTGGGTCTTGACTGTGGTAATGATTACGTGACTCCATGCATTTGTTGAAATTCACAGAACTGTTCCCCAAAAAGAATCAATTTCACTGTATATAAATTATAAAGTACATTTAAATAATTTTTTAAAAATATGTAAAGACATTACCCTGCTTAGCAACAAAGAGTTCTGCTGGCAGAGCAGAAACTGTGAGGAATCTCTGAAATGTGAGGCCAAAATGGGATTATATTTAAAAAAGTATTCATAGGGCAGGATCTGAACCGGAGAACAGAGCTGCAAAAGATGTGTTCGAACATCCCAGAGGGGATAGAAATGCGAGGGGCTGAGGACACTGACAGGTTATTGGTTTTGTGCTGCAGTGGAGGTAGCTAGGGAAGCAGAACCCAAGCCATCATGCATCTTTCCAAACCCTCTGGCTTCCCAGTTTAGCAAGTCAGCTGCCATGATTGAGACATCTTAGGTCAGACAGACAGAGGAATTCCCAAGGTAGATGGGGGTGCTCAGAAAGAATCACTACCACCAAGAAGACCACCTGCTTGAGCATCCCAAAGAGTGACACATCCCACCCTCCCCTCACTCTCTCTGCATAGAATGTGGATATGGTTAAGGAACTACAAGTAACAAAAGTTCCTTCCCTTCCCTCCCTCAAGACGACAGTGCTAACAAATCCGTAGACAATCTAACTAGTAATCTCACACACCAAGATGAGTACCCAATCCAGATTCACTGAGCCCATGGAGATACCAACACCATGAAATAGAAAAGATAATCTCAAAAAGTGGAAGAATGTAAATCTAAAGATACAGAACCAACAGAACCGTTAGCTCAGGACTTTAAAACGAGTGTAATTAATATTCTCAGAGCTATTGCATACATGAAAGAAGAACAGGTATTCATGAAAAAAGAGTCAAATAGAGTTCTTCCAAAAAGAAAAGCACAGTTGTTGAAACCAAGATGAAGAACTTCATAGAGATTTAATTCTGGAGGATTCAGGGCAGCCTTCTTAGACTCTGCCAGCTCTCAGTTGTGAGATCATTCCTGGCAGGAGAAACAGTAAGGATGAAAGTAAAGAACCGCAGAAAAGTATTTTGTGGTTTTTAAGGAACCATGATAAACTCAGAGTAGCTACAGCAGACAATACACAGGGAAGGCTTCTTTTTATTCTGCTTTTCGTTATGGCAGTAGCCATGAAATGCATTGCAATGAAAGTGCTCACAACCACCAGCCATGAATCACAATGCAGTGAAAGTGTCCACCTATGAGTACAAGTACATAAGGTGGGCATTAGCAACTAATATGTTTCATTTTACTCTTTATCTCCTATCATCTGTGGCAGATTGCATTTTCCAAAGATGGTCGTCACAATACCTCGCCAACTCATATGCTCTTTTTATAATATGATGTTGACAATTCTCCCATCTGGTGGTGGTATCTGTGTCCTGTATTGCAGAGCCCTCACAGATCTTTGTGATTGCTCTCACCAACACAGTAGGGCAGAAATGATGCTTTGTGAATTCCATGGCTAGATCAGAAGCTGCCAGGCAATTCTGCTGGCTCTTTTGGAATGCCAGCTCTTGGAACTCAGCTGCCATGTTGTGGGGAAGCCCAGTCTACAGACAGAGGCCATGTGTAGATGTTCCACCTGACCGTCCCAGCTGAGAGTCTAGCTGGTGGCCACAATCAACTACCAGATATGTGAGTAAAGAAAGTTCAAGATGACATCTGCCCCAGCCACTGTCTGACTGTAACTGCATAAGAAATCCCCAGTGAGTATCACCCAGCTGGGAAGAGTCAACCTCTAGAACTACGGGTGACAATAAAATGCTTGTTTTTGTTTCAAGCTGCTGACTTGTGAGGCTAATTCAGTACACAGCAACACATTAAAAAACATCTTAGTTTGTAGATCTGAAAATATGAGATTTGCATTTCTTTAAAATAACATCCGTTTTCAACTTCACAGGAAATTAAATGAGATGAAATTTAATCCTCAGTCCCTAACATGTGCGACAGCTGGAACCACGAGAAGAAAAACAAGATTCTCACCCCTTGACTCAGTGTTATTACCCCACCCCGTCACCACCACCAGTAGTGGGTAGGCTGAGACGTGCAGAGAAAAAAAGGGGACAGGGCAAGGGATGTGGACACAGAACCAACAAGGAATGGTGGGTTATTCTTTCAGCTGAATATTTCTAAACCACTGGGGAAGAAGAAGGTTTTGTATGGGGATTTCTGGACTTGGAGTTCTGGCTGTGTGATCCTGGGTAAGTAATTTAACCTCCCTGGCCCTCCCTTTCCCAACTAAAAAGTGAGGGGAATAATAGTTATTTCACAGAGAGTGCCCACCATCAAAAATATCTGGGGAAAATGAACACGCAAGGATACAGAAATTAGAGATATTAGGCCAAAGTGGGTGGCAAACCTTTTGTTTTATCTCAGGATGGATGAGAACTTGGGATGTCTCAGACTGACTCCTTTTGGACATGCCTCTCTCTGAGCTTGCTGGGCACCCCACTGCTACATGTGTCCAGCCACCACTACCCCTGGTGATGATTCCTGAATCCCCATCCCAAACACCTAAGGCCCCATAGCATTACACACCATACTTATTAATCAGAGTTTGGGGCAAAGGTTTTGTGGGAACTCCTAACTCATAACATGCTTCATTCCTGCTGGTTCCCTTAGAGTAGTTCTACATGAAATACACACCCGAGCACCTCTCTAGACCAAGCCACCATTGTCTCCTATCTGGGTCCTCCTACCAAGATGCTTCATGTCCTCCCCCGACTTCTAACCCATTTAACCACTCACAAGTTTGAGTAATCTTTATTATACACCTGCTATCACAACACTCCCTGTTTGAATTCCTATAATCAGTTCTCAGTGTCACTTTCAGGTAAACTGAAAATGCACACCATGTACGATGTGGTCACGCACGACCAACAGTTGCCCACCTCACCAGCCCCTGGTTCCCTGTCACTCTCCACCACCCACACTCCTCCCAGCCACACTAGCCCATATTGGGACCTTCTCACACACAAGTCATGTCCCTACTCAGAGCCTTCACACATATTCTCCCCTTTTGCTTAGAATGCTCTCTCGTCTCCTGATTTCTGGTTGATCTTTGGGGACTCATAGCTATTTTTCTAGGGAAGACTTTCTTGAGCCTCCTCCCCTGCATAAATCTGGCCCTCCCCAAATAGTAAAGATGACTATTATAACAGTAACAACAACCTTTCTCTCTGTAATCGCACTTTATAAAAATATATTTCCTTGAATGAGTATTTAACCGATGCCCATGTCCTCCCCTAAACATGCAGTGACCAAATCTAATTTGCTTACTGGGTCAATGCCTGTGCCCAGCACAATGCCTGGCCCACAGTAACCGCTCAGGACGTGTTTCTGGATGGAAAAAAAAAAAGCTAAATGTTACTCTGATGGACTCTGCAACTCCACTGGGTATCTCCTGAAACAGGAATAACTTTGCATGTGAAAAGGAACCTGGTTCCCAAACCTGCTTCCTGAGATGTTGAATTTTGCATTCTAGACTGTGCTCTGTGCCATGCTCGTGATTTTGAATCCGTAAGGATGGCTCTGTCTGTTTTCCATTTCCAGACATTTGGTTGTCGGGGGTCTCCTCTGGTCAGTTCATCTTTTTTACTCTGAGAACACAGATCAGCCTATGGACAGGCTGCCTCTGGGTTAGGTGTCCTCCAACCCTGGTCCAAACTTCCGTGGCCTGGAAATAGGTCAAGCTAGCTCATGCTTGTCTGGACACTGCCTCATCATCTTCCATTCCCTGGGCAGTGTTGCTAGGCTCAAATGTGGCTGCTCTGTAAGGCCCCATAGACCTATGGCAGGAGGCAGGCTTCTAGGCTCCGCATTCCCAGGTCCCTGGCACAGACCAAGGCATGGGGGCGGGAAGTTGTCTGTGTTGCTCAGGACAAGGAGGGCTCCCCCAGCGTCTCAGAGCTCTATGACTCTGCCAAATAGCCAAGTGGTTAAATGTTGAGGGCTGTAAATGAGGCTCATCTGTCAGCCGTGGGCGGGCAGCGGCTCCATCTGCCGTGTCAGGAGCCTGGAGGGCGATTGGAGGAAGCAACTTGTAAGCGTGAGGCCCAAGATGGGAAGGGAGAAACTTCCTCAGGAGACTGTAGAACGGGGGACCTTGAAGACTCTACCAGCCCCTTCAAAGTGTTCCGGATGAAAAACAAAAACGAGACCTGAAGAGGGGGTAGGCTTGGCCACCATCACTCAGCAAATATGCATCAGTGCCGGATGAGAGTCAATGCTCCGGGATTTTAGACCGCATCCCTCCCCACAGAGACACACCTGACCCAACTCGCACCCAGTCCACAGGGGGAGGAGATGCTCTGAGCCACTTGAGGATAAAATATCCCAGTTCTCCTCTCTGTGCTCACATTTCTTCTTCAAGAGTCTCTTTGGACCTCTAGAACCTCAGAATAGACCTGATCACATTGATTCATCCATTCGATAGATATTTTTGGAGTGCCTCTATATGCAAGGCATCGGGAATTTATCAGTAAAAAAAATGGACCTCGTTCCTGCCTCTGGGAACTCATACTCTAGTGGGAAAGAGAGAGAGTAGGCAGAAGAAAATCACATGAATGTATGTACAAGTTACATCCGTTCTTTTAAGGAAAAGTATTGGGCACGAGTTGTGCCAATGCATGTGGCGTGGGATGGTATGCAGAACTGATGGCCATGTCCCTGTCCCCCCCCCCCCGATACTTCTTTTAATACAGTGACCCTTCCCCATTGGTCAGATGGCCACAGTGCAGCCAGAGTCTCGATGGACAGTTTGCACAATGGACTCAGATAACCAAAGAGTCAGATGCCAGGTTTTTGAGCTTCGAAACACGGTATTGATAAGGACGAGCATTTGCTGAGCTGTGTTGTCTCTGGTGCAGAAGCTAAGAGGAATCCCAGGTCCCAGGAGAGGAAAAAGCTAGGTAAGAGAATAATTTGAGTGAGCTGTCATTGGTGTGGGGCGGGGTCCTGTATGCTGCTCGTGGTGGAAATAAAATACGGATCTCTACAACTCAGACCTCCAAGCAGATCTAGAGTTTGGCCCCAGATCAGAGATCCTCCTGGCTGGTGACTGAGCAGGGAAAAGGAAATGCAGAAAGAATCAGGTTTTCCCCAGTCAGCAAATGAGGAGGCTCCCAGCCCCGGGTCCTCAAAGATCAAAGGCTGGCAAGCAGTCTATAAATGGAGCTGTGAGTCCCCCCAGCCTCGGAGTAACTACATGGATGAATAACACCGAGTCAACATCAGGGCTTAGCTATTGTCTCTAAAAGAGATTAAAAATGGGGAGAAGAGAGGAGATGTGGGTGATCCAAGAGCTGCAGCCCTAGAAGGCCATTATCTGTCTTGAGCCTTCAGCCCACCCTACCACCCACTCCTCCGTGTGAGGTTATAGTACAACAATAAGCCTGCAATTATATTTTACTTGTGAAAAAAAAAATAATGGTGAGTCAAACACCAGCTCGCAGATGTAACGGGTACCACTAGTTATGTCAGTGGGAGGCGGCCAAGTCTTGGGCTAAATTGAGAACCCCTGCTGTGGGTCCACATTCATAAGCCTGCCTGGCTGCCCAAGGCCACACTCCCTGTGCCTGTGAGTAGCACCTGGCCCTGGGAAGGCGTGGGACCACCAGACACAGGGGGTACCGGTCAAGATCTGGGTCCTGAAGGGAGACTGTGGCAGTCTGGACAGACCCTGAGGTCAAGACGACAAATAGGCACAGAGCAGCGGGCCTGGCACGGACCGTAGGACCAGAGACCGAACACAGGCACCTGTGCTAATGTGAGGACAGGTGCCTTATGTGGGCCACAGACCAAAGCAGGTGACAAGTGCAGGCCAGACCTGTGCCTCCAAAGGGCCTGGACCCTGGGCCAGCCCCTGTGAATTTAGATGCAGTCGTGGGCACGAACAGGGAGGCAGAATAAGTTGAGTAAGGAAATCTTGCTTGGCCGATGTAAGTCTTTAACATTAGGCCAAATATGAACATAAAGCAGAGACTAAGCCAAATTATAAATAACATTTTACATATATATATGAAAACAAATATTAATACATAAATACAAACATGCGATAAAGATAAATGTAAATACATATCACATAAATGTTATATATGCACAATATAAGTATATGTAAGTTATAAATCTGTAAACAAATAAACATACTTATAAACAATATGTGTAACATATAATAGAAACATAAATATACAAGTTACAAATATAAAAATTAAACATATATAAATATATATTATAAATATAAATATAATATATATCTATATAACATATATAAATATATATTATAAATATAAATATAATATATATCTATATAACATATAAATATAATATATATTTATATAACATATATAAATATAATATATATTTATAATCCATATATATCTATATTTATACACACAGACACATGCATATATAAAGTTACATTCAGAGAGGGCAAGAACGAGAATATACGTAGGTTCAAATCCCAGTTATGCCCTTGAGAGCCACATGCTCTGGGCCTGGTTATTTGCTCCCATATGAGGAGGCTTGGTCTCCTCATATGTGATGTTCTAACCCAAGTGGGGCTGCCTACCACCCTTGGAAAGGTGAGCAAGTCTGGGACAGCCCACTGTCTTTTTTTTTTTTTTAATGTTTACTCATCTTTTTGAGAGACAAGAGGGAGGACAAATGGGGGAGGGGCAGAGAGAGACACACACACAGAATCCAAAGCAGGCTCCAGGGTGTGAGCTGACAGCACAGAGCCTGACGTGGGGCTCGAATCCAAGAACTGTGAGATCATGACCTGAGACGAAGGAGGCCGCTTAATCAAGTAAGCCAGCCAGGCGCCCCTGGGAGAGGCCATTTTCTAATGGTCAGGTGATAAAGGGAAAGCTGCCAGCACTGTAGCTAAATGCCCTGCGGTGTGTGGGGTCCCAACACGGGTACTCATCCCCCCAACATGCTGACAGAGCCCCTGCTGAGAAACACCGCAACTCCCCAAGTCCCTTTAAGACCAGCAGGGGAGTTACCTGTAAGCAGCCCTGCCTCTCTCATGGGTTACACTGAACCCTCATCTTCCTCCAGGCAGGCAATGTGAGGGAGCCAGAGTCCATGCCTCTCTCAGAGCCTGCCCCTCAGCATGTCCCATGCAGATCCCAGAACATTCCAAGAGTCTCCTAAGTACTTGTACCCCCCATTCTCTCCTTCACTGCTCACGGCATCCCCAGACATCGGAAGAATCGCCTCCCTCTTGGGCACGGGAAAAGTGGAGCCCCGACACAGACAGAATGCCACAGAAAGATCTGGAACCCGAGCTCAGATCATGTCACTCCAAATCTGAGTCCCACTGGGTGCCCCAGGCTGAGCACCAGGACCCCGTCGTGGATTTCCCAGGTCTTCATCTAGGTCTGTCACCAGTGTCAGGAAGCCAAGGACAGTGGGGCAAGCTTTCTCCCCACAGGAGGGGTCTTTGTTTCCCTGAGTCAGAGCTGCCTCCATCCACAAGTGGTAAGCGAATCTACTCGACTGCTTTGTACCTCTCACATTCCCACAGGGCTTCCTGGCTCCATGAGCAGGAAGAAAGAAGGACCCCGAGCACCATGTTCATATAAAAACAGCTTCTCCTTTCCACGCCTTTCCTCCTCCAAGGGCCCGCCATCCACCTACTGCTCCGATCAAAGCCCCAGGCTTCCTCCTGGACACCATCACCATATGCCCCAATAACTGACTGAGTCCTACTAATTCTTTCTTATAAACATCCCTCAAGTTTCATGGCACCCATCCCTGCGTCAGTTCTATTTCCACGTCCCCTGCCCCGATCCAGGCCACCAGCACCTCTCCTAGGACCACCGCCCAGTTAAGAGTAACAGCTCCCGTAGACTCACAGCCCTTTGACTCCCAGGGGCTGCTCAAGGATCATGGCAATGATGGAGGGGAGCTTCTAGGAGATTTTCAGTTGCAGGAGGAGGAGGAGGAGGTGAAAGAAGAAGAGAATTTCTGTCTACTCAGAACCTAGCATGAAGCAGAGCCCAAAGGAAGTCATTTGTTGTTGGTAAACAAACAGGAGGCTGGAAGTTGTCACATGAGAAGGCCCCACAATGAAAACAACAAAAATGAAACCAGGCAGGAATCGAATACTGCATTTTGCAAACGGATACAGGCTGGAGGCACAGAATCACATATGTAGAGCCAGAAAGGACTTTGGAAATCACCCACTCCAATCTCTTGTTTTACAGTGGAGGGGAAAGGCCCAGTGAGGTGACGACATACTTAGGGCCACACCGTGAGCCAGCTTTTGGGCTCTGCCATGACTCTGGCTCCCCACTCAGTGTGCTGTCTCCCTGAATATCTTTTTCCCATTTCCTTTTCTCGTCTATGTCTTTTTGCCTTTTAAGATTCAGTACGGCCATCACCTCCTCCAGGAAGTCTTCCCTGAACTCCCTAGCTGGGTTAAATGCCCTACTCCCTTTGCCCTGACAGCCTTCTAAGCTTCCTCTGGCATAGAATCCACTTAGCAAACTCAGTTGTACTTGCTGAACATTTCATTCACTTTTTATGCTAGACCACAGCTTCTTTGTCTCGGCACAACGAGATCCCATCTTGGGCTGGATCATTCTTTGCTCGGGTGCGGGGTGGGGGGTGGATGGCTGTCCTGTGTACTGTGGGATGTTTAGCGGCATCCCTGGCCTCTACCCACTAGACGCCCATCAGCCATCCCCCTAAAGCTGTGACAACCAAAATGTCTCCAGAACTTACCAACTGTCCCTGGGGTTGAGGAGCAGGGGCGGAACAGTAAAAACACCTCCAGATGAGAGGAGTGATCTAGGCTGTGACATGTGTGAAGGCAGAGGCCACGTCCTCCCGTTCTCTACATTACACTCCTACTGTGCAGCACAGGGCCTGAGACACGGCGAACATACAATAAACTGCATCTATACTTAGGACATGCATATGTGGGGCCTGACTGTGTGTACGTGTGTGCACACACACATGTACATGCCATCCCCATATTGTCGTTTCCAAAATAAACTGTCCAAAACTGCAACATTTTTTGCTCTTTTGGGATGCGTTCAACACGGCTGTGTTTATACTGCCTTGTTAAAGTAAGAGTAAGAGGAACTGTCGGCGCTAATCGGAATTTAACGTTTTGTTTCTGGATTGGTAATTGTGTGTGTGTGTGTGTGTGTGTGTGTGTGTGTGTGTGTGTGTGAGAGAGAGAGAGAGAGAGAGAGAGAGAGAGAGAGATCAATCTTGACCAACAGTTCCCTCTCAAACAAAAGGCCCTTGGAGAAGAAAATGAATTTTCAGTGAAACAAGAAAACCCTTTCTCCATTCCCGAATAAAGACATTATTGGGTCATTAAAGCGTGGCTCTCTGTTCAGTTGCTAATGTACTGGTCTTGACTCTGGAACACATGGCAATCACAAGGAAGAATTTTTACTTACTGCCAGATGAACAGATCGGGAAGTAAGATATTATGGAATGTGCCATTAGGTGGCAGATAAGTAATTAGGTGACAAGCAAAATATATTATTCAGCATTTCAAAATATTTCCACTTCATCTCCCATTCATTAAAACCCACCTCCTCTCTAATGGGCCCACCAGGAATTTATATCAAGATTATTTACCAAAAAAAAAAAAAAAAAAAAAAAAGGAAAGAAAGAAGAAAAAGAAAGAGAAGAGGAAAAAGAAAAAGAAACCATCAGGATTAGTGAATTGTGATTAAGTCGTAGGATTGTTTTTAACACTTGTCTATGAGTCTGAAGAGACAGGAGAAAACAGGCTCAGATTGTGGCTGTTCTTGCCAGCATGAAGGTGATAGTGAGGTGATGGTGTTTTCATTATTATTTCACAAAAAGGAAGAAAAAGAGGACGGAGGGGCCATGGACAGTGCCACAAGAAGGGAAAACAGTCAAAACCATGAACAAGATGATGGTGCATCTACACAGAGGCTCCACACAATGATTTGACACCATAACTAATGGCTGGGCTTGGTAACAAATTCCCCAATCGGCAGGTTACCCGGCTTCCTTGAAGCCACCTGCATGTTTAATCAAGGGCCCCTTACGCACATCCGGCCATACAGAGGCACCAGGTGTGACAACTGGGGCTTCCCACACTCGCGGGTTATCTCCATAGAACCAGGCAGAAGGCTAGCCCCCATTTCACGCTCAGTGATTAATAGATTTAATAAGTGCAGTAAGCTGGATGCCCAGTTGGCTGAGTCGGTTACGCATCTGACTCTTGATTTACACTGAGGTCACGATCACAGTTCGTGAGTTCGAGCCCCACGTCAGGCTCCGCACGGTATCAGCTCAGAGCCCACTCAGAAGTCTCTCTCTTTCTCTCTAAATAAATAAACTTTAAAAAATTGCAATAAGCAGAGTACTTAGTGTGTTGTTGTTTTTAAAGAGCCTCAAGTGTCCTAATATTTAAAAGAAGCAGAATATATCTTTTGGTTAGTAGGTTGTTTCCCGCACCCCCCCCCCACCCCCCACTGGAGGTATTAGCTTGATGAAGGCAGAAGAATGGAGGGAACAAGGGACACAGAGAGAAGAAGAGGAGGAAGAGGAAGGTGGAGTGGGGGGAGGAGGAAGGAAGGAAGGGAGGGAGGGAGGGAGGGAGGAAGGAAGGAAGGAAGGGAGGGAGGGAGGGAGGGAGGGAGGGAGGGAGGGAGGGAGGGAGGCAGGCAGGCTGGAAGGAAGAAAAAGAGAAAGAGATCAAGAAAGGAAAGTATCTTCCCTAAGACCTACCAACCACTAACAGAAGCATATGCACTTGGATTACTCCACATAATAGTTACTGTAAAACTAGAGGCGGGTCCCATTACTAGCTTCATTTAATCCACGTGGAATGGGTCAGAGAGAGAAAACCATTCGTTCAGCGGCACGGAGTTAATGTTGCATCTTTAATTACTGCACTGTCTGTGTCTGTGTGCACACATATTCATAAAAGGATCACGTCACCTCCTAAAATGCTCCTATGGTTTTCTAGTCTCTTAGGGTAAAAGGTGACAGTCCTGCACAGCTCCGCCCATCTGTCCCCCCTTCCACCCCTCCTCCCACACCCCCCTTTCAGCCACCTGGCCTCTTTTCCATTCTCCACATTTGTCCTTTTGCTCCTACAGCAGGACCTTTGCCAATCCGGTTTCCTCATCAAGGAAGACCCCCATTCACCTGGTAAAGCCCCCTCCCTTCCTGCCTTTCACCTTCAGAGGGAGCCTTGCCTGCCGCTCCCTGACAACATCTTGGGGAGGGTCCATTCCCTCTCTCGGCACTGCATACCTCCTTCATCCATTACATCTGCCCCATTTGCAATTTCTCACCAGCCTCAGAGATTTAGTGATGAGCACAGAGCCCCTCTGTTACGCTAGAAGCATCTGAGTTCAGGACTGCTCCATCCGCCATGATAGCCCCTGCCCGGTTTATGGTGTGGCCAGTAGCTCGATAGATATTTACTATAGGGCTGAATATATATTGATGATAAATGTGAATATGAATGAGTATATTTAAGCGGCTATATTTTTAAGCACATGGGCAAGAATCAGAACCAGATTATAATGCCAGCCAGAGACCCAGTGCATCTCAGGAAAGCCCTGAGAGAACAGGGTGATTCAGGGCTGGGACGCAGAGCATAAGTTTCCACCCAGAGCGATCATCCGTCATCATTAGTTTTGGGGGGGAGGCTGGAGACTGGGCTACAAAGACTACATTACTCTCTGACTTCTGGCCCAGGCCACTCATAATTATTTCAGAAACCCAAAGCCAGGAATCTGATGAAATGTTTTGGTTTGGTTTTTGTGTTTCCCCCCCTTTAAAAAGGATGGATCAGCTGCTCGGCATTTTTCATAAATTCTTCATCCAGAGTTGCGTTTTTCCATCCACATTTCACATTAAGGATTCTTTATGAAAATGGCTTTATAAGAGAGGAATTTAATGAGATTATGATTTTTTTTAAACTTTCTCTCTCTAATTAATACCCCAGAGAGGGACATTTTTCCTAACATAATGGCCTTCCAGTGTTAAACAGGGCTTTAATATTATGGTAAAATATGTTAACTTTCCTGGCACTATGACCCAACTGATGAAATGAAAAGGAGTACATCTGTCTTCCCAGAGCTTCTGCCACGGCAAATGGGGTTGTTTTCGGCATTTTCATAATGAACTAATCAACTGCTTATTCACTAATTGCATCTACATTAGAAACTTATTACCCTGGAAAAGGGCTGCCCTGCAATTGACCTTCCAACTAGAGTTGGGTGCAGTGAGGGTCACGGCACCTGTAAGACAGAGAAATGGCCGAACCCCTCACAGCGTGCCTCTCTTCTCCGAAACAGGTATGAGGTCCTCCGTGGGGTCACCATAGGCGAGGAGTTGGAAACCCAGAACCTGGAAGATGCTTCCACTTTGCTAGGTAGGGTCTGTGCCTCAGTAGGCTTCCATGTAATTAATAAGGTGACAAATGACAACTACAAGGTGACCATCACTCATTGAGCATGGTGTTAGTGCCGGGCACAACGCACATACAAATGCCAATTTCACGTCAACTCTATAGGCAGGTATTGATGCTCACTCTTACTGGTGAAGAACCTGGGGCCCAGACAGGTGATGGGATGTGCTCAAAGCCACACAGCCAGTCAATGGCACAAGGGGATGGGAATCGTGCCCTTCTAATTTCATATCTTGGGCTCCAAGGTTCTCAGGAGATGCTGGAAAAAAAAAAAACAAAACCCAGAAACCTGGTGCTGATGAGATCCAGAGCAAACCCAAGACCACTAGCAGCTTCTAAGCTGTCAATGCTTCCGGGACAGCTTTCTCCACGGCAGCAGACCATGGCCTCTCCAAAGGCTCCCTCTTCTCTTTCATGGCGTCACATGGACAGGAGGTGCTTGGCAGTTTACCACACCTGGGCACAAAGGAAGACTATGTTTCCCAGACTCCTTTGCAGGTAAGATTAGGACCATGTGATGAAACGCTGACCAACAGAATGCTGGCAGAAGTGATGTAAGCCACTTCCAGGCCACTGCTGTGGCAACTTTAAATGCCATATGTGTGGGTGGATTGCCGCAAAACGGAAGTGGCCTGCCTGGTATGCTGCAGGGTTGTGTCAATATGAAATAAAGTTAAGCTGCTGAATTTCCAGGTTTATTCATCACTGTTGCACAGCCTAGCCTCACTTAACTAGAGCCCCTCTCAGAGAGTGACCATATGTCTCTAGGTCACCTTTCTGCATTCAATCAACAGACTTTATTAAACACCTCCTGTATGCAAGGCACCAGATGGTTAATTTGATGTGTCAACTAGACTGGACCCCAAGATTCCCAGACATCTGGTCAAACATTATCCTAAGTGTTTCTGTGAGGGTGTTACTAGATGAGACTAACATTTGAATCCGTAAACTCAGTATAAAGCAGATCATCCTTCCCAGTGTAGTGAGCCTCATCCAACTGACTGAAGACCTGTAAAGGACAAAAGGCAGAGTAAGACGGAACTTCATCTACCTGATACTTGAGCTGAGACATTTGTATGTTTCTGCCTTCAGACTCAAACAGGAAAATCAACCCTTCTTGGGTCTTGCACTTACTGGCTTTTGAACTAGAACTTCCACTAGATAGATAAGATATAGATATCTTACATATATGTGTGTGTGTGTATATATCTTACATATATATATATATATATATATATATATATATATATATATATATAGTTGATATATCTCCTATTGTTTTTGGTTCTCTAAAACACCTTCAAAGAATCAGGTGGGGGAAGACAGATAACAAGACAAATGAACACACAAATTAAATAATTATAATCTCTGGTACTTCCCATGAAGGAAGTCAACAAGTGTGCTTACATAGAAATATAGGGGGGTGAGGGAAGGGCTCTCTGGGGAGATAACATTGTTTTAAAGTATAGGTTTTGTTATTAGGTATGGCATGGCCAACAGATCAGGAGATCAGAAAACCCTTCACCATTGACATGATAGCTTACATACTCACAGATCCCAAGAGGACGGGACACCCCATGCCATGGCGGTGGGGGGGGGGGGGTGGGTCACAAGGGGAAGGATCAGGGTGAGTCAGGAGGCAGAGGGATGTGCAAGGGGGGGGGATATGGACAAGAGTGGTGGTTTCTATGGTCAGCAGGGGTGGGAATCGTTACTTTGAATGATTCTGGTAGGCTCTGGAACCCACAAGCCATCCTAGTTGTCCAGTACCTAAACCTGGGTGATTCAGGTGGAATAACAGTGATTGGCCTGGGGTGTCAGAACTGGATAAGAAAGGTAGCTGGGGCTCTGGGTTGGATGGTATGCATATGAAAGGCCTTACCATCTGTAGGAAGTGGCTAACCCTGGGATGGGCAGTCCCACCAGGGTCCAGCAAGACCACAAGAGGTCAAAGCATCAAGTATAGAAATCAGAAAACACGGTCATTACAGACAGGTGAGTGAGACCTGAGTGATGGCAAGCCAACAGCCATGGAAGAGCCAGAAGTCATACTCAAAGCAGACAGAGCAGCACGGGAAATCTATGAAATTAAATAAAGAAAAGAGTGTCCAGGAACGAAGGGAGTAGGCAACTGTGCCAAATCCTCAGAAGTAGAGTAAAATAAGAAAAGGGAAACATTCTTCTGACAACAACAAAAGTCTTGGTAGAATATTCTACCCACAACTTTCTCTGCTTCCCTATTCCCTCCGTCATGATCTGCTCACCAGGGGCTTTTCCACTCATCGCATCCAATGACCTTTCCTTTGCCCTCATTTTGACAGCTTCTCTGCAACATTTGGGGGACATGCTGGGGACAGAGCAGTAGATAAAAGAGACAAAAAGACCTGCCCTTGTGGGGCTGACATGCTAGTGTAGGAGAAAGGCAGCACAAGGGACAAGTGTATAATGTCAGTTCCAGGGGCTATGGAGAAAGTAAAGGAAGAAAAGAGACAGGAAATGGGGAGGGAGAGGGCAAAGGGGTTTTCCTAGAAGAAGCGGCCAGGAAAGTCTTCTCCAATCCTGCCTTGTCAGCCATGCTAAAGAGCATGCCCCTGACCCCATGGCAAAGGGGATGTTCTAAGACCGTTAAGCAAGGACATAGCTGCCTTGACCATATATTTTATCAAGAGGGCTGTGAGGTGAAGGATACGTTGGCTAGTGTCACAGAGACAGAGCTGGAGGGTGCTCCGGCCAGAAGGAACAAGCAGATCAGAAGCCCAGAAGCATGAAAGCACTGTTAGTAATCTGACAGCTGCAGTTGGGAGGAGGGCCTGGAGAAAACCCACAATCCTGGACAAGTCCCTTCATGCCTCAGGACCTGGAATGTCGCAAGGTTATGCAATGAGAGATCAGAAAACTGACAGTTGCAAGATCAAAGACAGCATATATAAAATCCCAAGCAGGTCTCCTGCTAAACAGCAGGCATTAACAAATGATCGCTATGATTACGCGAATGACTTCCCACTGAGAATTCTGTGGCTGGGGAATCATGGACTCCAGACTCTGAGCGGCAGATAATATCTGCCATTTTCTTTTAAAGGCTATACCGAGCCCACCTTGTGGGGCCAAAGCTGTTTCTTGGGCCCAATTTAAAAGCTCCCTACTGTTTTTATAAAGATCTGTTGACATGATTTATTGGGAATTCTGTCCATTAACATTTTTAAGGGCTCAATAGGTCCCCTGACTACCCTTGCAAATTAATCTTAATAAATTCACAGCGGAAAGCACTCTGCTTGCCTATCAACATATGATAATGTGTCCAGTCTCCTGCCCGTTATGGAAAGGGACGTTGTATGTGAAGCTGTGAACCTCCTGAAGACAGAGAAGAAAGGGCAAAGTGCCTTCTCTACTCATGTTCAGAGGACTCTCTGCCTCAGGCTCAGTTTCCCCATCCATGCAGTGGGATAGGAAATCTAACAGAAAGTTTCCTAAGCTTATGACACTTGTATGGTTTTTGCCAAATTTGCCTATTTACTACATACTTAACTAATTAAATAGTGTTTATTAAACAGTTCTTCTTAAACTCAGGTCTGATATCACTACCTTTGCTTCATTCTAAGCAGTAGCACCTATAAAATTGCAAATTCGATGTGTTAGTTACATTTTTCTAATAAATTACTGAAGTTACAATAAATTCAATTATGTACTCCCTGAAGTCCTCTTTTTTTATTATTTTTAAAATGTTTATTTCTTTGTTTTTGAGATAGAGAGAGGGTGAGCAGGTGACGGTCAGAGAGAATGAGGGAGAGAGAGAATCCCAAGCAAGCTCTGTGCTGTCAACGCAGAGCCCAACATGGGGCTCAAACTCACAAACTGTGAGATCACGATCTGAGCTGAGATGGAGATGAAACGGAAACAGGCTCCAGGCTCTGAGCCATCAGCCCAGAGCCCGACGCGGGGCTCGAACTCACGGACCGCGAGATCGCGACCTGGCTGAAGTCGGACGCTTAACCGACTGCGCCACCCAGGCGCCCCTGACTGCCTGAATTCTTGTCCTGGTTCTCGGTGATTCAAAACATGCCATTTTAACTTCTGAGACTCAGTTGACTCATTTCAAAGACATACAGATGATAAGACTTAATAATTCAAATCTCTCTCCCTTTCTCCAAAAGAAAGAAAGAAACAAAGAAAGAAACAAAGAAAGAAACAAAGAAAGGAAGAAGGGAAGGAAGGAAGGAAGGAAGGAAGGAAGGAAGGAAGGAAGGAAGGAAGGCAGGCAGGCAGGCAGGCAGGCAGGCAGGCTGAGATTTTTTTAAAAAGACAGCAAATATATGAAGAGAACATTTGCAAGATGCGGAAAACATTAAGCAGCCTATTGTATGTGGAATCTGAGTCCCTGAGGGAGAGGAGAAAGGAGGAGAAAAAACAAAAGTGTTTGAATAATCAATGGCCAAATATTTCCTAAATATTATAAAAACCAAGATGGTTAACAAATCACAACACAAGAAACATGAAGAAAACTATACTAAAGGCATATCATCACCAAATTGCTGAAAACCAATGATATACAGAAAATCTTAAGAACAGTAGGAAAAAAGGACCCATTACATACAGAGGAATCAGACAAGAATAATGGCAGATTTCTTAGCAGGTACGATGCACTCCAGAAGACAATCCATAGACAGAACATATTCTGGGCCATGAGATAAATCTCAACTATTTTAAAAGGATTCATATACAAAGTATATTCTGTGACCACATGGAATTAAAATAGGAACTGGTAACAGAAAATTATCAAAATACCCAAACATTTGGTAACTAAAATACACTTTTAAATAATCTAAGAATCAAAGAAAAGATCAAAAGGAAAGGAGAATGTAATTTGAACTGAACTGAAAACAGCAAACCAAATGTGTGGGATGTAGCTAAAGTAGTATTTAGAGGATACTTTATAACATAAATGCTCACGGTAGAAGATCTCTAATGAACGGCTTCAGTTTCTATTTTAAGAAACATTTAAGGAACAAATAATATGAATTACACAAAATATTTTCAAAAAAAACCTGAAGAGGAGGGAATATTTTGCAACTCATTCTGTGAGGCCAGCATTACCAAACCAGACAAACACATGAAATAAAACTACAGACCAACGTCCATCAGAAACATAGCTGAAACATTTCTCACCAAATTTTAGCAAACCAAATGCAACAATACATAAAAATAAAATATTACGACCAGGTGTTAATGATCCCAGGAATCTAAGGTTAGTTTACCATTTGAAAACCAATCAATGTAATTCATAATATTAACAATATAAGAAAGAAGCCATATGATTACTTCAATGGATGCAGAAAAGTTATATTATAAAATCCAACATCTACTAATCCTATTTCAACAGACTTGGAATAGAGGAGAATTCCCCAAATTGATAATGGACATCATATTTAATGTTGAGATACCCAAAACTTTCCCCTAAGGTCAGGAGTAAGGTGAGACTATCCATTTACACTATTTAAGTCAGGATGTTACCGGAGGTTCCAGAAAGCACAATAAAGCAAGAAAAAAATGCATTTTGGAAAGAAAAACTTAAATTTGTCTTTATTTTCAGGTAACTTCATCATCTATGTAAAAGTTCATTGGGATCTACCAAAAAACAAAACAAAACAAAACAAAACACAAGCGAACACTATTACAACTAATACATTATTCAGCAAGGTTGCAGGACATAAGATCAATATACAAAACTCAACTGTTTTTCTACAGAATAGTAATGAACTATGAGAAATAGAATGTGAAGAAAAATATCACATAGAATTGCATAACAGTATTAAATACTTATAGATAAATCTGACAAAAGACGTGCAAGTCCTGTACACGAAAACTACAAAATCTTACTGAGAAAAAATTTAAGGGACCTAAAGGAATGGAATGGTACACTCTACTCATAGTTTGGAAGGCTCAATGCTGTTGTCAATTGACCCAAATTGATATATAGATTCAATGCAATCCCAATCAAAATCCAAGCAGACCTGTTTGCAGAAATAACCAGCTGATTCTAAAATTCATATGGAGGGTCCCCTGGGTGGCTTATGCAGTTAAGCATCCCACTCTTGGTGTCAGTTCAGGTCACGACCTCACTCACAAGATCAAGCCCCACGTTGGGCTCCAAGCTGAGCATGGAGCCTGCTTCAGAGTCTCTTTCTCTCTCCGCCCCTCCCCACCGTGCGCATGCTCTCTCGCTCTCTCTCAAAAAATTTAAAAATAAAATAAAATAAAATTGATATGGAAATTCAAAAGATCTGTAATAACCGAAGCAATTTTGAAAAGTAAAATAAAGTTGGCTCAGAGATATTAAATAATTTTCCTGAGGTCAAGGGAAGATCATGCCTTTCTCCTCCCTTAAATGACACTTGGGATTTATTGCCTCTCTCCCTAGGACTTGTCCCAAACAAGGCTGCCTCTCTCCCTAGAACTTGGGACGTGTTCTAGGTAGGTACTTCCAAACACATCTTCTCATTTAACTCTTAGTATGACCCTAGAAGTTAAGCACTATTAGCTTTCTTTCATTTTATTTCCATTTTTATTACCATTTTTTATAGAAGTACAGTTGACACACAATGTTACATGAGTTCCAGGCATGTAACAAGCCTATCAGACGAGACATTATGCTACGCTCACCACAAGTATCTTCACCATCTGTCACCATACAACACCAGTACAATATCATTAACTATATTCCCTATGCTTTCTCTACCTTCCATGCCTATGACTTATGCGTTCCATAACTGGAAGCCTGTACCTCCCACTCCCCTTCACTCATTTTGCCCAATCCCTTCTGGCAACCATAAGTTTGTTCTCTGCATTTATGAGTCTGTTTCTGCTTTTTGCTCGTTTTGTTTTTTTAGATTCCACACATAAGTGAAATCATATGGTATTTGTCTCTCTCTGACTGCTTTCACTTAACATAATACCCTCGAGGTCCATCATATTGTCACAAAAGGCAAGGTCTCATTATTTTTATGGCTGAGTAATATTCCATTATAATACACATATTATATATATATATTATATGCGCATATAACATATATATATATACATATATATATATATATATATGAATGACTTCTTCTTTATCCATTCACCTATCAGTGGACACTTAGGTTGCTTCCATACCTTGGCTATTATAAATAATGCTGCACTGAACATCTGACAAACTTCAACATCTGTTCATGATAACAACTCTCAGCAAAGGGGGTTTAAAGGAAACATACTTCGACATAATGAAGGCCCTCAGCTAACACCGCACTCCGTGGTCAGAAATGGAGAGCTTTTGCTCTAGGATCAGAAGCAAGACAAGGATGTCCACTCACCACTCTCAGCTTTCTTTGCAGACCATGAAACTGAGACTCAGGTCAATTAAGTGAATTGTTCAAGGCCGCTCAAGTTCTGTCCACGTTCTTTTAAAACATGTTCTTTAAGAGAAGGATGTGGGCTGGTTTAGAAAACGTTTTAAATTAACACATTAAGAATTAAAGTTGAGGGGCACCTGGGTGGCTCAGTCGGCTAAGTGTCCAACTTCAACTCAGATCATGATCTCACTACTCATGATCTCACTACTCACTACTCATGAGAGTGAGCCCTGCCGTTGGGCTCTTTGCTGACAACTCAGAGCCTGGGGCCTGCTTCAGATTCTGTGTCTCCTAGCTCTCTTGGCCCCTCCCCTGATCACGTTCAGGCTCTCTCTCTCAAAAATAAACTTTTTTTGGGGCGCCTGGGTGGCGCAGTCGGTTAAGCGTCCGACTTCAGCCAGGTCACGATCTCGCGGTCCGGGAGTTCGAGCCCCGCTGGGCTGATAGCTCAGAGCCTGGAGCCTGTTTCCGATTCTGTGTCTCCCTCTCTCTCTGCCCCTCCCCCGCTCATGCTCTGTCTCTCTCTGTCCCAAAAATAAATAAACGTTGAAAAAAAAAAAATAAATAAACTTTTTTTTTTTTTTAAAGAATTAAGGTTGAGGAGAGCCATCTTTTGATACGACAACTACTCTGAGGCAATAAAACACTATCTATTCAAAACTACTTCCTCTTCTCTTATCAGTATTTGTTTTCATGTAAATGAAGACCTTAATTTGCTTTCCAGAGCACTAGAAACTGAAGTCTTTTTCAAGCGTTCTAACATCTACTTTGCTAACATTCTCTCCTGTTTTCTCTTAGCAGAGTGATCCCATACCTACATGGTAATAGCCACCTTCTATACCAAGAGAATTACAACAAAATCCTGTACTGTACATTGTCAAGGCCCAGGAGTGGCCTAATTACTCATTTGTTATGTATTGATTCTATCACAGAAAAGAATTTGGACAAGCCTTGAATTTGTTTTAATGGAATTTGGTGTATCATTCCAGTAATCAGTTCCATGTATTAACGTGCACTGTGATGGATGCTAATGTAAGGTATAAAGGAACATCCTGGCCTCTCGGTTTCCTTGACAGCACTATAGGAACCAGCAAATCTTATTTAATTTGTTCCTTAATGACTTCTATATCCGAACAAATAACTACTTTCGCTGTCTACCATGAAGGAATTATACTGTTCTGCACTAACTCATAAGTCTTAAAAATTCATACTTATTCCCCTTATTCTAGGTCCACCAGGAACCCAAGACTGACACATGTATTCCACATCTCCAAGGAAAAGCTCTCTCCCACCGCCTTCCAAACACCCACTCTTCTGGCTTTTACCAAACCTTATATTACCTACTTGAGAATGTTGGGGGTCATATGGGCTAATTCATCTACTGCCAGGCACATCTGAAATCCACCTGTGCCATCACATTTTCCCCTTCCCCAATATAAAGCCTCCAAGGAAACAAATCTTTAGAAACTTCCCATTTCTTGCACTGGTAAGAAAAATACCCAGAAATGGACTTTGCTTATAAGGGAGACTCTAAACTCTCCCACCCCAGCCAACCCAAAACTTTGTCTTGTACATGGCTGGCACCCAAAAGACCACTGTCTATAAAAGAGGCTGGAATATGCAAAGACAAGAAAAAACTGGTTCATCACTGCCTGGGTCCTGGTCATGGGTCTGGGCCAACACAGGTGAGACCCAAGAATTCTGGGACATAAAAATGCCTCTGAATACAGGAGTGATGACTCATATGGGCACATGTACCCCAATGTTTATAGCAACACTCTCAACAATAGCCAAATTATGGAAAGAGCCCAAATGTCTATCAAATGACGAATGGATAAAGAAGATGTGGTCTATATATACAATGGAATACTACTTGGCAATGAGAAAGAATGTAATCTTGCCATTTGCAACAATGTGGATGGAAATGGAGGGTATTATGCTAAGTGAAGTAAATCAGTCAGAGAAAGACAGATATCGTATGTTTTCACTCTTATGTGGAATTTGAGAAACTTAACAGAAGACGATGGGTGACCGGAAGGGGCAAAATAGTTTCAGAGAATGAGGCAAACCGTAAGAGACTCTCAAATACAGAAAATAAACAGGGTTGATGGCGGGGGGGGGGGGGGGGGGGAGGGAGGGAAGATGGGAGATGGGCATCGAGGAGGGCACTTGGGATGAGCACTGGGTGTTGTATGTAAGTGATGAATCACGGAAATCTATTCCCAAAGCCATGAGCACAATGTATATGCTGTATGTTAGCTAACTTGACAATAAATTATATTTTTTAAAAAACGCCTTTGAGTTCATATGGAGGTGGCATCTTAGCTATAGAGAGACAGTCAAAGTTGAGATGGGAAAAGTACCCAAAGGGCTCAAATGAAAAAGATTAATTAACTGCTTCAGGAGCTGGTTATAAAGATGTCTCCAGATAGGTTAAGTGAAGTTGAGAGTACTTATCATGATGAATACTGAGTCATATACAGAATTGTTGAATCATTATACTGTACACCTGAAACTAATACAACACTGTATGTTAAAAAATTATACTTGACTAAAAGAGAGAATTTCCTTGGAAGTTTTAAAAAAAGAACACTGAGAAGGTGGTAGGGTCCAGGTCTATGTGGGGTTGTCCATGTGGGCAGCTTAATCTGATGACATAAAGGCCTGAACAGCGAGGGGAGACATCCTCAGTGATGTCACAAAGATTGACCACCAACGTAGCAAAACCCCTCCTCTCTTGACTTCTGATAATCCTTGGATGGTCTCCTTTTCCATGGATATCTCAGAAAGTCCTAGGCATCCTGGAGGCGCCCACAGCCTATAATTTTCTCTGCTCACAACTCCTTGGAGACATACAGGACAGAAAAGTCTAAGAATTTCTATGGCTCCTTTGAAATACATAGGTCTTTGGCTCTAACCAGGATCTGCCTTTTCCAGGAAATTTTAAAGTTTTGGCTCCAATGCCAACCTTTCAACGTCTCTTGCCATGGGAAACAGGACTAGGGAAAGACACCAGGGTCATTTCAACCCAACCTCTGCCCTGAGGCTGAGAATCCACTTGAATCCACTTGTTCCCTTGAAGCCAGCCAGTCTGAAAAGGAGAGTGTTGATTTCTCGCCTCCCCTGTCTCAGCCAGAGGCATCGGAATTAGGAGGCTTCAGGGAGACATCATCATTTCCCTCCTGTCAGAATGTTCTCAATGGAAGTATTCTAACAGATCTACGTGCATATGTAGGAGCTTATTAAATATTAGGTTCAGAGGGCCGTATCATTAAACTGAGCCCAAGGAGGTGTGAAAACCATCCCCAAAGAGCGCATACTAGAATTTTCTCATCAGACTTTGTTCCTCATATCCACTGCTTGGGATTGGGCTACGTGACCCAACTTGCATTAGATGCACCCTACTGAAGCCATGTAGGACTCAATGGTCTTCTGCTTTTGGCTTCACAGTTTTGCGGGAAATAACACTTGAAGGGGTCAGGACCACCTATGCAACATAATACACAAATGAGAGAGGGATGTCAATCAACAAATGTCAACTTAAGTACCTCCTCCAGTGAACAGTACATTCTGGGCACAATTAATAACAGGCAGACATTAAGAAGTAGAAGACGCACGCTTGATTACAGAAAACCCAAGTTTACAAGCCAAGATAAAAAGTACTATTAACTGAACCCTGTATGCCATTGTCTCCTCCCTTTACTGTTCTCTAGCTGTGCTCATCCTGTACTTGTACCCAGAACACCTCAGCTCACATTTACCCAAGGCCTTGGGACACATTGTTCTCTTTACCTGGAGCTCTCTCCCCTCCGAGGAACCTCCCACTGATATCCACACAAAGTTTCCTAAGCTTCCCTAGGGCCACTGTTTCAGAGTCTCCCTAGCCCTCACCCACTACAATATGGAATTATTTTATTTCTTGTTTATTTTCTCTCTCTTCTACTAGAATGGACATTCTCCGAGAGGAGATAGCATGTTTGTCTTCATATCCACTTTATCTCCAGTGTCTGGCACCTAGTAGGCCCTCGGTGAATAACTGGAGGAGGAAGAACAGAAGTGAGAAAAAAAAAGAAGATAATGGGCTACAGACATATTCATGGAAGAGAGAATTCTGGGCACTGGTTATAGAGAGCTTCACCGAAGGGACAGACCCGAACCTAGGATGTGGAGAAAGGACAAATGGTGTGGACATCTCCGTGAGCCTAGATTCTTGAAGTAGATTCTAGAAAAAGTGAAAGGATACAGGTATTCGTTGAGTGCATATGACACGCTAGATATGATGTCTAAGCACTCCACAGGGGTTAACTCATGTAACCGTCTCAAGAATTCTTAGAGATGGGTGTTGTTTCCCCAAATCTACAGAGGAGGAATCAGTATTGTAGTTGACAGTGTTTGGCTGAGTTTTTGTCTTACTGTCTTTCCAATCATCTTCACCCCCCTCTTCCTATGTTTGGGGGGCTCCCCATCTTATGAGTCTTGGAGAGACATGGAGTCTGGCTCCCTGCAGTTGGAAAGACTAGATACTTCCTTTCCTAGCCTCCCCTGCTGCTCAGGCAAGGGCGTGTGACCTAGGCTTGGCCACTCACTGGCTTCAGTCTCTTGATTTGGGAGCTCATGGCACAAGAAACAGGGATGGTGAAGAAGCCATCCTAGGAGGAGAAACACTGTGACGACATCCAGTGTCCTGGGGTGGCTACAGCAGGGTCCTCATAGGATACCTTCTGTGACACAGTGGTTCTGGCTACTGTGGTTCCTTCTGTCTCTGCTCATTTTCCAAGCTAGTCTCCTAAACACCCTGGAAATTCTATGAGCAACCTAATATCCTTCCAATAAATTCCTTTTCTGCTGGAATCATTCAGAGGAGGGTCCCTTTGCTTGTGACTAAGGACTCGGGCCAATTCAACAGCCTTGGAGAAGACAAGCGAGTTCCAGTCGGGGAGAAGCAGAGCCGGGATATGGACGCTGGTCAGCCCGAAGGCAGAGCCCAGGCATTCCCCACTATGTCCACATGGCTCTGAGGGGAAACACAGGAAGAACTCTCATCCTGTTTTACAGCTGAGGCACAGAGGAGAGAGGTAAGCCTAGAAGGGACTGGAGCCCGGGTTTGAGCCACAAACCCCTGGTTCTTTCTAGTGTACCAAAGTCATCCCCAACAGCACCACTTCCTGACATACGGATCTTGTATCAGACTAACTGAGGAGCCCACGTCAGAGGAAACGAGGCCCTGGAGATGAGTAGAAGCAGAGGCATGGTGAGACCAGACAAGGAGACGGGTGAGGGCCCGCTGGACCCTGTGCAGCGATGTCTCAAAGTCTCATCTCCGAACAAGGTTCAAATCTGCGATCACTGCCAGGTCCAGGGAAACTGGAAGAGGGGATGAATGACATTTTGGGGGACTTGGGGGTGGCCTCCCCGCCCTCTGGGGAACAGGGCTGGAGAGTAAAGCAGGGAGGACAGCTGAGAGGCAGTGACCGTCAGCCAAGGGTAACACTGAGCTGCTCGGATCCTGTTTTCCTGTGTGCAAAATGTGGACAGTGCCATGAGCTGCACGGGCCTGAGAGAAATCGACGACAGCAATTTTAGAAACAACCGATAGCACGTGATGTGCACTGCACACGGTTTTAAGGGCTTTCATACATAAATTCTTTCAATCCTCACCAAAATCTTATGAACTGGGTCCTGCTGCTGTCATCTCGGTCTCGCTGATGAGAAAATGGGACACAGAAAGGTGAAGCAACTCATCCCATTACAGCAAGAAATTGGCACAGCTAGGACGTGAGCCCAGGTAGTCTAGCTCCAAAACCGGTAGAGCTCCGGTACTGGGCTAACCAAGTATTATAATGTATGCAGCGGAGCTTTGGGACTGTAAGTTGTTTCACACATGAGCAAGCATTTTACTTGATGCTAGGACAGAGTAGAAGCTCTGAGAAAGGAGGTGCAGGACTGTCTTATAAGCTAACATGTTTAGCCAATAATGAGCACATAAAGTGCATTAGGAAAGACAGGATGGGAGGGAGGAAGAAAAAGGAAGGGAAGGAGGGAGGAAAGGGAAGGAAGGAAGGAAGGAAGGAAGGAAGGAAGGAAGGAAGGAAGGAAGGAAGGGGAAGGGAGGAAGAGGAAGGAAGGGAGGGAGGAAGGGAAGAAGGGAGAGAAGGGAGTGAGGAAGGGAGGGAAGAAGAGGAAAGGAGGGAGGGAAGGAGGAAAAGGAAGGAAGGAAGGAAGGAAGGAAGGAAGGAAGGAAGGAAGGAAGGAAGGAAGGAAGGAAGGAAGGGAGGGAGGGAGGGAGGGAGGGAGGGAGGGAGGAAGGGGAGGGAGGAAGGAAGGGGAGGGAAGAAGACATAAGATGAGGATTCAGATGGGAGCAAGGAGATGGAACCTTGCCATCTGGAAGTGAGAAAGAATGGAACGTGGAAACCAGTTTCTAAAAGGGGATCCTCTGAAGCATGCTTGAAAAGCCTTCAGCCAGGTTTCCAAAGGAAATTCACAAACTGCTTCTATATATCGTCTACAGCCCCTCAGCGTTCAGTTCCTTTGTGTTTTCATGTTTTGATGGTGCACACACCACGGGGTCGAGCGCACAGATAAGGGCACATCTGGCTGTCCACATTGTGCAAGTAGAGGTGTGCATGGAGTTCTGTGCACAAACGGAATCCCGCAGGTGTGCCCGGCGTTTGATGTGCACGGCTGTGTACGGACATACCACAGGACCCATCAATGAGTGTTTGCAGCACTGGGTGCATACACACCTGCACAAAGTTACTAAGTAATGGGCTAGCACTAACTTGGGCTTACTATGTGCCAGGCTCTGTCCTAAGCATGTTGCAAATGTGAATTCCACTTAATGCTCCCGGCGGTGGTGATGGGTGTGCCCAGTCACGCACGTGTGCCTGGCTCTGTCTGAGCTGCCCGTACACACATTTCTGTTAGGTAATCACAGGCTCAGACTGGCTGTCAATTTTCTGCTGCTTAACCCAAGCTACGTGAATACCACCAGGAAGGCACACTTTCCTGGGCTGGAGGCAGTAACAATGAATTAAAAGATAGATCATAAAGTCCTTTCAAAATACCATCCACTTAAGAAATAGCAGACAGCCAGCCTGCGTTTTCTTGCTGGGTAAACACATTCCCACCACCCCACTCACTTAAATAAGGCTCACTCCACTTTGGCATCCCCGCAAACACATTTTTTTTTACAGTTTCTTTTTCAAAAACAAGATTGCTCCCTCGGCAACTGTTTCCAAGCACATTCCCTCGTTCTGGGAGAGGGAAGGGAAGAGCAGAGCGAGCCTCTTGTTACTATACAGGGAACACAGAGCAGGGGCAGGGGGAGAGCAGACGTGGGGAAGAGGGAGAGAAGCTGAAGCTGAGGGTATGTAGTAAGATGCACTTTCCCAGAAGAGAACTAGCCATATGCCCCCTGACCCAGCACTATTTCCCCCAGGCCCAGAAATACCTAGTTGGTTTGAAGGCTGCAGTGTGGATATGCCAGTTGGGATCATATTCTACTCCAGGGTATGTGTGTGTATGTGTGTGTGCATGTTACACACTCACACGTGCGCGCACACACACACACACACACACACACACACACATATGTACCATCAAAGGCCAGAGGTCATCCCTGGAGCAACCTGGCATAGCTAAAGAGATCGAAATTATTTCCCTCACAGAAGGGACGTCTTTTTAACAATGGCACTTGCTTTTTTTTTTTTTTTTTAATTTTTTTTAATGTTTATTTATTTTTGAGAGAGAGGGAGAGACACAGCGTGAACAGGGGAGGAGTGGAGAGAGAGGGAGACAGAATCCGAAGCAGGCTCCAGGCTCTGAGCTGTCAGCACAGAGCCCGACGTGGGACTAGAACTCATTGGCCACGAGATCATGACCTGAGCTGAAGTCGGGCGCTTAACTGACTGAGCCACCCAGGCGCCCAACAATGGCACTTTCTCAACAGCATGTTGACTATTTACAGCAGCAGAAATCGTTCCTGGGGCAGAGGCAAAGGTGAGGTGGGGTGGGGTGGGAACAGGAGACTGGAAACAAAGAATGCTTTCCAGGACCATCTATGCCTTTAATCCAGTAAGTCACTCTGTTCAATCCGGTTCATTCCATTCCATCCTATCCAAACGTGTCCCTCCATGTCATTCCACGAAGCCCACTCCATGCTATTCGGTGCTCAGCCCATTCCATGCCATTCCAACTGCAACTCATTCCACTGGATTCCAGTTCAATACAATTGTCCCTCATCTACGTCCAGGGCGTCTCAACCTCTTCCATTTCAAGCCACTGTGTCCCAATCCATTCCATTCCATTTCATCCTGTTCCATTATTTCATTGTCTTCTTAACCATTTCGATCCGTTCCAGTAACTGCTGCCCTAAGTATTTTGTCAACTACCCTGTGAGCCATTCTGAGTACCATGAGGGATATGGAGAGAGAGACAGAGTCCCCATCAGTGCACCCTTCTTGGGGCGGGGGCGGGCAGAGACAACCCTTCCAAAACAACAGAGGAACACATAACCCTCTCTGCCTTCAAAGACTCAGTTGAACCCAGATCATGGGCAAAACCCAAAACTAAACCAAAACCAAAACCAAGTCAAAACCCAAAGGCCTCTCTATATACAGATCATGAATAAGAAGCCAAGCCTCCTCTGGTGCCACACAGAGGGAAAGCCAGACTAAGAAGGGGTCAAATTCCAGATACTCTCCTTCGCAGCTATATCAGACAGGGTTAGCCTGTCTGATATATCAAATAGCCTCAAAAATCTCAGGGGCTTAAAACAAAGATTTATTTCTCACTCGTGATTCATGTCTCACAAGCACTGGCTGGGGGTGCTGCTCTGTGGTATCCTTACTGCCAAGAGCCTCCTGTTGGAGCAGCCTCTATCTGGAACACTCACCACGGTGGAGGCCAAAAGCACATGGCAAGTAACGGAGGGGCCCCTAAAGGCATCAGCTTCCTACCCAGAAGAGATAAACTTCATTTCTACTCACATGCCCCTGTCCTAACCAAGTCACATGCCCATACTCGAAGGTCAGAGCAATCACGCTTTGAGAAAGTCAGAGACCAGGCAAATTCTCACATGCTTAGGAACAGAACTGGAACCATTTGCTGGACAGTGCTAAGGGCTGCTACACCTGCTGGGTATCTCATCTATAGGGCCCTAACTTAACTTCCCGGAGCCTCAGTTTCCTCGCTTGTAAAATGCAGACGATTAACACCAACTACTTAGGTCTGCTACAGACGCTAAGTGAGATAGGTATGGAAAGAACCCGCACATAGTAGGTGCTTAATGAATATGAGTTCCCCTCCCTGAGCCCCTGCATGGGTTTCCCTGCCAACCTCCTTACAAAAGCATCAGAGGCACAAAGTAGACAGCTCTTATCTGGGAACAGAGGAGAGATTTCAATCCCCCACCCCCAGCCCAGCCCTCATATCTGTTGCCTCTCTTTGAAACAGGAGCTTCAGCCACCTGCTCGTTGATGATCCATCTGCTTTGCAAATGTAAAAATGTAATTATATCACAACACTGATTTCTGATGGGCATAGACCAATACCCAGAGATGCTCCGTTCCCAAACATTGCAGGAAAAAAGTACCATACTCCCCGGAGCAGAAGTGTAATCAAAATGAACGATCATCAAGTACAATATTTTCTCATGCTCCAGAGAAGACTGGCAAACACCCTGGAACATCAGGTTTGGGCCCCTCCAGAGGGCTGCGTCTCTCTGTTTTCTGGAGCTCGTGATAGGTGCAAGCGATACTCCAGGGCACATTTTTATGGCTTATCTAAAGGCCCTGCAGAAAGCAGAGATGGAGAAGCCCTTTTCTGGTGTGAAGTCACACAACGAAGTTCCAGAACACACAAGCTTCTAGAACAGCGGGCAAAGAACATTCACTGTAGATCCCAATGAACATCAGAACAGGAAGAGGCCAAAAGCAAGAAACCTCCACTGTCTCTCAATTTAGGAAGCCAACCTTCACCAAGCACCTCCTTTGTGCTGGGTCTTGGAACAAAACTACGACTGTCCACCTCTGAGGACTGCTGACACCAAGCTTTCCATTAAAAGCTCCATGTGGAAACAAACACTTACAGGCTACCCCTGTTTTAGACAGTGTTGTTTTTTTTTCTGATAATCTGTATCTACATCCTATTACTACTGGGGCAAACGACCACACAAATGTGTGGCTTACTTAACACAACACAAATCTATTATGTTATGTTTCTTGAGGTCAGAAGTCCAAATGGGTTTCATGGGGCTAAAATCAAGGTGTCAACAAAGCTGCGTTCTTTTCCATGGGAGAATCGTTTTCTTACCTTTTATAGCTTCTAGAAACTGTCCTCATTCTTTGGCTCATGGCTCTCTTCCATCTCTAAAGTCAGCATTGGCTGGTTGACTTTTTCTTATGAGACATCACTCTGACTGCCTCATCCACATTTAAAGGACCCTTGTGATTACAGTGGCTCACCTAGACAACCGATCTCCTTGTCTTAAAGTCAGTCCACTGATTAGCAACTTCAATTCCACCCGCAATCTTAATTCTTCCTGGCCATGTTCCATAACATAATCATGGTTTCTAGGATTAGAATGTGGACATGTTTGGGATTGTTATTCTTCCTACCACATCATCTATTCTTCTGATGCGCCTTGGTCAATCCAGCAAACTGGGTGTTCTCTCCTTGCCTGGACAAGGACTGCACATGGGGCCCAAGGTAGGCCCATCATCCACCCCGTTGCTGGGATTTAAATCTTGAGCGACTCACCAATGAAAAATGGTTGAGGTTCAACCATCTCAATGACAGAGCATGCTGAAAAGACCCCTTGGGTTCCAGTTCTCTGAAACTTCCCTGGTCTCTTTCCTTTCGGAAGTGCGATTCTCTAGCATTTCCCCTGAATCCACAAGCCATCCCCTATTTCGTCCAGTTGATCATTTATTTACATCATCCAGAATTAGTTTCTGTTGCTTGCAACCCACAAGCCCTGAAAGATCAGGCAAAAGGAGAGACACAGAGACAAGGAGAGAAACTCACAGAACCTAAAGATAAAGCCAGCATGCAGATACACTCTCCTGACTTGTATGGAGGACAGCAGACTTATTTTGAAGAAAAAAAAAAAGTGAGTCTGAAATAAATAGCTCAACCAGATGAATTTATTTCTAGGGAGTGGTAGTGGTAGACTTGTTATATGCATCTCTGGGTATTTTCACAGCTCCATTGTTGGAACGAGCCCCTTTTATTTATTTACACTGAATGAAAAGAGCAGTATGATAATACACATGAAATAAGGTTTCTGCATATTGTTTTCTTCCCTGATCTTTTTCTCATGTAATTTCATCTAGGGAGCCATTCTGATCCCTACAGGCAGAGGCTGCAGAAGTGACTGCTCCTGCTGTCCATTCGTTCATTCAGAATTAATTATGGCACCTACTCTGTGCCAGCAAACTTGGGGACGTACAGATGAAAAAGTCAGACTCCCTGGGCCCAAAGGTCCTACTTAGTGACTCACCTAAGAAAAACGTCCTAAGCACACCTACTGGGTGTCAGCTAATCCATGGTCCTGTACTCATGGAGATTAGGGTATAAAGACAAAGGAGGCATGTGCGGGTGTACAGAATGATCAGCAAGGAAATCTATTTTTTTCTGAAGGAGGGAAGTACATTTGGCTAATTGATAAGCTTATAAAATATATTTAGTTCAAGAATTTGTAAGGGTTTAATTACGCAGTCATTTAAATTTGGAAATATTCTTTATACAACAACAGTAGAGATAGATCCTAATTGAAGAGAGTTGAGGGAGCATGTATTGGTGGGTAGGATACATACAGAGGATATAGCTACAGAGCCTTTATATTCTTGTGAACATAAGAGGAAACTAAACTTCTTGCTGTTCAGTCAAATGAAGGGAAGATATAGTCTACTGAAAACCAAAGAGACTGGGTACCGTTCTTGGTTTTTCCATTTTTGGAGCATTTTTCCCTTGTTAATTATAATATTAAAAAATCTACGTGCAAGTAAATATGCAATAATTAAGGGCAGAGTAAACCATAGTCTGCTGGTTCCACCTTGGCAACACTGGGCTAGATCTTGGGAAAGGTTTAAGATGAGGACAAGATGAAAATAATATGGAGAAAGATTTGGGGATTCAATAAACAGGACAGACTGAGATCATATTCTTGATTGCATCTTGCATACATATGGTAACTACCTGTGTTTTCCCCCATGGTCATGGTTGAAAGCAGCCAAAATAAACCAAATGCTCACAGATGCACAATATTTCACCTGCCCTGCTTGTCACCATCATTGCATAGGGGGAGTCCTAGACAGAGCTTCTCAAATGTCATTATGCAAATGAATCACCTCATTATTAAAATTTATATTCCAGCTCAGTAGGTCTGGGGCAGGCTAGAAATTGCGCATCTCTAACAAGCTCCCAGGTGATGATGACTCCCCAGAACATACGTTGAGCAGCAAAGCTTGGAGTAGACTGAACTCATTATCCTAAAGACTGTCGTCAGCCCTCCTTCTTAGCTACTCCTGCTGTCTCTTGCTGCTGCCAAACAGGG
This sequence comes from Felis catus, assembly GCF_018350175.1. Taxonomy (NCBI): domain Eukaryota; kingdom Metazoa; phylum Chordata; class Mammalia; order Carnivora; family Felidae; genus Felis; species Felis catus. The sequence goes on from NC_058383.1 coordinate 30,333,208, forward strand.
TCAAGTCTGCCACAAAAGTGAAGGATGGGGACAACGGTCACCATGCACAAGAAGCAGTGACAGAGTGGAAAATCCTGAGTCTTTCTTGGGGTATCTAGGAACACTAACCGGGACAAGCTCACACTTGAAGGGTGAGTAAAAGTTTGCCAAGCCAACAAGGAAGGGGATGGCAGTACATGGAGAGGAGTCAGCATGAGCAAAGACATGGAGCTATAACAAATGTAGCATATTTGAAGAACTACTGAAGGGCCAATGTGGGGGAAGAGTAAAGTTCTACTTTCAAAGGAAAAACCAAAGAGCAGGGCTTCTTCCGAATTCAATCTTGGCCACAGGTGACACCAGAAAAATATGTCTGGTTGGGGGGAAAAAAAGATATTCTGAAGACTACTGAGTGTTTTCTACATGCTATGCTCTTTTCATGACTCTATCTTTTGGACATCACAACAATCCCCATTTTAGAGTTGGGGAAAGTGAGGCTTAGAGAAGCCAAGGAACTTCTCCAAGGCCAAAGAGCTAAAAGATGAAGGAGCCGGAATGTGACTCACTGTAACCTGATTCTAGGCACCATATACTTAACCACCCTGCAATACTGCCCCTCACCTGGTGATGCAGCGGCCACATCATCCCTGCCAGTAGGTAGACTCTGGAAACCCTCTGTGACCCCATGCCCAGTGAGTATGAACAGCAGAGCCCACGGCGTTGAACCACAGTCTCTCCACATGGGCCCCTCATCTCCATTCCCAGCTGCCCTTCAACACTCATGCTTGGAACTTGAGCCTGATCACCTGGAGTCCACACTCTTTCCCCCAGATATCTGACTCACATCAAGAGAGCTTGGGAAGCAGTGTGTGGCAACAACAGACCATTTTTCATGTTGTGGTCTGGGCTTCACTGTGTTCAGGAAGCTCATCGAATGGGCTGAGGGCATCACTTTCCCCCAAATATTCTATCCCTTAGCCAGAACAGTAAATATCCCTTTGCCTAGAACACCTGCTGCTGCTGCTGGTGGATGAAAGGGCCTTACACTCCCATTACCAAGGGTAGAGCGGGCACTGACGTCAGAAGTCAGAGCTGTTTGAGTTACATAATCCCGGAAGCTGCCTGAGCATGGAATAAGGCCATATTTAACCTCAGGGGAGCTAAAAATAGGCAAATAGAATTTTATTTTCCCATAAAAATTTTAAACTTTAAATAATATTTTTTTAGTGGTCCTAGACAAAGATTGCACTCAGCCCCGGGCAATGTTTTCACTGTTGACTTAGGATTCCCAGGAAATAAGTATGGTACATACACATGGTAAAATCATGGCATAAGTATATATGCATATATGTGAGCAAACGAGGGTGCATGCGTGTGTGTGTATGGGGTATGCACGTGTAGGTAAATATAGCTAGAAATGTGGCTGTGGATGCACGTAGAAACATAGATATAGGTATAAATAGAATATGGGCTGTGTTTGCTGTGGAGAGGTGGTAGAGGAAGGTATATGTAACTTGGGTGAGAAGGTGAGTATGAAATGTGTGTGTTTGGGGAGTGGGAAGGTTTTGATGCAGGTGTGTAGTGTATTTCTGTGGCTGAAAGCATGAATTGTATGGCTTTGTTGCAGAAACGACATGGTATGTGTGCTTGCAGGGGTGTGTAAGGGTGTGTGAGCATAAGGCATTACATCTGCTCTAGCCTATGTGAGTGTATGGTGCATATATTTCAGTGAGTGTGGGGAATGTGTGTTTGTGTGTATTCAGATAGTGTGGGGATGGGTGGGAAATGTGTGTTGACAGTGTGCATGTGTGGGCAGCACCAGAACTCTAAGTTGAGCACGCAGGTGGGTGCTGGAAGGGGTGTGTGCCTATTTGCGTGTGTGTGCGCACGCACGCATGCACACGACAGCTGCTGACATAGGAAAAGATGGTCACAGACTCTTGAGCACACCTTTCTAATGTTTAGAACATCCTAGGTCCTCCTCCAACATATTTCCAGAGACCTATTTGAAGGTGTTCTCCAGAAGGCTAACTCACTGCTCTCCTTTGTCCCTCTGGGACTCCAACTCTTGATTACCCCCTTTGACTAGGCATGAAGTAATTTGGAGAAATTAGCATTTCTTGGTACATATGGGCTTCTCTCAAACTCTGGTCTGTAGGCAAAGATTTTCCCACCTAATGGAGACGGTCAAAACAAACGCAATGCCAAATGTGCCCTGAGCAGAAATAACATACAATTAAAGCTCAGTTCACATTTTCCCACAAAAATTAAGACATAGTGTGGCTCAGAAGAAATTCTCTGGCTTTAGGGTTTCTAGTTTCTGCTCTGTCACTATTCTGGGGTCTGGCCTTAGGCAAACCTTTCCTCTTCTTGGTTCTAGAATCATCTTAATTTTAACTATTCCAACCCTTTTTAATGTGTTTAACAACTTTTCACTGACTTCCTATAGCCCCCAGATAGTATCCAATTTCCTTAGCATGCCATTCAAGACACTCCATGATCTGACTGTACTAGTTTCTCATTCCCTGCCTCTTCTCACCATATCTTCTAGGCTCTGACTGTTCCTCAGAGGCAATATAACCTCCTCAAAGAAACACAGGTTGCTGTCCGTTGTGCTGAGTAAGTCCAACTAGGCTGTCTTCCCCCTGTAGACACATCAAGGACCAGGAAGGACGTATCTTACCATATTCATTCATTCAATCATTCATTCATTCATTCATTCATTCATTATTAATTCAAAATATTTGGGGGCAATTAATAAATTCCAGAAACTCAACTAGCTTCTAAAATGCAGTAGCCAGCCAAAAAGACACATATTTTGCCCTTGTAAAGCTTATATATTAAAATTGACAGAAATCAGACTTTTGTCCAGAAAGTTGGTCCCATTACCTGCGCGTGAATCTGAAGTGAAAGGAAGTTTCAGGGAAAGATCCCACCCATCAAGTTGGTATCTCAATAGTAATGGCTAAGAGCATGAGTTCAAGATTAGGCACACCTATGCTTAAATTCTGACTCTGACACGCTGTCTCATTGTAAGAGCTCAAAAAATGTTGGCTTTAAGAAGTACATACCTAACTTCCTCCCAGAGGACTTGGATAATAACCCTTTCATTTCCTGAATGCAGCAATTTTGACTTCAGTTAAGAGCCTTGTCCATTGGGCTGAGGTTTCCAGTGTCTTCTCAAGTCAAGTAACTGTAAATTTCTCATGATATACTAGGATGTAACTCTGTAAGATCAGCAATGTTTCCTATGTTGTGTGTGCTGATAAAACTTCAGTGTCTAGAACAGTTTCTGACACAGAGTAGGTTATTTTCAGTAATTTATTTGTTAGGAAAATGAATACTGTGCCTGTCAGCAGACTGCAGAAATCGATCTGTCCAATCATTACTATTATTGACAACTGCCACTTTATACCTAAACCATGAAATGCGTTCCACACTGCACCTTTAATTCTCTCAATAAAATCATGAAGCGGGTCTGATTATTCCATTTTATAGTCGTGCAAGCTAAGTAATCTTAGACCTGGTGAAGTTAAAACTTGCCCAAGTCCACATGATTGCTAAGTGACACAAGTGGAATGTGAACTCAAGGTTGGTTCCAATACTGGACTATGCTGCAATCCAGGCACCCCTTTGGCTTCTTGGGGAGAAGCAGAGAATCTCCTTTCCCTCTCATCCCTCTGATGGAGAATCCAAACTAGACAGTGAAGAACACGGGCAAAGAGACTGGCATTAAGGAAACAATAGAGCTGAAGACACTGCATGGTCAATAACTGCTGAAAAATCATGGCACTAATTAAGAAAGATGCTCCTTGTTCTGCCAAAAGCTCTATCTTCTTGCAGGGATCAATAAATCAAAAATAATTGTTTACTTTGTCTAGGCTCCCTGCCTTCTCTTCTGCCTGTGTTTTTTCTTTCATTCTTTGTGTAATGTGAAAGTTGATGAAGGAGCCTCATTTTCACTAATGAAAGAAACTTAATTTTTTCAACACTATATCCCTCATTAAGAAGAGCAAAATCTACTTAGTGAGGGTTCTGCTTCCTCCCATTTGTCCAAACCAAGGCCCAAGATCAGTAGAAGGCCAGTTTTCACATGCAATCTGAGCTCCCATTAAATCTATTGTTTCACCAAGGGCATTTAATGACAGACGGTTAACAGTCACTAAAATGACAGCAGCACTTGCCTCGTTTTTTGTTTATCTTGCCACTCTCACCCCCAGTAGTGTATGCAAGGCCAACAGTGATGTGGCCCCAGAGAACCTGGAATCAAGAAACTAGGTTATCCACTGAATATAAGATGGTAGAGGTAAATAACATCAACTTAAAGGAGTAGTAAGGAGAAAACAGTCTCCCATGCTGGGACATAACAGTAGATCCATCCATTAGCAGAATTCCTGTCCAGCCACAAGAAGAGTAAAGGAAGAAGACATCCGTCATGCCACTCCAAGGTCTGTGCAAGACATGTCCAGGACTATGCTACCAACTTAAATATGTTTTCTGATACATGTAGTAAGTCAACTGATAATACTGATAAATGTTTAACAATCAGATTTCTGGGGGAGAAAAAAAAAGCAGTAATTTGTAACATTTGCCAATTATCATGGTGTAAATATTCTCAGCATGCCCAACTGCAAGCCACCAACAGGAATGTTGGATTTGGGAAAAGACATGTACAATTGATCCTTGTAGGTCAAAACAAGCACACTCCAGCATCCCCGGTGGTACCACTGAAGGAATATTTTGACTATAATTTAGCTTCCCATGTGGTGTGACCCACAGAAGAGATTTCATTCATCTACCCCAACGCTGTCTGCTTGATGGCCAACTCTCTCTTTCAGTGGCAATAGATATATTTTTATGATGGTTTATACATCAATCTAGTGGGAGTCAATTGCTGGAGCCAGGTCACATCAAGAGGGACAGCCAATAAGGCTGGGGAGCACAGCTAGAGCACGGTGACCAGACCAGAGCTGGCCCACTGGGGACCAGTGCAGCTGCTTACTGGTCTTCCCTGTGTCATGTGTGAAGTTCTTATCACACTCTGTTGTAACAGTTTGAATTCCAGAAGGAGAAGTATGGAAACATATTTATCCTACGCACACTGTGCTGTTAGGCTGAAAATGTCCACTAATACATTAAGTGAGTAGGCTAATTGGAATAGAAGAAACATCTACTGAGGACCTTTCCTCAGCTCCATATGCTCTTAAGTTCATCCCCACTAACTTGACTATATCTTCTCCCTTAAAAAATATAAAAAGGGGAATTAGGGAAAAGCCTTACAGCCCCTGTGACATACTGTATAGCATCCTGAATAATGTTCCCTCTAAAAAAAAAATTCCTAAACAGTATACTAACATGCTTTAACTTGCTTCAAAATAGGAAGGTCCCTGCATTGCCATGGAAATGTCCCTCCCTCGGTGAAATAGTGACATGATAAAAAATAGCATTAAATCTGGGGTCAAAAAAAGGCAGAGGTGAGCCAGGTGATGGACCATCAAAAGGATGATTTGATAATGCATCGTCTGCAGTCTTCATAGGCAGGGCAAGATAACTATGCACAGCTCTAATATCAAGACTTGGAGCCTAAGTATTATAGACTAATGGTCTCTATTTGCAAAGTTTCCACTGCAGCTGGCCAAAGAGTTATAGTCATAAATTAGGTTATGATTACATGTATTTACCTGGACTGTGAAAACCAAGTGGAGCCAAGCGGAGCTCAGAAGCTGCAGTTAAACTGCCTGGCTCAGGCAGTATGGTTTGGGGGACTCAAATTCTCTAGCTACAGAAGGGAATGTGTAGGCTGTTACTGACGTGGACTCAGGGAAGACCTAACAAGTACTTGTGGCTATGCCACTCGGCCTGGCCATGCTAGACACCCCATTATCTATCACAATTATAATGACCCTTGGACTCCCATTTCACCCAGTCCACATCCAGAGAGGAAAGACCTAGAGCCAGACCCAGCATAGCTTTCTCCAACTGGTATGGGTTCATGGATGAGGCTCAGAAACGTTTCCAGCATGGGGATGCTGGAACTTTATTTCAGGTAGAATAGAAAGCCATGTTTATTTCAACTGGTATGGTGGGGAATCATTCTACCATCTGAGTTAATTTCCTGCTTCAGCAAGGATGACCTACGGACAGGTCCCTTCACAGTTATCAATGTGAACTGTCATCCTTAATGTCCAGTATTATAGCTACTAAGGAGAGGGCAGTCATGGGGAAGTACCAACCAGCCACCACATTTTTAGACAAATCCCCATGACTTGCCTATTGTCTTACTTGACTAACAAGTGATGGCAATATTAATTAAGACTATGAAATGGGAAACTGGGGAGAGAGGTACATAGAAGCTCTCTGTAGTATCTCTGAAACTTTTCTGTAAGTGTAAACTATTCTTAAGTAAAACACTTGGAAACAAAAGACTATTACGTAATTTCCGGTCCATTGAGATTTTGCTTAGGGTTCCAGATGTCATGTGGCCCACAAAATGATTGCTCTCGTGGGCAAGTCTGGATTTGACTATCCTGTTGAAAACTCACTGTGGGTATTGTTTCCACTATATCAAAAAATGCATAGTAAAAAGACTAGAAAATAAGCAGTTGCTGCCTTTGGACCATGGGCTTCCATTGGTAAGATGTTTTGTTTTGTTTTTGTATCTCTTTGATTTCTGTCTCCTAAAATTTCCACCATGACTTTTGAGGGAAATCAGATTTGCAAATAGGCTTCATCTACAAAGTAAAGCTTCTCGGTGTAATATAACAGAGCCTTCAGGGGCTGGTCCTGCCCCTGTGATTTCATCATCCCCAACTCCACCTCCTTCTGGAGATGACAGTTATTTTTCGATACTTCTAAATGCCCCTACGTGTAACACACATGTCCTGTGGCCTCACAACTCGGAATCTTCATACATCTAGTCCTACAACTTCAAATGCCTCACCTCCTCCCCAGTCTAATTCTGGGAGGTTTCCTTCAAAACCTAGCTACGACCTTTCTTGGGAAAGCCTCCCCAATGCCAGCAAGCCTCCCTACAGCGTTCATGCTCTCCCCTCACTGCCATGCACAGGTTTCTGTCATTGCACTGCTGACACTGATAGGTATTGATGCGTTTGCATGTTCAGCCTGACTACAACATCACTGAGGGCAAGATAGCGTGTGATGTATTACTACAGTCCCATGGCTATTACAGCATCTGGCATATGGAACTCACTGTAATGAATCTTTGTTGGGTGGATAGTGAATGGACCCATGAGATGTTTGCTTACCCCCAGAAGAGAGCATTATTGACCTATAAAAGAAAAAAGCTTGACCAACAGCCAAGAGCCAAAACAGAAAGACAGAGCCAAGCTGGGAAGTAGGGTGAGAAGTGGACAGAACCATGGCAAAGGGTACAAGGATACAGACGACCAGGAGCCTCACTCATCTGAATCAGAGCCAATATGAGTGAGTCTGAGCCTCAAGGGTTTTCCTTTCTGAGGCCCTGGGGTAAGAGCTTTAAAGTTGTCTTGCTGTGAGGTGCCAAACAAGACATTCTAACCTGACTTGTCTTGTTTACTCATATGATCCTTAAATTATTGGGAACAAAATGCTTATCAGAGATCATCAAATCCAGTGGTCTGTAAACTGCAGGAATTTGGGATTCTACAGAATTGTTTCAAAGACAGAGCAAGTGGAAGAGGCTGGTGGTGCAGGCACACCAAGTGGGGCAGCTCCATTGGTGACTGGCTTACAAAGTGGCACCCACACAAGATTCCTGAAGAAATGGTTATGCTGATAACACAAAGGGAAGTGGGGGGGGAAAGGGGAAAGAGAAGGAAGGAAGGAAGGAAGGAAGGAAGGAAGGAAGGAAGGAAGGAAGGAAGGAAGGAAGGAAGGAAGGAAGGAAAGAAATAGGGGGGAAGCTTGGGAGCGGGGAGATGAAGGTTGAGAAGGAAGGGAAAGGAAGAGAGGAGACAGGGAGATGAAGGGAGGAAGGAACAAAACCAAAAAAGGAGGGAGGGAGAGAGGAAATTAGAAAGGAAAGGAAGGAAAGGAGGAAAGAATGAAGGAAAGAGGGAGGGAGAGAAGGAGAAAGGAAGGGAAGGGAAAGGGAAAGGGAAAGGGAAAGGGAAAGGGAAAGGGAAAGGGAAAGGGAAAGGGAAAGGGAAGGGACGGGACGGGACGGGACGGGAAGGGAAGGGAAGGGAAGGGAAGGGAAGGGAAGGGAAGGGAAGGGAAGGGAAGGAAGCAGGAAGGGGGGAGGAAGGGAGGAGGTTGATGGAGGGAACAAAGTTAAGGAAGAGAAACAAAATAAGGAAGAAAACAAACTACTAATAACATCCAAACCTATCATAAGAAAATGAAGTCAGGAGAGGAGAATTTCTGAGGTCACTGTGGAAGGAAACATTACTTTCACAATGATGACTCTAGTCTTCTAATTCAAACTCAGTACATTTGTTTGAGAACAGAAGTTCCATTAGCTCCATCCACCCCATCCCCACTCCCCTTACCCTGCAATGCAGTAAGGCACCCTAATTAAAGCTCCCAGACTGAGGGGCACCTGGGTGTCTCATTTGGTTAAGCGACCGACTCTTGATTTCAGCTCAGGTCATTATCCCAGAGTCGTGGGATGAAGTCCCATATTGGGGCTCCACACTGAGTGTGGAGCCTGCTAAAGATTCTGTCTCTCCCTCTCTCTCTCTGCCCTTCTCCCCTGCTCATGCTCTCTCTCCAAAATAATATAAAAAAAAAAAAAAGCTCCTAGCCCAAGGTGCCAATGAAGCCAAGGTGAAGGTAGGTGTAATAGAATTAAAAACTTCAGGTAGACGATCAGACACTCCAGCCATCTCATGAGGCACTAATCCTGCAAAAAGATATTGCCAAATAGGGAATCCTCATGACCTGCTCCCATGAATGGGGGAAAATGATTCATAATTACAGCAGCAATTGTTTGCAGGGAAATAAGAGCTGATGTGTCTGGAAATCCCTTGTCCTCCTAAATGGCTCAAATGCTCCCTTTGTGAGGCGTCCATATTCCTGAATCAGTGAAAAACTAAAATCCCTCTTCAAAGATCATCCAAGAGAGAACTTGAATAAGACCTGGAGGGATGGTTAGTGGAGTCCAAGGTCTGGAGGCTACCATATTTGCTCATTCAACGTACACTTCTCTGAGGGCCTCCTCTACACAAGTACTGGCCTAGGAGATGGATATACAGAAGTGAGGATGTGGGGCCGTGTTCTCAAAAGGTAAGATTACTCTGATTATAATCATGTGATAAGGGAGGGATGTGAGGGAGGGATGATGAGAACCTAACCCACCTCTCCCAGCACAGCAGAGTAGACAACAGTTCCTGGACCAGAGGTTCTCAACTTTAACTGGCATATGGATTACCAGGGGATCTTGTTCAAGTGCGGGTTCTGATTCAGCAGCTCTGGGATGGGGTCTCAGATTATGCATGTCAGATGGATCCCAGCTGATGCTTATGCTGCTGTTTGCAGAGAGAGGGCCACTCAAAACACGGTCCATGAAATAGAAGCATCACAATCATTTATGAGTATGCATAAATGCAAATTCTCAGGCTTTACTACAGACCAACTAAATCAGAATCTCTGACGATAAAGCCCAGAAAGCTGTGCTCTATCAAATTCTCCAGGTGATTTTTATACATGCTAACATTGGAGAAGCAGCATCCTTGTGCATCTACATAAACTGAGTCCTAAAGAAAGAGGTAAGACTGCCAGGTTAACAACTCCACCCAACAGCATCTCGCATGCCTCCAAGTGCAGTTCCAACAAATATTTCTCATTCACTTGGCTAGTTACAAAAGACAGACATCACTGCTAAAGCAAAACTCTACCTGATTTCCCACAAACCGAGACAGGCTTGAAAACTCCTGGATGGGAAAGGATACATCCTGCTGATGTTGCCACAAAGACGGCAAGCGTGTGCCATGTGTGGCCCCATATGCTCATTCTGTTCCTGTGACAGACATCATTAATCAATCCCTGTTCTCTTTCTTGCTTAACCCAGCCCTGGTCTCAGAAACCTCAGAGTTTCAGCAAAGTTATGTAAGTTGTCTGCGGTCAAGCAGCTGCTAATAAAGAGTTCGAATTCAAGCCCAGGTCTTTCTGGCTTGAAACACGGGTCTTTTGCTTGTACAGTCTAATACACAGAGGCATCGCTGATACGGTTGATTAAAAAAAAAAAACCAAGACCACAGAATCGCAAGGGCTTGAGGACAGTTATTTCTAGGGAGCTCTAACCCTTAAAAGAGCCTGTGGATTCTCTTAAAGGGCCTATCTTAGCCCAGAATCTCTGAGTGTCAGAGGGCCTGGGATGCAGATTTCAGCTTCTGATGGATCACAAAGGACCTGATCGTGGCCTGGAATATTTACCCCAGGAACACAAAATCCTGAAGAAACAAACCCAAAGGAACGATCGTTGCTTTAAATACTCATTCTTCAGCCTGGTTTATTTCTCTCAACCCAAGGGACATGTGGCAATGTCTGGGCACATTTTGGGTTATTATAACCAAAAGAGGGAGAGGATGCTCCTCAATCTAGTGGGGAGAGGCCAGGGATGCCGCTAAACATCCCCAAATGCATGGGACTTCCCTCTCCGCCCAGGGAGTTGCCAGCCCAAAATGTCACTAATGCCAAAAGCAAGAAACTCTACATCACCGGCACTGGCGGTTAGAAGCAGTCAAGATAAGCAGTCACGCGTTCCCTAAATTTGGGACTAATGATAATGAAGATCGTGATAAACAGCGGCATCAGCAGTAAACCTCTACTGGATGGCAGACGTTCGCCTAAATGCGTACACACTTCTCACTGTTCTGGTCCTCATCCAACCACCTTTGAGGCAGGGACTGTTACTAACCCCATTTTACTAATAAGGAAACTGAGGCTCCCAAAGTCACCCAGCTGGTAAGCATCAGAGCTGCTGTTCCACCACTGCCTGGCCCTAAATATGGATTCTTGACTACTCTGGTGAACTGAAAATCGAGAGGATTTCTGTTCTGGCTTCTAGGTTCATTTCTTTAGGAAAGAGAATGCAAGACAGCAAAGTGTTTGCCCTTCTCTGGGTTTTTGTGGAAGGAAGCTATCAGCACTAAAGACTGAGCAGTGACTAGTGTTTGTAGTGGAAGGGAACAAATGGCAAATCCCTGAGTCTGAGATCAGGTTCTCTCCCCGCCGTAGGGGCTAAGGAGAAAGACTGGTGTACTGGAAGGAACATTATGTCAGGAAGCAAGAAACACAGATTTGGGGGCCAGCTGTGACACGAACATGTTGTGGGACTTTGGGCGAGTTACTGAAACTCTCAAGCCTGATTTTTCCTTTCTGGTATTTTCCATTTTAGCTCTTTCCATGATTGTGTAGATCAGGAGTTGACAAACTGTGGCACGCAGCCCAAATGTGGCTGTCCCTTGTTTTTGTCAATATAGTTTTATGGGGATGTGGCCACACCCATCTTTTACATACTGTCTATGGCTGTATTTGTGCTACCGGGAAAGAGCTGGGTAGTTGCAAGAAAGATTGTATGATCCACAAAGCCTTAAATATTTATTGTCTAGTCTTTTACAGAAAAAGTTTGTTGACCCTTAGTGTAGAAGTCTCTTTGTAGACTTTCTTTCCAAATCTGTGCAGTAGGAAAATAAAAACAAGCCTCTGATACAAACTACACTGAACTGAATTATCATGATATTCTGATGAAATCACCTATGTAAAAGTACTTTCAAAAAGTACTAAAAAATGTGAGCCATACTATTATTATTTATATATTTATTATGTGGTATATAATCATTTATAAATTATATAACAATTATATTTAAAATTATGTAAAATATGTATTATATATTTGTTATATATTAGTATTAGACAATGGGATATGATAAAGGAGAAATGATACAGGAGAAATATGATACAGAAATATGATACTTGATTTCAGCTCAGGTCATGATCTCATGGTTGGTGAGATCGAGCCCTGAGTTGAGCTCCATGTTGATAGTATGGAGCCTGTTTGGGATTCTCTCTCTCCCTCGCTCTCTCTCTCTGGCCCTCCCTGCTTGCATGCTCACTCACTCTCTCTCAAAATAAATAAACAAACTTAAAAAAAGAAGCCAAAAGGCATGGAATTGGGAATCAAGCACACCTGAGTATGAATCCAAGCCCACCCAATTATTATTCTTGTGATTTAAAGTAGTTATTAAATTCCTTGAGAGTCAGTTTTCTAACCTGAGGGTAATATTAAACTGGGGAAGAGAAATTATGCATAATGGGATAATTACACTTAATTCCTAAAGTTGCTGGGAGGGTGAAATAAGATATATTCAATCATGTATGCATGTGCCCACCGAACATGCCGTACGGATGCTCCACTTTGTAGCTGGGACTGTGCCAATCACCAGATGTACAGCTGTGCTCAGACAGCCATGGTCCCTGCACCCTGGCACCCACAGTCTAGTTGGGATACAGACCTTGAGCCAGAAGTCCCAGCACACCGAAGTTCACTAAAGACTCTGAAGGCCATTCAAATGAAGCAGTGACATTAGTGTGACTGCCACGAAGAACTGAGAATTTTTCAAAGGTACAAGAAATGATCTGGGTTCCCAGTTGTGAGATGCCCTTGAGGAGTGGTGGGGGATTCACAAGGCCAGAAGATCTGAACTCAGGCAAGGGAGAAGGGAAACAGAGCACTGTCTAGGCCTGAGCAAAGGATAGGACATGGGGTAAGAGACAGAAAAGGGAGAGAAAGAGAATGTGAAAAAGTCAGGCTCAGAGGTCAGATTTTCCTCTACAGAGCATCAAGGCACCAAGGGCGAGGCGGGGGGGTCATCACATACCCACCAGGGATGCCTCCTTCCCTTGCAGAAAGTGGCCCCCCCTAGGCTCCTCCAAAGAAGCCCATACAGCTGCAAACACCCAGCAGAGCACAACCACACTCGTGAACGTGGTGGCAGAGGACACAGGCATGTTTTACTAAACTGGTTCCCTTTTCTTCCTGAGAAACTGGCCGCACCGTATTTACCAGTCTCCCTCGTAACAAGGTACAGCCACACAATAGTTCTGGATAATGCAACCTAAGTAGAAGTTATGTTTGCCCCTCAAGGTCTATTTAGTAAAAGCCTCTTGTCCCCCCTCTTACACTGTCCCCTGGTCTGCTAGGGGCCCACTGCAGGACTTCAGGGCCCTAAGAAAATGGCAGAGCCAGCAGAAGGTAGGGTCCTGAGGCCCTGAATGATTGCGTGGAGCAGCGCTCACTGTCATGGGAACAAGAAGTGAACACGGGTCATATTCATGCACTGGGTGTTTTAAGTTTCTGGTTTTCCTTCATAGACCTAATTAATACATACGAGTATTTTTGGGGCACCTGGGTGACTCAGTTGGTTAAGTGGCCAACTTTGGCTCAGATCATGATCTCAGTTTGTGAGTGGGAGCTCCACGTCGGGCTCTGTGGTGACAGCTCGGAGCCTGGAGCCTGCTTCAGATTCTGTGTCTCCCTCTGTCTGCCCCTCCCCCATTCACACTCTGTCTCTGTCTGTCTGTCTGTCTCTCTCTCTCTCTCTCTCTCTCTCTCAAAAATAAATAAATGTTAATTTTTTTTTAAAAATATATACAAGTATTTTATTTTCCCTTTATACACTTACTGCCACTAGAACAGAAGCTTCATGAAGACAAGAACCCTGTCTTCTCATTTGCTCCTCTGTCTAAAACAGTCTGACATAAACAAGATGCTCAGAAACACATTTGTAGACACAACTATTGGTAGGTTGAGGACAAGATGAATGTCAATCAGTGACCGAGGGTCACTGGGAAGAGATAAAAGCTGACACATGGGGCGCCTGGGTGTCTCAGTCGGTTAAGCGTCTGACATCAGCTCAGGTCATGATCTCACAGTCCATGAATTCGAGCCCTGCATTGGGCGCTGTGCAGACAGCTCGGAGCCTGGAGCCTGCTTCGGATTCTGTGTCTCGCTCTCTCTCTGCTCTTCCCCTGCTCATGCTCTGTCTCTATCTTAAAAATAAATAAAAACATTAAAAAAAAAAAAAGCTGACACACAACACGGCTCTTCTATGAACAGTAAAGTTCTGTGAAGATATTTACTTTTTCCGTCACTGCAGAAGTGGGTTTGGGGTCACACAGGCACAGAGTAGGCATACAGGCATGGACACAGTGAGTTCTGACAGCACTGTGGTGTAGACACAAGTACACAGCCAGGGTACAGCTCAATTCCTAGAGCACGATGGGAACCGGAAATATTACATACTAAACGGAAAAGCAACTTCTTGCTGTCCACGTGGGGCCCATGTCTGTCTCCTGGTGGGTCACAAGCGAAGCTCACAGATTCATGCACTGAGCTTAGGCTCTGGGCCCAGATAATGTGGGAATGAATGAGAATGCTAACACACCACTATCGAGTTCTTTGTAGCCACCTGGCACTGTGATAAGACTGTTATATATGTCCCATGGTGCTGAATTTGCTTCTCGACCCTACATGGTAGGTGTTACTGCTATTTTCATTTTACGAATTCAGCATATCCAGCCTTAGAGAGGTGAAGGAGAGGTCTCAGAGCTACCCAGCCAGAGGGCCTTCCCAGATGCTGATCTGAGGCACAAGCCTTCACCCCTCCACTAGTCTGTCTTCATCTGTAAGATGGGATCAATAATGCACACCTAACAAGTCTGTTCAGGGGATAAAAGTATATCAGACAAGGCATGCAGAATTCCCTGCCGATCACCTGGCACTGAGAAGGAGCTGGGAAATATGCCACCTTCTTCCCCTTCTCTTCCCTTCATTCGCCCAGGAGAGACACTATGTCCTAGGCAAGGGTCTGAGCTCCCAACACCAGCAGCAAGCAGAGGCTGTGTCCCCAAATGACTCTGCCACCAGGGCCAGGCAGCGTGCATCAAACCCTTCATAGTATTTAAACTCCGTCTGGGCACCTAATTATCTTAATGATGCAGAATTCAAAATAGCACAGTCTGTGAGCACCCCAGGAAAGGTCCTGATCGCAGACATGGGCCTATTAAACCAGAGAAAAGAGTCTAATAAAAGAATGTAACAATTGGAGTACTTAGAAGGGGAAAGGCTGACAGGTCACCATGGGAAGCTGGGCCCTCCCTGAGATTCCCTCCTCCGGTCCGAGCTTCTTGGAATAGGTCCACCTCCTCGCTTGGGTCTCCATGCTTCAGGGGCCATGACTCTTTTATCGTGACTATGTGACTTCATTCTCACAATCGTGCGAGGTAGACATGGCTAAGCCTGTTTCACAGACAAGAGGACTGAGCCCTAGAGAAAGGTGGGTCTTCTGGAATAAAGTTCCTAAGCTCACCCTGCAGCCTGGTGTCCTGGGAAACCAGTCACATAGACAGCTTGAGTTCGTGACTTGCAAGAGAGCCAAAGAGAAACCCTTCAAGAGTTGGCCTGTGGACCAACTCTTTCCCCTTCGTCCCCTTTTCCTTTCTTTCCCCTTCGTCTCTTCCTTCATCCTCCTTCCCTTCCTACTTAAATTCCTTTTCTTATTTTCTCCCTCCATTCTCTCCTTTGTTTTCTCTCTTTCCTTTCCTCCTTACTTTGATTGTCTCCCTCTCTCCTTCCCTCCTTCCTTTCCCTCAATTTCTCTCTACATCCCTCCTTTCCTCCCTCCCTCATGCACCCTCAGGCTCTCACAGTATTTACTACCTACTCTTTGCCTGGCCTTACGCAACACGTTGGGAACACTCAGATCCATTAGACATATCTGTCTTCTCAAGGAATTCACATTCAGGTGGGGAGAGCAAAACAGACCCCACAGTAGTGAGGTTAAGTTTTACGATAGGGAAACCAGAGTTGGCTGTGAGTGTGGATGAGGGCCCCAGGGAAGGCTTTCACTTCCAGGCAGCCTCTTCTTCACTGTCTAAACTTCTGTCCAAGCTCAAGATGTCACCATCCACCCACATCGGGCTGCGAACACTTTGTCAGCCTCTGCCAATCATGGAGTTCTCAACCTGTGCCATAAGACACCTAAGGACTTGCCACTAGCTAGGATATGTCATTGAAGTGGACCCTTCCTCACGTCCTGTCAATTTTGAAGAGGGCCCACCATTGCTGTGGTAGCCAAAGAAGGTAGTCTACTGCCTACCTATTCTTAAAAAAAAAAAAATTTTTTATGTTTTATTTAATTTTGAGAGAGAGAGAGAGAGAGAGAGAGAGAGAGAGAGAGAGAGAGAGAGAAGAGTGCGAGCGGGGGAAAGGCAGAGAGAGAGGGAGACACGGAATCTAAAGCAGGCTCTAGGCTCTGAGCTGACGTCACAGAGCCCGACACGGGGCTCAAATTCACGATCTGCGAGATCATGACCCGAGCCGAAGTCGACGCTTAACCGACTGAGCCATCCAGGCACCCCGACTCCTACCCATTCTTTATGCCAGGTAAGGATCAACAAGACTGGTAATATTAGTTATGAACCAGCGGACGTCCAACACTAACCTCAGAGCTGATCAGTGCTCAGGACTGAGGACAGATTAATGAACAATAAACACATAAATATTTCTTTTGTTCCAGGTAATACTGAGAAATAATTGGCATGCACCACTGTGTGTCAGACGTATAGCATAGTGGTTTGATTTATGCAGACTGTGAAATGATCACAATAGGTTCAGATACCATCCATCATCTCATACAGATACAGTAAAAAGAAAGGAAAAATTTCTTCTTGTGATGAGAATTCTTAAGATCCACTCTCTTAACTTTCCTATATGTCACATACCAGCACTAACTACCGTCACCATGTTGTACATTGCATCCCCAGAACTTAAAACTAGAAGTTTGTAGCTTTTGGCCACTTTCACCAATTCACCCTCCTCTCACCCTCTGCCTCTGGTAACCACAAATCTGATCTCCTGAAGAAAGAATCAGTGACCTGGAGGACAGAACATTAGAACTTATCCAGCTCTTTCCACCACCTTGGAACCTGGGGAGGCCTGCTGGGAACAGGACTCCTAAAACAACAGATATGTCTAGAAGGCTGTGGTCCAAAGTCATTTTTGCTGGTTAAAGTGGGGTCTCTGGAAACAGAGAGAGTGCATGGCTCTTCTTAAAACTGAAGGTGTTTATGCTCGAGATGAAACTAAATTCTATCTAGGCAAGAGATGTGCTTATGTATACAAAGCAAAGAACAACACAGTGACTCCTGGTGGCAAACTGAACAAAACCAGAGGGATCTTGGGAAAAGTAATTCGTGCTCATGGACACAGTGGCATATGGCTTGTGCCAAATTCCAAAACAACCTTCCCGCCAAAGCCATGGGCCACAGAATCCGTGTAATGCTGTACCCCCTCGAGGACTTAAAACTTACTGAAAGGTAAATAAATAAAGGTGCAGATTTAAAAAAAAAAAAAGAAGAGGAAGAAATTGTCCAGTGAAAGGAGAAAAAAGAAAAAAGATCAAAATATACTGAAGAAAACCTAGCAGACATGGGAGACAATGTAAAAAAAAAAAAAACCCCACAATATTCACATTATGAGAATTCTAGAAGGAAAAAAGAAAGAGAAAGGGACAAAGTATATTTAGAACAATAATGGCTGAAAAGGCCCTGAACCTAGGAAGAGAAATGGACATCTAAATCCATGAGGCTTGAAGGATCCCAAGTGGGCTGAACTCAATTAGGGCCATACCCAACACATTCTAAGTAAACTGGCAAAAGTCAAAGCAGCAAGAGAAAAGAGAGGGGTTACATACAAGGAAACACCCATGAGACTCTTGGCAGGTTGCTCAACATGAATACTTCCTGAGCAGCATTCCTGCCCCGAACTGGGTGGTTCTGGAACCAGCAAGTGACTCATGTGGAGGTATTATTCTTGCATAGATGGATGAGGTAGCATATTTGGAGTCAAGCAGATTTTGGTTCCTAATTGTGAGGTCCTGGATGACAAATCTCAACTTTACGAGGCTCAGCGTCTCATTTTTATAATGTGGATAATAATCTATGTCACAGGGCTGCTGATCAAAACAGAGCACAGTGTCTTTCTCTACCATAAAAGGGCAGCATGGCAAATGATACTTATTTCTAAATATTACAACTATAATTCATCCTAATGGTTCTGTGAGATCCCTTCATTTATCAGGCAAAAAGGGAGACTTAAAGGTGAAGCCAACTATCTTAAGATACACCCCTACTGGGGCGCCTGGGTGGCGCAGTCGGTTAAGCGTCCGACTTCAGCCAGGTCACGATCTCGCGGTCCGTGAGTTCGAGCCCCGCGTCAGGCTCTGGGCTGATGGCTCGGAGCCTGGAGCCTGTTTCCGATTCTGCGTCTCCCTCTGCCCCTCCCCCGTTCATGCTCTGTCTCTCTCTGTCCCAAAAATAAAAATTAAAAAAACGTTGAAAAAAAAAAAGATACACCCCTACTAAAAGAGAGATGGGATTTGAGATACAATCCTTCCATCCAGCATATCCCATCGGGGAAGTTGCGGTCAGGAAATCAATGGTGAATTCATATCTCAAGTAGGTCCAGATTGTGGTGGACGCCAATGGATTTACAGTTTTATTCACCTGTCTGGAGCTGGGAGAATACAAGATGTGCCAACCCTTCTTGTCCCAGCATCCCCTGGAAAGTTACCAAGCAAACTGCAAATAGTGCAAGGCTCCAAATGCTTCATGCTCCAACAGATCCAATCTTTCTTGGGCTTGGGGAACTGACACTATCTCTCTCCCCCTCCCCACCCCAGCTAATAACTTCGGTCATGTGGCCACTGCTCTCCGAAGCCTTTCTTTCCTCTCAGCTTGAGAAAGCTCCAATTTGGTGATTGTTCATTATCCCCCCATTTAGACAATTTTCAGCGCACAGTGGAACCTTTAAACAGTGTGAACAATGTTGTCAATCTTTCTGCATGCTGCCTCTACCAGGCATTAAGAGGTAAATTGACTGCGCAGCGGGGAGGGGAATTAGGAACACAGTTTCCATTAATAGTAATAGGGTAAGCCAAGTGGGCCCTGAAGTTTGGTCATGGAAAGGGGCAGGCATTAGAGACACCTGTATACCAAGGGCTGGACTGAGTCTGAGTCAGGATTCGGTGCTCCCCGATGAGGCCCTTCCTCACCAAGGAGAGAATCCCTAGATGCAGGGTACAAGACGGTGGGTGGAGAGGAAGGGAACGATCCATACACAGAGCACCTGCTGTATGCAAAGCACTTTAATGATGTTATGTCACGTCATTCTCAGAATAACACCGAGCATCAGGAGCAGTACTCACACACTCTGGATGAGAACATAGAGGTAAAAGCCCGGTAACACAGCTCATGAGTGGTGGTGCCAGGATTTGAAATGTGACCTGCCCAGCTCCAAAAGTCCCACTGATAGTAGCCACTTTACTGGAAGAGGCCCTTGCTTTCTGGATTCTTCCAAAAGTCTCTCTTTTGCCCAGACTGGGCTGCCTCCCTTCAGGGCAGTTGGAGAGTTGTCAAGTTCACGATCTCTCGTTATAACACAAAATCAGGCCTTTTTTGCCCATTTTCACTGGATTTCGTTTCTGCCAGCTGTGCTCACCATTCACCTCATACCTCTGTTGTCACGATGGTACAATCCAGCCACCCTTATTTACGCCTTTCCTGTATGACTCAGAAGGGTCACCTCTCTGCTCCAGGAGTAGCAACAGAGACATAGCAAACAGGCCACTGATTCCTTATCCCACGTGCATAAGGAGCCCCATCGGTCAACTTCCCACCAAGCACCACTACCAAACAGATCAGATGAGACGCTCAAGATTGACTCTGGTTGCCAGCCATGAGCGGGGCCACACACAGCTCCCAAGTGAACGAGGGCATGTATGCTTTTGAGTAACAAGATCTCCCCTTTCCTGCCCCACTTCTCAAGGGCACAAAACCGAACCAACTACATGCTAACGCGCATTTACTCTCACACCTCTTTGCTTTTTCGATCCCCACACACCCTCCCAAAGGGTTAAAACCCAGACGGGTAGTCTAGCTCCCAAACCCTAGTCCTATCCCTTTTGTTTGAATTACAGGACCTTAGGCGAGCTGGCTTCTCCGTCTATAAAGCAGGAATGCTAATTTCACCCCCGCAGCATTGTGTGAAGATCCAAAGAGAAAACACCCAGGCAGCACCAAACACAATACCTGGAAAATGGACAGTCCATCAAAGCTGAACTGAGAAAACACTCAAACACCGTAGGGGCATCTCTTTCTCCACCACCACCACCACCACCACCACCGCTTGGCTGGTTTCCTATAGGACAGAGGTTTTACAGTTCTGCTCCCTCCAGCATTTAGGAAGGACAGGACTGTCAAGTGAATCTGAGGATAACTGCTTGCCACAGGCAGAAACAGTTGCTGGTGGCCTGGCAAGAAATGGCCACATCTTAAAGGGACAGTGGAAGACCCTTGGAGGAAAATTCTGCAGTGGCCGGTCACCGCCTACAGCTGTACTGTACGCGGAGGCCAGACCTCCTTCTCTCAAAACCAGGGTCAGCCCCAGCGTATGTCTTTCTATCTTCTTCTTCAACAACAACAAAAGCACTGAGCCCCTACTATGAGCATGGCGCATGCACGCTCCATCGACCACCACTCTGTGCCTTTCTCCGAGGAGCCATCTGCTGAAAAGAGGACCGTGACATCTGACATGGATGGAGAGCTTCCAGTGTGCTGGGCACTGTGGTATTTTATGTGGACCATCTCACTCAGTCCTCAGAGGATCCCATGAAATAGGGCGTTCGCTGTCATCGCTCTACCAAAGAGAAGGATGCCAGATATGCCTGTTATATAGACCCGTCCTCTGTGTGTGTGTGTGTGTGTGTGTGTGTGCACGCATGCACAATTTAGTGATAATGCTCCTTTTAACACTTCTGAACAGAAGTGGACAAAAATGTTAAAAGGATTTCATGTGCTTTAGCGAAGTGCCTTGTCATATAGGTATTCAAGACACAGATAAACAGTGTCAACCCCTCCCCTCCCTAACAGCATTATGTGATCAACCCTGTCCTCTGTACCCTCTTCTTCCAACAAGGCTGCCTTGCCACAGCTCGGGGCACCCTTGACGGTTCTGTTCTCCTCTTTTGCTATTCTCTTCCAGGGCTATTTCTCTCCCAGCATTTTCCTCTCTCATAAATATTTGCAGAAAGTCAGGCTGCTCTGTCTCATTGTGTTTTCACGCCTTGTTTTGCCACCTTCTTACCAGAGCTGATTTGACATAAATATTTATGTGTAAAAATATGTTCTCCAGTCCTCGGGGTTCTCCGCCCTATATACCACCGCGGGGAAATCAGGGCACGGCTAACACAACAACGCCCTGTAGCCTGGAGCAGGCCCAGGCCACCAACTCTATCCTGGGCTGTGGGGAGGAGATGTTTGATGTGTGACCCTTCTGTGAAAAGGTCCCCTGGTCACATGACCTCAGGTAATAGGTCAAAGGGCTCCAAAGCTCTGGAGTGGAATTTATCAGCTCTCACTGCTTTACTTATAGTGGGAGCTCCCTCAGCAGTGGGAGTAACTCTGCAACCCAACTCGTGTGGCCAAAGCTAAGAAATACTATAGACATATCTAGTTACAACCTTCCTTCCTTTGATTCGTCCTCAGGGCTGCACTACCTGTCTCTCCTGTAGCCAACTACCATCATGCCATTTTTTTTTAAATTTTTTTTTTTAACGTTTATTTATTTTTGAGACAGAGACAGAGCATGAACGGGGGAGGGTCAGAGACAGAGGGAGATACCGAATCGGAAACAGGCTCCAGGCTCTGAGCCATCAGCCCAGAGCCCGACGCGGGGCTCGAACTCACGGACCGCAAGATCGTGACCTGAGCCGAAGTCGGACGCTTAACCGACTGTGCCACCCAGGCGCCCCCATCATGCCATTTTTATGGCCATGCCAGCTGCCATCACCCATTCCCACCGGACGTCTAGGAGGACACTGTCTTCAGATCACATTCTCATCCCCCTTGGAGTGCACTCAGCTCTTTCTGAGATCACCCATCATCCTTCTTCCAAAAAATGTACCTCCTAACTACTGACCGCATATGGGCTTGCACAGTAGCTTAGATCTCATGCAATCTACAATAGCGACAGCGGCAACAACAAAATATCAGCCCCCTTTTAATAGTCAGTACCTACCCGATAGAAGCAGGTGGCCAAAAACTCAGTGTTTGCCTGAGCTAAGCCTAAGCCCCACACTAGAGTCGTCTAGGGCTCTGGTCGGGGGAAAGCTGATTTGGGTGTAGCCCAGTTCACCCCAGACCCTACTAGGTCACTTCTCCTAAAGGTAACAACACAGGGAGAGACTTCTGTCCACACCTTTCAGGAGACTGTGAAGAGAGGCAGCTTAATAAGAATTAATTTAATTAGTTGTAATTAATGATGATTATTAACAACCCATTGATAATTGTTACTTGATTATGTAACTATTTAATAATAGGAAACATAATAATTATTATTAATGGCCAATAAACGTGCCTGTTACATCAGTAAGTGGATATAGGATATAAACAATCTGTTAGTAGAAAACGCCTCTCGGACCGGGTCAGAAAATAGAAACTTAACCCTTACTTGTATGCCACGACAAAATGGCATGGTGAATTATTAACAAGTATACTGTCATCAGAATCAGAAAACCTGGGTTCGAAAATCAATGGTACCAGTGGAGGCCAGGTGACCTTGGGCAAGGCAGCTCTTCTCTGAAAGCTTCTGGCTTCCCAGCTGCAAATGGGGAACCCGCCATCCCCAAGAGAGGCCCACATGTGGTAAGAAATGGGCAAACAGTGCTGGAGCCTTCGGAACACTGAGGTCTTGCTGTCCCAAGTGCGGGTGGCAGAGCAGCAGGCCATGAAGACACAGCTGAGGGAAGCTGGACTCTGTTCTGGAAAGCTGCGGCTAGAACCTGGTATTCTCGCTCACCGGCTGTTCGGCCCTGGGAAGTCACTGAATTTCTCCCTCTCTCAATGTCCTTATCTGTAAACTACGAATGGTACTGGTACGTCTGTCGTATCTGCCTCATAGAGTTGCTATGAGGATTAGAGATAACATAAAACCTGTCATAAATGATAAAGTTGCTACAACTGCAGATACAGCCGAGATTAGGAAAATGAGAGAATGCTATTTAAAATTTTCACCCTAAAATAGAAATCTCGTTGAAATGGCCACGTTTTCAAGCAAAACATACATTGCCCAACTGGCCCGAGAGAAAGTAGAAAACCACAGTAGACCAAAAGCCATATAAAAATTCAAGTCATTTCTGGGGCGCCGGGGTGGCTCAGCCAGTTGAGCAGCTAACTTCAGCTCAGGTCATGATCTCACGAGTTCGAGCCCCACATCGGGCTCCGTGCTGACTGTTCAGAGCCTGCTTTGGATCCTTTGTGCCAGCCCCCTCTCTCTACCTCCCCCCACCTTCCCACCCCCCCCCAAAAAGTAAACATTAAAAAAAATTTTTTAAACCAAAGTCATTTCTGTTGTACTTTCTTTCAATGTTTCTGTAAGTTGAACATGTTTCAAAATTTCAAAATAAAAGCCAGTGTTAAAAAAAAAAATACACTCCCACAAAAGCAAATATCCCAATTACTTTTATAGCCAAAGTGTAGCAGACCTTTGAGAAACAGAGAATTCCCGGTTTAGTCAGACTGTTCTAGAACATAGGAAAGAGGTAAGTTACCCCAATCATTTTATGACACAAGTATATAATATCAGTACCAAGACTGGACAAAGACCATAAGGATTGAATCCAACCCAGTCTGCCTTCCTCAACAAAGGCCACACAAGAAAACCAGTCTCCATTATACACATGGATGCAAAACAAAATCTTCCCCCACCAAAAAAACAAAAAACAAAAAAACAAAAAAAAAAACCCAGCTGAATGAATGCCCCTTAAGGCCTGGAACCTGCTCCCTAATTAGCCCTGATAAGTAAGATGTCATGACTTACCAGATAAGAAGGACTTATTATTACTATTAATTATTATCTTAGAAACAGTAATTTTGTTTCCATCCCTCTAGCCCCTCCAGCTTCTTCAAATTGTTTTAACAAAGGAAACCATGGAAATACAGAACTAAAAGCTGAGCAACCTTGGGAAAAGAATGTGGCTCTTACAAGTGTCGATGGAAAAGTCAAATAGTACAAAATAAACAACATCAACAGAAGTGAAAGAAACCCACAGGCCACAGAGACATACACCCAGAGCTTACCAATTACACTGGAATCGGGATTTGCTGGAATAAAGAGGGCTAACAGGAAGAGGCATGTGGGAGTGAATATCCACATTTGTCTCAAATGTTTTCACAATAACGAATTAAAAGATTCCACTTCAAGGGGATAACAAATGAAGGAAAAGAACTGAATGTACTAGTTAAAAATATATAGGTGATGGGGTGCCTGGGTGGCTCAGTCGGTTGAACGACCAACTTCGGCTCAGGTCATGATCACACGGTCTGTGAGTTCGAGCCCTGCGTCAGGCTCTGTGCTGACAGCTCGGAGCCTGGAGCCTGCTTCGAATTCTGTGTCTCACTCTCTCTCTGCCCCTCCCCCACTCGTGCTCTGTCTCTCTCTGTCTCAGAAATAAATAGACATTTAAAAAAATTTTTTTAAATACATAGGTGACCAACCGAAGAACTTTAAAAATTAAAAAATTAAGGATTTAAAAAAAAATTTTAAAACCAAAAATGAAACCAACAAAAACCCCCCAGAAATTAGGCAAGTAGCAGGAAGGGAGCGAAAACCGAGGCCAAAAAGACTAGATCAGTGATTCCCAACCTTGGGTATATTCATTAGAATACGTGGGGCTAGTCTCAGAAAGCCTGATACCTAAGCCACATGCCAGAGCAAATAAATCCAAATCTCAGGCGGGAGCCAGACAGCAGAATTTGTTAAAGCTCCGTACAGGATTCCTATATGTGTCTATTGCTGGGAAGCACCAATCTAGAGGAAAAGACACAAGTGGGAGGGTAAAGAAAATTGCAAGGACACGTAAGGAATAAAAGCATCGCCAGAAAATGAAGACAGAATTGATAATAAGCATGCAAGGTACGCAGGAAAAGAAAAAAAAGACTCTCAGGCTGGGTCTAAATCAAAATCTGGTCTTCATTTGCATATCATAAGAAATCGCAGGATGCCTTGTTTAAACCGAGCACTGGATTCAAAGTCAGAAAACCTAGGTTCTAAGATCAAAGATGTCATCTGAGGTTGCGTGACCTCAGGCAGGGCCCTTCTTCTCGGCAGGCTCTCTCCGGAGCAGGTTCAAATAGTGTTAGGAACCTCAGAATCCTAAGGCTTTGTGCCTCTGCAGACCAGCAACACCAGCAGCCTCCGGGGGCTCATAAGAAATGCAGAATCTCCGAGTCCGCCCCAGAGCCACCGAATCGGAGTCTGCATTTTAACAAGATCCCACAGGTGATCCGCGTGCACCTCAGTGTTTGAGAAGCACCGCCCCAGACGGCTCTCTGACCTTCCCGAGAGACTTGGCAAGACAAGAATTATTGCCTGTTCTTGCTGTCTCATGCCTCTGTGTGTGGCGCCCTCTCCTGAAACGCCCTCCCTCATCCTTGTCTAGCTGCCTCCTCCTTGATCTCTGGGACACAGCTTCCATGAACTCCAGGAAGTATTCCTGGAAACACCCACACACCACCTTGCCGCGGGGTTACCTGTCCTTCCTGGGCTCCTCTCTATCGAACCCTCACCTGCTGCGCTGTGGAACTGCTGGCTTCTGTGTCCTCTCCCAGCACTGTATGGTAAACTTTTTAAGGGCATTTCAATAAGCACCTGCAATGCGCAGAAAAGGTTCTTGCGTAAGCGGAATTCGGCACAGAAACCACCTTTATTAGTTTCCGGCGGCTGCTGTTAACGAATGACCACACACTTGGTGGCTTCACAGAAATTCAATCTCTCACAGGGTTTAAACACAAACAAACAGCAACAGCGTCAAACCTTCCCGGGATTACAACTAGACTAGCACTGGGACAAATACACGTGTCCATCTGCCAAGGGCTTGTGCTGAACATACACAAAAGCCCTAACCCATATTAAGGGCAATGTGTTTACGGCACACACACTTTGTGTAGGTAGTTGTGTTAGGCATTACACATCCAGGACGCCTCCTTTCTCCAACAACCATGAAGGTGGATATTACTGTCACCAGTTTTCAGGTAGGGAAACTGAAATTCAGTTCAGGTGAGAAATGTGTCCAAAATCTCACAGGTGGCAGCCAGCATCAGAGCCAGGATTTGAACCCGGGGCTATGTGGCTCCATGCACACACTCAGCAAATATTTAGTGAGTGCCTACCACATGCCAGGAATGACTGTGTTTAAGACGCACACTTTCCCAGGCTTCTCTAGGCACAGCCCCAGAAAGGTGAGTGTCCAGCTCCAAAGCCAGCACTCTGCTCACTGGTCCACACCGCCCGGCTGTCAACCACCATCTCGCCTCCATCTTCTCAAAGCAAGTCTTTTATCTGGGGCTTCAGCTCCTTCCTGATACCTTCAGCAGCGTCACTGTACCATACCATGAGCCATGTTACTCTGACAAGCTCTGTCAAAGGCAAGGACCCGTAGGGCCAAGAACACCTTGGGAAGTTCCTGTGAATGAGAACGTGAAAACCGGACATCCTCGTGTTGTCCCAGACATACTCCTGACGCTGCACTGCAAGTAGACACGACCACTGATCCTTTGCCAACCTAACAAGAGTTTGCGGTGTGCCCCAGACACCGGCTGACATGCATGTTTCAGTGAGAGGTGGGTACAAAATAAAGTCAGATGGACCAGTAAGGTACACTACCAGGTCCAAAGAACCTACAGTCCATTGGAACATGCCACGGATGGACAATGCTACAGATACACCCCCCAACTATAAGAGTAGAGAATCAAAGCAAACATTTGCCTTGGAGGTCCAAGAGTTATCCATGCAGGGAGTGCTATTTGAAATAGGCCAAAGAGGCTGCTTAAACTTCTACAAGGAGAGATGATGTGAGAGAGTCAGCAGTCAAAGGAGAAAGTCTTCCTGGGGAAGACATTCAGATGATTTTGTTTCTAAGAACACCACCCCTGGAAGGAACGGCGGTATTGCTAGTGTGGGGTTTACAAATCCAAGTGCCTACAAGCAGGCAGACTGGTCAGCTGATGTGAACCAATACGACAGATGTGCCAGTTGTTCATAGCCAAATGGAATCTGATGGGGCCGTTACAAAGTTTTATTACGGAGCATATGGGTTATTAGATATTTTGAGTATCACCCCTGTTACTTGATGTGGCAAGAATAACGAGTGAGTAATGCAGAATAAGTATAAAGTAGCTACAGCCAGACAGACAGATAAATAAGTAGATATATAAATGATGATGATGACGATGATGATGGAAAAGAAGGAGGCAAAGAAGAAAAATGATACAGATGGATAGGAAGGAAGGAAGGAAGGAAAAAACAGAAATGGCTGGCTGAATGGATAACGGATGGATGGAGCTAGATGGAATACCTAGCTAGAGAGTAACATATATAAAGCCCCAGAACATAATGTTGAGTGAGGGGGGAAAAGGCAGGTGGAGAATGCAATGTCAAGTATGATACAATGAACAAAAATTGAAACATAAAATACTATATATTACTTGCCAAAACATAAATCTATATGTAAAAGTTAACAAGAGGACCTCCACGTAAGAGTCAAAGCCATCACTCTTAAAAAACAACAGATGTGGGGCGCCTGGGTGGCGCAGTCGGTTAAGCATCCGACTTCAGCCAGGTCACGATCTCGCGGTCAGGGAGTTCGAGCCCCGTGTCAGGCTCTGGGCTGATGGCTCAGAGCCTGGAGCCTGTTTCTGATTCTGTGTCTCCCTCTCTCTCTGCCCCTCCCCCGTTCATGCTCTGTCTCTCTCCGTCCCAAAAATAAATAAACGTTGAAAAAAAAAAATTAAAAAAAAAAAAACAACAGATGTAAAAACCTTCATGACAATGGATTGGTCAATGATCTCATGGATTTGACACTCATGGGATATGACACCAAAAGCAGGGACAGCAAAAGAAAACAGGCAAATTGAACCACATCGAGATCAAAAACTTTTGCACACCAAAGGACACAATCAACACAGCGAAATGGCAAGCCACAGAATGGGAGAAAATATTTGCAAATTATTTATGTGATAAGAGGTTGATATCCAGAATGCATAAAGGACTCCTAAACTCAACACTAAAAAAGAAATGAACAACCAAATTCAAAAATGGTCAAAGGACCTGCAGGTACACTGTTCCAAAGAAGATATACAGATGGCCAATAAGCTCATGAAATGAAGCTCAATTATCAATCAGCAGCAGCAAAACACAAATCTGGACCATAGTGAGACACTACCTTACACCCATTAGAATGGATGCTATTAAAAAAAAAAAGATAGGAAAAAAACCCCAGAAAATAACAAATGTCGGTAACGATGTGGCGAAATTGGAACCCTTATGCACTGCTGGTGGGACTATACCTGATCTTAGCCAAAAGGCCGAGAAGCGATGGGACTATAAAATGAAACTGTGGAAAACAGTATGGTGGTTCCTCAAAAAATTCACCATAGAATTTCCCTATGATCCAGCAATTCTACTTCTGGGGATACACCCAAAAGAACGGATAACAGGGTCTCAACCAGGTATTTGAGCACCCATGTTACGAGCCACATGATTCACAATGACCAAAAGGTAGAAGCCATCCAAGTATTCACGGACGGACGAACAGACAAACACAATGTGGTATATACATACAAAAGAACCCTTACTAAGCCTTAAAAAGGGAAGAAATCTTGACACAGGATACAACGTGGTTGAACCTTGAGGACATTGTGCTAAGTGAAATGTCATTCACAAACAAACAAATACTCTAGGATGCCATTTCTATGAGGCACAGAGAGTAGTCAAATTTATAGAGGTAGAGAGTAGAAAAAAAAAAGTAGAAGGGTGGTTGCCAGGAGCTGGGGTAGGGGGAATTGGCAAGCTAGTGTTCAATGGGTACAGAGTTTAAGTCTTGCAAGATGAAAAGAAATCTGGAGATGGATGGTCATAGAATTGGTTGCACAATTCATGCCACAGAACTGTGAGCTTAAAAGTAGTAAAATGACAAATTTTGTGTTACATAAATGTCACCACAATTAAAAAAGAAATAAATTTTAAATACTTAAATGTTATCCGGATTAGATATAAAAAGGAACTAACCAAAATTCATGACCCTTAACCCCATGCGTGAGAGAGGGTAAGACAGATGGTGACAGAAAAGGGGCAATTTCAACATGACCTGTCACTTACTGGTTCTGATATCAAAACAAAATACATCCCGAAGAAATAGGACCAAAAGTTAACAATCATAGAGTCTGGGTGGTGGAAGGCCGGGTGATTTTTACCTCGTTCTCTGTACTTTTCTGTACCCTTTTTAACTTCCTCGAAGTAAAAACTGTAGTCGAAGAAGAAAAAAACATTGCGAGTGGAAGGGACACTTCGATATTGTGACTTAGCTAAATTGTTAAATCTTTGTGTTCTGGGAAAACAGTCACTTGTTTCTAGGAATATTTTAACCAACACAGGTAATCTCTGAAAAATTTCCAGGCATAATTCCAGGCTTATAGCAGATCCTAGGTAAGTATGTGGTGAATGAATGAATGATCGCTGCTAGTTTAGGGTAGAAGCCTACATTGACCCGGAGTCAGATTAAACGACCTCTTGGCTATGGCCACAAAACCCCTCTCATCCCTAAGATACTGGCCTGGGCCTTTTCCCAGTTTCCATTGTGTTCAGCCCTCCCTCCTCCATGGGTTCCAAGAACACAGCCAGAGAATGCAAACAAATGAGCCAGTAATTTTCAGGACATTCTCAATTCCTTGGCTAGGTCCCTGCAGCAACTGAATATTAAGCACATTAGCTCTGACCTCCCTGCCCAAATTCCTTTGTATTGGATGCAGTAATGAGCCTCTCAGGCAAGACAATTTTCCCAAGGTTTCAATATCTATTCCTGTCCAATGGCTGTCACCTACAAGTCCTGAAGGCAGCCAATTAATTCAGAGATGCTGTACCAAGCAAGGATGACCATCCTCTACTCTGATGACGGGAAATTCAAATCAGGCAACCACCAGCTAGGTCACGATGGGCGCTTCCTGGAAAAACAGATCACTCTAACCCTAACCTAATGCTAACAGGCGGGGAGAACATCCTCATGCAAACACACAGGAGATGCTATCTCACTGGTCCCTTGGGAACCTCCACCATGGCCACCATCGCTACAATTAGTGAAAACATTTTTGATTTAGGTCCATTTAGACCTGAAAATCTTTAGTCCTGAAAATCAGGAAGATTTGTACAAATCTGTTACTCTACCATCAGCAAGCTAAAGCGAGATAAAGGTACAAAAAGAGACTCTGGTTCCAAGTGACACAGGGTTTGCTTAAAGGGAAAATGTCAACCCCGCACACTCCTTGGCCCTCACAAAGGCAAACGGGGGCCCTGACCCAGCCGTGCCTTTTAATGGTCCCTCAGTGCGTCACTGAGCACACCTCCGACAGGGAAATCAGTCCGAAGTGTCTAAATAAGAGACCCAATCAACCCAGACTCACAACCTGTAACAAATCATTTGCTAAACCTCAATCAATCCTAAATTTGCTTCAAAACAACCAACCAACCAAACCAAATCAAAAAAACTACAAACTCACAGTTCTCGATGACAGTCACAATGTCGATTCACCTGAGTTTACCTGCCCAGGAATGACCCCGGGGATTCCAACTCAGTAGGTGTGGGGTGTAAGCCAAGAATACAAATTTTGAAAATGTTCTGCTGGAGACACTAAGGCATAACCTGGTGAAGTCCCATAATGTATTACATTGCAAGGCATGCCTCGGGGCACCTGGGTGGCTCAGTTGGTTTAGTGTCCCATTTCTACTCAAGTCATGATCTTGTGGTTCATGGGTTCAAGCCCCGTGTCAGGCTCTGTGCTCACAGCTCAGAGCCTGGAGCCTGCTTTGCATTCCGTGTCTCCCTCTCTCAGCCCCTCCTCTGTTCATGCTTTGTCTTTCTCTTTCAAAAATACACATTTAAAAAAATTTATATTAAAAAAACAAAATAAAAAACCAAAGGCATGCCTCGTGAAGGAAGACAAAAACCTTTTCTGCCCTCACCCCCTCCCTTCCTCCTTTCCAACCTTCCTTTTTCTTATGTTCTTCCCTCTTTTTTCTTTCTCTTCTCCCTTTCCACTTCCTTCAATTCAACAGATATGCACTGAATATACCTTGTTAACTGAAACACTGTTGCTTTCTAAACTTAACAAAAACCTTTTATCTGGCAGATGACTCAAGTAAGTACCCAAGGTCCTCTCTGCCCGGTCACAAGGCAATCCTAGTCCATTCCTCAAAAAAACCCTTTTTCCCCTTGGTTTTTTAATGATGGGACCATCTGGACTTAAGGTGCACAGGCCTTCAGGTCACATATGGAAGACACATAGTAAAGAGCAAGTCCCTGAAGTCAGACACACCTGGTTTTCAATCTTGGCTCCATTTTTCAGCTGTGTTTTTTTAGGCACGTTTCCTTATCTCTCTGGGCTTCAGTTCCTAAAGCTACAAGTAACACGATAAAATGAGCCTCCATAGATATCAGCCTGGACAGACGATAACTCAAGACAGGATGGCCCCTCACCCAGGCAAGGATGATCACACTCTCTCCATGTGCTTTGCCTACAACCCTACGACATTTACAGACACAAAATCTGTGAGGAGAGGCAAGACTGAATCACCAGGGGCTACTTGGAATACATCAAGATTCAATTGGTAGAACTGAATGGGAGAATCTACCAGATTCACCTGGTAGAATGGAGACTTAAAATAAAAAATCACCTTAGTAATAAATAAAGCATAAATTTAAAAATAAAACTAATGATAGGATTTACTATTGTCTTTCTATGAATCCATCACTTTGCTAAAGCTTATACAAACATAATCCCAGTTAATCCTCAAAACAAGGAGATATTCTTTTCAGTCCCATTTAACAGATGAAGAAGCCAAGGCACAGAGAAGTTAAATACATTATCCGATGATTTTGTATAATCTGATGCCTGA
Source organism: Felis catus (assembly GCF_018350175.1). Classification (NCBI taxonomy): domain Eukaryota; kingdom Metazoa; phylum Chordata; class Mammalia; order Carnivora; family Felidae; genus Felis; species Felis catus. The sequence goes on from NC_058383.1 coordinate 30,365,192, forward strand.
GATCACCTTCTTTTTTCTAAAAGTTGATTTATTTTGAGAGAGAGGGAGAGTGCATGTGCATGTAAGCAGGGGAGGAGCAGAGAGAGAGAGAAGGAGAGAATCCCAAGCAGGCACCAGGCTCAGCACAGAGCCCGACAGGAAGGCTCAATCTCACAAACGGGTCATCTCTCATGACCTCAGCAGAGATCAAGAATTGGATGCTTAACTGACTGAGCCACCCAGGTGTCCCCTGAGGTCGCCTTCTTAATAGCACCTTCTAAGTGACCAACAATTCCATCTTGGGAACCTGGTTTTGAGTCTTTTTCTAAAATCACCTTCGGCCCCATTAGGGGAGGATCAGTTACCAGTAAGAAGACTGGTACCGTTGGCATCTGTTCAACTTACACTGACCTCCTGTGTCTTAGACAAGTGAAGATTCCATTGGGCACCGTCTGGTTGAGCCCAAATTCCCCAGGTTCCCACGGGATGAACGAAGCCACGTGTGGCTCTCTGATCACGGGCTCCCCATCACAGCTGCTCAGCTGGCTGACTGGCCTCCCTGACCTGTCACACCATCTGGAGGCTGTCTCCAAGTCTCCAGAGACCTCTGATTCCTGCTACAGTCTCAGTCCCCTCCCCCCTCTATGCTTCTGAAAGTTGACACAGACCCAAGCCGCAGCCGAAGCTGAAAAGTGGACCGGACCGCTCCTCAAACGCAGCCGATTCCTCCCAGGGAAATGCAGAGCAAACAGTGCCCAGCTGTTTTCATCCCAGCTACCTGGGTTCACCTTTCCAACACGACATTTCAGCTCCTTTGTCCGTTGCATGAAAAACCCTTTGCAGCAGGGAAACCTTACAGCTGCTTTTATAGGACTATACAAGTCTGGTCCAGGGAGAAAGCCCGTTCAGACAGCCATGGCTCTCTTCGGGTTCCCTCTTCCTTGGAGCGGGGAGGGGGCTGCATGGACAAGTGGCTGGGGGTGGCAGTGGGGATCTACTCTGGCAGGTGGCAGAAGGTCCTGAAAATCCCATTGTAAGCCCTGGGACACTCACGTGGGGAGGGCATCCAGGGCCACCAACGGCCCTTTGCAAGCAGCTGGGAGGACATTTTAACATGGCTTAAAAACTAAGCTATAAGCCTGGGCGGCTCAGCGGGTTAAGCATCTGACTTCTGCTCATGTCATGATCCTGCGGTTCATGGGTTCCAACCCCGCATTAGGCTCTGTGCTGACAGCTCAGAGCCTGGAGCCTGCTTCGGAGCCTGTGTCTCCCTCTCTCTCTGCCCCTCTCGTGCTCTCACTCTGTCTCTGTCTCTCTCTCAAAAACAAAACGAAAAAGAAAAGCATTAAAAAAAAAAACCCTAAGCTATGAGTTTCCTGAAAACTTAAAAGTAGTCTTCCTGTATGACCCAACAATTCCCCACCTTGGTATCTACCCAAGACAAATGAAAACCGACATCCACACAGACGTGTATGAGAATATTCAGAGCAGCATTGTTCACAATAGATTCCAAACAGAAAAGAGCCAGAATGGATACATAGAGTGGTCCCTCCATATAATGGAATATTATTCAGCAATGAAATGAAATCTCAATACCACCTACAACACGGATGAGCCTCAAAAACAGTGCGCTTACGCACAAGAAACCAGACACCAAGGGTCACATATTGTATGTTTCCGTTGATATTAAACAGCCAGAATAGGCCAATTTACAAAAACAGAAAATAGACTGGTGTGGCCTGGGGGTAGGAATGGGCACAAGAACGATGTTATTGGGGCGATGAAAATGTTCTAAAATTGGATAAGCAGTGATGGTAGCACAAGGCATTGAATTTACTAAATATCCCCCAAATTGTACACTTAAAATGGGTGAATGCTATGCTATGTAAATTGTACCTGCATACGGTGGGGTCTTTTGTTTTAATCATCAAACATGCAGATTTTTCTGAATTAGTGAAGGATGCAGGTATCAGGACTTTTTTTTTTTTTTTTTTTTTTTTTGAGGCTGCCACCATTCCTCCATATCCCTGAGCAAAAGGAGAGACTGAGTAAGAAATGAGGGACATGGGCATCTGATGCCCACAATACTTGGTAACTCAATGAATGAATGAATGAATGAATCAATCAATCAATCAGACAATGACTGGATTTTAGAATCAATCAATCAATGGGACAATGATTGGATTTTTAGAATCCTGACAAGCTTGGAAATACCAAGCTTGACTGTGGTCCCAAGAGAGCCAGGTCAAGACCCTCTGCCCCCCACCCTGCCCCGGATTCCTGGAGCTTGTACCTGTCACAGGCCTGGAGACAACAGCCTTGCCTGTCCCATTTCAGGGCACTCTGGGAGGTTTTAGTCAATTGAGGACACAACATTTGTGGGAGAAAGGTGGATAACTTGACTTTACCTGGGGGAGGCTGTTCTCCCCCTCGGTCTCATGACAGTCTCTGATATTAGTATCAATTGCAATGACAGTCCTTTCAAATCATGAAAAAAAAAAAAAATTACCAAAGTTGCTTAAGGAAAAAGAAAAAAGATTGGCTCAGATTCAAGATTTTCCCATTGGTAAAAGCAATCCTACTCTATCCCCAAATGGTCTGTAGTTCCTATGCTGATTTTCCCCATTTAGTATTACACCATAAACAACCTCCCCAAAATTAATAAGCATCCCCTGCCATGAGCCTTGAATTTGAGGCAGACTTCCTTATCAGCTCCCCTTGCCCACTTTCCCTAAACAGCACGTGCTCCTCCGTTCAGTCTCCCCGTCCCCCCAAAACCCAAATGTCTTTTCTCCTTAGCTCTGATCACCACCTAACATACCCCACATGCACTACCCCATGAGAAGTACACTCTAAGATGTCTGGGAATCCCTCTTTTTTTTTTTTTTTTTTTTTTTTACCAGCTGGGCCCCCAAGGGTGCTTGGCCTGTGATAGGTGCTGCATAAATACCTGCTAAATGGATGGTTTAAATGAATGAAACCTAGGATAATGTAAAACTACAGTCAACAAGCTCAGTTCCTTAAAAAAAAAAAATCAAATCAAATCAAAACATACCTGTCACACCTACCACGGGCAGGGCTTATGCTATGCGTGGTTAGACCCCTACCCACATCCCCTTGCCAACCTGGCTTTCACTGACTCAAGAATGAGAACTAGCTGTGCCCCATACTTGCCAGTACTGTCCTCCTTCGTGCCCATTCCATATGACCTACTGGCCTTTGGTTTCACTATCCACTGCTTACCTTCCAATGCATCATCATGACATTTAAAGTTCTTCGTCACCGGGCCTCAACCTGCCGTCATTATTCCCCAACCCCATGGTGGCTTTTATACCAGAAAATAGCTAGGTCTCGACGTCCTGCACCCTGCTGAAGAACCTCCTGCCCCATGAGTTCTAGACCCTGTCCCATGTCTTCACCTTGCCTGCCTATCTCAATATGTGATATTCGCTAAATCTGAAGTTCAACTCTGATCACTTCATATGCACGTATGATTTCATTCACTCCTTCAAGCACTGACCACGTAAATAAAAATAAGACTCATCACTTTCAGATGCCTGCTGTGTGAAATGTAGTTTCACTTGCAAGTGACAAAACCCAGAGAAGCTAACTCGAGCCAAAAGTTTCGAGAAAGGGAGAGGATTTATTGGTTCATAGCTGAGAAAGTCCAGACGTGGCTGGATCCAGAAACTCAAATAATATGACCAGAAATCTCTTTCACTCTCCTCTTGGTTCTGTTTCCTCTGGGCTCTCAGGAAAGTGTTTTCCTGCCTGGTGAAAGCAATACCTCACTGTCTATATGGCCCTTAGCACCCGCTATCTTAGAAGGATGGAATGTGTCTCTTCCTGGTATTTCTAGCCAAGGTCCCAGAGAGGGCATAGATTGGCCCATCCAGATCCCATGTCCACCTCTGAACCAATCCCTGTGGCAAAGGAATCCTGTGGCCTGGCAATCTGGCCAGGCCAGCCGGGGGTCTGTCAGAGTCCCTGGAGCTGAGATTAAGGCAAACCCCATCCAAACTGAGTGGGGGCCCCAAACTTAGTTGGCATGGAGCACCATGCATAGATCACTTCACCAAATCTTCGCAAATGGCCTGGGTAGGTATTATTCACCAAGGCTCAGAAAGTTTAAATGAGTCACCCAAAGCCACAGAACCAGCAAGTGGTAGAACCCAAGGTCACTCCTGTACATCAGGCTCTGTGCTGAGCCCAGAAGATACAGAGGTGGAAAATGTGCAATCCCTGAAGAGGGGAGACAGATGTGACATCATCAAGTCATGATATAATGTGATAATTATTCACACCAAATTATTCACATGTGCTATTATTCACACCAAAATTTGGGAGGTAACAGAGCTTAGTAGCCAAGGGCTCTTGAATCATCGAAACCCAGATTCTAATTTCACCTCTGCCACTTACTGGCTGTGTGACCTTGAATAAATTGCTTGACCTCTCAAGGTTCAAAGTCCCCCTCTGCAAAAAAAAAAAGGGGGGGGGGAGCTGCAGGGATGAAAACAAAGAGGCAGAGGGGGAATGGTACCTATGGACAAAGGGAGCCCAGGATATTCAGAGGAGCCAGGCCTCGGGTGGGAGATGCAGACTAGAAGCCAAATGATGAAGACTTCGAATGCCACTATCATCCAAGATGGCGCTCTCAATGTCATTTCAACATTTCCCAACCTCAAAGCTCTGTGTCTCCCACCATGCAGTGCCAGGTTTTCAGGAAGCCCAAGAGGCGCTGGGAGACCTGGAAGGATAGAGTTTCTCAGCCCCTGGCAGCTCTCCTCAGCAGAGTAGCTCAATTCCTCCTGACAGCACAAGCAATTGCCAAGCCCAGAATGAAACTGGCTGCTTCGACAGTTCCCTTTCTGTGCTCTGTGTTCTCTCCCCAGACTCCCAGCCATCCTGTTGGCACAGGCCCAGACCTCCCTCCTCCAGAGTCTCCCCACAACTAGTCTAATTGGGAGGCTGCGGGAAGCCCCGTGGGGCCATCCTGCCCATCCTCCATCTAAGCCTCTCTACAAGAAGCTTTGCAAAAATAAGAAGCAGGAGCCTGAGAGCCCAGGGAGCCTGAAAGACCCGTTGCGGTAAGCAGGGCACCATACGTCCGAAAATTCTTTCCAAGATACAGAAATGGAATTACTTCACTAGCTGTGCACTCCTGAGGTCCATTTCAAAAAAAACAAAAAGTTAATAATATAAAAAATATCTCAGCATGGAGGAAAGACAATAAAAAAATTAACTTGCATGGAGCACAGAGTGTATCAGTGTTCGTTTTTTTTATGCATGTTAACTTTTATTGTTACTATATTTTCCTGATGCTAACAGTGCTTTGACCAATTTTAACCCTCCCAACAACCCTAGGAAGCAGTGCTTATGCCCATTTTATGGATAAGGAAACAGAGGTTCAGTTAAACGAAGTAACCCTCAGGGCACCTGAGTGGCTCAGTGGGTTAAGTGTCTGACTCTTGATTTGGCTCAGGGTCATGATCCCAGGGGGTGGGATCAGGCCCCAGGTCAGGATCTGCTCCCACAGCACGCAGAGCCTGCTTGGGATTCTGTCCCTCTCTCTTTCTCTTTCTCTCCCTCCCCCCACCCCCGCCCCTGCCCTGCTCTCTCACATGTACACTGTCTCTCTCAAAATAAATAAATACACTTAAAAAAAATAATAAAATAAACGAAGTAACCCACAATGGCACAGCTAGTAAGCAATAGAGTGGAGACTCAAATCAAGGTCTGTCTGAATCAGGGCCCACATAGTTGTGGGTGTTTTTTTTTTTTTTTAAGTTTTATTGAGGTATAATTTACATATCATGAAATTCATCCATTGTATGTATGCAATTCTATGATGTTTTTCGTAAAGTTATACAATGTCCACCATCAACACCCTCCAGTCTTACACATTCCCAGCATGCCCCCAATTTCCCCCCATGCCTATTTTCTGTTAATCCCTACTCCTACTTCCCTCAGGCAACCACTAAGCTACTTCCTGTCTTTATAGACTTGCCTTCTCTGGACATTTCATAATGGAATCGTGCAACGTGCCCATACATCTGGACGTCTTCATCCAGCATGTGTTTGAGGGTCAAAAGCGAATTTGCTAGCAGTTATCAGTATTTCATTGCTTTCTTATTGCTGAATTGTATTCCACTGTATGGATCTACCACATCTTGTGTATCTATTCACTGCTGGATGGCCACTTGGCTTGTTTCTGCTTTGGGGCTATTATGAATAATACTTTTCAGAATCCTCATGGCTGTATCTTGAGTAAGTTCCTGGGAGTGAAACTGATGGGTCATAGAGTAAGTCTACATTTAATTTTTTTAAGGAATCGGCAACCTGTTTTCCAAGGCCCGTGCACCATTTTACATTCTCATCCAAGCCCATACTATTAAATATTACCAGGCCCTACCTTGAAGCCAAATTGGAATCCCAACATGTCTGAGAGGTGTGCTGGGCTCCCTGGAACAGTGCTTTTTCCATGAGCCCACTGCATAAGGGTACTGGTTGGGGATGAAGAAGAAACAAGAGGCTTTGATGTCCCAAGATACGGAGATGGGGGAAGAGTAAGAACAAAGGGCGTGGTCCCTGGTGCAATCTAGAGAGAATATGAATGGATAAACTGAAGCCTGTGTTTTTATGAGACACTTTAAGTGCAAAGCACAAGATGGATGGCTTTGGAGCTCAGATGGTAGAGTGTATCCCAGAGTTCAGGAGACATGACTTCTCACTGCTCTGGAAACTTAAGAGTTGGCATCTTTGCAAATGTCCTAAGACAGAGCCTATGGTGTGGTAATACATGGGTGCTGGCACCATGAGGCACCCACAAGAGCATCTCAAGCTGCAAACATTGACAATAAGGCCAAAGCAGAAAAAAAAAAAGGGGCAGACACTGTTAAGAAGAATGCAGCCAGACCAAAGCAAAAACACAACGGACCCACTGCACAATCCTCAGACATAACAGAGGAGACTTTGCACAGGCAGGAGTTCTACATGTGTGCGAGATGATCAGTGCCCGAAAACGGGGGCAGTCCCTGACCCTGGGACTCCCTGTTCCCCACAGGCTGGAGGAGAGTGTTCAAGAGCAGAGCTGATCTCACCGGAGACCCTTCTTGCTCTGCAGATGCCACCCTGGCTTCCTTCCCATCAGCCCCTGCTGCTCCCACTCACCTGCTCACGAACATTAAAGACACTCTGTGACCTGGAATGTGCAGTAATTCACCCCAGAAATATGATCACATCCCCCAGGCATATCCCAAACTCTACAAACCAAGGTTGAAAGAGAAAGATAAATCATCACACTCCTACCGGAAAAGGAGTTTTGAGAAGGGGGCTTTCAGGCTGTCCCAGGAGATGGACAAGGATGAAAGGGCAGGGAATGAAGTTACCAGTGGGGCTCTTGCTCAATGTACTTGTGAGCTTTGGAGCGTAACATACCTCCACCACCCCGACTAGTTATATGACCTTGGATAAGTCATGCAATCTCTTTGCCTCAGTTTCCTCCTGTTCCAAAAGGAGTAAACCACCTTATGGGCAATTGAGAGGCCCAGAGATGATGTGCTCAAAGAGACCCGCATACTGTACGTGCTCCATCAAAGCAGAAATAAGAAGGCACTTTTTTAAAGATAAGAAGGGTATTATTATTATATGAATAAACTATCATGTTGGAATTGATAGGAGGAAGCATTGCCTCCCTCTGCCAACCCATGACCTGTCACTTTAAGAATGAAAAACCTGAAAGTTGACTTAGCCATTTATCCTTGAAATTAAGATGACTTTTGGCCCAGGGAGAATAATTATTATTTTCCCCTGAACAGTGACTGCACTGGATGCCACATATTGATTGGGGATTAACAGGGACAAAACAAGTCACAGAGAGTGAATTTTCCCCAAACATCAAGGGGAATCAGTAAAGCATCATAGCAGCAGAGACGCAGGGAAATGGGGGGGGGGGGGGGGGAGTCAGGACATGGAAAATCAATTATGACATCATGGATGAAATGTTTCCCAAGGGCCAGCTGCGACCCTGACATCGCTGTATGATCAATTTGCCTGAGAATGCTGCACCAGGGCACCAGAAGGGGTGGAGGGAAAACCTGTCCTCTCTCTCTTACCCCTCAGTATTTCAGAGAGGCAGCAATGGCTACCATGGGCACACTCTGAGAAATGATGATCTGGGCCACCAGGTGAGGACACAGGAACCTGGCAGAGGTGAAGACAACAAGGCAGGTCAGACGTCTACCAAAACAGCAGCACTCGGCCTGTTGGTAGCTCGTTCTGGAGGCTGCTCGGCCCCGGAGTTGAGCCCAGAGCACTGTGCCAGAAGCTTGGGGATACACAATAAATAGGAGGGATCCTAACTGGTCACTGGTCATGGCAGACACATGAGGGACTGAGTCCTGGGAATGAATGCAAGTCCGTGGAAGTCCCTAGAGACAGGATACGGCCGCAAGTGGGTCTCACTCAGATCTGAAGCCCTAATTTCAAGAGATTCAGATTCCAAAGCCTGCAGGGAAAGGGGGGACAGGCAGGGACCACAAATTAACCAAGTAGACCCAGACAAGGTGTGAGTTGCTAGCACATATCCCATCTCAAGGAGGCAGCCATTCTCAGCACCATTCAATTGTCTGGACCGGAATTTGGGCAGAATGTGACTGGATTCTCCTGACATTTCAAGAGAAGCACAAATCTGGAATTTACTGTGAGATGTTTCCATTTTCAAAAGCCAGTACCTAGGGGGGCACCTTGGTGCCTCAGTGGGTTAAGCATCTGGCTTCAGCTCAGGTCATGATCGTGTGGTTCATGGGTTCGAGTCCTGTGTCGGGCTCTGTGCTGACAGCTCGGAGCCTGTAGCCTGCCTAGGATTCTGTATCTCCCTCTCTCTGCCCCTCCCCTGTTCTCGCTCTCTCTTCTCTCTCTCTCTCTCTCTCTCTCTCTCGCTCTCGCTCTCGCTCTCTAAATAAAGAAATAAGCTTAAAAAATTCAGGGTTCCTGGGCGGCTCAGTTGGTTAAGCATCCGACTTCGGTTTAAGTCATGATCTCACAGTTCATGGGTTTGAGCCCCTTGTTGGGTTCTGTGCTGACAGCTTGGAGCCTGGAGCCTGCTTCAGATTCTGGGTCTCCCTCTCTCTCTCTCTAACACCCCAGCTTGCTCGCTCTCTCTCTCTCTCTCAAAAATAAACAAGGATTTTAAAAATATTAAAAAACAAAACAAAAGCCAGTACCTACTTTAAAACAGACAGACACACACACACACACACACACACACACACACACTTGTGCAACCCAAACAACACATGATTGTTGGCTAGGTGCACCTGAGGACTCCAGTTTGCAACCCGGCACTAGCCAGCATTTCTCTGTTTTTCAGGACATTTGTGCCACCTTTTCTTCTAGAGTGGAAACTTCAGGAGGGCAAGAACAAGACTGCCAACTCTGCCCCTTGGAAAGTCCAGAGCACAGAGCCAGGCCTAGAGTATGAATGAGCCGGGCAAACAACCATCACTGCTGGGCTAGTTACATGCTCAAGGTTTTAGAAGCCAGATAGGGCCATGCAGACCCCAGTCCTGGTGCGCATGTGAGGCTATAACCCGCTTGGCATGAGCAGCCCCACCCAGAACAATATTTGTACTCTGGTTTATGTCACAGTTCACCAGGGCACATTATTAGAAACAACAATTTGCTAATGCCAGGTCCAATCGGCCCTCTCCGAAAAAAAAAAAATATTCAAAAATTTACAAGCCCACAGCCCAAATCCTGGTGGAGCTTCGGTAAAGCTGGGAATATTTGTATTTGTGCTGGCAAGATACTGCAGATATGTTTTGTTGTACATGGTATTTAGAAAGACAAGCTGAATCACTAGCAAACATACAAAGGCTGGAAGACTCGATATTAAAATCTGCATTTCTGGGTTCTCTTGAGGAATCAGCTCTGGGGACGAGGAGCTCACATTCCCATATGGTGACAACCTGCGGGAGCTAATCAGCAGCTATCTCTTAAAGGGCCACGCGCCCACTTTGCTACAGTCCCTGCTTACCTGTGAGATCACACGCCCCGTGGGTACGTGGCTTCTGAACACTGCCTTCAGGTGCCAAGGGAGAAGGTCAAGGATGGAAGGCTTGGAGGTCCATGTGGAGACCCCAGGCTCTCCAATCTCCTAGATTCTGCCCCACTCAAACACTGCAGCCAGAGTGACACTCGTGAAGTACAAGCTCGACACCGTTCATGTTCCCGGCTCACACAGGGGGAAAACGGAAAACACACAAGGTCTCAGAAGACCACTCTGAGATGAGGATTCTCAGTCTCCTCCTTCTCTTCACTTCTCTGTCCCTACCCATCCCGCTCCGACCACACCGCACTCAAGAGGCTTTTAGGACACACCACACATGCCCTTGCCTCAGGGCTTTTGCACTTGCCATGCCCTTTACCCGGAACACTCTTCCCCCAGCTACCTCACTGCTCATTCCCTGACCTCCTCCAAGTCAGGGCTGAAACGTCACCTTCTCAGTGAAGCTGGTCCCGGTCCACATATACAAAATTACAACTACATTCCCTCCCCAGCAGGCCCTGTCACCCTCCCCTGTTTTATTTTTCTCCACTTTCTAATATATTATAAAATTCAGTTATTTATTTGGTTTTTTACCTGCTTCCTCTCTCCTCAAATTAGTGAAGAGGTGTGTGCATGTTTTGTTTATTCCCTATCTCCTCACCTGCAAGTGTTCTGGAAAGGGTAAGATGGCAAAGATTTTAAGCCTTATGAGCCATGTGGTCTCTGTCACGGCGACTCAACTCTGCCACCGTAGCACCAAATCAGCCAGAGGATACGTAAACGAATGAATGTGGAAGTGTTCCAACGATGCTTTATTTACAAAAATACGCAGCGTTTGACACGTCGGCTGTTTGCCAACCCCACATCCAGGACATGCCTAGCAGACACTGAGCACTCAAAAAAGATTTGCAGAACAGACTCAGAGCTTTAATGTCCCTCCCATATAGACAACACTCTCTTTAACAACCACACCAACCACGCAGATGAAGAAACCAGCATGGAGAGACAAAGGGAGCTGTCCAAGGTCACGAGGTCTGGAGAGGCAGAGCCAGGGGTGTGCCCGACTCCAGAACTACCCAGCCTCTGCAAGCCCATTATCTCAGCACCAAGCTCCATCTCTGAGGCAGCAAGGGCCACATGCACAGAGTGCACGGGAACCCACGGCCAGTCCTTGAAGAGAATCTGGACATTCTGCCCTGTGCATCCTCCAGAAACCACTCAAGTCGTTTGCGTTAATTTCACATGCCCCTTTCTCCGAGCCTCCTTCCTTTCTTGCTAGAGGCTGGAAGTGGCTCCCAGGCTCTGCCAAGAGAAAAGCCCCCCTCCCAGTGGTCATTAATGACAAGAGCCGGCATTTAAGGATGCCAATTATGCACCAGGGATTTCTTCAGTACCGAATAAGCGTTACGTCTAAATCTTACAACAATCTGACAGGGGGTGTAGTTTTACTCCAATTCGACAGAAGAAGAAAGCCACGTTCAGACAGGTTGTCATCTGCCCGAGATCACACAGCTCCGTAGAATCACAGTCCGGATTTGAGCCCAGGTTTCTGTGACTCTTCAGCAATAACATCAGGCGCACGTAATCTGGAGTCAACCAACCCGTGTTCAAAACTTTGAACAGGGGACCTCCTGTCCCTGGGCCTCAGTTTCTTCTGCGAAATGGGATAACTATAGTATCTGATCTGCAGGTTGTTGAGAGGACTCTGCATGTAAGACATTAAACAGTGGCTCACACATAGGAAGTTAATGCAGTCAGTTAATGACAACAACTATCATTAGAACTACAAGTACCAGACCCAGACCTAGCACTACTGTCACTACCAAAGCCACGAAGCTCTGACTCTGAGCCTTACAAGGTTCCCACCACTGGCCAGGGGGGGGCAACCTGGTGAAGCAGGATGCTGTCTACCTTGATATTCTACCCACTTTGAAAACGCCTCTCCAGCCCACCCCCAGTCACACAGTGCTATTAAGCTGTATTCTGTATAGGAAATACTAAAGTCAAAGCCCCTGAAGACTGCATGACCCAGACAATGCACTATAATGCAAGACTTTCTACCATCTCATGGCCCACCCCATAAAGTACCTGTTGTCTCTTTGGGCTAGAAGAGGGAAGAGCTCCGTTCTAGGACTCAAGGTCCTGGGTTCAAAGCCAGACCTTACAGCAACTCACTACATAGCTTTGGGACACTCCCTTCCCCTTCCTGGGCTTCTTCCAAAACAACAAAAGAACAGAACTAGATAATCTCCAAGGAGTACTGTAGGGGTCTACACAGGGATTCAGTCACTTAGCCACTGTCTCAGTTACTCATACATTATGTCAACAAATGCTTATCAAGTGGTTGCTATGCCCTAAGCACCTATGGTACAAGGCACGGTATGTGTCTTAAGGGAGACGATCATCTAGTGGGAAAGAGAGATAATAAATGAGTAAATAAATATATAAGTTCATGGGGTGATATGTGTCTTGAAGAAAAATAAAGCAGGTTAAGAATATGGTGAAGAGGACAGAGTAGCTACTTTAAGACAGTTATCAGGAATGGCCTCTCTGCAGATGACGTGAAGGGAGAGAGTCCTCCATGAGAAGGTCTGGGGGAAGAGAGTTCTAGGTGGAAGGGACAGCAGGTACAAAAGCCCAGCGGAAAAACCACTTGGGGTCTTCATGAAAGCTCAAAGGGTCAAAGAAGGCAGAAGTGAGCGAGTGAGCCAGGGAGTCTATGCCTGATAAGGGCTCAGTGAATTAAACTTCCAAGACTTGCCTCAACCCCCCAAAATTATGGTAAGACTCAGCACCGTGAATGGCCTTTGGTTCTCTACATGGACACCAAATGGGAGATCCCAAGTCTACCCAAACATTTTCTGCGCCTAGAACAACCTTCCCCATCTTCACTATGTTTCTTAAGGTTCCACAGGGGCATCAGCCTTGCCTGAAGGACCTTCCTTAAGCCCCTAGCCCCGGCTAGGTTGGGTGCCTCCCACTGTGCCCCCATAGAAGCCTGCATCTCTCACATGTGGTCATGGTAGATAACCATTTTTACCCTTTGCCTTCCCAGCTAATCTATACAGTTCGTGGAAACAGGGACCATAGCTTACTTGTCTCTGCCTTCCCCACTGCATAGCATGGAGCCTTGTACACAGCAGGTGCTTAGCATATCATCAAACTAGCTTCCATTTATGGAACAGCTACTCTGGGACGGGCTTACGTTTAACAACTTACATGCATCCTCACATCTAATTTTCTCAATACCTTATGACATAGCTGGTGTTAGTCCCGTTATATAAAAATGGAAACTGAGGCTCAGAGCAGTGACGTGACTTGCTCAAAGTTACCCGCCTAACACCTAGTGAAACACGGATTCCAAATCAAGTGTTCCTGCCTCCAAAGCTTTCACTCTTGACCACCTGAGCAGTGGCTCGCAAAACGTAAGGTCTCTGGTCCCACCGAGGACCTAACGAAGGGGCAGCAATCTGTCCTCACCAGCCTTCCCAGTAATTCTGATGCATGCTCAACTTTGAAAACCACTGCCCAGGGCTTACTATCTGGCAGTGTAAACTCACTCACAATTTACAGAGTATTCACCATGTGCCAGATAGTATGTGGAATGCTGGGAATACCGTGGCAAGAAAAGACCATCACCAGCTCCTGTGTGTACGAAGCTAACTGTTTAGGGCTTGCCGAGAGAACGTTATACTCTATCATACTTGGAATCCCAAGGCTAGGGCTCTGTAAAATGAAGACTGCCTGGAACACAATCTTTTTTCCTTAACACATGGCAAATATTGTGTCCATGTGAGCTAGAACAGTCCCGAGGAGGAAGCTGGCAGCCCCCCAGCACTTTCTTTTTTTGGTTTCCCTTCCCTGGCCCAATGGGGTAGCCACACTCAGATCTGAGAAGTTATAATTTGCCTCTTCTACCCATTAGCCCTATAAAGGTAGGGGGTCAGCCAATGCAGCAAAGCTGACCACTTCCTGGCATCCTTAGCTCGGTGTGAAAACACCAAGACAAGTTGCACGTTGTGGGCTAATGGGGCTGGTCATCCCCGAAGTAGAGATAGGAAGTGAAAACCCTTGCAACTAGATGCCTGCCAGCCTCCCAAGAAATATGTTCCAAATACAAGGTGCCTGCACGCATGGTCATAACTGATTGCTCAGAGAATTCTGCTCTTCTCTCTCACAGTTATCCCTGGGGCCCAGGAACTGTTTGACAAATCACTGAACCCATCAAGTTGGCTCTGTCAAAAGGTGGGAGGGGGAGGGACTGATCACATCTAGAGAGGGAAAGAAAGGAAGGAAAATGTATTTACTGAGCACCTATTATGTCGGGCACGATACTAGCTGCTTTCTGCGTATATTACCATTAATTTTCCTGACACCCTTACACAGTTAAATTAATATCTCTATTTTAGAAGAAGAAACCAAGACTCAGAGAGGTTATGTGACTCTCCCAAGGACAAACAGCTAGTACGCAGCAAAACTTGAATTCAGTCCCAGCCAAGCTGGACCACAAAGACAGGGTCTTGTGGATTATATAAAATGTCAGTCCTCATCACACCCCATACAAAGCCTGCAAGCCCATTAGGAGACAGATCTAGAAAAGTCCTTCACCAGGGAAAATATATTTCATCCCCATTCTCAAAGGTATGAATTTCACTTAAGAGGGGAAACAGCATGTGTGGTGTCGACGCACCAAGACAAAATGGAATTAAGGTTGTCTTTCCCTCCGACTTTGAGAGAGATTCTGAGAATGTTTTTCTATTTTAGGCACAGTTACAACCAGAACAGTCAAAGTGAATTAGTTTGGGGGATATATTTATTTTTTTTTTCATTTTTGCCTAGTCATCTGTAAACAAGATCTATTAAAATAATTAAATGCAAATTCGGTAATTTCTGCAACATTTAACTCAAAAATAGCAGATTTTATAAGAATGGGTATATTTAGCACCAAATTGGCTCTTAGCTTACTTTTGTCTAATGGCCTATTTTAAAGTCATCTTCCAAGGATGGGAAGTTCAGTTTCATGTTTTGCTGATGGTTTCGGGGACCTTGGGGGGTGGGGCAGAGGGGGGGTATGTGGAACGCATCTTCTACCCCCATCCTGAACCAGAGAAGCACGCTTGGGGAGTGTGTCATGTTACCTTTTCTCCTTTCCTGTGACAACGATAAATTTTTCTCTCCCAGAATCCCTTCCACTGCCGCCTTGTCGAAGGACAAAGGCAGAATGGAAAAGTACCAAGGGGCAGGACCTGGGCAGCCTCCTTGGGACGGGAGGTTTGTGAATGGGCCCGACCCTGGGGCATTCCTTCTTGGGGTGTGGCCTGGAGCTGAGCAGGCCACAGGGAAAGGCAGAGAAAGGAGACAGACAGAAGGAGGGCAAGCCACACCCACTAAATCCTGCGTGCCTGTCCCTTCTGCCAGAGGAGTGAACATCTGAGTCAGTGACAATTTCATCTGAACTAGATTGCCCTCCCAACTATATATATCCCTCACAGCGCCATGTGGTGTGTAAGCAGAGGCCTGCCACGGTGGAGATGCACAGGCTGCAGAGGGAAGGGGAAGGCCAAGGAAAAAAAAATACCCAAACTCCCAAGGAAAGTCTCAAAACACACCTGAGCACCTGGGGGAAAAAAAAATTCAGGGCTGAAAAGGAGCAAAAGAACTGACCAAAGGGAAACACGAGGTTCCCCAGAGGGGATTCATAATGTCTGCGCCCCGCCCTCTCCCGTTTGCACACACCATACCTGGAATTTTCATGGTTAAGGCACTTCAGTCCTTACCTGGGATCCGTGAAGGCTGAGGGTCAGGGATCTCCTCAAAGTGGACCCCTCCCATCCCAAGTTGTGAACTGTGTCCAGAAATAGTCACGAGTAACTACCTTTCTGCAACGTTTATTACCAAGTTTAAAGCAAACCTGCCGTTTTACGCGTTGCTCAGTTAATCGTGTCTAAAGCCCTGCAAGGTGAGTCCTATTAGCATCCCAGCTTTACAGATGAAGGAACAGAGGCCCAGACACAGAAAGCAACCAGACCAGGATCACATTGTTAGTGGCAGAGTTGGGAGTTGGGGTTTTCTTAACCCCTTTGTTATGGATAAAAGCAGGAGGGGGGGGATAGGTGGGGAAGGGGGGGAAGGGTAAGAGCAGGAGAGACCTGGGGAAAGGTGGGGGGGTGCGTCTGACTTTGACTCAGGTCATGATCTTGCAGTTTGTGGGTTGGAGCCCCAGGACAGACTCTGTGCTGACACTGTGGAGCCTGCTTGGGATTGTCTCTCTCTGCTCCTCCCCAACTTGCTCCGGCCCGTACTCGCTCTCTCCTTCTCTCTCTCAAAATAAATAAATAAACTTAAGAAAAAAACAAAGAATTTCCTCCTAATCACCTGAGGTTGAGTAAGTCCTGGGCCAAGACCCAGAAGCAGAGAGTTCGTGCCCTCCATGTTCCCCACCCACTCCGCCTCTACTATTGCCCGTCAGATGCAGGAAACCTCAAAACTGCATGCATCCCTTTATACCCCCGGCTCAGTATTTCTACAAATGGGCTTTGGGGTCAACAAGAACTAGAATCATGTTTCCACCAGTAGTATTCAGAATAAGAATTCATAATCTCTCCAAGCCTGGTTCTTAGAAAAATAGGAATGCACAAAAACCAGCCTCCCTCCAACTTCCATGCATTACTCTTTGTTTTCCCCTCAGAGGACAAGCACCCTACTCTCGGCCTAAGCACATTCTTTGGCTCAATCCTGAAATACAAAGTCTCCTAAATTCCATTTTATTCTCCATTTTCACTGGCACCACTTTTTCCCAGAACACAACAACCATCTCTTACCTACATAACCCAAGAGTCTCTGAATCTACTCTTGACTTCTTCCCATCTAGCAATACCACTTTGCGGCCCTGTGGCTAATTTCCTCCAGTCTGTCTTTCAATTCACAGCCTCTCTCTGAAGCTGTGTCTAATCTGCTGTTTAACTCTGAAATAGCGTTTTTCATTTCAATAGGGAGATTCTTGATTTCTATAAATTTTAGTTGGCTTAAAAAATCTTTCTCTCTTTTTTTATAACATCTTCTGCTTTCATTATGATCTCTCATCCTTCTTTTATCTCTGTGGTCATTTTCAACAAACTTATTTTATAGTCTTTTCCAGATGGTTCTATAGTCTCAAGTTCTTGAGATGCTATTTCTACATATTCTGCCTGTTAACTTTCCTTTATGTAATATGCCTAATCATGCAGTCTGTAATATTTTAATTGTGAGCCCACCTTCAACATAGGTTCTTTATTCTGTAAAACTCCTGTGAGCCTAGGGATACAGAGGTTACCCTACAAAGAGATCTTGATCTCAGGTTTCCTGGGCCCTAGAGTAGTTAATGCTTTCATTGCCCAGGATGGAATTTCTAACCCAGGTGTGTACATCCACACGTAACACAGATTCAGCCTTTCACTTTCTCACCAGAAATCTTTTCCCAACCTTGAATCCTGGGCAGGCAAGGACCTCCCTTGGACATGTGGACAGAGTTTCTCTAGCCCATTAACAAAAGAGGACAAGTTCTAGCCTTATATGGGAGTGCCAGTTAATAACATATTAATTGACTAATAATATATTGTCACAGGGGACAAAGGGGGCCCAGGGTAAATAAAAAAGATTAAGAGAACACTTATCATGATGAGCACCAAGAATTGCTGATTCATTCTATTGTACACCTGAAGCTAATATAACACTGTATGTTAACTTACTGTAGTTCAATTAAACTAAAGAAATGATATCTTCTATAGGTGCTCATGGCCAGCTTAAACAAATGATCAAAAGCCCAACAGGAAAAGGAGAGCTACAAGAATGCACACCCAACTATCCTTTGCAGAGTCATATAGGAAAGACAAATCTAATATTGAGTTTAATTAAGAAGTGACCAGCAAGAGATAACCATGAAGCCAAGACTCCAGAGATGAAAGTACCAAAAAGAGAAAAAAATAGATATATACAAATTAATATATGATAATATATATCAAATAATTCTATATGTTTTACGAAGGGAAATAGCTATGCCACTTGAGTCTGCCATTATTGCCAAGTCTATTCTCCCTACATCATCACTAACAGAATGATAGTTCGAAAGCACAAATCTTATCCTGTACCCTACACACACACACACACACACACACACACACACACACACACACACACATACACCCTCATTCCTGATACCCACTCCTGCTTACCTCCATTTAATGTCTTTCCCTCAACTAAAGAGCCAAATCTCTATCCTCATCTCTTACAAAACTCCTCCCCTGTCTACCTCCAGCCACCCTGGCCTTCCCCCAACAAGTAGGTCTCCAAAAGACCTTCCCACCTTGGAGATTATGCACAAGCTGTTTCCTCTGCCTGGAATGTTCTTCCATCTGCTCAACCCCCACCCCTGGTTAATTTCTCTTCATTCTTTAGATCTCAATTAGAACATCACTCCCACAGAGAAAGCTTCCTGGCCCCAAACTAGGTCGGGTCATTTGGTTCTATGTTCACACAATACCCTGAACATCTTATCTTCATAGCACTTACCATGACTGTCATTTCAATCGCACAAAGAGTAGTTTAATTTTTTGTCTTTCCCACCGGACTGTAACCTCCAGAAAAAGGAACCCATCTGGATTGTGTACCGCCAGACCCCCCACTGTCTAGCACAATAAAAATTTGCTACAGAAATGCAAGCCCCCTGGTGCCAGCCCTCTCTGGCACCCTCACAAACGTGCACCTGAGCTCAGTGCACTTTCCCACAAGCCTCTTCTGAAGCAAGAATGCTGTTGTCTGGGAGGCGTGTTCACCACATGATCAAAATTTTCTTCTAAGCGGCAGGGGGTCATTGAGTTCATGGGAACTTATTGCCACAAACCAACAGCCGCTTTCTGAGCTGCCTGTTTTCAAAAAGCAGCAGCAGGAGGAGCCTTGCTGGGTTTGTTTGATGGGTATGTTTGGGCAGGTTTGATCTTGAGTCTGCCCTACTCTCTTTATGAATTTGGGTCACTTGGTCTTTTCTGGGCCTCAGTTTCCTGGTTTGTACAATAAAGGGGCCGGTCTAGATAATCTACAAGAGACTGCTCTGGTTATTTATTTTTTTTTTTTTTGAGAAAGCTGACAACACTAAAAACCTCACCGCAAAAGGCAGAAAGAACTTTATACCTTCGCCTGACCCCCTTAAGCCCTAGCGCCAATATGAGCTTGAGTAAGAAACATGGTCTCTCTACATCAGTTCCCAAATCTATAAATCAGAGTTAATCACAAGCCTTATGTCCCTCCCCCATTTGTCACCAGATTGTATCCAGCATGGTGTAGTGGGTGCCATTGGTGCCCTGCCCAGATTCCTTTCACTGGGGGGGGGGGGGGGGGGGGAGGGGGAGGCATTCCCAGATGCTATGAATGATGATTGCTAATGACTCACAGCCACTCTCTTCCATGGAAAATTGGCTCCAACTGAATGGGAGTTGCCTCACCAGTGAGGTTACGCCCCCCCAGCCCCTTGGAGCCACCCACAAATGATGACTGAATAACACAGGGGCACAGAAGGCCAGACCCTTTGCCTTAAAGTGGGGCCAGCAATTGATATCCCAGAGTCTCCCATGGGGTCAGGCTGAAGACCAGCTGAGACCACCACAGTCTTGCTGAGCTCCTCCCCCTGAACTATTTGCTTTTCTCGCCAACCTTCTCCGGAAAGCCTCCCTCAATAAACCACTCGTGCAAGAACCCCCGTCTCAGAGTCCGCTTCTATAAAACCCAATCAAAGACTCAAAAGGAGGCACTCTTGCTTCGCCTACATCATCTCATGTAATGCCTATGGTAATCCTCAGAATAACTCACTCATAACACCACTGCATTGAGAAAGCATAAGGCCGAGAAGAGACTGGGTGACTTGTCCAAGCCCAAGTCTTAGCACATCCCCATCCCATTCCCTCACCAGACCCACGGAGCAGCCAGCATGAGGCCCAGTGGGGGCCAGGAGAGACAGAGCAGGAGAAATAGCATCTACTTCTCAGGTGACTCCTTTACCAGCCAACAGGGGGGTCCCACGGTTGGCTGCTCACGCCCCAACCTTTAAGGGCTGAGAAAGTCCAGGTCCACCCGGCACAACGGTTCTGAACCAGGCACACATGTGGCAGAGTTTTTAGGGAGGGGAAGCTTCAGACCAAGCTGGTGGAGCAAACCACTGGCAAAGTTGACCCAAACCAATTTCTGCACAAAGAGGCGGTAAAGAAGGTGATGGACTCTCTTGGGGAGCCAAAGATTTTCTCTAAAATGTGCACCTTGAGAACCTATGGACAGGATAAACTTTCCATCTTTTCCTTATTCCCATTTTATTTAAGGGAGGGCTTGTAAGAAACAGACTTCCGCCCCTTACCCATCCACTCACGCATATAAAATCTACAACTGCAGACAATAGCTTTTAGGACCTCCTCAGTGTCCAGTCTCCCCTCTCCTTTCAATCCGACCTGGTTTCTCATTCAGGGAATTCACCTCCACTCCAATCTCAGCCACGTGGTTTTGGCAGAGTGAGCCATCCCTCAATTCCATGGATTGACCTTCATACCAGCCCCCACCCAGTGACTGGTTCAGGGTACAGCACACTGGCCAATTTGGACCAATGAGAAAGAAAAGATGCCAGGACTTGAGTAGGAGGTATCTGAAGAGACACTCTTCTATGAATGCCGTGGGCTGAAGATGCCAAGTCTGCAGCTGTTGCAGCCATTTGGGGGACCAGAAGAAGACAGTATGGAACTCTTGATGACCCACAGAGACGCGCCCCGAGGATGGGGCTATTACCATGGAAAGACAAAGTAAGAGGAAATCGGGTCTTTAAACCACTAGATCAAGCCCTACCTGAACTAAATCAAGATCATCTCTTGATTTTCCTGTTGTGTTAGTCAATAAGTTGCATTGATTTTTAAGTCCGAGGGATTTGTAGTTTTGGGTTTTTTTGCATACAATGCAAAAGTTCTTAAATGGTATGTATCTACTCTGTGTGTTCTCAAAGGAGTCAAACACTTCTGGTTAATGCCTTACTTGCCCTCAGTGAATTCACCCTGACAAAATCCCCTGTCCTTTTTTTCTCCCCATCGGGGTTTCCTGTTGTTGTCATTGTTGTTGGCTCGGCAATTACCTAATGAGTTGTTCAGTGACTCCTAAGTACGGCAAAACACTGAGAAGATATTTAGTGCAGTCCCCTGATTCCACTCATAATTTCAATTTTGAATCTAGATTCTGGGCAGTAAATTGTTCATCTCCCCCTCCCCCACTTGCGAGTTGATCCTGTTGAGAGGTAAAGGCCATCTCAGAAGCTGAGTTGAGAAATATTCTGAAATCTGATCCTGCCTGGAAGAAAGGCGGTGATTACCCGATGATACACATCACAGACATAGGACTTAAAAGCAGGAGGGTGGGGGAGAGAAGGGGCACTAGCTGACCACCTTGAATCAAAACCATACCTTGAAGTCCTGCTACAATGTCTGACTTTCCTGGCAGCTACAGAGTCCTTCCTCGTGTCCCACATAAATAATTCACATTGCAATTTCGGTCCAGCTAAGGAATTCGCCTATTCACAGTGGCCGTTGAGGACCAGCTTGGCAGCCTCGTCTGACCCGGTTACGTTCCTGATAAAGAGTGTTATGAAGTTGTCTTGTTCACCTCTTCTTCTTCCAGAGACTAAATGATGACCCCTTCCCATAGCTCCGCGTCCAAATCCAGATGTGGCCCTCCCTCTCTGTGTAAAATGACCACAAAGCCCAGATCACTAACAGGCTCTGACTCTGTGTCTCATGTTTTGCTATCCATTCTTGGATACAGCAAAAACTCCCTGGACTAAGAATCAGAGGAGACTAGGAATGGTTTCGAAAACCCCAATCCTCCGTGATGTAACAACCCCCTTCTTTCACAGCATGCCTATTTTACATCTCCAATAGCAGTCAATGCATGGCTAAGTCTGGACGTTAATCAGTCGCTGCAAAGCGCTAGCCAGGATCCTGGTAAATGACAACTAGGGAAAAGGAGGCCCCATGCATACACATGCCATGACCCTGCTCCTGTCACACCTGCTCTCAGGAAATTTCTTCGGTGTCTGTGGTCTCAGCGAGACTGAGTCATCATGTTTTAACCGGCCAAAGAGTAGACATAAGATCCAAGCTAGACCAATAGGATTCTTCCCGGGACCTCAACCCTCACCTGGAAGGAAAGAAGGTTGAGAGAAAGGTGGAGCTGACCATGTGGTGTATCCAGACAAGACTGTCAGGCTGTCCTGCTTCCCACACACTTGGAGTTGCCCTAAGTCCTGGTTCCCTAGCCTTCCCTTCTCTTACGCATTCATTCCATTTCCATTTCACGTATGCCAGCCCAGGTCGGGTTCTGCAGCGTGCATCAACAAACATTTAAAAACCTTAATAACATAGTTTAAACAATCAGCATTTCACATTTTGGGTTGGCAGTCCAAAAGAGTTTGGGCCTGGGAATCAACGGCACAGATTCTCCAGGTATAAACCAAGTCTTGCCATGGTAACAGAATCCTGTCAAGGAACCACAGTGATCTGAAATTACTTTTGTGATGTTTATCTAATGTCTCGTTAAAATTAGGCAAATCAAGGGGAATGTGCATGCCATCAAGCTGAGCCAGCACTGTCAGGAGAAAATGGATCATCCGGGGGCAAAAAATTGTTTACAGGCTGTCGTGATTGGCACAAATGCCTTCCTTTTGTTAAAGCACTTTTGGGAAAAAAAAAAAAAAGAAAGAAAAGAAAAGAGTGTAACTTTCTAATTGCACAGCACAAACTGGTTAATAGTGGAACGGTTTTCACATTGTCATTCTTAATAGCCCACCATCTTTTTTTTCTGCACTTCTTTAGTTCATTCCCCTAGAATGCTGATCACAGTAATAACAATATGCAGCAAAGTTTACATTACTCAAGGTACAGGACTAAGTACGTTCCCTGAATTCTCTGAATTCTTCCTCACCAGACACCACGAAGTAGGATCTATCAGCGACCATGAGAAAACGGAAGCTTAGCAAGAACTAACTCCCAGTGGGCAAAGCTTGTAAGGCACACAGCCGGGATCTAGTGTGTCCTCAAGTACTAGGTCACGGCATTTACTCAGCATCTACTATGTGCCAGGCGCTGTGCTAGCCATTTACAGAGGCTCTCTGTCGCATTTAACCCTCACCCCGATCATCTGAGGCAGGTGTTCTTTATCCCCATTTCACAGAAGAGGAAGCTGAGGCTCAGAGAGGTTAAGTAACTCACACAACGTTGCTCAGCTCGTGTCAAACACAGGCTGCTTGGCCCCCTCGGACTCCCACCTCTTAACCACTCCGTTATGCCTCCTCTAGAGGAGGTTAGACGTACCCTTCCCTTTCTCCCCCTAACTAATCCCCAAAGTATCTTCGAAGCATTTGTGCAGCCCCCAGCTTCAGGGTCTAGTACTGGGCTTCACATCCTTTAGGAATCTCCCTCAGTGAGTTGCTGCAGGACTAAGTGAATTGCTTTTATAATCTACCAAACACTTAGAACGGTGCCTGACACAAAGTAAATGCTATACAACACACTTGCTTCTTTTCTTTCTTATCATTGTTACTACTTAAGAGAATCAAACGAGCACCTGTTTCCATTTCAACTGTTTATGTGTTTATTACAACCATTATGGTTTTATTGAATAAAGCAGGTCCCCCTGGGATTTTTATCGCTTAAGTTTCTATTCATCCTTCTTGGCTTCTTTTTACTTGTTTTTGCCACCACATTTTTACGACTGTAGTGTAACTCCTCGCGTGTCCTTACAAGTAATCAAAACAGAGGAATATATATGTATCTGGCTTTTCGTTAATGTAAACTGGACTTCTGCCTCCCAATTAATCCCGATGAATTAAAACTGGCTGTAATTAGCAACTGGGTACAGCATGCCTCACCCAATTCTCCCACCCACTCTGACCTTCAGAAGATTTGCACTGAGTACCTGCCTTTCACCCAAGCTAGGGAGAGCTGCCACTTCTCATCTGGGCAACGAAAGTGTAGTGGACGCCCTTGGGAGTGTTTCCCCAACCCCCACCTTTCTCAGGACTGCCCCCCAACACATGGAAATGGGCCACTGGGGTCATTTTTATACTAAGCAAGCCCTACCTGCTTCCTGGCCATTCCGGATTGGACCAGACAGGACCACCTGATCCAAACTAGGCCAATCAGATTCTCCCTGCTGAAAATCTGAAATTGATAGTAAGAGACCTCCCTTGATCTGGGTCTGTGTTTGAACTAAGGGGTCAAGTAAGTTTGGAGGTCCAGAATTTGATTTTTCAAGGTCATCTTCTGCCGTGGGGGTAAGGTAGGGAAAGCTGGTCTGGACATGGAGAGGGAATGAAAAAGAAAATGAGGGGGTGGAGGAGCAGAGAGAGAGGAGTAAGAGAGAGATGGAACCCTAAGATCTGAAGCTGTTCATGCAGAGAGAAGGCAGACCCCTAGCCTTAGTGGTCCAGTTCCTGGCCCAGATGCCTGCTGATGCTGGGCTGTCCTGACCCTGAAGTCTGTGCAATGTCCCTGGGGCTTCCCAATAAAGGACGCCTTTTTGCTTTATCCACCTTAAGTGGGTTTCTGCTTCTTGTCTCAAAACCATCGTTACCAAGGTGTTGCTGACACCAAGAGGTAATGAATGCCCCTGTGATTTTCATTCATGGAAATAGCCCTAACAGTGATTTCTTCATCAATTCAACAAATATTTACTGAGGGCCTACTATGTGCCAGTGCCATGATGGCATTGAGGATATAGTACCGAACACACATACAGACGTCTATGACTCTGTGGAGATGATAATTCTTGGGAAAGAATGGAGGGAAGATAAGGAAACCAATTATTCCAAGATGCTATGGCTGACACAACATAATGAATCTTCAAGAAGCCCGCCCAGCCTTCTGCAGGAGCAACAGACAGGCCTTGGAGCTGCAGGGAGGTAGTGGGAAGAGAGGGCGGAGGTAGTGGGAAGAGAAGGCAGAGGCAGAGAAAGGACTGGATGAGGGCCTGCAAACAGGACTTTCTCCTGGATTGAGTTATTTGTAAGGTCAAACAGACCTTGAAACAAGTGGACGAAACTCTGTTGTTCCATACCTCAAAAATGTGTGTGTGTGTGTGTGTGTGTGTGTGTGTGTGTGTGTGTGTGTGGAAAAGGAGTCAACTAGAAGGTAATGAAGTTAATGAGTTGTATCATATGTAATTTATACCTTGGTGCCTCACACAAAGGTGCTCGGATTCGGAACGTTTGCTGAGACAAACTGGCATTGCAGAAATAACAAAGTATCTGAAGCTAGACCAGCGGTTCTCGGCGGGAGATGATTTTGCTCCCAGGAGACAGTTGGCAATGTCTGGGCACACTTTTGGTTGTCACAACGCTGGGGGCAGGGCACTACTGGTTTCTAATGGGTAGAGGCCAAGGATGTTGCTAAACATCCCACAATGCACAGGGCAGCAACCCCCCCCTCCCCCCCACACACAAAACGGTCTGGTCCAAAATATCAACAGCACCAAGGCTGAGAAATGCCATGGGAAACAAATCTTCATGGTACCTTAGGTCACCTGTGTGACCTTTGGCAGGCTACTTTTTCCTTGGGCCTTATTTTGTCTTCTACAGGACAGGAATCAATAATACCTTCAGGGTAGAGCTTTTATGAGGGTCAAAAGATAACGTATAGGAAGCACTATGCATACAGGAGACCATCAATAGATATTCTTAACTGAACGGGCCGTTCCTGTTCAGCCATGGCTGAATTTTCAGAACCAGAAGGATCCCTTCGGGGGCCCACAGCCACAGCTGACGCTCCTCCTAGCCCAGCCTGGAGATTTTCATGGTTAGACACCTTCTTCCCATCTTCCTATCTCTTGCAAGAGTAAGGCAGAGCAGAGCATCTTGGGTTCAAAAGACGGTTCCAAAGGTTCAAATCATGAAGGATGTGCTCAGGAGCTGTTGGCTTTAGGGCCTGAAAGGCCAGGCAAGCGTCTCTGGCCACCCCGCCCTCTGTCTCCGGAGGGGCCAACACCAGGTGTTGGAGATGAGAACACAGTGAATAATGGAAACCTTCTCAAGTATGTAAGTACGTGGCATGTTGACTTCATTACACCATCCAAGCAGATGATCAGGAAATTTCCACATTCCTGCTCTGCTTTCTCAGGGGTCCGGCCCCCAGATGTGGATTAGGGAGTCAAGCGTCATGCCTATCCTGGTAATTGTGTGCAGTGTGCCAGAATGCATTTACAGTGCAGGGCAGGTGTGGAGTCCTAAGTGGGTACATGGGTCTCTACCACAAACCACCTTCACCTCCTTCCCTTGCCAAGAGCGGAGAAGCAGAGATACCGAGCAAAAACAGAATAGTAACAATGATAATGGTAAAAAATAACAATGCTCCTGCAAGCGTAGGGAGCTGGCTAAAGTAGGGTGTCCCGGGGCGCCTGGGTGGCTCAGTCGGTTGAGCGTCCGACTTCAGCTCAGGTCATGATCTCACAGCTCGTGAGTTTGAGCCCCGCGTCGGGCTCTGTGCTGACGGCTCAGAGCCTGGAGCCTGCTTCTGCTTCTGTGTCTCCCTCTCTCTCTGCCCCTAACCCACTCACATTCTGTCTCTGTCTCTCTCAAAAATAAATAAACATTAAAAAAAATAAAAAATAAATAAATAAATAAAAATAAAGTAGGGTGTCCCTCAGCTGGCCTGGAATGAGCAAGCAGGGGAGGAGAGACAAAGGTGTTTACCTGCAATACTCACGAGTGCTAAATTCTCCCAAATTTGACTATGCCTGAAAATCACCATAGACGCTTGTTAAAACTTAAACATCCTTGGGTTGACTTGGTTTGGGTGGGCAAGTACTGGGGCCTATGTATCTGCACACCTGGACAGGTCCTGCTCTAAGCCAGGTCTTACTATACACCAAGATCACCTGGCAGGTTTTGTGTCGGTTTCCCTTGGCGGTCTCAACAAATGGCCACAAACAAGGTGGTTTACAACAGAAACGTGTTCTCTGACAGTTCTGGAGGCTCTAAGTCTGAAATCCAAGTGCCTGCAGGCTGGCTTCCTTCTGGAGGCTCTCAGGGAGAACCCACTGCATGCTCCTCTCCTAGATTTGGGGGGCTGCTGGCTTCTCCGCCACCACTCCAATCTCTTTCTCCGTCTTCACGTGGCTTTCACGTCGTGTCCTTTTCCCCTTTTCTGCCCTTGTAAGGATACTTGTCATTGGATGTGGGGCTCATCCTAACTCCAGAAGATCTCTTCTCAAAATCCTTACCTGAATTAGATCTGCAGAGGCCCCTTTCCCAAATAAGGTCACACACACAGGTTGCAGGTGGACATACCTTTTGAGGGGCGACCAGTCAACACAGATTGATGGTTTCTGGGCTCCATCCCCAGAATTTGTATTTCTAACAAGTTCTCAGGAGATGCTGATGCTCTGGACCAGGCACCACACTTGGAAGACCAGTGCCACAGGCAAAACAATCCACGCCCACGTGATCAGATGTTCTGGTATTTAAGCACTAATGTCAGATGTGTGTGCTGAACAGACTATGACAGATGGTAGACTTTTGCCCCCATCTTTCATCCTTGACCACCTAATAAGTCCCTGCCCTGACTCCCTAGTGACCCCAATTAATCTTCAGGAGGCAGGAAGACCTACAGTACAAGAAAAGAGAGGTTGGGCTTAAGCCAGACCCAACTTTGCATCTTGCCAGGTGTGTGAGTTTGAGCCTGCTTCCTCCTTTGTAACATGGGGAGAAGAATCTTTTTTTTTTTAAGTTTATTTATTTATTTAGAAAGAGAGAGAGAGTGGGGGAGGGACAGAGCAAGAGGATGAGAGAGAGAATCCCAAGCAGGCTCCACAATGTCAGTGCAGGGCTTGACACGGGACTCGAACTCACAAACCATAAGAGCATGACCTGAGCTAAAAGCAAGGGTTGGGCACTTAACCGACCGAGCCACCCTGGCACCTGGGGAGAAGAATCGTGACTGGCCCAGTCATAGTTCCTGAGAGGCTTAATGGACTGTGGGTATAAATGAAGCCACTGCCACGGCTAAAACTCTCAGCGAGCCAGCAGTCCTGATGTGTGACGGGCACATGGTGGCTGGAAGGACTCTTGGCTCTAATTTTGCCACGTGACTGCAAGGGAATGTGTCTTGCCCCCTCCCTTCCTCTCCTGGCCCTGCAGAGCCCCAGATTCTTCCCCTCTGGCCAATTTACTGCCTGGCCACATCTCCAGAATGGACAGTGGCAAGCAATCGCTCGAGGTTGCCCACCTCCACTGCGTTTCCCAAGGATGTGCCTCATTAGCTTTGATCTGGCCGGCTTACTTGCATTGGGTCCCTGGTTTATTTCCAGCCACCACTTTGCAACATCACTGAACTGGCTTTGACACTTTCAGGACACTAGGGTGATGGCCTGGGCCAGCCAGCTGCCCACTAGGAGACAGATGGGCACCAAGGCCCTGAGAAGGGACTGAGCTGGAATCTGGGACAAGGGATCATCTAATCTCCTGGGACCACAGAGGAGTGGCATCCTCGGAACGATAAGGTAGCAAGGAGGCCTTCAGCAATTCAGGAGGTGTTCTGGTGTCAGAAAGGCTTGGGTTTCAAACCAGAAGGCATCGCTAGCTAGCTGTGTGAACTCCAGAACTTCTTCAGCCTCGCAAAACCTCAACTACTCTATCTGTAAAATGGAGATCACGAGGGAAAGTGCCTCACGGGGTGTTGACAGAAATCAGTGAAATAATCGACGTTGAAGGGTTTAGCAGACGGCCCACCCAGCAGAGAGAAAGCACTCTGAAGCACCCTGCCAGCCGATTCCTCTCTCTCCCACGGGACAGGCACAGGGCCAGAATTACAGGCCCCCAAGACCCCAAGTGGATGCATACAGGACTCTGGTCACTCTTTTAATACACAGAACATACAATTTACCACTCATCTGTGGCATTAGGTACCTTCACGTTGTTAGAGGACCATCACCAACCATCCATTTCCAGAAGCCCTTGTCATTCTTGAAAGATGAGGAAGCAGGTGTGATGTGTTAGTTCCTGAGCACCCCAGGCCTGCATGAAGCAGTGGGCTACTCAAGAAAGACTGGGGTGTCTGAGTGGCTCCGTGGGTTAAGCATCTGACTCTTGATCTCAGGTCCTGATCTTACAGTTCGTGAGTTCGAGCCCTACAATCGGGCTCTGCGCTGATGGCAAGGAATCTGCTTAGGATTCTCTCTCCCTCTCTCTCTGCCCCTCTGCCTACCTGCCCCCTTCTCTGTCTCTCAAAATAAATAAATAAACTTAAATAAAAAGAGAGAGAAGGGTGCCTGGGTGGCTCAGTCAGTTGAGCATCTGACTTCAGCTCAGGTCATGGTCTCATGGTTCATGAGTTCAAGCCCCACGTCGGACTCTGTGCTGACAGCTCAGAGCCTGGAGCCTGCTTTGGATTCTGTGTCTCCCTCTCTGAGCCTCCCTCGCTTGAGCTCTGTCTCCTCTCTCAAGAATAAATAAACATTTAAGACACACAGAGAGAGGGAGAGGGAGCGAGAACAGCAGATCAAAGGACAGGGCTGGGGGAAGCCATCTCATCCATGCCCCTGCCTCCATAAGCAGTGATCCCACATGTTCCATCCCTTCCCTATAGTTCCCAGGCAAAGTGGCTTAAATACAGGACGTGCCTGGGTTCAAATCCTGGCTCTGCTTTACCAG
This sequence comes from Felis catus, assembly GCF_018350175.1. Classification (NCBI taxonomy): domain Eukaryota; kingdom Metazoa; phylum Chordata; class Mammalia; order Carnivora; family Felidae; genus Felis; species Felis catus. Next base: position 30,394,918 of record NC_058383.1, read on the forward strand.
CACTGTCGCATTAGCCAAGACAGTTCTCTCTAGGCCTCCCTCTCCTCATCTGTAAAATGGGGAGAAAAAGATCACCTATTGCAGAGGTTTGCCAAGGAGCTGATAGATATAAAGAGCTCAGAAAAGAGCGACCGAGTAAGTAGGTGTTAGCTATACTATTATAGCCCCTCCCAAAGCCTCCTGCAAGCATGCCCTTTTGGAAATTTCTTAGTGCGACCTCATTCTGTAACTCTGAGTCCTCATTAGGACTCATTAGGACAGGAATCCCTTCCCCGGCTGAGAAGCCCTGCTCATCCCAGCACACTGAGGTTTCTTTCGTGTCCTGGACAATGGCCCTTCCCCCAAAGGGGACTGAGGACAAGAATCACCCCCAAAATCTGCCCGCCAACCCAGAGTCGAGCCCCAATCTGGCCAATCACATGTGCTCACCCTGCAGTGGTTTCCTAGGTAACCAGTACTCTGTGCCAACAGAGAGACTGGATGCTGGGCGAGGGGGCGCTGAGGGAAGACACAGAAAGGGACCCAGGAGTGTAGACTGACAGAGTGAGGGTCAGAGATGGTGGGGGGGGAGGGGAAGAAACAGAGGACAGAGACAGGCACGGATACCAAGTGACACGAGCAGGAACGTGGGGAAGAAATGCAGAATGCTGGAAAGAAAGAAAAAAAAAATTCCATCTCTTCTGCTATTTTCACACATATACGCACACGCGTGTACATCCACACACATGTACACATACACGTATACACGCGCGCATATATGATCTCACACACACACACACACACACACACACACGCACACACACACACACCTAGCACCCTCTTCCATCTGCAAATCACGGGGAAGCTGGGCTTCCTAATGGCACAGCTGCTGTGTTCATTGGCATCCGGGACGCCTGCCAAAGCCATACCTCCAAATCAACTTACTGAGCTACCAGTATGGGACGGAGGAAGACCCCTGAGAAGACAGATCCCGGCTTCCATCGAAAAGCAAGGCCACTCCCAAACCGGCCCGACTGCACCACAAGGTCTGGTACTTTGAAGGGACTGTCCCCAATGTCCCCTAGTGACAGGGAGAGAGAGAGAGAACGACTACGTGGGTGTCACACACCCTTTTAGGAACCTGTTTACTTTTCAGGTCCACAAAACGACAGGCTGAAAACAACTTAGAAAACCATTCTCTATGTGCCAGGCACCACTTAACATGCGTGATCTCATTTCAGCTACGCGGCACATGGCTGTCGGCCTGTTTGACGGGTGAGGAAACCAAGGCACAGGAAGGCCTGGTGTGCTGTCCAAGGTGCTGAACCACTCAGCTCCTCAGCCCTCCCAGGATGATCGTCCCATCCCAGCCAGCCTGAAAACGGCCTGTGCGTTACAGACTGAGTCCTGTTAGTGAAATGCCAGGGCCTGGGGTTCGAGGAGGTGACACCGACAGAGAGACCTGAAGGTCAAGGAGGAATTAGCAGGAAGAGGGAAGTCAGAATGGAAGGCAAGCATGTGGGGTGAGCCACGCAGGGTGACAAACAGGTGGAATCGGGAAGGGGGGCAAAGTCCAGCGAAGGCAGGACCCTTGTGGAAGGCAGAGTTGAGACCCTTCCCTGAGGGAAATGCCACACACCCGCTGAAGATTTGTTCTTTAGGTGACGAGTCACATGATCAAATTTGCCTCTTAGGAAGAACACATCAGCCTCAGCCAAGAGAACAGATTGACTGAGGTTAAGTCCAGCTGGAGACACAGAGAATCTCACCTGCTTCTCCCCAGAAGGGCAGATAAAGGAAACCAACACACAGGGAGGAGAAGCCATTTGCCCAAAGTCTATAAACTTGTGGAGCCCAGATTCAAGCTTGAGTTCATCCAACCCCAGAGCCCAATGCTTCAGCACCAACACGAGCCCCTGCCCGTCGGGTGTTTCTTATAGACTCATCCATCTCTCGGCCAAGAGGAATCTGGAAGATTCCACTGTGGCCCTATCCCCGACATCAGAACCAGATTCCACACCCAGCAGTGAGAAAGAAAGTTAAGTATAAGCACCCCGGCTCTCTTCTGAGGGTTTGAAAAGTTTAATTCTCCATGTAGAATCCCTGGAAACTGCACAGGCATGAGGTATCCCTTCCTATTTGGACATCCATCCCAAGACCCAAAGCATTTAAAGCTCCCTGGGGGCTCGACTGTGCACCAGCCTAAGGTAGACCACCTTCTTTCCCCACATTCCATTTCCTGCTTGTGAACCTAAAAGCAGACACTTAGAACAAGTCTCACAGAGTCTCTCTGAGTGAGGACCTGGGATTCCAGTATAACGATGCCACCCATTTGCAGAGGGACCTTTTATAAGTCTGGGGAACTGTGTGAACTACATCTGCCCAGTGTAACTGACAACAGGGGCTCTGTGTTTGGTTCACGGTTACAAAACAACAGCACATATCTACTGCACACCTACTATGCGCCAGACATAGTGCAAGGGGCTTTATATTCTTGACACTTCAATTCTCAAAACATTTCTGTGACACAGGTATGGCTAGTACTCCCATTTTACTGATGAGCAGTGTGAGGCTTGTGGGACTTAAGTGACCTGCCCACATTAATCAAAGTATTAATCAACTCGATACATATTCGTTGGGTGCCTACTGTGTACTAGGCGCTTTTCAAGATACTAGAATTACTCCAGTAAACATTAACAAAAAAGATGGTTCTCGGGGCACCTGGGTGGCTCAGCCCATTAAGCATCCGACTTTAGCTCAGGTCATGATCTCATGGTTTGTGGGTTTGAGCCCCACATCGGGATCTGTGCTGATGGCTCAGAGCCTAGAGCCTGACTTGGATTCTGTGTCTCCCTCTCTCTCTGCCCCTTCCTCCCTCTCTCTCTCTCTCTCTCTCTCTCTCTCTCTCTCTCTGTCTTAAAAATAAACATTAAAAAAATTTTTTTAACTTCAAAAAAACAAAAAAGATGGTTCTCATGGAACTTCTGTTCTAGAGATAGGAGATAAAAAATAAGTAAGGATAGGGGTGCCTGGGTGACTCAGTCGCTTAAGTGGCTGACCTCGGCTCAGGTCATGATCTCACGGTCTGTGAGTTCTAGCCCCGCGTCGGGCTCTGGGCTGACGGCTCAGAGCCTGGAGCCTGCTTCAGATTCTGTGTCTCCCTCTCTCTGACCCTCCCCTGTTCATGCTGTGTCTCTCCCTGTCTCAAAAATAAATAAACGTTAAAAAAAAAAAGAAAAAAAAATAAGTAAGGATAAATAAGCTTGGTGGGGGTGATACAAGCTATAAAGGAAAAAGAAAACATTTAAAGGGGATATCGTATCCATCAGGAATCATTAGGCTGTGTTACAGTAACACACAATCCTGAAGAGCCAGTGGCTGGTCTGTCACTCACACTTCATGCCAAGTACCAGCCGGCAGAGGGATATGTTCACCATAGTCACTCAGGGACCCAGGCTGATGGAGACTCCATCTCAATGTGTGTTTGATCTCAGCGTGATCTCCAAGGCAAGGGAAAGAGGACATGGGAAATTACATACTGGCTATTACAGCTTCCACAAGAAGTGATACACACGTGTCACTTCTGCTCATGATTCACTGGCCAAAGCAAGTCGCATGGCCACTCCTAGCTTAAAACGAAGACAAGCACGACTCTACTTTGCCCCTGGAAGGGGGAGAGACATTACTGTGTTCAGCCCTCCTGAACCTGAGCCTCCATCAGAGTAGTGGGGGCGGGAGGCGGGAGCTGCTCAGGGTAGAAAGATCATAGAAAACAGACATGTGAACGCCGGTATTTCACAAGCCTGCACCTGCTCACTCGGCCAGGCTCCTAGGATGACTTAGCAATGGACGCTGACATGAGACAGTTCATGCAGCACAGGTACCCGAGAGAAGCCCTTGCCAAGTGAACTATGGCAGGGAGTACATGCTAAAGGTCAAAGTTCAGGGAGATGATGACCTGCCCAGTCTTCCTGACAAGCAGAGATTCTAGGAGCTGCAGACAAGACTCACTGCTTCGACCTCCCTTGGCAAATTCAAAGGACTTCCGTTTTGCTTTAGGAACTTTTAACTTTCTTTCTCTATTCCTTTCCACAGAAAGCCACAGCATGGAAACCATGGCAAACCCTGTAACCCTTCCACGGCAATAGGATTATTCAAGTAGGCAAAGAACGTTAAGAGCATTAGAAAGAGGTGGGGAGGAATCTCACCTAGAAGCATGAAAGGCTATCTGGATTATCATTATCATTTTTATATCTAGTCGATAAACAGGTGTGTCTTTTTTGCGCAAACAGTGGCTGTACCCCGGACATGGTTTGGCAACCGTGAAAATTGCATCCTATTGTCTCTGAAAGCATCACTGGTCCTTTGCTTATGTACATCTGGTCTGGACCCGAACGACGAGGTGGTGTCCAGACGGGGGCCCAACTCATGGAGTGGTGAGAGGCTGGGTTTGTGAGTGGGAGGAGACAGAGAAAGAAGGAAAAGGCAAGAGACAAGAGAAAGACTGCCACTGTTAATGGGCTGTGTTCACTGTCACGGATGGAAACCGAGGACAGAAGAAGAACGCAGCAGGGGGAGGCCCAGACTTAAGTGACGCCTTCTTAGACTAGGACTGTGGTCTCGGACCCCTGGGGGAGATCAAGGCAAGGTTTCTGACACTCAGGCCAGATTGAAGGGCAGCGGTCAAACGCTGGCTGTGTCTACTCCTAATGTCACCCCGGGGGGTGGGATTCTCACCCCTGTTGCACAGATAAAGACACAAAGCTCTGGGGCGCTTGGTCGGTTAAGCGTCCGACTTCGGCTCAGGTCATGATCTCACAGTCTGTGAGTTCGAGCCCCGCGTCGGGCTCTGTGCTGACAGCTCAGAGCCTGGAGCCTGTTTCAGATTCTGTGTCTCCCTGTCTCTCTGCTCCTCCCCTGGTCATGCTCCGTCTCTGTCTCAAAAATAAATAAACATTAAAAAAAATTTATAAAAAAAAAAAAAAGACACAAAGCTCAAAGGAAGGATGCAGACTGTAGTCTACCAGGCCTCTGCTGCAACATCACATCTCAGTGTACGTCCTCCCCGAGCCCTGTCCCTTGGCCCTGCTTGGTTTCCTTCCCCCCACTGGAAGTTGTCTTGCTCATTCATGTGCTCTCCCTCAGCGTGGAGACCCGTCTCTGTGACTTTACTGCTGTATCCCCAGCATCTAGAGACGTGCCAAGCACAGACGTTCCGGATCAGTATCTGTGGACTGAATAAATGAAGGACTGTAGCCTGCCACTACATCTGTTTGAGTCTCAGCTCCCAGGGGAGTGGAGACTCCAAAGTCACGATCTAGGAAACGGGAGGTGAATCCAAGTGCAGGGACCCAGACACGGAGAGGTGCAGGGGAGCCAGGAGCCTCAGGACCCAGCACAAAGCCTGCCTCGGCCAGGAAGTCTGGAGAGCATGGCCGGGGCAGGGCAGACTCCGGTACAATGGGAAGCAGACACAGGGGCCCACGGGTGGGAGAGAACCAAAGAGTGGGCCATGGGGAAACCCCGGCTTTTCCCAGTGCGCGAATGCTGAGGACCCCCGTTTTTCAGGTTCATCGTCACCACACCCACTCTCCCAGCACGCACATTTCACATTTCTATTTCAGGCACCTGACTGTGCACCTCTATCACATATGTGCCCTTGATTAGAAGCCTGCGGGGCGCCTGGGTGGCTCAGTCGGTTAAGCAACCAACTTCGGCTCAGGTCATGATCTCAGGGGTTGTGAGTTCGAGCCCTGTAGCAGGGTCTGTGCTTGGAGGCTTGGAGGCTGCCCAGAGCTTGGAGGCTGCTTCAGATATTCTCTCTCTCTCTCTCTCTCTCTCTCCACCCCTCCCCGGCTTGCACTCTGTCTCTCTCTCTCAAAAATAAATAAACATTAAGAAAAAAAAAGAAGCCTTCCCCCACTGCTTACTGGCAAGTGGAAGGTGTAACTAGAAATGCACAAAAAGGGGCTCCTGGGTGGCTCAGTCAGTTGAGCGACCGACTTCGGCTCAGGTCATGATCTCGCTTTCGTGAGTTTGAGCCCCGTGTCGGGTTCTGTGCTGACAGCTCGGAGCCTGGAGCCTGCTTCCGATTCTGTGTCTCCTTCTGTCTCTGCCCCTCCCCAGCTCGCTCTCTCTCTGTCTCTCAGAAATAAACATTAAAAACTTAAAAAAATAAAATAAAATACAGAATCAGTACTGCTGTGCCAAGCCAAATTAGAGCCCGAGGCCAACAATCAGTAAATACCCTGCTCACACTAGTCCAGGAAATGGCTGTGTACCTAGTGCCAGGGGCTCATAAGGGGCGGCATCGTATCTCGTGCCCAAAACGCTCAATACCCCTTGTGGCGCTTTAGCAAATATTCTGCCACTGAAGCCTCAGTAAAACCTGTTGAGGCCCGTGAGACCCAAAGAGGAACTCTATTTTTCCTCCGTGGCGGCTGGGGCCCAGAGGGGTTAAGCAACCTGCTCCAGGCCCCACGGCGGGATCCCAATACCCAGACTCAGTCCTTATTTCTACTCCAGAGTCTTTGCCCGTTAGATTGATTGGAACGCCTCCCTCTATCTTCGCGGTCTGCCTTCGCGGTCTGCATGGAATATTGGTGGATCCCTCCAGCCAGAGTGGACAGATTTAGCCATGCAGGACACCCAGGTGCGTTTGAATTTCAGATGAACAAAGGATAATATTTTAGAGTAAGCCCCATGTAATATTTGGGACACACAAAGTTACCCGCTGTTCATCTGACCCTTGAGTTTCTCTGGGCATCCTGGATTGCCGTCAGCAACCCTAGCTGCAACAGATTTGGGATAATGAAAATAATCGGATAATAAAAAGAATCACCTAAGCGGGCACTTACCTGCCCCCGCTTGTGCCCTCCCTCACTCAAGTCCAGCCCCACTGGACTCCTCTCCTTTCAGCAGGCACAGGGAGCTGTTGCCAACCTGAAGGACCCTGTACAGGTCCTTCGGTCAGCTTGTGATGTTCCTTCTCCCACTATTCAACGGCTCTCTTCTGTCCTCTGAGCCTTGGCTTAAACGCTTCCTCCTCAGAGAAGCCTTCCAGTTACTTCACGTCCTATTTCCCTGTCTCTCTGCCTGTTTGCTTCTTTTACAGCAGGAGTCATAACTTGCAATGGTTTTTCTTACATGGCTGGTCACTTGGTTTGGGGCTGTCCCTCCACAGGGCAGCCGCCGCGCCTGGCAGGCCCCGTCTCCGCGCCCAGCTTCCCGCACAGTGTCCAGCATTTAGAAAGCGCTCAACAAACGTGCGGAGTCGAAAGAACCACTGGGCAGCCCCAGGCCAGCAGCACCCTGCCTGTCCTCAAAGCACCTTCCCACGTGACCTCATGCCCACGTTCCCTTTAACCCGGGCAATGCGCAAAACTGCAAAGTTCAAAGGCTTTGCCGCTCTGCAACAGTCTTAGACCTTTGGACTCACCAACCGTCACGTTACTTCTCTTAACAACAATAACAACCAAAAATATATGTATATTATATAACTCTAGATGGGGGAATAGTCATCAAAAATATTTCCCTGCCTAACATCATCCTGTTATTATTTTGACATCTGTGTAGGCTGGGGAATGATTCTTTTAACACTGTGTGTGAGGCATATTTATATCTCCGGCTGTAGCACGGAGCATATGCAAAGGCTTTGGAAGCCTATTCTAGTAGGTCTTGCCTGTAGCCGTAGCAGGCCCCGTGTGGAGGCCGGAAAAAGCGTCCCTACTGTTTACTATGGTTAATGGGGATTAGCATCCAAGTGGCAGAGTGATAGCCAAGGCTTGCTGTTCCTATATGCCAGTTCCTTCGGTCCCAGTGGAGATAGGAAGATTAGAGCCAAAAGGCTCACCTCTCCCGAAACGAGCACCTTGACTTGAAAGGCACATCGTCTGATTCCAAGGAATCACAGAGGTGGCTACCAACCACCCAGAGCCTGGTGGGCCCAGGGCTGGGCTTAGGCTGCTTCCGGGCCTTATTTGTTCTGATCGTCCACGTCGCCCTCTGTGATAAGTTCCATTCTCCCCACTTCTCAGAGAGAGAAAGAGGCCCAGAGAGAGGTTAAAAACAAAAACAAAAACAAAAACAAAAACAAATACAACGGTCCCATGTCCTCTGGATGACAAGACACAGAGCAGGGGAATTCAACCTCAGTCTGTTGCTTCCGAAGGCAGACATGGGGTCGGGAGACAGCTCAGTTAATACCCTCACCGTCCTCACCGGCAGCCCCCATCAGACGAAGGAGGGGGAAGGAATCCAAATGGTTTTCCCAGGATGATGACCAGACAGCCTAAATAATGTGGCAGGGTGGAGCACAGCGAGGGAAGGGAGAAAGCCAGGATACTGGGGTTGGGTCCAATTGGGGTTCGGCAGGGTGAGACCCTGGACCAAGGTCGTGACCTTTGTGAATCCCAGTTACCTCACCTGTAAAATGGGGGTAAACAACAGTAATTACTTCCTACATCAGTCTTCTCAGGCGACAGTAACAGGGCACCAAAAACTGGTGGCTTAGACAACAGTCTCACAGATCGGGAGGCTAGAGGTCTAAAATCAAGGTGTCCAGAGGTGCCTGGGAGGCTCAGTGCATTAAGCGACCCACTTAGCTCAGGTCATGATCTCGCAGTTTGTGAGTTTGAAGCCCATGTCAGGCTCTGTGCTGACAGCTCAGAGCCTGGAGGCTGCATCGGATTCTGTGTCTCCCTCTCTCTCTCTGCCCTACCCATGTGTGCTTTGTCTCTCCCTCTCTCTCAAAAATAAACAAACATCAAAAAAAAAATTTTTTTAAATCAAGGTGTCCACAGGCTGCGAGGGAGACTTGTTCCAGGCCTCTCCTTGGCTTGGACATGTCTGCCTTCTCCTGTGTCTTCCCCTGTCTTCTCTCCATGCATGTCTCTGTGTCCAAACCTCCCCTGTTACAAGGATACCAGTCCTATTGCATCAGGGCCCACTCTAATGGTCCCACTTGAACTTGACTCCCTCTGTAGAGACCCCATCTCTAAAGAAGGTCATATTCTGAGGTTCTGAGGTTTAGGACTTCAACATATGAAACGTGGGGGTGGGGAGGGACACAGCTCAACCCATAATATGACCTCATGAGAATGTTTTATTGATTACTACAGAAAACATACATGGAAACACCTTTCCAAATGTCCATCCCCAACACAAAGCCAACGCATACCTTGGCCAAATGGTCTAGGATTATGGATTGCTCTTTGGTGAGCTACTCGATGCTGTTAATGTGTATTGGCCTGGAGTTGGACCCTCACCAGCCAGAGATATCTCCCCTACAACTCAAACACCAGCAAACAGCAGGCCAATGTCAAGGTGCCCGCATGGTGTATGGTAACCCTGAGCACATGCAAAACCTTCAATGACCCACCCCGACAAGCTGATACTTGTAGCTATTTTAAGCTTGGAGCGAAAGCTTGGAGGAGAACCTTTGAGGCTGTAGCATTTTACACCCAGCTTCACCATTTCCCAGCACCAGGGCTCCCTCCCTAGGCCTCGACTTTGCTCATGTGTAAATGGGGAAGATAATGAACACCTATTATGAGAGGTGTGAGAATAAAAAAAAGGAGGAGCACAAAAGTGCCTCCTGGCTTGGGGCCAAACGAGCACATACTTGTCAACATGACCTCCCCTTGCTTGTGGCCACCAGGGAGCCCTTGAGTAACAGGCACAGGAAAGGACCCCGTGTCCCAAACTTTAGCAGATGCTGAGAATCACCGCTTCCCATAGAGGCAAATCCAGCAACGCTGGGGCCAGCCTGGGATGTGGCATTTTAAACAAGCGTGCAGGTGTTGTTACCGCCAGGCGAAAAGCGACTCAAGTTGGTATTCACCCAATTGTTGGCAAAGCATTTATTTTTAAATGCACCTCTAGCCCTACCTAATCGGACTCTCCAGAGGGCAAGCCCTGCACATGTATATGTGGAAACAGCTCCCCAGGCAATTTTGCAGTAGAGTCTTGATGAAGAATCACCGGTTTAGAGCCACAGTTCCCACACTGTATAATGGATCAGATCCCCTTTGGTGCATATTTAAAATACAGGCTCTGAGGCCCTTACTCCCTCGACTCGGATTCTTAGGTATGTGGTAAGGCCCCAGAATCTGCATTTTTAACAAGCTCCCACTGAATACGAGTCCCTCCCCAGACCTAATGTTGGTCTACACGTCTGACCTTGATGCCTATAGGTGAGTCCACCATAGGTGGGCCAACACAGATCCTGTTGGCCCGGGGAAGTTGACTCAGAGAGCTGGCTGTTACCTCCTTGCATTCCAGCCCCTATTAGGTGACCGCGCCCTCCCTCTGAGAAAGCCTGGTTTGCCTCCACCCTGAAAAATACACTTCTCTCCTGCCTCTACCGACACGTCTTCCATCACCGTGAACGTCCCCCAGCACGTCTCCCATCATTTCGTGTGCTGAGCAGCACACACGTGCTTTCCATGCCTTCTGCTGCCCTGTATAAAGAATCAGACCATAGCCCATTTGCACATACAGCCCCCAAAACTCATGCATCCATTCAGCCAGTATTTCCTGAGCTCCTGCTATGTGTCTGGCCCTGAAGTGTGCCCTGGGGAGTCCTTGGTGAGCCCTTGCCTCTCCTCCCACCACCAAAGCTCACAGCCTACTGAGGGAGAGAGGTGTGGGACCCACAAAGCACATCTGTGCCCCCAGCATCACAAAAACCACGGATGACAGCATTGACTAGGGTCTGGAGGTCCGGACAGCAACCCGCGAACTCTGTTTAACAAGGGCTCGCAGGCTGCTACCAAGGACAGTTGGTGGTTTTCATCCACTCTCACCTGAGTGCAAGAAAGGTTTTTCTAAAATACACCTTGGTTGACTGGGGCACGTGGGGTGATGGCAGGTGGTTAAGCATCCGACTCTTGATATGGGCTCAGTTCATGATCTCCCAGTTTGTGAGATCGAGTCCCACATCAGGTTCTGCGCTGATAGCGTGGAGCCTGCTAGGGATGCTGTCTCTCCCTCTCTCTCTGCCTCTGCCTGCCTCTCTCTCTCTCCCTCTCTCCAAAGAAATAAACATTTAAATTTTTTTTAAATAAATAAAATAAAATAAAATAAAATAAAATAAAATAAAATAAAATAAAGTAAAATAAAATAAAATACACCTTGGTTGAGTAACGAATAGGACAATATCAACTTTGCTACTCCCTCAACAATTCCAGAATTCCTCTGTATTTTCAGGATTTCTCTGGGCGGCCACGACCTCCAGAGCTCCGTGATGGAAGCAAGGGTAGGTGGACGTGGAGGGTGCTGTCAACTTCTGCTCGGGTGTTGTAAACCAGGGAGGGATAGCGACTCATTCCCCACTGAGTCCAATGAAGCCCCAGGATAGCTCTCATGAAACTGGGATTTGAGCAGAGAATCGAGACACCTTCTTCCGGTGACTATCACCAAGACTAAGGAAATAGTGGGTGTGGAGCACAGAATTAGAGAGAGCAAGCCATTAATCATCCCCCAAATACTTAGGTGGAGCCCACTGAGTGTTGGGCCCTGTAATAGAACCAGAAAGACGGTGAATAGAAAAAAAATCACCATGGTCATTGCTCCCACTGTGCTCAAAGCACAGACTCTAGAACAAGGATGCCTGAGTTCTAATCCTAGCCCTACTTACTTGCTGTGTGGTCTTCCATAAATCACTTACCCACTATGTGGCTCAGTTTCCCCACCTGAAAAATGGGCGTAATCGTAGTACTTCCCTCACGAGGCTGTTGTGTGGATTATATAAACACGTGTGCAGTGCTTAGAACAGCACCTGGCACAGAGAAGAGGTTTGAAACAGGTAAGCTATGGCGATGATGTCAATGGACAAATTTAACAGGATTATTCATTTAACAATGATGTGTGTGAATACAAACTTGCATCTGTGATCACGGGGACATTCTGACAGGGTGAGGCAAAGGGATTGGATTTGGAAAGGTCAGAGAAAGTTCTCGAAGAACAGAGGAAGTTCCACTATCTGAGTGGAAACTTAAAGGCCAAGTCCAACTCGGGTTGGACTAGAGAGAACAGTGAGTCAGAAAGCGAGCACAAAGCAGTACGTACAAAGGCCCTGTGGCCAGAGGGCACATGGACGTTTCCAAGCACTAAAAGGAGGTCGGTGTAAATGGAATGCAGAAAGTGAAGGGGACATAGGTTGAAAGGGGGCTGGAGGTGCAGGCAGAGGCCAGAGAGAGGCAGGCATGTTGAAGATTTCCCTCTAATGTAAGCATGCCTCTGCCTGGAGGCAAGTCTAAACCCTCCCCACATGGGGCAATTTATTCTTTGCCATTTCATCAGCCATCTCCAGAGGAGTTTCACAAACCCCCTTAGCAAAATCCTACTGTTGCCCTGAAAATAAGTCAAATTTGTCAGCTATTTTTAAAAGGAGGTTATGATGGAAAGTTAAAGGCATTCTCCTTGATTCGCCAATAAGAATTGCTGTGGCTGTGTGTGTAGTCAAATGACTTACAAGGCTCCTTGGCTCCCAGAAATATCGGGGAGTTTAAAATAGAACAGTCATCATTTGCTGCTGAGGAAACTTCAGTGTTACACAAAAAGGCAGAAGAAGAAAGAGAGTAACGTTAGCCAAGGCCAAGTGTGCATGGGGGAGGGGGCCGAGCCGGCGATGGGCTCCACCCTGGTATTTCTAATTCCACCCCCACGCCCCGCTGTAAAGCTAAAGATCTTTAGTACCCCGACTTTTTACAGATGACTGAACTAAGTCTCCTTTGATGGTTTGAGGCCAGTGTCTCAAGCAAAGCCTGGATCTATTGTGGGCCTGCTACCCTTGATTAACGGTCAAGGTGAGGAAGAAAGACAAAGCGATGGTCAAAGGGCTAGCCATAGGTTAGCTGGTCCCCGCTCATCAGAGTGACCTACCTTGCCAGTTTGCCTAGGACTCTCCCAGTTTTTAAAAGTTTTTTTTTTCAACGTTTTTTATTTATTTTTGGGACAGAGAGAGACAGAGCATGAACGGGGCAGGGGCAGAGAGAGAGGGAGACACAGAATCGGAAACAGGCTCCAGGCTCCGAGCCATCAGCCCAGAGCCCGACGCGGGGCTCGAACTCACGGACCGCGAGATGGTGACCTGGCTGAAGTCGGACGCTTAACCGACTGCGCCACCCAGGAGCCCCAGGACTCTCCCAGTTTTTAACAGTGAAAGGCCTGCCAGGAAACCCCCTAGTCCCAGGCCAAGCGGCGCAGCTCCCGGGGTACCGGAGCCCCCTGAGCAAATTCCGGATTGAGTAAGGAGGCACCTTGTTTCGTGGCAAGGCTGCTCACACCCGAAGCCCCCATAAACTTACAATAAATAAGAACGTGTGAGCCTAAGGGAATTGAAGAGCTGAGGCCACGTTTTCCAAACCCAAGGATGGAGTCATCTACTCCGTGATCTGAGGACTGTTGAACTCGCATTAAGTGCCCGACATGGTTCTACGTGCGAGGAACACGCAGACATCATTTCTGCCCTTGCAGACATTGTATTCTAATGGGAAAGATGTAAAATTAAGCCAAAGTACTTCTGACTGACGTGGGCTTTGACAAGTACGCGATGTAGAAGGCACAGACTAGGGGGGAAAGGGCGGGGACCTCTCTGGCTGGAATGGTCACAAGCACCTCTTGGGGAGGGGACACGGACCTGAGATCTGGACCGAGAAGCCGCGTCCAGCATCTGGAGGCAGAGCGTTCCAGACAAGCGCAAATGTGCCGTCACTGAGGCAGACAGGAGCGTGGCTGGCAGGTGTCAGGTGCACGGGGAAAGGTTCGGATCGCTGAGCTCAGGGAGGAGAGGGACCAAGAAAGGTGAGTTCAGAGGGGGAGCTCATGCGGAAGGGTGCAGAGTTTAAGCCCGGCGGATGAGAAACCTGTGGACGGGTGCCAGGGTGAAACGACACAATCCGATTTACCGTTTTAAAACAAACACTTGGACGGCAGATGGAAAATGGATCTCAAGAGGCCAGCGAGGCAGCAAGCAGGCCTGTTTAGCACGGGTGACAGGTGGTGGAGACTCGGGCCAGGGTCGAGGCATTGGGACAGAGGAAGTGATCTGGTGTATACCAGGTAAGGCAGACAGGACGCCAGCCCAGGGGAAGGGTGGGAGACAGGGAGGAGAGACGGAAGGGAGTCCTAAAGGATTTCCTCGTGTCTAACAACCACATCAAGCCACGCCCTAAAATTGTGAGCCTCAGTTTCCCCAGCCGTAAGCGAGAACAGCCAGGCCCACATTGACTGTTGCTGGGAGGACCAAATACGTGCCCCGCGCAGGGCACAGCCCAGGTAGCATTAAAAAAAAAAAAAAAAAGTTTTCCATTAGTGTCTTGCAGGTTTGGTTAAAGAAATTTAACTTAATCCAGGAAAACACAAGTGACTCTCCAGCAACTTGGAGCCATAAGGCCTTCGCAGCTCGGTGAACTCATCTGAATAGGGTTTGGGCACAGACTCCGCCAGTCAGTTGTACTCTCGCCACAGTGGGTTCAAGACTCCATAATTTCTGTGCGACTGGCAGCTCTGAGTATTTAAAAGATGGGGTTGATTCACTCCTCATCCACAGCAGTGGGGCAACGGAGGAAGCTCTCCAGATAAGGCTGTTTGTGGAGCTCTCAGAAGACAGAGCCCAATGATGCAGCTCCCTGGTCTTATTTCTTCGCTCTCCCACGCATAACCCTTAATCATCCTTAAACCCAAACAGTTCAGGTGACATGTTCCCCAAGAGTTATCAGAAAAACGAGCTTATTTCCAAAGCCCAGAAGCCTATTCAGGAAAAGGGGGGAAGATCTCTAAATCACTAATGGGAGCATAAAGCCTTTTGGCAATCAGGTTCTAACTTGGACTTTCACACAATATTGCTTTTCTTTTCTCTTTTCTTTTCTTTTCTTTTCTTGGTGTGTTATTTTTCTAATGGCTGGAGCTTTCTAGCATCTGTGGGTAAGCTAAGTTTGGTCCTTCCTCAAGGGTTTAAGGGTTGCAATGAGGAGTATTTAAAGTCTAAAAATGCCTTAAAAACACAAACACTATATGGGGGCATGACTGAGGGCACAATGGACTCTAATTCAAAGTGGTACTCCCTCAGAACTGGACAGCAACATGCAGAAGAATGAAACTAGACCACTTTCTTACACCATTCACAAAAATAAACTCAAAATGGATGAAGGACGTGAATGTGAGACAGGAAACCATCAAAACCCTAGAGGAGAAAGCAGGGAAAAACGTCTCTGACCTCAGCCACAGCATTTTCTTACTTGACACATCTCCAAAGGCAAGGGAATTAAAAGCAAAAATGAACTACTGGGACCTCATCAAGATAAAAAGCTTCGGCAATGCAAAGAAAACAATCTAAACAAAACTAAAAGGCAACCGACGGAATGGATAAAAATATTTGCAAATGACGTATAAGATAAAGGGTTAGTATCCAAGATCTATGAAGAACTCACCAAACTTAACACCTGAAAAACAAATAATCTAGTGAAGAAATGGACAGAAGACATGAATAGACACTTCTCCAAAGAAGACATCCAGATGGCCAACAGATACATGAAACAATGCTCAACGTCATTCCTCATCAGGGATCTACAAATCAAAACCACACTGAGATACCTCCTCACGCTGGTCAGAGTGGCTAAAATGAATAAATCAGGAGACTACAGATGCTGGAGAGGATGTGAAGAAACGGGAACCCTCTTGCACTGTTGGTGGGAATGCAAACTGGTGCAGCCGCTCTGGAAAACAGTGTGGAGGTTCCCCAAAAAATTAAAAATAGACCTATCCTATGACCCAGGAATAGCACTGCTAGGAATTTACCCAAGGGATACAGGAGTGCCGATGCAGAGGGGCACTTGTGCCCCAATGCTTACAGCAGCGCTTTCAACAATAGCTGAATTATGGAAAGAGCCTAAATGTCCATCAACTGACGAATGGATACAGAAGATGTGGTTTATATACACAATGGAATACTACGTGGCAATGAGAAAGAATGAAATCTGGCCCCTTGTAGCAATGTGGATGGAACTAGAGGGTATTATGCTAAGTGAAATAAGTCAGGCAGAGAAAGATACCATATGTTTTCACTCCCATGTGGATCTGGAGAAACTTAACAGAAGACTCTGGGGGAGGGGAAAGGGGAAAAAGGTTACAGAGAGGGAAGGAGGCAAACCATAAGAGACTCTTAACTACTGAAAATAAACTGAGGGTTGATGGGGGGTGGGAGGGAGGGGAGGGTGGGTGATGGGTATTGAGGAGGGCACCTGTTGGGATGAGCACTGGGTGTTGTATGGAAACCAATTTGACAATAAATTATAATTAATAATAAAAAAACCAAAGTGGTACGTCCTCTGGAAATATGGACTGCTTCCAACATTCACTGTTACTTGCTCACTTGTTTATCTAAACCATGTGGCCCCAGGTATGCAAAAATGCTGCTCAAGCTGGGAGGAGGAGGAGGAGGAGGAGGAGGAAGAGGAAGAGAGGCAGTAGAGTTGGGAGGAGAAACAGGGAAAGAAGAAGAAGAATGAGAAGAAGAAAAAAAGAAAACAAAAACAAAAACAGAACGTAGGTAAGAAGATGGGTAGTAAAAACCAATGGCAGAGAGGGAACATGAATTCCAAACCCCAAACCAGCTGTAGCTGATGTGTACTGGGTACATACTCTGTGCTAATCTTGTTTGGAAGCCTAGTCTCATGGGATCATTTTTTTACGTTTATTTATTTTTGAGAGAGAGAGGCAGAGCTTGAGCTGGGAAGGAGCAGAGAGAGAGGGAGACACAGAATCCGAAGCAGGCTCCAGGCTCTGAGCTGTCAGCACAGGGCCCGACGCAGGGCTCAAACTCACTCTGTGAGATCATGACGTGAGCTAAAGTCAGGTGCTTAATCAACTAAGCCACTCCGGTGCCCCACCATGGGATCATTATTAACCTCATTTTCAGAGGATAAAACTGAGACCCAAAGTCACCCAGCGAAGGAGTGGTAAAACAGAAGCACACAAAGTTACCCCGCTTCCATACACAGATATTTACTCGTGGCAAAATATTTGGGGTTTTCCTGGTGCACCCTTCTTGATGAATCTTTAGGAGATGGGATGTCCCACGAAAAGAGCTTAAGCCTATTCTGTTGCTCGTTTGTTAAGGGACTAAGGCAAGACAGGAAAAACTTTAACATTTTGTTATATACCGATGTATCTAGAACTCTTTCCATATCCCTCTCCCGATCACATTATCATATTATTCATACAATTTGGTAACCATGCTTTTTATAAATTTACCAAAGACATCCTAGACACCCTTCCATGCCAATACTTATTCTACATCCCCATGATGTGATGTCATAATACTTCGCTTATGTAACATCCCCTTTTATGGGCATTGTTTGACACCTCCACGCGATTTTCTTCGGATAAATTCCTAGAAGTCGTTTCTCCTTTTGAGGAGATGTATAGCCCTCTGTCCTCAAAACCTTGAATAGACACGTGTAGAGGCACATGAGAAAACAAACATCAAGGGGAAAAAAAGTATCAGCAGTGGGGTTCCGGGTGCGGAACCACCCACAGACAGGGAGAGGCGGACCCCCATACCATCACCTCTCCGATTTGAGCATTTCACGAGGGCAGAATCATCTGAAAGCATGAGCTGAGTTGGGGGCGGCAGGGCGAAGCCAGGACACTTTGACCTCACCGGGAGGAAAGCAGCAGAAGAAATGAGAACTTTTCCTTTGTGTAATTCTCCCCTCTTGACAGGGAAGATTTAAGGCACACAGAGAGAAGAAATCTGTGCTGTCCATAGCTGCTCATTTTAGTTACAACAACACGGGCTGGTCTCTGATCTCCAGCTCCCTCGCCACTATCAATGATCCCGCGGGGGGAAAACAACACAGAGGACACACTTTCCTCCCCAGAGGGTAAGGAACAAAACCGCACTTGGTCATTTCTCCATGAATCCTCATTTCAAACCTGGAGCAAAGGAAGTGATTACCTACCAAGAGCTGACTGCCCACGGAGCACAGGGCAGGGCCCTTCACAAGAAATCGTAAAAGGAATCTTGGGTCATCTGGTCAACCAGCTTATTTTGCAGACGCGGACGCTGGATTTGGAAATGTTCCTCAACTCACCAGAAATGACATAACTGTTAAGGAACAGAACCACCCCAGGGCCCAGGTATGCTAACTTCTAACAGAGAGCACTTTGGGACCATTCATCAGTGTTGTTTTCTTCCCCGAAGCCATGAAATACCTCCATGAGTCCTGACACCTATCTGGAAAAATACCAAGCAAGCCTGAAAACTCAACACACACACACACACACACACACACACACACACACACACACACACTCACACTCACACTCTTTCTCTCTCTCTCTCTCTCTCTCTCTCACCAAAATTAGAATGGCTGCTCAAAGCTCTGGATTTGCCAATAATTCCTGGATGTGCCTTGAAGGGCCAGGAGCAAAAAGTAGATTTAAGGTTACTTTCCCTTGTTAGACATTCCAGCACCTCACACACTGGACCAGAAACGTTGGCTCAAAGGATTTAATGAATTGAATGACATAATCAATCAATAAATAATAGGAGAAATGAAATATTAAATGAGCGAATGTATCTAATTGAATAGTTAATTCATGACTGAATCATCTACTCAGTGAAACCCACGTATACTCGACAAGCAGGTCCCATGCCTTCTAACGACTATGGAGTTCTCTTAAAGTCCAAAGCTGACCTTACAATCCAGCTTCCTTTCTAGACTCCTAGATGCACAAAGTGCTTCTTAAAAATGCTGTGGGTCCATAAGCCATGTTCAGTGGCTCAAAAGACTTCTGAGAAATTGCACCTTCAAGACCGGCCTGGATTTGCTTTGGGTTCCGTGAATGCTTGCCCTCCTTACCACGCTGATAAGAAGTCTTGAGGACCCCACCAGATTTTGAGTTTGACAAAATGAAACATCAGAGAAGTGACTAGTTTACTTCCTCAACACCAGTTGTGTGAGAGATGCCATTTATCATAACAACAGAGTTGACGTGGGAAAACAAGTAACAAATGAGTTGTTTGGTATGCAAATTTTGGAGACTGCAACCTCAAAGCGGAGCCTTCCGAATCCATCTCAAGAAATTCCTGGGGCGGGGGCGGGGGTGGGGGGGTGTCTCCTGGGGCAGTATCCTTTCAGAAAGCCTCAACAGCTTTCTGTTGATCAGCTCAGCTAACAATTAAGTCGGAATGCCAGGCATTAAAAATGAACCAGCCTTGGGGTTTGCTGGACAGGATCTGAATCCCACTTGTGAACAGGGTAAACCTGAGTACACTTGGCTTCTCCGAGTCTCCACGTCACTTTTACAGGAAGGAACATACATTAACAGCCATGACCTCACAGGGCGGCGGTGATGATCCAATGAGATGATGCATCTTAAGCCCGTAACATACGGTCTGGGACACGGTAATTGCTCGTCATGCTTTAGCGACCTTATTATTAAATATCATCAGTGGTATTAAGCCCATAGGGTGGTGAGAGTCTCAAGTGAGATAAAAGCCACAAAGAATCTAACATAGATTCTGGCACTCGGGAGCAACTTGATATATGTTTATTTCTTGTCACTTTTTCCAGATGGCCCTACTGGGGGTTTTCTGAATGTATTCTCTTTCCGAAGGGCAGAACCATTACGTGGTAAACACCCAGCCCCCCCTCCAGAAAGCCACTATCAGAAAGCCAATTCCTACGCCCTGGGCAAACTCCTCTCCGCTGCCTAAGAAAGTTTGTTTAAAATAAGAACTGCCAATCTGCCACGGTCTGGGGCTGGAGGGGTGCCAGCATCGGAAGCCACAGCTGGAGGCCCTGGCCCTGTCCCCAAAGGCTCCGAGAAAGGTTTCTGATTTTCCCCAGGATGGGTGAGGCACCATGGGCTGGTGGTCTGATTAACGGAGGGACAGGCAGCCTGAGGGTCGTGAGCAGGGAGTGAGCTGGCTGGCTCCCTTCTCGCGGGGTGAGCAGGAAGGGCGGAAAGGGACGCATTAACGCTCTGGGGGAACTGCCAGAAAGGAACCCTTGAAACGTGGGTGTCAGGGGCGGAGCTGAAGAGTTAGGAGTGGGGCAGACCTGGGGCATGAATACACTTCCAGCCTTCCTGTTTGCCCGTCCTAGAAAATAGCAAACCAGGTCCCCTGAAGAGAGACCCGCACTCCCGCGCATCATCTTCGATGTGAGCGCCTTTAGTCAGGTCTCTTTCCTGTGGCCAGCACCAGGCAGAGCGCTGAGGCGGGGAGGGACTGGGGCGGGGGGAGGCGGAACACAGACCAGGAGCGGCTGCTCCAGGTGAGAGCTTCCAGGAAGACATCCCAGGAGAAATGGCGTTACAACCGAAGCTTGAAGGATGAGGGGAAACTAGCCAGGTGGAGTAGAGGGAGCGTGCTTTAGGCGGAGGAAACCAAGCTATCAGATACCTGGGAGGTGAACAGGAGACTCAGGTAAGGAGTTTAACTTCCCTAGTTAGAACAATGGGGAGCCACGGAGGACTTGAGGCAGGAGGAAGCCCCATCAAACTTATGAACATGCCCCGGCTGCTTTACAGTGAATACTCGTTCTCTCAAAAACTTGCTGTGTGTTTAGGGGTCATTTACACCTTCTCTGAGCTCTATCTCCTGGAAGATGAGACAAGAGAGCTGATAGTAGAGATCAGGGCAGGAATGCATCCTGGCTCCCCCAGCGGCAGGCCCAGGAAATCCTCTGTGTCACGGCAGTCCCTGCCCTCCCCCCCCCCCCCCCAAAGGACCTGGGAACCCTGCTCTCTGGGAGCCTGGATCCCGTATCCAGAATGTCTCTCACATTTAGAAGCAGCTCAAAAATCCTGTGTCGGCCCAGACAGGACTTGAATTGAGGTTCAAGGAAAAAACAGCCTCCCTCACTAAGGTCTCTTCTGCACAGATAGGCTGTGACGCGACATTCATCTCGCACACACAGAATACACAGGCACGGAGGGAAACTTGCCTCTCCCCAGGAAAGGGGCTGGAGGAGGGGAGCAGATGAGATTATCTGTCTAGCATCAGCGTCACCTCCAGACCACAGCTTCTTGGTGATGGTCTGATTAATATGCTGTTGCATTTGGAGAAAATTAATGGGCTCTGATGGTTATTTGGAGCCTGCCTTCTCAATTCCGCTGTGAGAGAGTTACGGATTTAAACAAACATTGACATATAATAAATCTGTGCTCAGCACACTGGACGGAAGGTCTGACTTAATAGGCCTGACCGTCTTGAAATTTGGATTGAATTCATAACGGTGACATGGCCCGGCTTATCAGCAAGGACAAGCCGCAGCCGGGGAAATGACAAAAACCTTCCTTTCCCAGCCCCTTGTGGCCTCTTCCATTGGGGCAGCCACACAAGATCTCTCCGGCCACTCTATCCCATTTTCCGGCTTTATTTTCTTCCCAGGACTTATCTGGGCATGAAATTATCTGGTGTATGTCTTTGCTTATGGGCTCATCACCAGTACACTGAAACTCCCCAGGAGATTTACCGATCCCAGCATTTTCAAGGAAGCCAGGCACATAGTAGATGTTCAATAAGTATTTCTTGAGTTTGTAAGTGAATGAACACATTTCATTACTTCTGCCATATCCATGGACTATCTTGTGTTACTTAAACCAAGACAGGGCATCATGATTAGTGGTGTGGGCTCTAGAGGCAGAATTCCAGCGGAAATCCTTGCTCTGTCATTAACATTGTAACCCTGGACAAACCACTTATCTGTCCACACCTGTAAAATGGTTTTCTAACACCCACCTCATAGTAAGCAATCAATGAGATGATACAGGTAAGACACTTAGAATAATACCCAGTAAGGAATCAAAGTTACCCGTGAAAAACTTACACGTTTTTTACACTGACTCACACTTTTGCCTTAAAAACACTTTAAAACCTTCAATTACTCCCACTAAAAAGAACAAACACATTGAATCTCTCGAAGAAGCTTGTAACGTGGGTACTACTGATATCGGGTCTTACAGATCAGGAAACTGAGGCACAAGGAATCGGCACAAGGTCACGGGGCTAGGAACTGCAGGGAAGGGATTCAAACAGGAAACAGGGTCCTGGAAGCTACGTGTTTAACTGCCGCACTGGGCAGCCTTGTGAAATACTCACGTGGCTTTTCAAGGAGAGACTGTAAGTGTCAACGTAAATGTTAACTTTATTTGCCTTTCTACAATGGAAGAAAATTTAATTTTTATTGCTGATGTATAGGTGACATACAACCTGAGGCTAGTTTCAGGCGTACAAAAAAGTGACTCAGTGTGATACGCCACACAGTGCTCACCTTGATAGGTGTGGTCATTATCTGCCATGAGTGCAGTATTACGGACTATATTCCCTGTGCTATACTTTTCATCTCTGTGACTTATCTGTTTTATAACTGGATGCCTGTGCCCCTTCATCCCCTATACCTATTTCACCCCACCCCGAAGGAAAATTGTAAACATGTCAAAAAAGCGGACAGAGTACTTAAGAAAGGTGGGATTCAATGTTCGTGGAGCCTGTTGGGCCAGTGAGGAGGAGGAGAGATGTCATTTGGGGTCCTTTCGGAAACTAAGTAAAGCACCTCAAAGTCCAGCTCTGGAATCACAAAGTGACCACAAAAGCCCCCACAAAAGGAAGTGCTTAACTAACGACCAGACCTGTTTCTCTTTCCCCCAGGCCCACAGCTAGACATTTCTCAGGCTCCCCCTTGCAGCTGGATGTAACCATGTGATTGAGTTCTGGCCAAAAGACTATGCACAGAACTGACATGCCTACTTCCAGGTCGAGCCCATTAAAAACTCCCAGGGGATCCTTCCCTCCTGGGTCCACAGCATTCCCTGCTGTTTACTGGCTAAAAATGATACCTAGACCAACCCTGAAAGCCATATGATAAAGGGGGGGACCTTTGGGGCGCCTGGGTGGCTCAGGAGGTTAAGCGTCTGATTCTTGCTTTGGGCTCAGGTCATGATCTCGCGGTTTTGCGAGTTCGAGCCCCACGTCGCGCTCTGCGCTGACAGTGTGGAGCCTGCTTGGGATTCTCTGTCTCCCTCTCTCTGTCTCTCTGCCCCTACTTCGCTTGCACTGTCTCTCCCTCTCAAAATAAATAAATACACTTTAAAAAAATAAATAAAGCGGGACCTTCCTCCATCATCCCGGGTCCCTGA
Source organism: Felis catus (assembly GCF_018350175.1). Classification (NCBI taxonomy): domain Eukaryota; kingdom Metazoa; phylum Chordata; class Mammalia; order Carnivora; family Felidae; genus Felis; species Felis catus. The sequence goes on from NC_058383.1 coordinate 30,418,051, forward strand.
GGGACTGCATGAGGCAGCGCATGCTATTGCCATCTCCAGTCCCCAAATGCTGTCCAGAAATATACAATCGGACTTCCTGTGACTGCACAATACATTTGTTGCATTAAAGCCGCTGAGATGCTGGAGTTTATCTGTTCCGGAAGCTAGCATTACTTTAACCAACATCCTCCTTGAGTTAGTTCGTTCCGCAAAGAGTCAACTCTGTCCCAGGGATGCTTCTAGGCATCGGGGACACAGCAACGGACAAGGAAAAGGGCCCTGCTGTTACGCAACTTTAGTAAAGGGAGATACATTGCAAATAAGCACAAAACAGCATTTTAGATTGCAAAAGGAGCTGTACTGGAAATAAAACAAGATGACATGAAGAGAGGAATAGGGAGCAGGGCACTGACCCTGAATCAGGGAGTCACTTGCCTCCACTTTTCTTCTGAAACAAAACAAAACAAAAAAGTCTGTTTCAGTATCTAGCATTCTACACAGTAGAGGACCAGAGAGCTGTCAAAGAAAGGGGCCGCCGTTGACCCCCTTCATCAAAAAACTGGACATCTGGCTCAGTGGACATCTAGCCGAACGATCTGAGCTTGGGAAGAGTTTGACGAGAACAGGGGAAGCATTTGCTCTGACCCTGATCAAACGCTTGCAAAAAGTGCCTGTTCTGCTATAAATTGCTATTGTATTTCTCACAAAAGACAGTCAAAGCAAATCCGCTTTGACTTCATTAATCCTATAGATCAGTCCCCAAAGGAACAAATTCTGCCAGTGAGCCAAAGGCAATCACGAGCATGGTGCTAGAACTTTGCCGAGCAGCAAGGAAGAAGCCTCTTCTAGATAGTAGTGAACATGAACGCACAGTTATAGGGTGAGGTGGGAACTGGTCCAAGACTTCCAGTTTTCCTTATGGGCTGCATTCCGGCAGACCTTCTACCCAGATCACAGAAGAGCTTGGAACTCATACCAGTTATTAAAATACAGAAACACATCCATATTTGTTGGTACTAGCACTGCCCTGGGAACCCAAAATATCCGCTGGATCATCCAAATGCTACACAACCCCCTCAACCTCCCCTAAATCTCCTTCCAATCCAGAAACCAAAAAGGCAAGCCAGGCATTTGGTGAAAGGTTGAGGGGGACCTACAAGATTTTGTCGACAGGATGGTGCTTATGTCATAACATTTGTTAAATATTCTTTTTTTTAATGTTTATTTATTTTTGAGAGAGAGAGAGAGAGGGAGTGTGTGAGTGGGAGAGGGGCAGAGAGAGAGAGAGAGAGGGAGACACAGAATCTGAAGCAGGCTCCAGGCTCTAAGCTCTCAGCACAGAGCCCAATGCGGGGCTTGAGCTCACAAACCTGCGAGATCATGACCTGAGCTGAAGTCGGACGCTTAACCGACTGAGCCACCCAGGAACCCCTAAACATTCTTGATATTACCCCTGGACCTACATCAGAATTCCCGGGGAGTTCTTTCAAACGGCGGATTCCAGAGTCCTACCACACACGGAATTAGAATTCGTGGAGGTGAAGCCAGGGAATTGGTATTTTATCAATTTCCTCAACGAGCCTCGGGTACTCGAAAATTTGAGAACTGTGAACCTAGGCGCTACTTTGACGTTTTGCTAAAAAGGGGAAGAAACCGGTTTGCGCCTTCATTTGATCTGATCAGTGTTTGTGAAACTTGATCAGAGCCACAGAACCCTTCCTTAAAATAAGTTCTTCATGAGGATTTCAGGACACAAAATCATCAGGGTAGAACTGCACCCAGCCCCTGATTTGCAAGCCTCGAGATGGCTGAGGAGGGTAGAGGGTGTACCACAGAAGCCATATTGGGGGCTACCTGGCCCTGACAAGGAACAGAACAGCCAAAGAGAGGAGGGCATGGTCCTACCTTGGATGTGGGGGAGGAGCCAGGCAGGTTGCAAAGCCTGATAGGAGCTAGAGCAGGGAGTCAGGGATTGGCCAAGCCCAGGCTGGGGACAAAGACAGGCATCCTAAATATGGATCAGCCACAATGAGACTGGAGCCCAACATACAAAGAGAGATCAGCTATGGGACACAGAGAGGCAAACAAGAGATCAACTTGGCCAAAGAGGTAGGCTCTATCTGGCCAGGGAGGAACTGGTAAGGAAAGGCGAGCTTTTGAGGGGGCAGCAGTGCTCCTGGGGACAGCTATGATCCATCACGGAGACCTCACACCCAGCTGTGAGCTGCTGAGGGGAAAAATGCAAGTTTTGTTCAATGTTGCATCCTGGATACGGAGCCCAGGACTTGCAGAGAAACTGTTCTCTGCGAGTAACTTGTTCTGCGAGTGTTCCATGAGACGAGCAAACATTTCTAATGCATTTTAATTTAATAAGCAAGCGATGTCTTGCAATACAAGTAGTACATGACGCCGAACATCACGTGATCGCGAATGAGTCAGTGGTTCTTCTCTCTCTCGCTGCGGGACTGTGGGTGATCGTGTCCCATGCTCGGATGTTCAGTCTCAGGCTGCGGTCTTTGGCAGAAATCAGTGATGTTTCAGAACGCGGGAAGGTACCCACAACTGGCACTGGTGTATCTTTTGTCACTTCCAAGCACCTCCGGACAGTCCTTTGCTTTTCCAGACAAGAGTAAGCCTAGGAATGTTTTGCTTCATTCTAGGTCAGCCTGCCTGCGGATATAGACCCTTTCCTCTGATGCCTTACCGCCAGTTACATTAAATACAGTATATGACAAGAGTTTATTAACACTGCACTGTAGTCAACACCCGTGCGAGTGCATACAATGACCCCCATGCAGAAAAAGGTTCCATCAAGCCAACAGACAGCAGTGATTCCGTTAGTGATAATGAAAGTCGTCCTACACAATAACCCTCCTCTCTTGTTCTCTTGCCTCCCTCACACCAGCCACAGAGGTTTTCAAAGGTAAGCGCAGGTTAATCTATTTACCTTTTTTATTTTGTATTTTTGTTATTATTTTGTATTATGTTAGTATATATTTGTATAGATTAGTGTATATTATACAGTATATTATATTTGTATTGTATTTTTGGGTTGTGGAACGAATCATCTCAACTTCCATTATTTCTTATGGGAAATTCGCTTCGACATACAAGCGCTTTGGATTACAAGCATGTTTCTGGAACAAATTATGCTTGCAAACCAAGGTTTTACTGTATCTGTTGGCTGGATGGAGAGAGGGCGGGATGGATACACGGATGGAGGAAGGGCCCATATCTGCTACAAGCCCCTTGTTGCTCACTATGAAGCAAAGGTGCCCATTTCTGGGCTGGAGGGTCCCTGGAAGTGATGTTCAGGATTCCATACCTGCTCCCCACTCCAAGTAGTGGAAAAATCAGGCCAGCTCTAGCAAGTGGGCTTGTGAAGTCCAGTGGGGCAGCTTAAGACAAGCAACGTTTGCTTATGACTCTAAAACTCCTATGTTAGTGCTCACCTGCACCAGAAACGCACCTCTAAGCATCCTCAGACCTTAGCATGATAGGAAGAAGGAAAAGAAGCTTTTCTTTACTCAGTGACTGTTTGCTATTTTTAATTCAAAAATTCTATGGGGATGTTTTATGCATCAGACACTGTGTAAGGCACTGGTGATAGAGCAGGAAAAAAAAAAATAGGCCAGATCCCTCTCTCTTGAAGTTTATGTTCTAATGAGGGAGTCAGGCCATAAACATGAAAACATGCAAATGAATGAGATCATTTGGAATGTGATCAATGCTATAAAAAAATTTTAAACAGGCAGATGTAGAAGAAACAAACTGGCCAGGCAGGAAGTTTTTTTAGAAAAAGAGACCATTTGTAGAAGTGGCATTTGAGCTGAAATATGAATGACAAGGAGGCATGCAAACATTACAGCGAATAGCACACCAAGCAGTGGTAGCAGCAAGTGCAAAGGCACTGGGGTGGGGAACAAGCGTCAAGTGTTGGAGGAAGGAAAGGAGGCCAGTGCACTTGTGACTGAGTAGGAAAGGCACAGGGAGGTGTAGATGAGCAAGAAAGGGAGGCACAGACCAGATGATGCACGCCTCGCAGGGCATAGTGAGGACTCTGCGGGTGGATGGTCTGACTGGAATCAGGAAACCTGGGAGGAGGCTAATGCAGGCCACCAGCAGGGAGATGATGGTGGCCTGGACCAAGGTGGTGCCCAGAAGCAGAGGGATGCAGGGCACACTGTATAGATGGAGTTGAAAAAAGAAATAGGACTCAAGAGAGAAAAGAATCAAGCAGGCCAACAACCATGGGGGATGATGGATGAGGAACGGCTTATGATCCCCATTTGCTCAACTAGGAAGACTGAGGTCCAGGCCACCGGGCCGGAAACCGTCAGGGCCAGGATATGAAACCAGGTCTGTGTGGCTCCAGAGCCCAGCGCACTCCTTCCAGTCTGCCTTCTTTTTATGGAGCTTTTGTGCTTATGGTCACTGGCAAAGAACAGGTGTGTGGGATTAGTGCATAGTCCCTCTAGCCAACTGCTCCTCTTTTGGGGACGAGAAGTGGACCTCGCTCTAGTTAATGCCATGCTGCTTATTGATTTAGGCAAATGCCTGGCGGCTCCAATTCATCTTCCAAAGGGTAATGTAATAAGGGCCTGCATTATACTGTAGCTTTCTCTGGGCTCTAAACACACCACCCTCCTTAGCCTCGCAACCTCCTCTATGAGTCACGGAAATGAACCCACGGCACTGACCAATCGGTCAGGCATATCTTTTCCATTTACAGAAGCTGGAGTCGGGAGCATGGCAAGAGCAGGAGACAGAGAGAGGCTCCTGAATAGCTGGGTGTCCTTCTTGAGTCACTTAACCTCTCCGAGCCTTAAGCTTCTCTTCTGAAAAATGGGGTAATAACCCTATGCTGTCAATCTCAGAGAGTTCGAGCAGAAATATAGAAGGCATTGCATGTCAAAGTCATTTGTGAGCTGAATTATGTGACATTACGATTACTATTAGGAACTTTTTACTCTAACGTGAGGGGATGAGGTAGAAAGAGCCAATGAGCGATTCAATAAAAATTTCTTGAGCCTCTACTATGTGCCAGATGCCAGTAATTCAGTGGTAGGCAACACAGATATGACATGTGGTCTCCACCTCTGCGGAGCTTATGACAGCCTAGCCTGGAAGAGAATTCGCAAACGATCACATCAGCAAATACATAATTTCACAGGGTTAGGACATGTGTTTAAAGAAACATGCAGGGTGACATTAAAGCACAAAGAGGGGGTCCTGGGGGAAATGCTTGAGCTGAATTCTGAAGGAAGCATGGGAGTTAGCTATGAGATGGGAAACTATGGGGAAGGATAAGAGTATCCCAGGTAGTAGGAACAGCACATGCAAAGGCCCTGAGGCAGTAGGAGTATGGTGCATGTGGGAGAAGCCTCCTCCCCAACCCCAAAACCCATGGTAGCTGGAACAGTGTTAGTAAGAGTGGGGTCCTAAAACAATTATCCCTAGTTGCTCTGCAGGAAGTGGAGGAAGGGAAGAGAACTAGAGAAAAGAGAGCGAAGTACAGAATGATTAAACAGATGTGTATATTACCAAGTACAAGTTTGCATAAGGGACTGGAATAGGGATACTGTCAGAGAACAACAAAGGGATCTCTCATCCAGCCAGAATGGTAATGGGGGAAGGGAGATGAGGAAGATTCTGGGACAAACTGACAACTGAGCTCTTGCTTTTTGAGGACATTTAGCAGTTGGAGAGGTGGATCCGCAGGTGGAGGGAAATATGTACGCAAAATACAGCACAACATGATGTATTCAGAGACCTGCAAACAGTTCAGTGGAAGGAGGATCAAGGGTGCACAGAAGCAAGGAAGGAGGCCAGTGAAGAACTCAGGACCCTGATCTTGAACGACACCTCAGGCTTATGAAGGACTGACTCTACATGAGGAAGTTCAGTTGGGAAGAATGTTTCATACATTTGATAGAATGGAGTAAAAAAAAAAAAATCTGATACACGTGTACAAAGCTCTAAGGTTGAGCCAAGGAAAGGCTGGAACGGAGAGGACTTAGGAAGTCACTTCTAAAGTTCAGGCAAGAGATGGGTGTGGAACCACAGGGCAACAGTGTGAACTGGAGGAGAGGCGGGCGGGCAAGGATCCCGGGTTCGAGCTCCCCAGCTTGTCCCTTTGCCCAATCTCCAAGGCGAAGGGTTCGTCTCCGCCCCATGCTCTCACCCGGCAGTCTGCCCTGAACTCCAGCCTTCAAGGCTCCCTTAGCTACAACTACCTTCTCCCTTGCTGCTGCCCACCCCCCAATCTTGGTCAGAGGCTCTGCAAAACCAACGCTGCTGATGCATGTTATATAACACTGTTGTTTCTATCCTATGAGAACTAAGGGAGGAAAAAAAAGTCTGCCTGACAAGTAATTTTGTATGTAAAAAACAATCTGCCAGAGGCTAGGGGAAGTGTACCTGTGGTTCCTCCACACTGGCACATACAGCTGCTTTGCCTGATGACTACCCTGCCTTCAGACATCCTGGAAGCAGAACATGATTACACAAGAGAAGCAAGAATGCCCTTTCCCCTTTCAGGAAACATGGCAAAGTTTAGTGTGTGTGTGTGTGTGTGTGTGTGTGTGTGTGTGTGTGTGTGTGTGTTTCTCCACACTTTCCTTTTCCTTACAAAATTGCACTAAGGAAAATGCTTGATTTCTCAAATGCAAAGTGACGATAATAATAGTGGCTGGTGAGAATAAAATGAAATAATGCATATAAATAGGGTCTTACGTGATACTTGGCACATAGTAGGCATTCATTAAAGGGTTTTCTGAACTGCCTTTTTAGTAAGAGCTTAACTCTCTTGCCAGGCTCTGTGCTACTGGCTTTACCTGCATTAGATACATCATTGGACACTTAGGGGCTGTCTGTGGTCCTGAATTACCTTGGGCAGCTCAGGGACTTTTTCCCCCCTAATTCTTGGAAGCTGGTTTTATACCTCACCATCCACCATCTCCCAAGAATTCCTAACCATGTGACTTTCAAAAGACCTAATTTTAGGTCTTTTTGAAAATCAACTTTATTGGGTATAATTTATGTACAATTAAATGCACTCATTTTAATTGTACATTTTGAAGGCTTTCGACAAATTTATATACTCGTTTAGCCATCACCATCACCAAGCTACAGAACATTTCCGTCATCCTCAAAAGCCCCCTTGGGCCTTATATGAATTAAATACTACACCTTCAGCCACAGGAAAAAAAAACCCCACTTATTTCCCTTCAGACACTATAGATGTGATTTGTCAGTTCTAGACTTCACATTAATGGAATTACATGGTATGTTCTCATTTATATCTGCCTTCTTTCCCTCCACATAATTTCTTTGGAATTCATCCATATTAATGCATATATCACTAGTTAACTCATTTTCATTGTTAAGTAACATCCCACGAGTAGTTTACCTATTAACCTATAGACGGATTTTTGGGTTGCTTCCAGAACTATTATGAATAAAGCTGCTATGAACATCAGCGTACAAGTCTTTCCACTGACATGTTTACATGTATCTTGAGTAAATACCTAGAGTGCAACTGATGAGTCATACGGTCCAGTGCAGATTTAACTTTATGGAAGAAGTGCCAAACTCCTTTTGGTTGTAGACTTCGACACCTGCCATATATGAAAATTCTAGTGGCCTCCACATTTTTGTCATCGCTGGATACTCTATTTAATGCAGTCATTCTATAGGGTGGTATCTTATTACGGTTTTCATTTGCATTTCCCCGGGGGCTAATGATGTTGAGCATCTTTTCAGGAGCTGATCAGCCATTTGTGTATCTTCTTTGGTGAACTGTCTGCTCAAATTTTTTGCTCTTTTACGTATGATGTTAATACCACCAACAAATCCAAGACCTTTATGGGTAGAAATTATCAAAACAGAGTTACAGGAAGACAAAATCAACCTCGGGATGACACCATCCATGAGAATGCCCCTCCACCCTGCCTACACACACACACACACACAAACACACACACACACACACACAAATACACACACCTTCATTCTGAATTACTGAGCTCTTTGGACTAATAGGTATCACCAACATGGGTGTGGATGCACAACAGAGAAGTAGGCAGAATGACAGACTGGCAATTATCTGCTGTGTTATTTCAAACCACCCCCTTGCTAGCTGGTTGGCCCCATGTAAGTCACTTGTTTCTTTGATCCCCATCCCAGTTGTCTACCAAATGTAACCTACCTAAATGTACTGGGAAAACTAAAGCCATGGTACACAAAATGTCTGTTGCATAATAGATACTCAGATATAGAACTATTAGTTCCATCCCAAACATACATCAGTGATGTGTCACAGAACGCTACTTTAGAAATCAGCTCCCGGGGCGCCTGGGTGGCTCAGTCGGTTAAGCGGCCGACTTCGGCTCAGGTCATGATCTCACGGTCCGTGGGTTCGAGCCCCGTGTCAGGCTCTGTGCTGACAGTTCAGAGCCTGGAGCCTATTTCAGATTCTGTGTCTCCCTCTCTCTGAGCCTCCCCTGTTCATGCTCTGTCTCTCCCTGTCTCAAAAATAAATAAAACATTAAAAAAAAATCAGCTCCCCCCCTCAAAAAAAAAAAAAACTGAAGTTTCAAAAAAAAATGCTGTGGCTCTGTCTGGTAAGCGTCTGACACTTGGTTTCGGCTCGCACCGTTTGTGGGTTTGAGTCCCGCATCGGGCTCTGCACTGACAGCGTAGAGCCTGCTTGGGACTCTCTTTCTCCTTCTCTCTGTACCACCCCTGCTCGCTCACTTTCTCTCTCCCAAAATAAATAAATGAATAAACATTAAAACAAAATGTATTTAGCTCCTAAGTCTAGGACCAGTGGCTGAGGCAAGGATCGGCCACGAGATCTTCAGCTAAGCTCACTGACACGTCAGGACGGGCCGACTGTCGAAAATCTCAGACGGGGCTACCGGGGGTCCCAGGGATGCTTCACATGTCTGTCATCCTCCAGCAGGCCCGTCTGGGCAGTGATGGAGGTGCAATAAGTCCAAGTAGAGACACACAGGGTCTCTTCAGCTCTGGGCTCAGAACCAGTGCACGGTCACCTCTGTCAAACTTGTCAAAGCACATCGAAGGCCACACCAAAGTTAAGAGGTTGGGGAACCAGCTCTGCCTCTTTGCGATGACAACTGCAACGTCACACAGAAAAGACTGTGTGTGTGGAAGAGGGCTGAAGAATTGGGTCTGCCATGACCGTCTGCCAGTGGACCAAACAATGCCCAAGTGGACCAAAACGATAAACTGAAATTACTTCCTGCTCTCGTATCTCACTAATTCTGGAATGAGGCTAAATGCCTATGATCCAATTTCCCTCATCTGAGGGAAAAAAGAACGTCGCAACGACCTGACTTCTGTGAGACATGAGTCAGCGTTACTGTTCATTACCAAGTCTAGCAGGGCCAGGAGGTGAAAGGGAAGCTGCGAAGTCGGGTCACTGGCAAAGAGGTGCTGGTACTGTTCACTGCCTCTACCCCCACCAACTCCATTCCTCTGTGTTCCCCTCTATCCTTCCTAATGGGCTAGATTCCAAGGACCAAACAGGCTCCTTCTTTGCTTGCGGGAAGGGAAGATTCTGGTCTCAGACGGTGGTATCTCATAATTAGCCTCCTCCGCTTTGTCAGTGATGGGCTAAGCCATCTTGGACTGGAATCCCGAAAGCAGTAGAGGTAGGAGCAGGTGGAAAACACCTGCCTTGTTATGAACTGACCAACTCACGCTGACTACTCCTCTCATTCTCCCCATCTACAGACATAACAGTGGGCTCCTGGCATGTCTTTGTATGACGGAACAGCAACACCCCCATGCCTGAGTCAGGCCATATGAATACAAGCGGGCCCCTGATCCAAGCTGGGATAGACTCCTTCCTTTAGAATTTTGAATTGGATAGTCACCCCCTTCTGGTGGCTGGCTCTGTAATGGTGTGGGGCAAGCGTGGGGGTTGGCAGATTCCGCCCATTATGAAGACCATGTGAATCAGACGAGCAGAGAAAGAAAAGTTTTCGGCAAAGCAAAGGATGAAGCACAGAGTAGGAAAGAAAATCTAAATGGCTTCCAAATCCCTGGTTTGAGTAACTTCGTATAATGAAATTCTGTTGTTTGCCTGCCCAATATTCATTCTTCTTAACGTGGGTACTAATACTTTGAATTTCCTTTGGAGAACCATTCTTTTCCCAGCCTCAGCGCCAGTCATTCCCATAAGGGCTGACCACACCCTAATTCCAGGGCATGGTGTGGCCCCCAAGCCTGGCCAGATAAGAACATGGTGTCCCTCCGCCCACAGTTGTAATTTCAAGGATGGGAATATGACCCAATGAGAGCCAGCAAATCTCAGGATTTAGGCAGCTGAGGCTAGAAGAAAGAGCACCCTCTCTTTCCCACTGGCTCGAAGCTGTATGGATGTAAGCCAATCATTGCTGGCTACCATCATGGTACCGCTAGGATAAAGCCTGCCCGAAAATAGAGCCAACGTGGCAGAAGGCAGGGCTGAGAGACGGAAACGAAGTCCCAGGGACACGGCTGTGGCTTGAGTTCCTGGATCCATCTGTGACAGAAACAAATCTTCCGCGAACTTTTTAGACACAAGCCAATAAGTTTGGTTTGGTTTTGTTTTTTTTTTTTTGTCTTAGGAAGTGAGCTGGGTTTTCTGTTTCTTACAACCAAAGGGCATCAGTGTGACTTCCCTGAAGCCAACTTCCATTCCTGTCCGTGCAAGATCCCTAGAGAATTCTCTAAATCCCTCTTTTTTCACCTATAAATCTTGAGGGGTTCCTCTTACCAACAATCAAGAGTCACAACCGTGCCTTTCTACCTTATATCACATGAGGATGAAGAACGAAGGTAGAAGGACACTCTAACCTTCACTCTGTGCCATGCACTATCCTAGGCACTCCGCTGCACCCAGTTCTGCCACAGTACAGCACGTGCATCCCTAAACGTCAATGCACCGGGCAAAATCACGCAGCAAACATCACAGAGCTTCTGGGAAAGCGAGGCTGGGGGACAGCACTCAGAAACCTCACCAGCGAGGCATTTGAAAGGAAAAAACACAGGAACCTCATCCAAATGGTAGCACAGTTTTACATGGAGTCTGCAGTCTTAAAATGCATGCACCTGACAATAAATGTGACAGTTTACCTTGGAAATGACCTGAAGGCGGCTGCTGGAGGTGTGTGTTGTAAGGGCTGCAACTGGGGTTGTGAAGACGTGGGACTCCTGTTGGCTATCCAAAATCAGATGGGAAGCTTTACCAGCAGGCGTGAATGGGTAGGGCTCATAGTTCACCTGGGAGACATCTGAGGTGTGCGCATGTGTGCCCTGGGGGTAGTCCTGCATGGCTCAGTTCGGGTGAGTGCAGTTTTCATTCGCCTATTGTCTCTCGCTGATGAAACTGCACACAAGCAAGTGTGAAATCCGCATTATAGTCAAAACCATTTCCTAACAGATTAATCGCACGGCAACAAATGCATGTGTTGGGGGCCAGTGTGGCAGCAGAACTGTCTCACGTGAGCCCAACCTCTAACCTTGGGACATAGATAGGATTTCTCCCCATTTTACAAGGGAAGACACTGAGGTTCAGAGAGCCAGTGAGTGGCCAACCTACGATTCAAACTCATGTTTATCAGACCGTAGCACTCACCTGCTTTCCACGCGGGCATGCTTCACCTAAACACCGCTATTTCCTATGATACTTGCCTAAGTTTCCCTACCTCTGACTGTCAAGTCTCAAGAATGACACAAGTTTCTGCACTGAAGTTTTTTAAACGTGGCACAGTATGTGGGACTGCATCAGATTGCTCGCTCTGCCTAAGTTATCCCATCTGTAAAATGGGCCAGTGTCCATTTGCTACCCACGCGGATCACGGAGAGGGCACAGGGGCTGGATACACCATGGACAAGGCAACAGCGCTCCTACCGCTCACAAAACACACTGGGACCTCTTCATCCAAACCATTCCACCGGACAGAGGAAGAAACTGAGGGCCAGAGACAGCAGGGGACTCACCAAGGTCACTCAGGAAAACAATGGCAAGAGAGGGATTAAAATTGGAGGCTGCGGACCCTTAGCGAAATCATTTCCAAAAAGCATGGGGTAAGACCCACCATAGCCAGGGTGCCCAGCGGCACTTTGTTTAGCCAATGTCTTCTCAGACGAGGCCTTCTCTGGCAACATCACAGGGCTACAGGAGTGGCCTGAGGCTGTGTGCTCAGCCTTCTAAGCCCTGCAGTTCTGCAAAGCCACTAGGATGCACACAAGCCCACAGCTGACTATTCTGACACTGAGTCATAGCCCGGTGCAAGGAGCCAGGCTAATCAATCACTCAACCAATATTTACTGAGAACTCCCCCATCAGTGACTCCCTCTCTTTTTTGCCTTTTGGGATTCACATCCCCCTTTGCATTCCTCGCTATAAATGTTTTTATAGGGTCTACCTATCCATCAACCTGCATTTACTAGGGAATAATTCATTATTTTTTACCATATTTTATTCATCAAAACCTTAAAGAGCTGCCACTCAATGCCTCTGGCCTGCAGGAGATAAGTACCCTACACTGTAACACTAGACAATCGTGTGATTCCAGCCAAGAGAGAGAGAGAAAAAAAAAAAAAAGGATATTTCAACTCACTCATAAGGTCTGGATCTCAGGCTGGGTTCCCTCAGATGCAGGTTCTGAAATAAAGTTTGGATGCAAATAGTTTGTTTAGTAGGTAGGAAGGAACAGGGAAGATAGACAAGAAAGGAATGTAAGCCCATCCCTTGTTAAAGGTCATATTACTACCAGGAACAACTGGTGGGGAAGGGGGGAGCCCTGTCAGACGCTATAGAATGTGCCCCAGAACTGTCTCACCCAAGAGATGAGAAAGTTGGGTACCCATCACTAGCGGAGGGCTCCTCCCACGGGCGCCAACACTCAGCACTTCTAGCCCACCTCGCATGCAAGAGAACACGCCAGAGAAAGCCCTCCAGCAGAAGGAGTAGGAGGTTCCTGTAGTAAGGAGGATTCCACGAGGGTAGATGGGAATGCAAGCGCCCAGGGTGTATGGCAGGGCCCCAATACATCTGCTCCACCCGGTCATAAACAAAAATGTTCAGCTCTTAAAAGAAATCTGAAATCGCAGAACCAATAGTTATAGAGGACATTTAGCGCTTACTGGGTGCCCGCCATTATGCAAACACTTGACGTAAATCATCTCACTTAATACGACAGCAACTCGGTGCGGGCCTTGCGATTATACTCCCTTCAGAGGTGAGAAAAGGGATTCTTGGAGAACTTCAATAAAACTGCACGAGGTCAAGGGGCTAAGAAGAAGCCGGTCTAAGATTCAAACCCACGTGTTTCTGACAGCAACACCTTTCTCCGACCTCAAGCCGGCAGAAGGCGAGACGGAGGCGGATCTCTCTAACTCTGGAAGACGAGGGGTCTGCAAGAGAGACAGGGTCCCAGAAAGGTCATAGCTAGGTAAGGTCTACGCAGCCCGTCCATTCCTCCACCTTCCGGTATGAGCGCTCTGTCTCTTCTGCCTCGGTGCGCCGTGGCCTTGGAAGACTAACCCCACTTCCGGGATCTAGCACATGACCCGGGCCTGACCAATGAGACAATTCCACTACCACTCCCAGACAGTGATTGGTTCAGGGAAGGTCATATGACCCAGCTAGCTCAATAACAACGCATACGCTAGCTTTAAATAGGAACAAGTCTCTTCCCTTAAGGTTGCTGAGTTGAAGGGCGACAGTCACTGAGGTCCGTCCCTGCCACCACCTGGGGAGAGGCCACCTGACAGTGAAGGCACAGAGAGGCGAGCAGGGCCTAGAGACGGAGACGGATTTTTAAAAAATAAACGCTATTGAGGTATAATTGACACATAATAAAATGCACCCGTCTCAAGTGTACAATTCGATCAGTTGTGGCGTATTAGTCAGGTTAACACCCATGACAATGGAGAGAGGACATTTTCATCACCTCAGGAAGGTCTGTTTGAAGTCAATTACTCCATCCCAACCCCAGGCAACCCCTGGTCTGCTTTCTATCGCTATAGTTTTACCTTTTTTTGAATCTCATGAATAGATTCATACAGTATGTACCTGGCTTCTTTCACCCCCCAGAATGCTTTTGAGATTCAAGCGTGTTTTTTTTTTTTTTTGCATGTATCCATATTCATTCTTTTTTATTGCTGAGAATTATTCCATTGTGTGGATGTACCACAGTTTGTTTATTGGGCAATTGGGTTGTCTCCAGTTTCGGGCTAATCTGAATAAAGCTTCTATGAATATTAGTGTAGATTCCTTTGTGTGGATGTAATTTTCAGTTCTCTTGGGTAGATACATAGGAGTGGAATTTCTGGGCTGCAAGCTCCGTGTTGGAAGTTTACGTTTCCCTTTATAAGGAACAAAAGGCAGAGTTTTAACAACCTCTTTTGATCTGCCCCGTTCATTAGCATTGATGGACACATTTGCATTTGACAGAAGGTACCCGACAGTGAGATCCCAGCTTTACCACTGCAGAGTTCAGCAGCGACCAGGCCCTACGGAGTGAGGCTAACCTGGTGTAGGGAAGCATCTCAGGAATCTGCACATTCAGCCAACCTAGGAACTTCGAGAGTCTGTTTGTTATGCAGTGGGCACCATTCAAGATGTATGATGTGTGTGTCTGGCGAAGGTGGTGATTATCACCCTTAGTCTTAACCGACTGAGCCACCCAGGGGCCCTATCACCCTTGGTCTAATGTCGAGGAAGCGGAGGCTCAGAGGGCTGAAATAACCCACCTCTGGTCACACAGCCCATTAGTGGGAAAAATGAGATTTGAACCCAGGTCTGTCCCCCTGCAACCTCCTCTTTCTCTCACTCTGCCCAGCCTCTCTCAGAAAATCCAGCCTGGGTTGCTCTGATCCCAGCACCAGTGGGAGTAGGGAATCCAAACCCACTAATATTTATCTGTGGGACTGGCTCCTCTGCCGTGCCAAGTGGGCAAGGGCGCCAAAAGGGGCGTTGCCTCTGAACCAGCCAGAATCTGCCTCCGTCCCCCAGCCTCAGGAGGCTCCGGGCCAGCTGGGCTGTCCAGCACCTGGGTCCCGGCTGCCAAAGGAAGCAGGTGAACGCCAGGCTGGGGGAGGCCTAGGACGAGCAGTGACAGCTTCTCTGTTGCAAAATAGATGTTCTGGAGTTGGCCTCTCCCCGCAGCTGCTAGTAAGAGGCTGCAAATGCTTCCTTTATCCTAGAAAGAGCACAGGCTCTGGAAACAGCAGACCTGTGTTCAATTTCTGTAGGTGCTTGAGCTCCTTGTTTGCCTTCTCCGAGCTTCTATTTCCATCCTGAAGATGGAGATAACCAATCCACCAAGTATCCGTGAGGATTAACGGGTCTGAGGAATGGAACACTTTGGCCCGGTTCCTGGCACATGGTGGGTGCCCTGTTAATGCTTCTGTCTCCTTCGTCAGCCTCTTGCCCTGAATTTTTAGGTGGTAAATCATATTCCATGGAGTGTCTTTATCCTCTTCCATCTCCGTGGTTTATCCCATTCTGGGGTTAGTTAGATAACAGCTGCCCCCCCCCCACACACACACACAAAAGGACTGTCCAACTCCTAATCCCCAGAACCGTGAACGTGCCCTTATTTAGCAAAATGCTCTTTGCAGATGTAATCCAATTAAGGATCTCAAGATGAGATCATCCTGGATTACCCAGGTGGGCCCTAAATCCAGGGAGAGGTGTCCTTATAAGAGAAAAGGCAGGAGGAGATTTGCAACACAGAGAAGAGGTCACGTGAAGACAGGGATGAGGTTGGACACCGGCCACCAGCCACAAGCCAACGAACACCCGGAGCCACCAGAAGCTGGATGATGCAAGGAAGGACCCTCCCTCGAGACTCTGGAGACAGTGTGGCCCTACCAACACCTTGATTTCAGACCTCTGGCCTCCCAAGCTTTAGGAAAACTGGTTTGTAGTGTGTTACAGCCAGGCCGTGTGTGGTGATCGTGGTGCTGCAGTCACAGGAGACTGGTGCACCTTCTCCCTCCCCCCCCCACCCCCACCCATGCCCCCTCCACCCAGAGAGTGGGTCACTTCTCTGTCCCCTTCTCCCGTATCCCAGCTCCCAGTCTTCCAGTGTCCCCTGGGCAGAGGAGTCGCTCATCTGAACATCTGGCAGTAGCTACATTGACTGAGACACATTTTGCTAGTGGGCATGATGAGCAAGCTGGTAAATATCAGATGCGAAGCCCCCCTCCTGTGTCACTTCTTGCCTCCATACGTGGAAGACTGTTCTACACACACGCCCTCTGCCAACATACCCTCAGCAGGACCTCTAGAGCTGAGTTTCCCAACCCCATTGCCATCATGTGGACTGGGTAATTCTTTGCTCTGCGTGTGTGGGGGGAAGAGGGTCCTGTGTATTGCAGCCCTGGCTTGCACTCACTGCAAGCCAAGAGCCACCCCCCCCCCCCCCCGCCGTGGGTGATGATCAGCAGTGTCTCCAGATATTGCTCAATACCCCTGGGGGAGAAGGAAGAAAGGCAGGGTAACCCCGGGTTGATTCACCCCTGCTCTAGAGGAGAACCCAGCACACATGCATCCGGTCATGGGGAAGACAGGAACACCCCCTCTTTGTCCATGAGGCTGCACGAACAAGTTCAGCTCGGCACACCCAGCTCTTCCAGATTCAGGAGAACCAAGATGGGGATTCTAACGTCTGGGCTTCTTGCTCCAGCACCAATCCCCACGGAAGCGCAGGGGTGGGGAGCTGTCAGAGGCGTGCAGTCAAGAATGAAATCAAGACTTTGTGCCCTTGTGTATCATTCCTCCAAAGAGGAACGAGCATCACATTCACTCTGAATGCCTTGATGCTTAGAGCTGCAAAGGTCTGGGAACCCATCCCTCCAAAATATCACAGGCCTAGTGTAGTTTGGTACATTTGGACCGGACAATGCCAAGCAGAAGGGGCAGGAGACACAAAGGATGTGGAGGGTCAGGTCTCAAAGAGTCTTGAGTGCAATACTATAACGGACTGAGTGTTTGTGTACCCCTTCCCTGAGGGCAATACTATTATGGACGGGATGTTTGTGTCCCCCTACTCGCCCCCCCAAAAAGCCTCCTATTTGGAAGCCCTAACCTACTAGTGTCACTGTATTTGGAAATGGGGCCTTTAAAGGAAGTAATTAAAGTTAAGTCAGGACATCAGGATGGGGCCTTGATCCAATACAGTTCATGTCTTTATAAGATGCCAGTTCTCTCTCTCTCTCTCTCTCTCTCTCTCTCTCTCTCTCTCTCTCTCTCTCTCTCTCTCGCTCCCCCTCTCCTTGCACACACACCAAGGAAAGGCCATGAGAAAACACAGCAAGAAGGTACCATCTGCAAACCAGGCAGAGAGATCTGAGTCAGCTAGACCCTTGATCTTGGGTGTCCAGCCTCCAAACCTGGGAGACCATAAATTCACGCTGTTGGAGCCTATTGTCTAGAGCATTTTGTAATTGTAGCCCAAGCAGACTAAGACACATACGAAGGAGTCTGGACTGTAGGTCAAAGCTTTCCACTGTTCAGTTCCTGGACCATCTGCATAGAATTCCCCAGAGGCTCTTCCAAATACAGACAACCCACCTCTACTGAATCAGGACCTCTGAGAGCTGGGACTCTGCATTGTTACAAACTCACAAGGTGATGTTCATGCACATTAAAATTGTATAACCAAAGCTGATAGGTGGCTGGGAATCAGTAAGGGATTTGAAGCAGATTTCTATTTTGGAAATACCAGCTGCACTGCCTCTCCTGGGCTGGAAATGACGGTGATGGAGGCAGAGAGAAAATTGAGATGTCTCCGCATGTCCTGCCTGTGACTCTTCTCTCTGCTATGCTGAGCACTGCCTGCATCCCCATGGAACCCTCTCCTCTTCCCCTGCCTTGCTCAAAAGCATAGCTTGTGATGAATGACCCACGAGGTACAAGATGTGGGTGCCAGGAAAATGCTAGGCGGTAGGGTAGGTGGACGGAGGATCGAAGAGGAAAGACCAGGAAGGAAACAGGAAACGCAGAGAATCTGGTCTTAACTGACCAGTGCCAATGGCTTTCCCCGGAGGCGGAGCCAACAGACAAGAGACTAAATTCAAAGAGCAGACCAGACCCCTCTTGCGAGATTGGGGCCAAGGCTTTGGATGTAAGGCATGCATGATCAGGGGAAGCCAGGCCAGCAGTGTCTCAATAACCGTCCCCACGGTGATGTCTGCGGACGGTGAATGTTTCCACTAAGGGCATAAAGGGTGGGCTACGTATCTAGCTGTGGCTGCTTCTGTCCAGCAGAGGGCTGGGGCTCTGAGCTAGCCCCTCAGTGGGGGACAACATAGGATTGGGGCGAGTGAATGGTGTTGGGTGGTATATGGAAGAAGGCTGAGTCTAGACCTTTCACCTTTAAGCAGCCAAAAATCTCCATTGAGAGGGGAAGAGGGACATGAGGGAGTTTCCTGAAGTCCCAGCGGATTCACTGTTGGATGAGATTGGGATAAGATGACCCCTAAGCAAGGATATCCCTGGTTGAGCACATGAATGGGTGTGACTTGAATAGAAGGCAGCAGAACTCCTGTTCCTCCAGCAATGGCATCAGGCAAGATGCACTCAAGCGCTGTCTCTGGTACTTGCAAGCTGGGGAGACTTGAGACGGTTACTTACCTGCCCCGAATCTCACTTTCTCGAATTTGTAACATGAGGATAATGTAAGACCTGCCTTGTGAGGTTATCATGAGGATTAAATGAGGTAATTCACGGGCAGCGCTTACCACGGGCCTGACACGTAGCTGGCACTCAATGCCATCAGCTATTCATGGTTATTGTTGATGATGATGATACCATTATTTTCAAAGAAAAAGGACTTTCAATAAGACAGATCTAAATGGGAATCCCTGCTTAGCCAGGAACTGTGAGACTTTCAACAACTTGCTTAATAGATTTGAGTTTTAGTTTTCTTTTCTTTTCTTTTTTTTTTTTTTTTGCTTTAACAAAACGGGGATAATGATTACACCATGGAAGGCTTTTTATGTAGCTACCGTGTGAAGATAATGTACAGCAAAGTGCCTTGCACAGAATCCCAAATCTCATCCCTCCAGAAAAGCAAAGGTTTCTGTGCCCCCCCCCCCCCAGCACACAGGTGAGCACTTTCAAATTCCTAATACCACAAAAAGCTCACTAGGTCAAAACCGCCTCTCTTGGGGATTGTGTTTTGCAATGTCCCTGAAAAGTGCCTAGAAGGTACCAAACCAACATGCCCCTGCCTTTGCAAGATGGTCTTGACTCCTGTCACTTCACGCTTTCCACAAAGTCTGTTCCCTTGACACATGATGTCATGCATTTGTAGCACCTTAACATCAAGAGAACCATAGGTCCAAATGAAATCAATGAACGAAATGAGATGCGCTGCATTTGGGTCAGGTTGTTAGGCTTGCCTAACGAAAATGTAAGTGATAAAAACTCCACCGACGACCAGGAGATTAATTCGTCTGAGTATTATTTCCAGAGACACAGAATTTCTCTGCCCTCACCGCCACCCATGCACAGCCAACCAGCCAGACCTAACACCTGTGGACTGGGCTTTACTCTAAGTCACCAAAGACTCGGCCAGCTCTAGAAATCCATGGCGTGCAGAAATACTGCAAGACTTTTTTAGAGGAAAGCACTGGATGTGTTGAAGCCATCAGAGGCTGGGAGGCTAAGGAAATTCATTTGTCTTTGCGAAATTGGCACCAGACTTCAAAAGTGTTGATGAATCCGCGGCTCCCGACACCTTTGATCTCCAGGAGGGAATCTGTGTATCTGAGCAGAGGGTAACAGTCCCCTCCAGCTCCAATTACCCAGGCATCCCGCCTGCCTTCTCGGGTGATTTTAGGTAGGCACTGCCCCCTCCACCACCAATAGCACCAACCCCAGATGCTCTGAAAACCTAGTTCCAAACTATTCAGGCTGTTCTCAGTTTTCTGTGCTGCTGAGGAACAGGGGACACAGGGCAAAGTACAGAGAGTTGGCTTTGGAGGCACAGACCTCAGCCCAAACTCTGGGTCTACCACTTAACATCTGAGCGAATGGTTTAACCTTCTTTTTTTCTACTTTTTTTAATGTTTATTTATTTTTGAGAGAGACAGACAGAGACAGAGTGTGAGCAGGGGAGGAGGAGAGAAAGCGGGAGACACAGAATCTGAAACAAGCTCCAGGCTCTGAGCTGTCGGCACAGAGCCCAACGCAGGGCTCAAACTCACGTACCGTGAGATCACGACCTGAGCCCAGGTCAGACACTCAACTGACGGAGCCACCCAGGCGCCCCTGTTTAACCTTCTTGAACCTCGATCTCCCTCTCTGTGAGATGGGAACATTGCTTTCAAGGTTGTTACAAGAATTAAAAGAGACTGCGTGTGTTGTACGAAGCAGGGGTCAGCAAACATTTTCTGCAGAGGGCTTTGCCTAAACTATTCACCTCGGCCATTGCAGCACAAAAACAGCCCCAGACAACACCTACATGACGAGGCGTGGCTGTTGTTCCACTAACAATTTACTTGACAAAAACCAAACAGCCAGCTGAATTTGGCCGATGGGCTGCAATATATTGACTCTGGACTATGAAGCGTAAAGCCCGACGTCTACTCACAGAAGACAATCAACCAGGGGGAGCTTTGACGACGCTAACAGCAACGCTGAATGAAGATCCACCAACCAGTCATTTGTTGAGCCTTTCTGCATAGCCAGCCCTCTGCTAGACACTGAAAGGGAGAAGTGGAAGGCATACTAGTGAGACCCCACCATCGGGGCAGTGTCACAGAGCAAATAAGTAAATCATGGGTAAAAGGGAATCCAGCAATAAAAAAAAATATCAGAAGGATGTCTTTGAAGTCCTGTGACTCTGCAATACTTTAAACAAAAGGACAAAGTCCCAAGGTCAGCTCCGAGTCATCAAGGCACGCGTGTGAGTGTGTCAAAGTGTGTGTGTGTGGCTGTGTAACAGCCTTAACCCCGGCTCAGAATTCATGCGCCGCCTCTGCTGTGACAGACAGCATCACCTCTCCGATTGGTGCAAAGCAGTAACCCAAGATGAGCCTCTCTCTGAAAGCGCCCCCTCTGGTGTTCATGCTCTTTCTGGAGTCAGACGGAATAACCAGGGGTTTGACTGTTAAAGACCTCCTGTTGGAGCTATTGCCAATATAAGGAAATAAGCACAAATGAAAGAGAGTGAATTGGATTAATTAAGGACATTATCACTTGCTCTGTTTAATTACCTCCTAGCAGCCCTTCCCAAAATGCTGTCAGAAGACGTTAACAAGTGTGCCCAGAAAACAAAAAAAAACAAAACAAAAAAGAAAGGATCAAATAATTTCAGGAGATGCCCCTTCTTTGAGACTCACAACTCATATTAACCTTTTAAAGACACCTTTGAGTCCTGAAACCGTGAATCCCATTTAAATTTATTGCCTTGGCAAGCTGGCTCTGGAGTCAGGCAAACCTGGGTTTCAATCCCAAACCTGACACCGGCTGTGTTGTCTTGGGCTTCTTCCTTTACCCGCTCTGTGGCTCCGTGTTCTCATCTGTGCAATGGGGCTAATAAAAATACCTACTTCGCTGAGTCGTTCTGAGGGTTAAATAAGACGATGCACGGGGCCTATCTGGCAGAGTTTCCTACACAGAGTAATGGCTTTATTTTGCAACCTGATTTGACCGTATTAACATCCAGATCCAGTAGACCTGGGCAAAGTTTGAACAAAGCAGGAGCAAATGGGCAGATGTGAAAAGGGGTGTCTTGTGGTTTAAAGAAAAACCGTACAGAGCCCGCCTTCTTACAGGTCCATAGAAGGACACTTGATGAATAAATGTTTAGCGCCTGTAAGTGCTAGATGCCGGGGCATGGGGGACCAAACTGGCTGTGATCCCTGGCCACTCAGAACTTAAGAGTCCGGTAGGTTTCCATTGAGTCTACAGCCCATGAGTCACCTCCAGAAGCCTCTGGCCACGTGTTCCAGGCAGATGAAAGGCCGGCTCCCTTCCAAGGCTCTGAATATCACAGGCAAAAGCCTTGAAGGCCAACACAAGCCCCAGGCTAAGAAACACAGGGTTGCCAGCCTCCTTATCCCTGGGCCCAACATTCCAGAGGAAGCTGGTGGCAGCTGGCCCCAGCACAGGACAAATAGCCCGCAGGGGACATGTTTCTGGACAATGCTATAAGCTTCAGAGCTCATCAGTAATGGGGGCTTGGGAGCCTGCCAGCCCTGGGGTCCCTGATGTGACTTACAAGGCCCACCACGTTGTCAGAAAGCCTCCTCTGATCCCAGCACGGAGCATGCAAAGGTCCTGCCTCCCTGGCCCCTGACTCCTTAATCAATAAGAACTTCAGAGAGGGAGGGAGGGAGAGACAGGCAGCAGGAAAGGCAGGTCCCCTTCTCCCTGTCTCCCTCCACTCCCCCCTCCCTCTGGGATGCTGAAAATAGCCTAATTAGATTGTCCCCCTGCCTGGGTACCATGGAGATAGCAGGCACAGAGGCTGTGACAGCTCTCACACACCCTTCTGAAAGTTGCCTCTCCTCCCTGTCTGGCCGTTGCTGATAGAGACACAGGACCCCAGGTCCGCTGCAGGACCAGGGAGGAGGGGATATCACAAAGCAGTGATGACGGCAAGTGGTTTAAGTACAGAGGAGGATGCTTACAAGAGCACTGAGCAAAATTGACTGCGGACCCTTGCACAACACTGTGGCCCAGAGCAGGGCTAACCCCCACCTCATTCTCTGTGACCTGAATTCTGTATGCAAAACCCCCTAGCAGGCACTTACTGTGACGTAGAGTACACAGGGGGTTCAACACAAGTGTGCTCAAAGTTTGTTTATTTGACTTGAAAAGAGGGTGCACTCCTGCCCAGCAATCTGGCCTCACCTCCCCCCATTTTCCCACGCACTCACCGTGCTATGACCACACTAGTATTCTCCTACACCTCAATCACACAAACTTGTCCCTACCCCAGGGCCTTTGCACATGCTGTTCTGCCTACCCAGAACTCTCTTTCCCCGAATATTCCCATGGCTGACTCCTCATCATTCGAGTCTCCTCTCAAAGGTCACCTTGTCAGAGAGGGCCACCTGAACCCCAATGCTTTCATCCCACCAGCTCCTTTTCTGTAATATTATTCTGTTTCGCTTCTCCTTAGAAACAATCACTGTCGGGCGCCTGGGTGGCTCAGCTGATTAAGCATCTGACTCTTGATTTCAGTTCAAGTCATGATCTCACCATTTGTGAGATTGAGCCTTGCATCCAGCCTCTGGGCTGACTGTGCAGGACCTACTTGGGATTCTCTCTCTCCATCTCTCTCTCTCTCTCTCTCTCTCTCTCTCTCTCTCTCTCTGCCCCTCCCCTGCTTGGGTTTTCTCTTAAAATAAATAAAGAAAATACACTTAAAAAAAAAAGAAATCATCACCGCCTAAAATCATCTTGTGTATGTGTTTACTGCCTGCCTCCCTGCACAAGAATTTAAGCTACGTTACAGCAGCACCTTGTCTCTCTCGGTTCACTGATACCTCTATCAGGTGCTCAGTAAAAAATTTTTGGAAGACATGAACAAGAATATCGGGGGGTGGAGAGGGAGATTCATTCAGGCAGAGATTTAGCAACTATACTTTTTCAGCTAAACATCTTTACTAACTTTAAATACATTAAAGGCCAGATGCATCTGATTCGAATGATACTCGATTGTGAGATTTTAAGTTAAACAATAAAGATTCGGACTCAGAAAACTCTATCAGGTTAACGATTCTGATTTTCTGGTTACGATTCTATATACCCGAGGTCTCAGCTAAAATTCTACATCTGTTATTCTAATGTGCCAAGCATCCAGAAGAGTTTTAAGTCCGAGCATCTATAACACTAATGATTCTGAAGCTAAGATTCTCTACATCCAGGATTCCGTGGATCTGAGTACAGTATTCTATTGTCTACAGTAGGAAGTCTAGACATGGGGGCTTGTGAGCCAAACCTAACCCAAAAACACATTTTGTCTGACCTCCTCAATGTCAGCCTGAAAACTGTTTTCTTAAATTAATTTATTGTCAATATTTAGCATTTCCAGCAGGCAATGATAGGCTGCAG
The DNA here is from genome assembly GCF_018350175.1 of Felis catus. NCBI lineage: Eukaryota > Metazoa > Chordata > Mammalia > Carnivora > Felidae > Felis > Felis catus. The sequence continues at coordinate 30,442,127 of NC_058383.1, forward strand.
CTGGGTGTTGCCTGGCTTCTCCAGGCAAGATACAGGCTGCAGTGACCATCTTTTCTTTTTAAGTTTACTTATTTATTTTGAGAGAGAGAGAGGGTGAGCGCAAGAGTAGGGGAGAGGCAGAGAGAGAGAGAGAGACAGACAGACAGAGAGAGAAGCCCAAGCAGGCTCTGCACTGTCAGCACAGAGCCCAATGCAGGGCTCAATCCCACGAACTGTGACATCATGACCTGAGCCAAAATCAAGAGTCGGACACTTAACCAACTGAGCCACCCAGGCTCCCTGGCATTTACCATCTTACATCAGGGCGTTCCACTGTTTGCCCAGACTGCCTGGCCTTTAGAGGCATTTCAGTTTGTGACCTTGGATATGATGCTCGGGGATCTTGTGATTTTGGATCTCAGTTCCCGTGTGCATTTGAGACTCTTGCAAGACTCTGACTACAAATGCATAAAGCTGGGTCTGCAGCCAGTCTCCTCAGAGGCTTCTGATTCCAGGTTTTGGCCCTTCAGACGTCCCCACACCCTCCAGTGCTAAAAACCCTAGGCAGGGGGCAGGGAAAACGGAAGATGAAAGGAGATAGCTGCAAAACGCAGACCTTCCTGCAAATAAAGACTCGCTCGAGGCGTGAGACCTTGAGCAAAGCTGTGCACACTCTTTGCTCTGCTCCTGCTGACCTGCCTTCCTAGCCGTCCCCCCAATCCCTTCCAGCCATTCCAGACCCAGAACAAATCCCATCACTTTGTCAAGGCACAGCAGCTTAGAATCCAGCTGGAGACCAGACCGTTTGGAGCAGACTCCCAGCTCCTTCACCTACAGCTGGGAAGTCTTACGTTCAGCCCTTCTGTGCCCCAGTTTACTTCCCCGTGTGTAAAGCGCGGTTACAACAGCACCTCCCAGGACTTGTGACAGTTAAATGAGGAAAAAAATACACACGGACACACAACCTTAGAATAGAGCCTGGGACATACTCGATGCCCATTCAGTGTTAGCTTTCATCACTCCCCATCCTCCTCCCCATCCTTCTCCTCTGACTTAGAAAGCTTTGCAACTGTTGATGGTTGCTTAAAAGCTGTCTCGGGCCTCTCACTTACTGTTTTATGGATACTTTATAGTCACTGTATGACATTTGTGTAGTCAGTCATCAAACATTTCTTACGGGGTTCCACAGAAGCAGGCATTACTGAGACAAAGATTTCGGGTACAGTGGCTTATTTCACACGATGATCCCAGGAAGTCGCAGCAGAGGAGTGAGGACAGGATATGGGGGAAGGGTGTGTTAACGAGCAGGTTACCACAGACATAACTGGGGCACATCACAACGGGGACCTCTCGGAGAGGGCGGGAAAACCATCTCACGGTTGTTGCACCCAAGGAGGAAGGAAGCTGGGCTATTAATCCTCCAATGCCAATCCTAATTTAACATATATTTTAAATTATTATTTACCCACCAATGCTCCCTACAGCCCTAACCTCCAGCCGGCCTCTCTCACATCCCAGGCCTGCTCCTGTGGCCGTCGAGACTGCTCAGGCAGAGTCCCAGGTACCTGCAGCTAAGAAGCCAGCAGGAAAGAGGAAAGCAGTCACCAAAAGTGTCTGGGACAGTACCTACAAGTGCAAGGCACTGAGGAAACTAAGACCCTGCTCTTTCCATTGTGGGATTTAAAAAGAAAGACGTTTAGGGGCACCTGGGTGGCTCAGTGGTTAGGCTTCCGACTTCAGCTCAGACCAGGACCCCATGGTTCATGAGTTCGAGCCCCGCGGTGGGCTCTGAGCGGACAGCTCAGAACCTGCTTGAGATTCTGTCTCCCTCGTTCTCTGCTCCTCCCCAACTTGTGTGCTCTCTCGCTCTCTCTCTCTCTCTCTCTCTCTCTCTCTCTCTCTCTCAAAGTAAATAAATAAACTTAAAAATATTTAAAAGAGGGGCGCCTGGGTGGCACAGTCGGTTAAGCGTCCGACTTCAGCCAGGTCACGATCTCGCGGTCCGTGAGTTCGAGCCCCGCGTCAGGCTCTGGGCTGATGGCTCGGAGCCTGGAGCCTGTTTCCGATTCTGTGTCTCCCTCTCTCTCTGCCCCTCCCCCGTTCATGCTCTGTCTCTCTCTGTCCCAAAAATAAATAAACGTAATAAAAAAAATATATTTAAAAGATGTGTAAATAATCCTGTGCAATAAGAATTAGAGATAGGTAGGCTGCAGGGCACCAGTGGGGTTTGAAGGAAGGAGAGGCCAGGTCTCTGAAGGGGCGTAAGAAACAGCTACAGAGAAGATATGCATGAGCAAAGGGCTGGAGTTTCAGTGGGTAGATCAGTGTGAGTGGGGAAGAGCTGAGAGTGGGGAAGCATCCAGAGGGGGGCAAGTCAAGATGATGGGCCCTAGTGCCATATTTAAAAGCTTGGGCTCCCACCCTAAAGCAATGTAAGGATTTCAAAGTTTTGAGCCATGAAGACGTATGATGTTATTGGGATAGATCCCTCTGGCAGCAGTGGGGATATAAATTGGAAGGAGGCAAGAACAAAGACAGGGAGACCCATATGGTGGCCACAGCAGTACATACAGGCCAGAGCTACAGAGCACTTCTGCTGGGCAGGTGGAAAACAAGAGATATGCCAGATGTGGGACCCCACTGGACTGGAGACCTGTTGGGTGCAGGGGGTACGGGAAGAGGGCAGAGCCTAGGGTGAGCCTCCCTCCTCTGGTTTGGAGAACCAGGTAGTGGGAAGAGCCACCTGCTGAGATCCCTCACGCAGGAGGATGGGCTGGTCTGTAGCAAAGAGGATGAATTTCCCTTCGGACGTCTAATCAAGAATACATCGGGCTGCATGAGTCTAGATCTCAAGAGGGACTTCAGGGTGGAAGACAGACATTCTCCAAGGGCAAGAACTGGATCTGTGCTGTTCATCACATTCTCTCCAGCATCTAGAAGGGCGTGGCCCATGAACAGTTCTCCGTGGGTCCCCGTTGATTGAATGGCAGAATGAAGCCAGGTAGTGCTCAGTGGTGTGGACAGGATCCTGAGACAGCAGGTGTGCAGAAGGCATGGAAGGTGAGAAAAAAGAGAGCTAAAGACATCTGCAGATTGGGACAGGTGGGAGAAGGGTAGCCCGAGCTGTGTGGGCTGGGTGGTGGAAGGAAGGGAAGCAGAGGAGAAAGTGGAGCGTGAAAAGCAAGGGAGGGGTGAGTTTCAAAGATCAGAGAGCGGCCAGTGGAGGTGCCTCAGATATGGTGATGGGTGCCTACGTCCCCCTAATGAAGGCAGGTTCTTGATCCCTTCACCAAGGGTCTCCTACCACTCATTTCCTCATTTCTTCCCTCCTGTGTGCACCCCACAAGTATTCACGGAACAGCTCTCACAAACCAGGCAATGTGCAAGGGGCTGGCAATACAATAATGGACAAGACAGATAAAAATGATGAATGAATAAATGAATGAATGAACGAACGAATGAATCAAGTCCCCTAGTGACTTACAAAGTCCTTGAGGACAGAACTCTGAGTCATGCTTCACTGGCATCGTCTCTGCCCTCAGCCACAAGTTGGAAAGACAGAGAAAGTGCTCGATAAATATTGACCCAGTGTCACGGGCTGACTGTGATGTTGATAGGTAACAGGGAGCGAGAACTTTCTCCTCCCCCCACCCCCACCCCCACCCGCACCAGACTCTCTGTCACTGCTGATGGCTTGTGGTTTGACCTCTCCCATTCTAGGCTGAGAAAACAAGCCAGAGGACAGGTGCTCAGACCAGACACACCCACCAGGCTGCTGAGGTCACTCTCGCCCCTTCCTTTGGGGGAGGAAGGAAAGAGTCTGGCAGGTTTATTTTCCTTTCCTTCCAATGATGCAAATGCTCAAATGTGAGTCTCTTCTTCACACAGATGATATGCTAGCTAATAAAAGCTCGTCTGAAATCAGTCTCTCAGAGTGTGTGTGTGTGTGTGTGTGTGTGGCTTCACTGCCCATCTGCATCCTGAGTTGCAGGGAGACATATGCCTTTGTGGGTGACTTTACAATCTAAAAGGACTCCAGCATTCTGCGCTCAGCTCTCTGAAATAAGAGCCTCCCACTGCTTCAGACCTTCCCCTGCTCATAAGCCGAGGTCACCCAAGAGCCACCATGTGGCAGCAATGCTTTTCCAAACAGGCTGCGGTCCCTGGAATGCTGATGCCCAAGACGCTAAGTGTCTGCCTGCATTGAGCACCTGCTCTTTGTCCCTGCCAGCATCCTCTCCCCCTTCTTCTGGTAACAGCTCCTCCCCTCCCCCACTCTCCAGCCATGTGGTCTGTGTCTAGTCTCAGGGGCTGGCACGTGTCCCAGGCCAGGCCAATCAAGAGGTCCCGCTGGCCCGAGTGATGGACATAGGGATGAGAAAGTATCATATCTGTCCTGCAAAAGTCAGTCCCAGGACCCTTATGAATGGCATCTCTGAGATCCACTGAGCAGGAAGAGCTATCTTTCTAGGAGAGGGAAAGACCGGGATTTCAATTCCACCTCTGCCACCACTTACGAGCTGTGTGCCCTTGGGAAAATGACTTAACTTCCCTGAGCCTCATTTTCCTCACTGGCACAACAGGCATGCCCCCCCAGGGTGCGAGCATGGTGCAAGAGGGCCTGGTGCACAGTAGGTGCTTCATAAGTGCTGGCTGTCCTTCGCCCACACTCCCAGCCTCCTCTCCCTCGATGCTTCCTTAGCAGCTGATCTCATCTGTCCTGCAGCCCTTCCAAAACTCCCAAATTTAAATCTCCAGCACTGATCTCTCTTCTGAACTCCAGATTCATTTATCCAACAGCTGACGTGGCATCTGTGACTGGCTGTCTCACAAGCGTCCCGGATTCAGTGCCTCAGATCAAGCTAGCAAGCCACCCTTTGCCCACCAACTCCACAAACTAGTCACCTTTGCCTCAGGAACGGTACTTCCATTGGTCTCAACGGCCCAACCTAGAGATCTAGGAAGCATCCTCAACAACTCTCTCCCACCCTCATCCATGAACCATCAAAAGGGTCGTGTCCAATTGTATCTCCTGTATATTTCTTGAATCTATCCCCAGTCAACACCTCCCCCACCCCACACTAGGCTCAATCACCATCATCTGCCACCTGAATGACTCTGCCAATCTGCTCTAGACCAAGCATCTAGCGATCTCTCCATAAAATGTAAATCTGGTCAAGTCAGTCCACTACTTCAAGTCTTCCAGTGGCTTCCTGGGGCTCTGAGAAGAAGACCAAAATCCTCACCTTAGGACCCTTCCCCAAAAGCAGCAACTCGGCCAGCCCAACCCTCCAGCCTCGCTGTTGACCATGTCTTTGGCCCTGACTTTGGAGATACTTAACATGCTGACCGGTCCATCAAGCAACCCGATTTCCAGCTCCTGAATTACCACAGGCTTCCTGCTGAACCTTGACTGCGTAACATCGCTCCTCTGGGTTTCCTTAAAATGGACAAGTTGGGCCCCAGGTTTCCTTCCAGAACTGTCAAAAGGTAGGCTCCTTCCTACACCTCGTTTGAGGCAGGCTTAAGGAAGAGATCCACAGTCCCCCTTCTCAGACAACTTCTGAGCACTTATTAAGCAGAATGCTCAGAATATGCAAAGTATCCCCACGCTGTCCTCCCCTCCCTGCTTTATTTCCCACCACAGCCCAACACGCTGTCCTCCCAGGACACCTCTGGAACAGAAATCATAAAGAATGCGTGGCCAGCGCCCTGCATATCCAACACCCACTCATTATTCCTGCCGCACAGAATATTATGGATATTATAACTTGTGATTATTATTTGTTGTCGTGAGCGGTGTTTACAGGTTGCTTTCATGCCCCCTGCCTTAGAACAGAGAGAATTTTCCTTGCCGTCAGAGCAGATCGGGTCTTCGCGTATGGCCAAGACAACTAATTCTTGGAAACACACCAGCGTTTGAAGTCTGGAAACCCAGGGCGCCTGAGTGGCTCAGCAGCTTAAGCGTCTGACTCTTGATCGCAGCTCAGGTCATGATTTCACTGTTCGTAAGACTGAGCCCCACATTGGACCCTGGGCTGACAGGGTGGAGCCTGCTTAAGATTCTCTCTCCCTCTCTCTGCCCCTTTCCGGCTCGTGCGTATGCATGCACTTTATCTCTCTCTCCCTCCCTCTCTCTCTCTCCCAAAATAAATAAATAAACATAAAAAAAAGTGTGGAATCCCATCAAGCTTAGAGTGACCTCTTAGGTTGTGGACAGAGAGGTGCCAGTCTAAATCTGCATTTGGCCATTTTCTCACTTATGGAGTCTGGAACAAAATGGGTCACATTCTTCTCAGGTCTGAAAGCCCCTCCTTGTTCCCCTAGGACTTGGGGCTAAAGTCCCAAGTCACCCACTTGGTGCATGAGGCCATGCAGGATCCGGCCACAAGCTACCACCCTACTCTCAGCTTGCACCACCCTGTCCAATTCTTGATCTGCTTCAACCACCCTGGCCTTCTTGCTCTTTCCCACTTCCAAGTTTTTGCACATGCTGTTCCCTCTACCTGGAATGTGCTCGCCCCCTTGCCAAGACCAACTATTTCTTCAGATTTCAGCTCAATAGTATTCTCTTACGGTGCTTTGCTTATGGCCTCTTCATGTCCAAGGCTCGGTCCAGTGTCCTTCTTAGATAAACTCACAGCGCCCTCTAATTGGACTTGTGCAGCACCCATCACCACTGTCATAAGGTGTGTGGCCCAGAATGCGTTTCGGAGCCTCCCTTCCTACTGGACAGTAAATTCTATGAACACAGGAGCCAGCTGACTGTCACAGTGCCTGGTACATCTCTTTTTATCAACCAAATGAACGACTGCTTGAGCAATTCAGCCTCTGCCTTTCCACAGTGAGGATAATCATGACCTCCTCCTAGGACGGTTGCATAGGGAAGCAGTGAAACTCTGCATGCTATCATCATGCCTGGCCCATGGGAAAGGTTGCATGAAAGGTCACACGTCAAGGATATGGAGCATGGTGTTTCCAAACCTGGTTTTTCCACTTAGCAGCTGTGTGACGATGAACACATGACCCCTCTCTGGTCACCCAGAGCTGTTACAAGGGATTAAATGAAATCTTGTATGTAGAGGTCCTGGCATATAATAGGCACATGATAAAAGAGAAATGCTACTACCCTAGGTAAAAGGGTCAGGGTTTTCCATCACAGGGAGCTTTACAAAGTACTGACAACCAGGCCCCATTCCAGACCAATTAAATCCATTTATCTGGGGGAGGGTCCTGGGCATTGGCGCTTTCCCCCAAATTTTTCTTAGGAAAAATTTGAAGCATACACAACGTTTGAAAAATTTTGTTTTTCATTTGAAAGATTTTTACAGTGAACCCTCATTACCCACAACTTGACTTCTACATTTAACATTTTACTATTCTTGCTTTCTTGTATATTTATTCATCCATACATCCATCCTTCCACCTACCCATCCCTCTTTCCATCCTTCCTTCCATCTGTCTAACCATCCTTCCTTCCTTACATTCTTCCCTCCTTCCTTCCTTCCATCCTTCCTTGCATTCATCCATCCATCCATCCATCCATCCATCCCTTTATCCACCCGTCACTCCATACTACTTTTTATGAATTTCAGAGTAAATTTCAGACATCAGAGTATTTCCCCCTAAATATGTTGGCATGCCTAACATGTCATTAACTGAAGTTCAATATCTGTTTATGCTTTTATCTTTTGAGATAATATTTATTTAGAATGTAACCCACAAATCTGCCACATACTATTTTATGGATTTAACACTGCCTATTCCTATGCATATTCCCAATCTCAACGTTTATTTATTTATTTTTTATTTTTTTTTTGGGGGGGGGACAGAGACAGACAGAGCATGAACGGGGGAGGGGCAGAGAGAGAGGGAAACACAGAATCGGAAACAGGCTCCAGGCTCTGAGCCATCAGCCCAGAGCCCGACGCGGAGCTCGAACTCCCGGACCGCGAGATCGTGACCTAGCTGAAGTCAGACGCTTAACCGACTGCGCCACCCAGGCGCCCCTGCATATTCCCAATCTCTATCAAGATATGATACATTGCCCCAGAATGTTCCTCCATACCACTCCTCAGTCAATCCACACCTCCCTTCCCCAGAATCAACCACTGTTTGATTTCTTTCTCTTTTACATCGGGGCATTACAATCTTAAATACTCTCGAGGAGATTCTTTGTGCAGCCAAGATTCAGAACCAAAGGCTTAGGTAAATACATCCACCCTAGGGATCTCAGGAAAGGGGAGAAAACTCAGGAACAGCAGAAAGACCTTCTGACACCTAGTCAGTGGGCCTCAGGGATTGGCCCACTAGAAGAGCTAACACAAAGGACAGCATTAAGTGATGATTCCATTTACTCAATACTCAGGAGCATACAAAACTAGTCTATGGCGAGACAAATCGGAATAGTGGTTTCCTCTAGGGGATGGGCGGGCTGAATGAGAAGGGGCATGAGGGAATTTTGAGGGTGAGGGATGGGCTCCTCATCTCGACTGGGGACTTGGTTACAAGAGTTAATGCAGCTGTCAGAACTCACCGAACTGTTCACCTAAGCTATGTGCAGCTCACTGTATGTAAATCACACTGCCTAAAACAAATTCTAGGCTAAGGATCTGGTGACTGGAGGGCTGCAAACGCCAATTACAGGCATGCTGAGCGGCATTATCCCCAGAGAGCTCAGCACTGGGCACCTTATAGAAAAGCTAATTTGAGCAGTCGCCTTTTCCAAATTTTCTTAGCCACAAAACTTTTTATTTTTTTCAAAATGAAAATATTATTTGGCATTCCACAATCACAGACCCAAAGGAAGCTTTTCTGTTGCAAGCAGAGATAGGCAATGTAAAGTCCTTCATAAGGTCCCACCCTCAGGACCTCCCTTTTCACCTCCAAGGCCCCTGAGACACGTCGAAAGATGCTAAGGGATCCCAGGTTTAGAACCACGGATCCAAGGGAATTCGCAGGGCTGCTGAGTACAGTTGCACAGAACACAGGCACACCTCCAGACTATGATGTGAATAGCATAGCTTGAGGTCTTAGTTGTGGCAGCCGTGGGCGCCATGCCGGTAACCGAAGCAAGTCAAGGAGGCCTGGAAAAGATGACAAATGGCAACCAGCCCTCAGCCAGAATACCAGGCTCAGGAGGGTGTGGTGGGGCTTGTGGCAAATGGGAGAACCCGACCCCCTTAAAATGGGACGGCAGCTACTCACCTCCAACTGACGGTTGCTATGTGGGAAAATGCGCTCAGCGCTGCCAGATCTGAATTTTTTCAAGAGAGCCAAAAATCTGCATTTTATATGCAGCTTCCCAGTTTCTAAATGCTGGGGATAAAATTGATTTAAAAAAAAAAAAACCCACGGTGCAGCCCAAATCAAACATATCTGCCAGACAACTCCAGAGCCTTCCTGGTCACCAGTTTGCAACTTTGGGCGGAAGACTTTAATCAAAAATCATCTGCGTTCTTGGCAACAAACGAGAAGAGGCAGGTGCACGTTATCCCATTGCGTCCTGGATACATTTAGGAATTTTCGCTGTCTGCCTTCTGAGAGGCAGGAGATTTTAGTCACACCTTCCTGCAATTTCCAGGGAATTATGTAATTGGCATTACCAGAGACATGAGCACCAAACTCAAGTCTGGAAGCACCATGAGTGCCATGGGTACTGCTTCCTGTATGTCTATCCATCCCTTGGCCAGTGACACACCTGAGTGACAGCCACTGGGAAGGCAGGAATTACAAGACTGTGGTTACACAGATCCCAGGCTCAAGCAGCTGAGCGAAGGTACCACTTAAACGAATACACATAGGGTGCCTGGGTGGCTCCGTCGGTTAAGCATCAGACTTAGGCTCAGGTCATGATCTTGCAATTTGTGAGTTTGAGCCCCGCATCAGGCTCTGTGCTGACAGCTCAAATCCTGTTTTGGCTTCTGTGTCTCCCTCTCTCTCTGCCCCTCCCCTGCTCGCTCTCTCTCTCTCTCTCTCTCTCTCTCTCTCTCTCTCTCTCTGTCAAAAATAAATAAACGTTAAAAAATTTTTTTTAATGAATAAACATGATGGGAGCACTTGGGTGACTCAGTCAGTTAAGCATCTGACTTCAATTCAGGTCATGATCTTGTGGTGCCTGAGTTCCAGCCCCACATTGGGCTCTGTGCTTTGAATCCTCTGTCCCCCTCACTCTGCCCCTCCCTGACTCATGCACACACGCACATGCTCTCTCTCTCTCTCAAAAATAAATATAAAAAAATAAAACAAATTAATAAACACAATTAAATGCCTAATTAAAAATGCTTATTAGGTCATCTAATGGTAGACTTTTGTCTATAAATAAACAAACAAACAAACAAATAAGTAAATAAAAAGGAATGCAAACATCTTCTCTTAAAGCTGATTACTTTGAGAAATCCTTGGAGGCTTAGGAGTTCTGGTGGTGGGAAGGTGGAAGCCGAGTGAAGGAGCAGTCAAGCGCAGGATTAAATTTGGAAATCGAGCACATTGTTGTTGCTGGGCTGAACACCAGGTGAAGATTCGCAAGACCCTCGTGTTTGCATTCGAGGTACCTCTCCGCAGTCCAGTGTTTCTCAAACTATGGTCCACAGACTCTCGACCAGAGAATCACCTGGGGAGATTTCTTAAAAATTCAATAACCCGGATCCTAGCCAATGCCTGATGAGTTGGAATCTCCATGGGTGCGGCCAAGACACCTGCTTTCTCAGCAAGCATCATTAAGAGATTTGGGCACACACCAACGTTCAAGAAACACTGGCCCAAATGATCTTACCCACTCCCGTGCCTTTGAGCATTGTTTAGAAGCTGACCGAGAAAAAGGAAAAGAAAAGTCTATCTTTAACCCAAAACCCTCTTGCGAGCCCAAGACACGTTTGTCCATCTACAGACTTGATATCTCTACCTGGGCACCTGATGGTTATCTCAGATTACCAATAACAAAACGGAACCCTTGACCTTCCTAGTAAATGGCTCCACCATCCTCCAGCTGCCTATACCAGAAACGCAGGCATCAACCTTGACACCACTGTGTTCCTCACCCTGACATCACATCCCTGCCCGTGATCACATCCGTTCCACCTCTGTAAGGTTCAGTTTTTGCTCTAGTAACAAACGACTCCAAACTCTTAGGGGTCGGAGACCACAGGGAGTCAACAGGAGGTCTGCCTGACTCTGCTGGGCTTCTTCTCAAGATGCAGGGCAAGGGCAGGACCATATCACACATCCCCTCATCCCAGAACGAGGGTGATGGAGCACCACCACGACCAGCAATCAGGCTTGACGATCTCATAGCAAATCAAGAGAACACAAGAGCTTGGTACACACGTCCAAGTCCTCGCAGGGTTTCTTCTCAGATCATACAGTCAGTTCTGCTCATATTCCACTCACAAAACCATGACATGCAGCCAAGCCCAGGATCAGTGGTTGAGGAAGTACCGTCTTCCAATGGCGGGGGGAAAGTGTAGCCAGTGATGCAGTCCTCGATGACCTCCAAAACCTATCCTGAATCCATGTACTTCTTCCATGGCTGCTGCCCCCACCCTGGGCCGAGTCACTGTCATTTCTCAACTGGGTGTCACAGAGGCTTGCAATCGCCTGCTTTCTACAGCCCCTCCAATCTGTTTTTCACACAGGAGCCAGCATTTCCAGCTACACATTGATCAGCTCATGGGGAATGTTCTGATGGCTTCCCACTGCACTCCAGAAAAGTCCAAATACCCTATCCTGACCTCTAGGGCACTGACTATTTCTCTAGCTAAAAATCTCTAGCTATTTTTAGCCTGGGGTACAGGGCTTCATTTCTTCCCTTTTCCGCCCTCACTCATGCTACAGCCACACGGGCCTGCCTTCAGGCCCCCTACTTGGCTAACCTCTTGTCCGTTTCCTAGTCATTCCCTCCTCCAGGAACCCCCCCCCCCCCCGCCCACCACCACCATTCTCCTTGGTGTCTGAGCCTTCTCCTACTCACCTTGCAGATCTCAGCTTAACATATCTTGCTCAGAAAGGCAAGGGGTTGCCCGGGCTAAACAGGCTCCTCAGACTAGTTCCTTAAATAACCTACATTTGTTATGAACTGAAATGAAATGATCAGAAGTTGAAAACTTCAAAGTGGGGAAGTGTCGGCTTGATGTCCGCCTCTCCACTACGTGGTAAACTCCATGAAGTAAAGGGGCTGTATCGACTCACCCCACCAAGTCATGAGTGCTGGACACAGCACACAGAGCAGGTGCTTGATAAGTGGTTCTTGAATGAACACCAAGCCTGCAGGTACTTTCTAGATTGTTTTATTTCATCACCATGCCTGATCTAGGTATATTAATCCCAGGAAACGGAAGTGCAGAAAGGCAGAGAAATGGGCCTAACGTCCTATCACTAGGAAAAACCAGACTGAGACACAGACCCAGTTATGTCCATTTCCAGGGTCCACACAATTAACTGTTGTGCTTTGTCTGTTGCTTCCTCGAGCGGCACCCCAAAAGTAATTTTTCAGGACCAGAGACAGCCGGCCATGCCCCTGTTCTTTGCCACCTAACTCAGCCTCAAAGACAAGAAGAAAGTTCGTTCGTTTCTTCTTCAGAAACCACAACTGGGGGTAGACACAGTGGGAGGCTCCCGGAGGGACTGAGGCTACCCCATTCTCCTCTCCACCCCATCCCCGCCATAAAACATGTCATCTCTTTCAGAGAAAGAGCTATAAATACATACAGACAAAAATGAATTCCTTAAGAATCCAAGACGAGGAAAATGTCACTGGCAGTGCGTGCAGAAGGGCCAAACGGATGACACAAGAAGTGTGATGTCATCTTTCTGGGCTTCGGTTTTCCCAGTTGTGAAATGGGAGGAAACGACTAGCACTTACGTGGTAGAGATGTGGAGGAAAACCACAGAGATGAAACGTGTGAAGGGCTCAGTTCCGCCCCGTGTGCGATGTGCACGCGGTAAATGTTTACTGCCCCTGGAAAGCGTGCCCTTGGCAAAATGCACACCACCACCTGTCATGTCCCAGACCAACAATGACAGGGGAAGTGGATTCTACAGTTACAACAGCAAAGAAGAAAATTCCATGCTAACATTGTGAGACACAACCTTTTACTGTGGCTGAAATCGCACGGGTCTCCGAAACAGAGAAACTGGCATCGAGACCAGAGTCTGGGTCTTATCATGTGACCTTGGGCCACGTTTTCCCATCCGTGAGCGAGGCTCGGGGTTCTTGTGTGAAGTCAAGGATGTTAGTAACACTATTCTTCAAACTTTCCATTCTTTTACAACTTTTGCAGTATTTACTATAAAGTACCTTCATACTACCCATATCACCCACTTAATAATATATTCTGTTTATCCGAAAAATGTCTGTTGAGCCCTGATACGTGCCAGACAGTTCTGAGTACTGAGCACTGCTCCAGATGACTTTTGTTTTTTTACCTAATTATACCACTTTACCTTCTCCTGAGCACTGATATCCGTGAACACATGGGCTCAACGAGCTAATTAGAGATATTTTCTCTAGAGTACATTAAAATAAATGTGTAACGGGGAGCCTGGGTGGCTCGGTCGGCTGTGTGTGTCCAACTCTTGATTTCAGCTCAGGTCATGATCTCAGGATCATGGGATTGAGCCCAGTACGAAGCCTGCTTAAGATTCTTTCTCTCTTTCCCCTTCCAACCCTTCCCTGTTCTCAATCTCTCTAAAATAACAAAACAAAACAAAACAAACAAACAAAAAAACAGGGGCACCTGGGCGGCTCAGTCAGCTAAGCATCCAACTTCGACTCAAGTCATGATTTCACGGTCTGTGAGTTCAAGCCCCGCGTCGGGCTCTGGGCTGACAGCTCAGAGCCTGGAGCCTGCTTCAGATTCTATGTCTCCCTATCTCTCTGCCCCTCTCTCACTCGTGCTCTGTCTCTCTCTCTTTCTCTCAAAAACAAATAACCATTTTTAAAAAAATTTTTAAAAACACAAATAAAAATAATAAATGTAACGATTAGAAGGGTCCATCAATATCCATCTATAAAATCTCAGGTGCCCCCAGTGATACAAGGTGGATGCTTCTGGACACCTGGGCTCGGTAAAGAGCTGAGTTCCGTGCAATTCTCCCAAATGCGCCGTTCTGAACGCCTCTGGAGGGAGGAATGACACAGCTTACCTTCCTCTCCTCCAGCCCACTCTGATGGAGCGACGAACAGAGTGACGTTAATTGAGGAATTACTCCACAATTACAAGAACTTTTCTTCCGAGCCGGAGACTCGGGCTCTGTCACTCTGAGAACATGCTTAAATGTCCTCGTTCTGTTTTCAATTCACACTTGAAACTTCAGGCCCCTTCATCTCCTTCTCTCCAGTTCAATAGGAGGTTAGTTTACACCCAGGCAAAGACGTTTTCATCTTCAAAGAATATTGCCAACTTCCAAAGACTTCTCTATATCTGACAGGAGAAAATCTCCAGAAAACCCATCATCATCCTATTAGATGGTTCTTACCAAACAATATTTAATAAGTTATGCATAAGGAGCCAAACACATTATGTTCTGAGTTGCCTTTGAAATCCAAAAAAAAAAGGTTTCAAAAGGAACACTTTCCCACCAATTAAAAGCCCCTAAAACTTGAGTAGGAAAAAAAGGCGGGGGGGGGGGGGGGGCACTAAGGACAAAGCTGCTAATTCATAGGAAAAGAAATATGAACAACTAAGAAGCATATGAAAAGTACTCAACTCCTTACTAATCAAAGAAAATGCAAATTAAAACAACAGGGGAGCATTTTTGTTGTTGTTGTTACAAATTAGCGAAGGGTTTCAACACCATCATTTTCCAAGCTAGGTGGAGTGTCGTGGTATGGGTACCCATGTTGGAAGAATGGTGTTTCTGCATTTCTGGACAGCAATTTGACACTGTGTTTCAAGGGCCCTCCGAGAGGGGGTAATCTTTGACTCAGCAATTCCCTTTCTAGAAACCACAGAAGCTCTGTCAGTCCAATGTGCTTGGTTTAATGGACAGGATGGCCATCACGAAGAATGTCTACGACCAAGGCCAGTCATGCACAGCACAAATGACACTTGGGGTCTCTGCTGCTGAGCCACCCTATGCATCCTGGGATGCTTAGCAGCATTCCTGGCCTCCACCTGCTAGTGGTCAAGAGCACACCCACTCGCCTACCCACCACCAGTCACAACAAGCACAACTGTCTTGAGACATTGCCAAATGTTCCCTGGGGTGCAAAATCCCCATGGAAAACCACTGATTTAAGAATAACCACTTAAGCCACCCGTCTGTCCAATTATAACAAAAGGGTCAAATAATTTATGGTCTGTTCATATGATGGAATATTACGGAGACATTTAAAATGTTGCTTTTAAGAGGTATTTAATGGCATGGAAACCTAATCATAACAAAATGGCATGGGGGGAGAGAAAATTAATTAGACGTGTATTCTTAGGAAAACAGACTAGGTGGAGTGGGGCACCTGGGTAGCTGAGTCGGTTAAGCACCCGACTTCCACTCAGGTCAGGATCTCACAGTTGGTGGGTTTGAACCCCATGTCGTCGGGCTCTGTGCTGATGGCTCAGAACCTGGAGCCTGCTTCACATTCTGTGTCTCCCTCTCTCTCTGCCCCTCCCCCCGCTCACACTCTATGTCTTGCTCCCTCTCCTTCAAAAATAAATAAACATTAAAAAAAATTTTTTTAAAAAACAGACTAAGTGGAAATAAAGCAAATGCCCACGTCCATTTTCTTTAGGTAGTAGGATGAAAAAGCAGTTTTTGTTTCTTTTTTCAAAACAGCTACAGGTTCTATAAGCTCAGAGAATGGATTTCTAGTCTGAAAAGCCTGGCTTTAAATCCCAGCAGTGCCACTTTCTAGCACTTATTCTTACTAACTCTTAAGCTCCGAATTGCTGTGACCTCATCCACCACATGGGATAACCGCGTGGTAACGCACGTAAATGCCTAGGAAGGCGGCTGGCAAGTCGTTAAGAATTCAGATAAAAGCTAGTTCTCATTAACAGGAACTACATTTTAATTCAACTTTCTCTTTTTTTATTTTAAATGTTTTTAGTGTTTATTTATTTTTGAGAGAGAGAGCGAGCGAGTGCGAGTGGGGGAAGAGCAGAGAGAGAGAAAGAGAGAAAGAGAGAGAAAGAGAGAGAGAGAGAGAGAGAGAGAGAGAGAGAGAGAGAGAGAGAGAGAGGGGCAGAGACACAGAATATGCAGCAGGCTCCAGGCTTAGACTGTAAACACACAGCCCAACACAGGGCTCGAACGCTTGAACTGCGAGATCATGACCTCAGCCTAAGCTGGATGTTTAACCGGCTGAGCCACCCAGGCGCCCCAAAACCTTTTTCTTAAAAAGAAAACAAATACACGGCACCAAGCCAGGAGGAGCTCGTCTGATTTCTCCAGGGGGAAAGATGCTATCTGACAATGCGTGGTCACTGGTGCTTGGGGACTTGGCATTGGGCAGAACTCTTAGTGGTAGAATAAAGACAGGGATGAAAAATCTGCCTGGCAGAAGGGCACAGCCTGTAGGAAAATGTTGTCTGAATTGGGCAGAGAGAGACCTTCAAAGCAAGAGTATGGAAATGTCAATGGTCATGAAGAGTTGACCTAACAGTTAAAACAGCCAATGAAAGGCCTTACAAAGAGGCAGGGGAATCAAGTCTGAGAATGTTACTGGGCATACAGTGGTCCCTTGAGACTACAGAGCCTGGAGAGTTGGGAGTCCCAGGTAATTGCAGGGAAATCTAAGAGGACCATGGGCATGGCCATAGGGACATCCTGAAAGAATCTGGACACTTGGCTTCAAGATCTTCCTGCCTGTCCCGCAACTTCCTTTTCCTCTTTGGGTCTCTGACTACTGACGTAATTAGACAAGTAGAATAGCTTTGTGTGTGAGCATAGGAAAGCTGGGGACCCACCACCTAGAGATGAATCCTGGGTCCACTATGTACTAGCTCTTGTACCTCTGAGCAAGTTGCTTACTTTATGCAGGTAGTAACCCTTCATTTCCACATCTACAAGAGGCAGATGCTGGAACTGATGCTGGGTAAACTGGTTTGCACACTGGAGGTAGCATCTAGCAAGTCCTCACTAAAATGGCAGTTCTCATTTTGTTTCCTCCCAACGTAGACTTAGAACCTTCCTCAACATGGAATTGGTCCTTCTGAAACTTCAAACACGGGCTAGATCAGTGGGAAGATGCACAAAGAACGAGAGACAACAGCTCCTTGGCCCCATCACCTGCTCTGGGGATCGCACACGGTCTCTGCCCACAATGCTCTCTTCCCTTCAGCACCCACTGACCGGTGCTGGGTCCCAGAGAGCTGCGAGGGATCCTGAGAAGGTCAAGAAACAGCCCGTTGGCCTCAGGTGGCTCAGAGTCCCGTGGCCAAGACAGAGATGGAAGGCAAGACGCACGTTAGTCAAGTGTGGTAGCAGCTATTGAGTGGAGGACACAAGGTCAGATCATGGTTAGCACTCGGGCCCTGAAGTCATAGTCCCTGGTTTTAACTCCAGATCTGATCAGCCATGTGAACTGGACAAGAAACTTCACCTCTCTAAGGCTCAGTATTTCACCTGTAAAATGGGGAGAATAACAATAGTGCGTCTCCCACTTAGGATCGTCGGCAGGACAAAATAAGGGGAAGCCTTTGGGATCGCGCCTAGCACACAAGTGAGTGATTAATGAATGTGAGTAACTAGCACTCCTGAAATCTGGGTGACTAGATGTATGGATCCTGGAAAGACAGTCTGATTCCCTGATTCCCCGATTCCCCGACCTGCAGAGAAATGAAATCCTTTCAGCAGGAATCAGGCTGAAATATATCCAGTCTGATATATCTTCCAATATCCACTCTGGGAAGGCCTCGGGGCTCATGACCTCACACATCTGAACTCCCCCTCCACCTCACCACCCAGATCTACAGGAAACTTTCTCAGGAATTACGATATACACTGTCATTGTTTCCACCACCTCCCCCCCCCCCCAAACACAAACAACTCATGGCTGTAAAGAGTAATTCATCCATTCACTACATGGAAAGGGAATTCTAAATCAATTGTAAAGACAATACCACACTGTACCCTACCACACATACACACAAAAGAATGAGAGAGAGAGAGAGAGAGAGAGAGAGAGAGAGAGAGAGAGAGAGGAAGAAAGAAAGAAAGAAAGAAAGAAAGAAAGAAAGAAAGAAAGAAAGAAAGAAAGAAAGAAAGAAAGAAAAAGAAAGGAAAAGGAGGGAGGGAGGGAAGGAGAGAGAGGGAGGGAGGGAAGGAGAGAGAGGGAGGGAGGGAGGGAGGGAGGGAGGCAGGAAGGAAAGAAGGAAGGGAGGAAGGGAGGGAGGGAGGGAGGAAGGGAGGGAGGAAGGACAGAAGGACGGAAGGAAGGAAGGAAGGAAGGAAGGAAGGGAGGAAGGGAGGAAGGGAGGGAGGGAGGGAGAGGGAGGCAGGAAGGAAGGAAAAAGGAAGCAGAGAGGGAGAGAAAGGGGAAAGAAGGAGGGAGAGAGGAATGGAGAAAGCCAGTCCTTCAGCACCACCAGGAAAGGGTGAATGGGGAATAACCATGGTCAGGGCAGGACTGACTGAGGACAAACAGGTACTGCACACCTGAGCACACTCTCTCCTGGCCTCACCAGAGCAGACAGGTGACAGGTGTCTCCCTATGACTATGCCACCAGCACACCTGCTTGCCCCGAAGCCCCCTGGGGTCACTGTGGGTGAGCCTCAAGCTGAATGGACTCATGTGTCTTGCTGACTTCCAACAGAAGCCCATTCTTCCTTTCCCTGGCATGAGTCTGGACGTTTGGGCAGACAGAAGTGCTTGAGGGTTTTGTTAAACAAGGGAGGCTTTGTGATGTCTGGGAGAAGCGCCACCACAAGATGACAAATTTGGGCCAGCCTGCCTGCCATTCTCAATTCCTCACACACACACACACACACACACACATACACACACACACACACACACACACACTTCTGGGTAACCCCGTGTGTGCCTGCTTGACACACAATATTTAATAACCCTGACATTGCATCTACTGACCAATCAGAAAGGACACCGACCATAGCATTGGAGAAGGTTCTGGAAGTACACTGTCGTTACCCTTTTAGTTAAAAAAAATCTTGGGAAGGTTTAGAGGATCTACGGGAAGGGCCAAGGTGGCAGGTGGGCACTTAGGGCGCCAGGGCAATAGCTATTTCCCAAATGGCAAGGAAGCACTTCAATATTTAAATACCGCTCATGGCCATACCCGTGTGTACCAGCTGTCCTAGACCGGGTGTCCCGTGGGTGACCTACGAAGAAACTGCTCCCAGAGAAAGACAAAAACGGACAAACAAACATATAACAATAACGAACCAGTAAGAAAGCAACTGAAGCGGAACAAAGAAAGGAAAGGGGGACAGGATCTAGGGTAAAAACTGGCCCCACTGATGGCCTGATCCAGGGCAAGAGAATTGGGCTCTCAATTCTTGCGCCCGGCAGTCATGAGTTCAGGGCTGTCCTGGGAGCAGGATACAAACTGTCAGGCGTCTTTGGCTCCTGTGAGCCAAGCATGTGAGCGAAACAGCTCCAGGAGCAGCTGGGAAAGTCCTCTGAACAAGAATCACTGGTACTGGCTGTTGCCAACAAAAGCACAGGAAAGTCCAAGGTTGGATCCCACAAGAATGGTAGTAATGATAATAATTATAATTTTTAAAAATAAAAATACAAAAACATGTTTGAACAAAATCCAGTATTTTCAGCGTGAAAAGAAAAATTAGCAGACCTGGGTGGAGTGCCGACATTGTCCATGACACCAGCTGGATGTCAGTCCAAGCCCTTAGGTGGGGGAGGGAATGCATATAAATGATGACTATGGGAGATAAATGGTATATAGGGTAGCAGAGGGTACCTGCTCAGGTGGTTAACATTTCTCCTCTCAGGTAATTCATTTCTGTGTTTTTAAATGTTTATTTTTATTTTTGACAGAGAGAGAGAGAGAGAGAGAGAGCGAGCGAGAGCAGGAGAGGGGCAGAGAGAGAGAGACACACAGAATCGGAAGCAGGCTCCATCCTCTAAGCTGTCAGCACAGAGCCCAATGCGGGGCTCGAACTCACGAACCGTGAGATCATGACCTGCGTTGAAGTTGGATGCTTAACCGACTGAGCCACCCAGGCGCCCCTCTGGCAATTCATTTCCAAATGAACTCCTGGCCTCCAGTCTCACTCCCTTCAATAGTAAAGAGTGATAAGAGTTAAAACTTACAGAATGCCATTGGGCAGACCACATGTCCAACCTCACCACACTTTGCAAGGTGATCATATTCTTCCCATTTTACAGAGGAGCACACTGAGGCTAGGAACGTTTGAGAGACTTGGACAAAGTTTCACAACCAGTAAGTGGTAAGAGAGAAAGTCCAGGATCTCAAGTTCGCCAGACAATACACCTTACGTTCTCTCTAACCCCCACCCCCACCAACACTACCTCGTTTGGGTGCAAACATAATCCAGAAGCAGACCCTGAGAGGAGGATTTACTTGCAATTCAGGTAATGTGCAACACATTTTCCAGAAACTGCTCACAGCAAAAACGGGTAAGGGAGCAGACAAAACAGGACAGGGAAGGGGGAGAGGTTGAGCAAGGGGCAATTTCAGGGAATGTGCCAACCTCATCCTGAGCCTCTTTGTAGTTCTGATGTGAACACGAGACCTCAGAGTTAGTTCCAACTCAAGGTTAAGAGAACTGGGCCCCACAGGCCTGCATCACTCAGGTACTGGGGGCATGCAGGCTCCCAGGCAGAAAGGATCCAGCTAACTGCCCGAAGGGGTCCTTCAAAGACTCACAGGAGCAGACCAGGGGAAGCAGAGCCCACAGAGCTATGCCAAAGCAACTGGAGGAGAGGCGACAACACACTCGCCTCCATCATTCTTCCCCAAGCCCAGCAGCACTCTCCCGAGCCCTAGGCTTTAAACCCCAAGAACCAACTTCCCCGCCGTCTAGTGGAAAGAAGGCTCCCTTCCTGAAGTTATAAAGATCATCTCGAAGACTGTTTCCAAGAGCCGATTACCTAAGCGTGGCTCTGATAGAAGGAAAGTATCGCATTTTACACCTCTATAGAGAGAGAGACGTAATTGAGTAACTTGCTCCTGGATCTTCAGCTCTCTTCATACATGGATCAGTAAATAAGAGAGAATTCGACTGTTCACAGAACTTCAGCAAATTGAGCTCATATTTGGGGGCAAAATAAAAGGCCGCTAAGATTTAATACGAAATCCTTCCACAAGGAAAATGATTGAATACATTACAAGGGCTTTAATTTTCACCATGGTAGATATTGAATATGCCTTTCATTTTTTTTTCCTGCCGCTCAGTACCTCTGTTCATTTCCTTGATGCTTGAGGCTTCGATATTGAGGAAGCTTAAAGAGCTACGAATCAGTGTATTGGCAACGGAGCGACAAGGGCAAGGTGGCAGGAAGGCTGGGAATGCTGGGATTACACGAATGCCAGATCCCCGTATGGGGAGTCCAAGGTGGGTTTGAGCTTGGAAATCAACATTGCCTACCAAGTATTGAAGCAAATAACACCAACAGCCGAAGAGAACGGATGCCAATATGGAGTCATAAACAGGAGCCACCGCTAAGAGCCAACAGGCACTCATTACCTTAATCATGTACCATTGGGTTGTAAGAAACAGAAACCCAGTCAAACCAGCTTGAACTAAAGGGGATTTAAATTGGAAGAATCAGGGGCGCCTGGGTGGCGCAGTCGGTTAAGCGTCCGACTTCAGCCAGGTCACGATCTCGCGGTCCGGGAGTTCGAGCCCCGCGTCAGGCTCTGGGCTGATGGCTCGGAGCCTGGAGCCTGTTTCCGATTCTGTGTCTCCCTCTCTCTCTGCCCCTCCCCCGTTCATGCTCTGTCTCTCTCTGTCCCAAAAATAAAATAAACGTTGAAAAAAAAATTTATGAAAAAAAAATTTATAAAAAAAAATGTAAATTTGGGGCGCCTGGGTGGCGCAGTCGGTTAAGCGTCCGACTTCAGCCAGGTCACGATCTCGCGGTCCGTGAGTTCGAGCCCCGCCTCGGGCTCTGGGCTGATGGCTCAGAGCCTGGAGCCTGTTTCCGATTCTGTGTCTCCCTCTCTCTCTGCCCTTCCCCCATTCATGCTCTGTCTCTCTCTGTCCCAAAAATAAAATAAACGTTGAAAAAAAATTTATAAAAAAAAATGTAAATTTGGGGCGCCTGGGTGGCGCAGTCGGTTAAGCGTCCGACTTCAGCCAGGTCACGATCTCGCGGTCCGTGAGTTCGAGCCCCGCGTCGGGCTCTGGGCTGATGGCTCGGAGCCTGGAGCCTGTTTCCGATTCTGTGTCTCCCTCTCTCTCTGCCCCTCCCCCGTTCATGCTCTGTCTCTCTCTGTCCCAAAAATAAATAAACGTTGGAAAAAAAGAAAAAAAAAATTTAAATTGGAAGAATCAGAGGGCACAGAGCAGAGCTCAATACGGTAAATAACCAGAAAGTTAACACTCAAAAGTACTTTGTCCTCTGTGACGCCAAGTGAAAACAAATGTTTTCTGAGGCCCTACTACATGTCAGGCATTGTGCCAAATGCTTGACCTGTCTCTCGCAGTTAACCCACACAGACAGTCTCTGAGGTGCAAACATCCCCATTTTTCAGAGGGCGAAACTGAGGCTCCAAGAGGTCCAAGGAAATTCCTCAAGGTTTCACCGCTCTTTATGTTGATTTAATTAATTTTCCTTTTTACGGAATTTGAATTAATTTAAACGTAAATGGCTACATGTGACTAACGGTGCCATATTAGGCAGCCACCCTTAACGGTTCCCGAATGGTGTCTGGAGGCACCCTTAAGGCTGACTCCACCCCCAACTGGCTGCACGACCCTGACCAGAGTTCCATGACCTCTCTGTACCTCAGTTTTCTCATTCGCCATATGGGAATGATGCTGAGGTCTCCCCAGAGCACCGGAGGATGAAGCGAGTGGGTGCATGTGAAGCGGTCAGAGCGGTGCCTGGCACACAGGAACCACTGAACAAGCATCAGTGCAGGAAGATGGACAGAAGTCAGAGGTGTTGAGTGGGGTGGCCTCCGTAGAGTCCCATAGCAACAGACGGTTGCCTAGGGCCGCCATGACAGAGTCCCATAGGCTGGGCAGTATGAACAACAGAAATGTATTCTCTCTCCCTTCCAGAGGCTGGAAGTCCAAGGTCAAGTGTCAGGAGGGAGAGCTGCTTTCTTCTGAGGCTTGCAGATGGCCGTCTTCTCCCTGTGTCCCCATATGGCCTTCTCTCTTTATGACTGTGTCCTAATCTCCTCTCCCTATAAGGACGCCAGGCACACTGGATCAGAGCCCACCCATAAGATCCATTTTAACACAGTGAGCCCTCTAAAGACTCAGTTTCCAAATACAGTCATGCTGTGAAGTAATGGGTGTCAGGACTTAAATATATGAATTGGCGGGGGGGGGGAGGGGCACACAATTTATGTTCTAACAAAGTTACAGCAGGCAGCAGATCAAGACTGCCAATTCCATTCTGATCACAGGCTGCGCTAGCCTGGCTGCGGGATCGTTCCCCTGGGGATCCACCCTGGAGGAACCAGAGAGGAAAGCAGAGGACTGGGCAGGAGTTGCTGGAGCGGCTAGGGGCTAATCTGGATGGGGGAAAGTGGGGAATGACTGGGATTTGAGGCAGAAGCGGCTTAGCATGGCTGTAGGAAGATAAACCAGAAGGGCAGCTATAAGAATTTGGCCCCCAGGGCTCCCCTACCATTGCCCTGGGGCAAACAGCACCTGCCCCATTGTCGCCCAACTCAGGCCTCCCATCCGGATGCTGTCAGAGGTAAAATCAGGGCAAGGGAAGGCTGTGTGCTTATAGGGTGCTGAAAAAAGCAGGTGGCACCTAAGTCACCTCAAAGAAGTAGACCTTGTGGCGCCTGGGTGGCTTTAGCTTGTTAAGCGTCAGACTTCACCTGAGGTCATGATCTCACAGTTTGTGGGTTTGAGCCCCGCATCAGGCTCTGTGCTGACAGCTCAGAGCCTGGAGCCTGCTTGGGATTCTGTGTCTGTCTCTCTCTCTGCCCCTCCCTTGCTTATGCTATGTCTCTCTCTTCCTCAAAATTAAATAAACATTAAAATTTTTAAAAAGAAGGAAGGAAGGAAGGAAGGAAGGAAGGAAGGAAGGAAGGAAGGAAGGAAGGAAGGAAGAAGGAAGGAAGGAAGGAAGGAAGGAAGGAAGGAAGGAAGGAAGGAAGGAAGTTGACCTCAAAGAAAGGTGAGGACTTCTCGCCCTTCAAACCCCCAAAAGCGTCTCCTCCTCTGTTGCCGCCCTGATGGCACAGTGATGCCTGAAAAGCTGTCTGGAATGGTGAGCGGTGATTGGCTGCGGGTTGCTGGCACCTGGGGTTCTTCAGGCCAGGGCACCCAGCCCCTACCCTCTGAGCCCTGAGCCCACTGGAGCTAACACTGGGGCCTGACGTTCACCCATCTACACTGCCCGTCACCATAACCCAGTACCTTCAGGGTAAAACAAGCCTACACCCCCAAATAGCAAGACATTTGAGGAATACAACCTTTTCAAAAGAAAAACAACACACTGGGTTACAGGTTCCAACAGAAGAAAAAATATCGGAGCAGTCAGAATTGAAAACTAGTCCTTCGTTAAACGTGTTACAAAGATAAAAAGAAAACATCAGCAATAAAAGATAAGAACAAGAAACTGTCAGGGCGCCCGGGTAGTTCAGTTGGTGGAGACCAACTCTTGATTTCAGCCCAGGTCATGATCCCAGGGTCGTGGGATGGAGCCCCAAGCTGGGCTCCACGCTAAGCGTGCACCCTGCTTAAGATTCTCTCTCTCTCTCTCTCTCTCTCTCTCTCTCTCTCTCTCTCTCTCTCTTCCCCCCCCCCAACGCCCCTCCTCAACTCATGGTCTTGCACACTCTTGGTCTCTAAAATAAATGAAATGAAAAAAATTTTTTTAAAGAACAAGAAAATATATAAAACAACCATGTTGAGAGCTACCTGGGTGGCTCATTTGGTTAAGTGACTGACTCTTGATCTCAGCTCAGGCCATGACCTCGTGGCTCAGGAGATCAAGGCCCACAGACCTGTGGCTCTGCACTGACAGCATGGCGCCTGCTTGGGATTCTCTCTCTCCACCCACCTGCCGACCCCCCTCTCTCTCTCAAAAATAAATAAATAAACTTCAGGGGCGTCTGTGTGGCTCAGTCAGTTAAGCATGAGACTTCAGCTCAGGTCATAATCTCACAGCTCGTGGGCTCAAGCCCCACATCGGGCTCTGTGCTAACAGCTTAGAGCCTGGAGACTGCTTTGGATTCTGTGTCTGCCTCTCTCTCTGCCTCTCCCCTGGTCCTGTTCTGTCTCTGTCTCTCAAAAATGAATACATTTTTAAAAATAAATAAATAACATAACATAACATAAAAAACGAATTTAATAAATAAATAAACCACGTTGGAATATCAGACATGAAAAATGTAATAACTGAAATAAAGATTACAATGTGAATAAAGAATACAATGAAATAAAGAACAAACACAGCTAAAGAAAGAATTAATCAACTGGAAGACAAGATTGAGGAAATCTTCTAGAAAGAAGAAAAAATAAAAAATTACTCTTTAAGTCAACTGATACAGAGGATGGAAAAGAACGCCTAACATCTCACAATAAGAATCCGAGAAAGAGAAAAATAAAAGTAGAGAAGATTAAGTATCTGAAAAAACACTGGATATGGTGTTCTCAGAAGTTTTTTTTTTTTAAGGTCCAAAGAGGAGAAATGAGGAAAAACATGTATGTTGACATATTAGAGTACAAGTTAAAATTATCAAAACGAAAGAGGAAATTCTAAAAGCTTCCAAGGAGAAAGAGATCACATTTCTAAAATCAAAGAGTCAGAATGACATCAGAATTTTCATCAGCATCACTGTATGCGAGAACAAAGTAGCGTTTTCAAAGAATTAAATGGAAAACAACGTAAAAATTAGAATGTTATATCCAAATAAGCTGTCATCCAAATATGAAGATATGATAAAAGTATTGTCAGGCACAGAAGACCTCAAAAATGTCACACAGAGCCAGCCCGCAATGGAAAACAATTTGGAATGAATTATCTAAATAAAGGGAAAGACATATCCAGGAGATGGCAGATAGACTGATATAGCTGACCAACTGTCTTGATGCGGTCTTCAAGGAATGGCTAAGACCAAATAAAAAGAAATTGTACCCATAAAAACACAGAATTCAAAGCCTCCAGATCCTATTCAAAGTGTGGTCCCTGGACCAGCAGCCGGGGCATCACCTGGGCTTGTTAAAAATGCAGGAATCGAGGCCCCACCCAAACCTACTGAAACAGAATCTTCATTTTAATACGATCTGCAGGTGATGTAAATACATATTAGAATGTGAAAGACATCTGCTTCGGATTCTGTGTCTCCCTCTCTCTCTGCCCCTCCCCTGCTCATGCTCTGTCTCTGTCTCAAAAATAAACAAAAACATTTAAAAAAAATTTAAAGAATGTGAGAGGCACCAGTCCAATGAAGTCAGTAGTTAGTGGTAAAGAGGGAAGGGCCAAATGGATGGGGAAGTGTGTTAAGTACTCATCTTACAAGAGGAGACCTAGAGACATCGATTTGTGAAAAGAAAGCAAGGATTAAAATTTTTTAAGTGAGAAACACTGAAAGAAATTACAACAGATAAACAGTCAAAACCAATGAACAATGGCAACATGCAATGTTATGGATGAATATTCATTAAATCAGGGACAAAAGGGAAGACCCAAAAGGTGATAAATAACATGATACACCTTTTACAAAAAAAAAAAAAAGCAGTCAAAATAAAAATACAAACATTTAGGAATATAAGGAGAAACAATAAGTATATCAGAAGCAGAGCAAGGAGGGACGCCTGGGTGGCTCAGTCAGTTGAGCATCTGACTCTTGATTTTGGTTCTGGTCATGTTCTCATGGTCATGAGCCAGAGCCCCAAGTCATCCAAACTCTCGGCTTGAGGTTCTCTCTATCCATCTCTCTCTGCCCTTCCCACATGTGCACGCTCTCTTTCTCTCTCTCTAAATAAACAAACTTTTAAAAAGGGGGGGGGGGGATTTGGACTTGGATGGAGCAAGCCAGGGGAGTGGGCTGACAGGGAACCATACGGTTAGATGCACATTACTATCAATATTCTACCTTAATCTGGGCCATGAGCTCACAGGCGCTTATCACATCACCCAAAATGATCAACTATTCGACATAACTAACCACACAAAATCAAGCCCTGCATGGAACAATGAGAGTCCACTCTAAACCAAGGAGTATGATCAGTCCAGTCTTGTGTGCCCGGCACATGGGAGATGTGTCTTGCATAGAGCAGATACTCAAAAGGTGCTTAATGGATAGAGAATTACTTTGGCGGCGATGTGCAGGATCACAGAGAGATTGGAGAAAGACCAGCAAAGAGGGTGTGGCTGTATAACCCAGGCAAGGATACGCGGCGAGACAAGACATGGTGACAGGAAAGGACAGGGCAGTACCTGAAGATTTAATGCCAACGCACAATCCGCAGGACTCAGTGGCTGATTAGACAGGGAGACTGAGAGGGGGAGGAATCAAGGCTGGCAACCAGGTTCTGGAACCCCCCAAACTGATTAGAAACCATCCCATCACTTGAAGAGACTGGTGTCTGGCTTTTTCATCCCCCCAACATTTTATTACAGAAACTTCCCAATACACAGAAAATTGGAAAGAATTGTATGGTGAAGACCCACATACTCACCATGTAGAGGCTACAGTCAGTACTTGGATAGATTTTCTTTCACACGATCTATCATTCATTCTATCCATTCTCCAGCCACTCCTCAACTCATCTTCTTTCACTAGTATTTTTTTTTTAACATTAATTTATATTTGAGAGACAGAGAGAGACAGAGCACGAGCAGGGGAGGGGCAGAGACAGAGGGTGAGACAGAATCCAAAGCAGGCTCCAGGCTCTGAGCTGTCAGCACAGAGCCCGACGTGGGGCTCAGACTCACGAACCCTAAGATCATGACCCGAGCAGAAGTCAGACGCTTAATAACCGACTGAGCCACACAGGTGCCCCTGCTAGTGTTTATGTTTTTAAGGAGAGGGTCCCCTTACTAGTTCCGTCACAATGCATTGGGAAGGAAACAAAGTTGAGGGAAATTTCTCACCTCCTTACACACAGAGACCAAACAGTATATGAGATGATCCCTAACTGTCCCCCACCCCACCCGAGGTAGCTGCACTCCTGTGGGGCTTTGATAATGTCATTCCCGTTAGATATTAAACAGATTACTCTGGAAACAAACACTATTGTCCTTAATTGTTCTTTATGTGAGTTTTATGGAGGTGGCAATTTGCATCACTGGCATTCGGTCTGGGGTTTGGAAACACACTCGCCACCTAACATTTCAAATTATTTACCATCTACATGGAGCATAATTAAATTCTGAGTGCTTCAAATAATACTCAAACGTCAGTTACAATCAAAATTGACTCCTTAGGTTACATAATACTCCTCCTTCTTTATATAAATCAGCAATTGTAATTGGATGAAACAGGGCTACATTTATGAAAATTCTTCCCCAAGGGGGAATAGAAGTCAGGCTTGTTTCTTCCGGAAGAAACACTGAGCAGTCCCATTATCTGACACCGAGTCAGCGGTGCCATTTTGGTTAATGAAAGTAGGGTGGGGCAAATTCGGGCTTCCATTTTATGAGGTGGTGAACAGCACCCCATCCCAGGTGCCATCTACCCATTACCATGCTCACTCTCTCCCTCCCTCTCTCTCTTTCTCTCTCTCCCCTCTGTCTCTGCACCAGCTAGTCCCTAGGCAAGCTTTCTCCCCACCCCCACCCTTATTCACATCAAGCCATTAACTTCCTCTCCTTCTTCACAGCTCTGCTCAGGAAGCCCAAGAAGTTTTACCCAATTCTCCCCTCCCCCACCAACCCCCCCACTGGACTGTGTTCCCCACAGCACCACCTACTCCCATCTGTGGTGAGTCCCCTAAGGGGAGGGCCCATTTCTTTCATGTCTATGCTCAGTGCCTTGCCAGAGGATAACCCACCAAGGTCTACCCCTTCTCATTCACTCAACAGCTACTTGTTGAGCAAGTACTAGAAACTGTTCTAGGCACTTGGGACACAATGAGCACTTGGGTCAATGAGACAGGAAAGGTCCTCTACCTTCCCGGAGCTTACAATCCAGGGGGAACGCCACACCCATAAGCGCACACACACACCCAGGACGGGAGCTGCCATGTTCCTATAAGGGTTCCATCTCCTTTTCAGCTGGAAAGACTGAGCTTTGATGCAAGAGAAACCTGGGCTCAAGCTATGAACCCTAGAATTCACTACATGGGTAGCTTCGGGCAAACTTAGATTAACCTCTCAGAACCCCAGTTTCTTCATGCATTAAACGGGCATTATAAAAATCTAGCTTACAGAGTAGGTTGTATAGACTCGATTTTTTTATGTTTTTTTTTTTTTAAAGAGAGAGTGAGAAAGAGAGAGAGAGAGAGAGAGAGAGAGAGCACAAGCAGGGAAGGGGCAAAAGGGGGGCAGGGGAGGACAGAGGATCTAAAGTGGGCTCTGTGCTGAAAGCAAGGAGCCCGATGCGGGGCTTAAACTCACAAACCATGAGACCATGACCTGAGCTGAAGTGGGACACTCAACTGAGTGAGCCACCCAGGTGTTCTTTAAGACTCCATTTTTTGTTTTTATTTATTTTTGAGAGAGAGAGAGAGAGAGAGAGAGAGAGAGAGAGAGACAGAGCACAAGGGGGGAGGAGCAGAGAGAGAGGGAGACACAGAATCCAAAGCAGGCTCCAGGCTCTGAGCTGTCAGCACAGAGCCCGATGCGGGGCTTGAACTCGTGAACTGCAAGATCATGACCTGAGCTGAAGTCCTGTGCGTAACCGACTGAGCCACCCAGGTGCCCCAAGACTCCATTTTTTAATGCACGTAAAACATGTAGCCAGTGCCTAGCAGATAGTCTGTGCACAATGGTTTTCAGCAGTGATTATAATTATCCTCAGTCAGCCCACCACAAGAATCTTTAACATCTCCTTATCACATAAGGACACTAAATGATTCCAAACCAATTTTATAACTCTGTTAGTAGTCATTCCTTCTGTACACTGGTATTTCCCATTCTCCTCCGACGGGGGAGGACTGGACCTTGCAATGCCCCTGACGCCAGGCAGAGACATGCGGCTTGCTTTGGCCAGTGACACGTGAGTAGAAGCCTGTGAGAGCCACCACGTGACTTACTGTAGCCCGTTCCGCCCCGTCTCAGAGACTGACAACGTTCCAGAGAATGGACGTTCCGGTAAGTGGGCTTCCTGAGTGGGCAGGACTCAGAATAGAGCCTACTTGCAACCGCCTTGAGGCAGGAGTAATCAGCCTTTTTGGGTTAAGCCACTGAAGCGTTGGGACCATCTGTTACTGCAGCATAACCCAAACTAGGATGACTGATGCACAATCATCCTGCCAAGCCCTGCTCCCCACAAAAATACCCAACATATTCTCCACTCACATGACTCCTTTTCCCGCATCATTCAAGCTCATAATGGTCTCCTCCCGAGACTCTCCGCCAACCTACGTGTTCTTTTGATTCATTGTAAGACCCATCTCTTTCTGAAAGTCTTCACTGGCTGACCTTCAGCCAGCCTCCTCTGTGGTCCCTGACACATCTGTGAAGTAGCATTTCCACCATGCTACTTCATTTCCTCTGTCGAAGGGGACATTCCAGTCAGAGCTAGGCCTGGAACCCGGGTGGTCTGACTCAGGCTCAAGGTTTTGACTGTCACCCGCGTTTGACTGTAACGCTCACCGGCCTGAAAACCGTTTTGTTATTTAGCCCCTGGAAGTCACTTTGCAGTGCAAAGCCACAGCGTGGAATGATTCAGAGATTCTGAGAGGCAAAGATTCTCAGATTCAATGATTCAAAGATTCAGGAGAAAATATCTTTGGTCCAAACATACAGGACAAAGTAAAGCATCTTTCCAAACCTCTGCAATGCCGCGGAGACGGTAGCAGAATGAGAATTAGCGGCAGGGGAGGCTGCATCTCCCACCTTTCAAGCTCAGAGATGATGCACGCAAGCCAGTGACCACAAAAGGACAGAAGAGAATCCAAAGGGCCACCCTCTTCAAAAATTAATGAGTTTCTTTTTCTAGAGCAATCAGTGGGGTAAGCAACTCAGGATTGGTTCAAACATGTTGCCAAATGAAACTAATTGAGAATCGCAGTAAAAATTTGATTAGTCAGGAGGCTCTGGGTCATCAGATTTTCTGATGAATTAATGTTTCACTAGAAATTTCTATCGGTTTAATGCTCACTGCCAAAAATGCTGCTCAAACAAATGAAGCTATTATCCTTCTTAATAAGCCAGGCTATTGAGTATGACTTCAAATCCCTCAAGGATGACCAAGGATCTTGTCAAATATCTGGGGCATCATCCATGTCTGCCACAGACCTCACCCACAAATTTTCTCTGAAATTTAAACAATTCCTGATTAGGCCAGGCCTACTCACAGTGCTACCCCTTTGTTCCTCAGTTATCACGGCCTGAATGGCCTTCCCTGGTCACTATGACTTAAATATTTCTTTTTTAATTTAATGTTTACTTATTTATTTTTGAGAAAGCGAGAGAGAGAGCACACGAGAGAGAGCAAGCGGGGGAGGAGCAGAGAGAGAGGGAGACAGAGAATCCCAAGCAGGCTCTGAGCTGTCAGTGCAGAGCCTGATGTGGGGCTCAAACTCACAAACAATGAGATCATGACCTGAGCCAAAATCAAGAGCCAGAGGCTGAACTGACTGAGCCATCCAGGCACCACTATGACTTAAATATTTCTAATCATCCTTAAACACCCAACTTCCATAATCCCGACTACTTGGACAGAGCTAATAGCTCCAATCTCTGAGCCCCATCCCTCCCCACAATACTTAGCTCACCAGATCAAAATAGCTTTGACCACAATATACGTGGCAATTCATTTGTTACCTTATGTGTCTCCCCAACCACCGCCTGACGATAACCCACACCCAACCAAAAATTCCTTGAAGAGCCAGGAATGTATCTTCTACAATTTTGTGTTCACAGCACCTAAAGACAGTGCTTAGCCATAAAAGGTACTCAACAAACACCTGCTGGGTGGGTGGATGGGTGGATCAGAGTCTTATGCATATAGGTTAACATTATACAAGAGTTTGGATCTCAGTTGACTATGCATTAATCCCAAAACATTATGTAAATATAGAGAAATGAGTAGATATATAGATAATACAGATGTAGATAGAAATAGTTCCAAGTTCAGAATAATTTTCACATTGAGTCACCTAAAAAAAAAAAACAGTGAATTGAGGATTCTGATTAATAGACACATTTCCCTTAGAATTACGGCTGGTACCATCAATGTGTATACGGCAGTTGGATTACATGTTTGACTTTCAAAATGATAGTCTGTGTTTTTAGGAGACACCTTGGTCATTTCCACCAACCTGGCCT
Organism: Felis catus; assembly: GCF_018350175.1. Lineage (NCBI taxonomy): Eukaryota > Metazoa > Chordata > Mammalia > Carnivora > Felidae > Felis > Felis catus. Next base: position 30,474,627 of record NC_058383.1, read on the forward strand.
GGTTTCCCCCTTCTGTCAGCAAGAGGGTGTCAGTTTTCTTTTAGGGAACAGGTCTCTCTCCCACCAGATTCAATTTTTGAGAAGTTATCAGTAAAGGCGGCCTGCCCTCTCCTGGCCAAGCAGTGGTCCAAGCTTGTCCAAACATACACTCTTCTCGCCATAACTGGAATCATGTGCATGTGAACACAAGGGCTCAACCTAGGTAGGCCTTCACAGCCATTCTCTAGATACCCTGGAAGTCCTGCTTCCTGTCCTTCCGAGGCCTCATCTTCAGCTCTTCAGGATGACCAGAACTGGGTTCTGTTGCGTGCCACCCAAGGACCCTGACCGTGCTGATGCTGGAGACCCTCTGCCATGCTCCCTCCCTGAGCCCCACTCTCAATAACACCAGTTATGGGTGATAAGAAGGGCAAACATGCAGGGTCCAGAAAGGCAGACTTCATAAATCCCCTCCAAATAATATCTTGACACGAGAAGAGCCTTTCCCAAGGCCACAGAGCCAGTTAGTGGCAGAACTGAGGCCAGAACCCAGGTCTCTGGATCACTGGTCCTCTGTTCTTTCTTTCCACTGTCCCCATATCAGCAATGCCATCCTTACCTTGAGGAGTCTTAATACAAATATTTGTATCTTGAAATTTCTTAGGGATCTATCATCCACAGGGAGAGCGGCTGTCAAAATTCAATGTGTTACATATACATCATAAGTGGCATAGCTCACAGGTACTCAACAACAAAAAAGGCTATCATTAACATCTCCCGGTTTGAGAGCCAAAGCAGAAGAGACTCTTAAAAACTGAGAACAAACTGAGGGCTGATGGGGGGTGGGAGGGAGGGGAGGGTGGGTGATGGGTACTGAGGAGGGCACCTTTTGGAATGAGCACTGGGTGTTGTATGGAAACCAATTTGACAATAAATTTCATATATTGAAAAAAAAAAATCTCCCGGTTTTATTATGTGAGATTTCTCTGCAGGAAAGCCACTGATGTGAAACTGGCCTTCTCTTGCCCAGTGTCCTGACAGCTTTGTGCTCAGAAATCAAGATGTACCATTTGCCCAGTGATGGTTCAAATGGCATTAACTAGCTTGGTCTATAGTCCATATCTTTATGGGAATCAAGAATCTCTTCCTGAGTACCCCCAGAATAGAGCTGTCTATCGAAACACAAAGCCTACTCCCCATGACTATCTCTTTTCCTAAAGGATCTGCTCAGGCATGATCCCATATCATTCCAGAGAAGCTGATGGCATTTGAGAAGGAAAAGAAGGAAAAAAGGAAATTTTTCTTTGTATTGGACTCAGCTGCCAGGCTCTTTAGGAAAAGTATATAGGATGTAACAGCCTCCTAAGTGGGCCCTTGCTTCTACTCTTGCCCCAAAAGTCCATTAGCAGGAAAAATATTACCCAATCATACCATTCCACTGGTCAAAACCACCCACTGGTATATGGGTCATTTATAATTGCAATGTCCAATATGGTAGTGGATAGTTATATGCAGCTATTCCAATATAACTCTGAATTCATTAAAATTAGATACAATTAAGAATAGAGTTTCTCAGTTGCATGAGCCACAGGTCAATTGCCCAGTAGCCACACATGGTGAGTGGCTACCATATTGAACAGAGAGGTTCATCATCACAGAAAGCTCTACTGGAGAGTGCTGCCTTAGAAGGAGGTCTCAACTCCTTATCAGGGTCCGAAAGATTCTATATGACTTCACTCATTCCAATATCTCCGCTCATCCCATCAAGTGTCACCCACGTTCTTGCCCACTTGGTTCCAACCACACTGGACTTTTGTTTGGTTTTAGACCTTCCCAAATTATTTCCTGCCTTGGGACCTTTGCACCTACGGTTCTCTTTGACTGGAACACTCTTCCACTCTGCCCTACTGTTTCTTCTTATCTTTCAGGTCCTAGTTCAGGTTTTGCCCTTCCTAAGAACCCTCCCTGATCTCCCTAACTAATGGATTCTGCTACCATAATAATCTTAGTGCTTACAATTACTGGAAATGTTCCTATTTATTTATGTTTGTTCTGTCCTCATGCCTGCCCCCGCCCCACATATACACACACGTACTAGAACATAAACTCTGGGACAGCAGGGATTTTACCAAATTTATTTACAACCACATCTCTAGCGTCTAGAAGGTGCCTGGTATAGACTAAGGGCTCAAGAGAAATTTCAATGGAATGAATAGACTAACTATAATGCAAAGACAGGCCAGAATCCATGGGGCAATCCTCTAAAGAGAAAGCTAATATGAATAACCCCGTGGGTACCACTAAGATTGAGCTGAACACTGAGCTGAAACGGAGCTGGGAAAGTCTGCCAAATACCGGCTTTCTCCATTTTTACAGGATTTTCTTTACTCTGGCTGCTTTGATTAATTGCCTCAAAGATCCACCCCAAGAACAACGGTGATGGCATTAATAATAATGGTGATCACAGAAATAATCGGGTACGGCACATGGCTCTCAGTGTTCATCCTCCTAAAGAGAGATGATCCACAGAACAGCACAGGGTGAGTAAGGAGATTCATGAATTTTTTAAACGACAGCATCCGCAGAGCACAGGGAGGGTGCTTGCCTCCCCAATTATGCACCAAATTAGGCCACAGTTCCCCCACCCCTCCCCAAGCTTCAGAGGCTGACTCATGCTTCATGGGAAGACCTTTTTCCCATTCAAGACCGGGCAGCCAGCCAAGAAACAAGCGGGCTTCTGCCTGCCTCTCCAGCGCGGCCAGACACGGCCCGTATCTCCCCCACCGCCTCCCTCCCCAGCAGCGAGCACAGGCGATCTGAGCTTCCTGGCTCCCAACAAAGGCTGCAGAATTTACTAGACAGCCCACAAAGCAGGCAAGCCAAGGGGTCCTCACGCCTTCCCTGCACAAACTCAGGATCTGGAAGGGAAATAAGGTCAGCCGGTGTCATCTTTTAAATGCTTGACCCAACATTTTGATCGTGTCATTTAGGCTGGAAAGTGAGCACCTTTGAAGACTGGGCAGTGTCCACTGTTCCTGCCCAGGTCCCAGGTGTGGGTCTTCAGGGAGTCCCTGGTTCCCCTTCTCTCCAAATGCCCACACTTTCAAACTCTAATTACCAATCAATCTCAGTCTTGTGTGATGAGTGCTTCATTCATTCATTCATTCATTCATTCATTCATTCATTCATTCAATGAGTATTTCATGTGCTTAGTTACTGTAACTCAGGACCGAAGGCTTTTCTAGGCACTGGAGAAAAAGAAATGAATTAAGAGGATTAAAAACCATTGCCCTCCTGGGCTCACCATCTTCTCAACTCGCTTGAAAACATAGACCCCTGAAAAGCAGGGATATTATCTGCTGTTCTTTTTGCTATTATTACTGCATATTTAGATACATAAAAGGAAATAAAAGACAACCTGATTTACTCAAACTCAGATAAAAAAAAAAATAAGAAATTAGCACTACACCAAAAGCCCCCTCTGTAGCCCCGCCCTCCCTCCTCTCAAGATACCCACTATCAGGGCGCCTGGGTGGCTCAGTCAGTTAAGTGTCCGACTTCGGCTCAGGTCATGATCTCGCGGTCCTTGAGTTCGAGCCCCGCGTCAGGCTCTGTGCTGACTGCTCAGAGCCTGGAGCCTGTTTCAGATTCTGTGTCTCCCTCTCTCTCTGACCCTCCCCCGTTCATGCTCTGTCTCTCTCTGTCTCAAAAATAAATAAACGTTAAAAAAAAAAGATACCCACTATCCTGGATGTGGAGGTTACCATTCCCATGAACCCCTTCTTCACCTTAATCTAGTGCGTGGTCTCAATAGTCTGTTACATTGTTTTGCCTATTTCAAATTGTGTATATATCTTCCAACACTGACTTTGTCCTACACTATCATTTAAAGCACATTGTTTCAGTTCATTTGTTTACTTGTTGCTTCCAATGCAAGCTTAACACAGAGGAATAATATCACACAGAAAAGTGTACATATCGTAAGTGCACAGAACGATGAATTTCCATAGAGTGAACACAGCAGCATAATCAGCAGCCAAACGGAAAGAAAAAAAAAAAAAAGTCCCAGCAGCTGCCTTTCCATTCACCAGTCACCACCTAGGGTAACAAATTTCATTGCAGTTTCACCATAAATTAATGGTGCTTGCTCTAGAATAGGGATTGGCAAACTGCAAATGGTGGGCCAAATCCATTCTGCCACCTGTTTTTATAAATAAAGTTTTATGGGAACACAGCCGTGCTCATTTATGTATGGTGCATGGTTGCTTTTGCACGAGAATGGCAAAGCTGGTGAGCAATCGAGACCATACTGCCCACAAGCCTAAAATATTTACTGCTGTCTTTACAGAAAACTTTGCTGACCCCTCTTCTAGAGTCTCACATCCAGGGAATCATATGGTCTGTATACCTTTGGGTTTGCCTTCTTTTACTCACAGCCTAAGAGACTCACACATGTAATTGTAGTTTGTTCATTCTTGCTGATGTGTGGTATTCCGTTTTATGATCACACCACGATTTATTTACCCATTTTACTGTTGACGGATGTTTGGGCTGTTTCCATTTAGGGCTATTATGAAGAGTGCAGCTATAAACATCCATGCACACATCTTTTAGCGTAGTTCATTCATTGTAATTACAGGAAGGTAATCCATTATATAAATATACCATAATTTATTTATTCATTCACCTGACAGTGGATATTTGGATCAGTGGTTCCAAACCCGTCTGCACCTTGGAGTTACCCGGGAGATTCAAAGCACAGTGACAGCTGTGTCTCACCCCCAGAGATTATGATTTACTTGAAATGGGTCATAGCCCGGATTTTGGAATTTTTTAAACATCTCCAGCGATTCTAACAGGCAGACAAATTTGGGAACCAATGAATTAAGTTGGCTACAATTTTTTCACTGTTAACACTGCAATAACTATTCTTTGCAGGTTTCCCTGTGCCCGTGACACTCACTTTCTTAGGATCTACACCTAGGAGAGAAACTGCTCATTCAGATGGTATCAGCATCTTCAACTTTCCAAGAAGTTTCCAAATTGGTTTCCAGAATATTTCCGCCAAGCAATGTCCTGTCTTACTCATTTCTAGACCCCTAGAAATTATCACATGCAGGAGACACTCAGGAAACTTCCGCTGAAAGGCTCTAAGCAGGCAAGAATTCAAAAGATAACCCAGACAACAGCCTTCCTTCCAGAAGATAAGTATTTAACCATCTCAGATAGGTCGGTGTCTTTCCCAGGTTCAAAATCTCAGTGACCGTACCTGGCAGCCTCCTCGGAGATTTCTTCTACTTGTCATGTACTCGCTTGACAAACACTCTTTAGTTTGCTACGAGCCAGGGGCAGCGCTAGAAAATGAATGCAAAACGGCTTCCCAGGCTTCAGAGGAAGAGAGTTATGTATGTGGGTCATGCCAATGCAAAGAAAGGGATTTTCACAAAGACCGCGGCGGGTGTAGGAACTAGCACACACCCTAAAGGGCACACACAGGTTCTGTTTCAGCCGCTTTCCAGCTATGCAACCTTGAGCAAGTGACACAGCTTTTCCAAGCCTCGGATTCCTCACCGGTAAATGAAGATACAGATGCCCTCCTTGCGGAATTACCAGGAGGACTGTCAAACACGTGGGATCTGAGATGGGGGAAGCTCTTAACAACGGGGAACATACAAAACGGAAGAGGCATTGGAGCTTGGCCTTGAAAGTCAATGGGGGGCTTTGGACACAGTGGGGCTGGGGCATTGGAAATCCCCCAAGGGACAAAGTCACTGAGGCCAGAAAGCCAAGGGTTCTTCAGAAAGTACCTGAGTATCCAGTTTTGACCAGTGCCACCCTATTCTTCCCTCCAGGGGACATGGGGCAAAATGTCAGGAGACAGTTTGGGTTGTTATTACTTGAAAAATGCAAATGGCACCCAGTGGCTGGAGTCCAGGGACACTGCTATGCTTCCCACAATAGACCTGGACCCCAACAGAGATTTATCCAGGCCAGAGTGCCAGGGTCAGACCCCAGATTCAATGTAGTAGGTTTAGAAAATGTTCCCCATTCTTCCGTTCCTGAGATAAGCACTGTCTTTACTGTTTTTTTCTCATCATTCATCTCAAGGGTAATATTGGTACCATTTATTGACCACTTATTTTACTCTGCACTAGGTGCTGTGTACCCAACATGTACCACCTAGGTGCACTTGACATGTGTCACCTAGGAGCACTTAACATGCACCACCTAAGAGCATTTCCCATGCATCACCTAGGTGCACTTAACACGCATCACCTAGGAGCAGTTAACATGCACCACCTAGGAGTACTTAACATGCACCACCTAGGAGCACTTAACATGCATCACCTAGGAGCAGTTAATATGCACCACCTAGGTGCACTTAACATGCACCACCTAGGAGCACTCAACATGCATCACCTAGGTGCACTTAACATGCATCACCTAGGAGCAGTTAACATGCATCACCTAGGAGTACTTAACATGCACCACCTAGGAGCACTCAACATGCATCACCTAGGTGCACTTAACATGCACTACCTAGGAGCACTCAACGTGCATCACCTAGGTGCACTTAACATGCATTACCTCATTCTATCCTCAGAACAACACTAGAAGCTGGATGACATTTTAAAGACAAGAAAATGGGCTCAGGAAGACCAAGGCCACAGGGCTGCCAACTCCTGGCAGAAGGGAGTCAGCTCTGCTCCACCCTATGCTGTCCCTTCCTGAAAAAGCAGTCACCTGCCTAAGTGACACCAGCAATGAGGCAGGTCCACTTATTTTGGGGTCTTGCCTGAAGAATTCAGGGTTTGTTCATCTGATTCCAAATCAGTTAGGAGGATTTTCTTATCATCATCTGTCTAGCACCTGGTAGAGGGCTTTGCACACAGTAGGTGCTCAATAAGAGAGACAGGAAGGAGATTAGTGTCTGCCGGGGGCTGGGCTAAGAGGGAAAGGGAAAATGATTGCTAATGAACATGGGGTTGCTTTCTGAGGAGATGGAAGTGATGACTGGTGCACAACTTTGTGAGCCTACAAACAACCGCTGAACTGCATACCTTAAAAGGCTGAAACCGTATGGTATGTGAATTGTGCACACACACACACGCCTATTTCAAACAGACTTCAAATAGGGCTGTAGTTTAAGCACATCACCTCTCAAATTTCCTAGGGGCTGAGTTTTCAAGACAAAAACAATCATCTGGTGATATCGCTAGATCAAACATTTCCTGAAAACTATACAGAAAAAAAAATGCATAGATAAATGAATGAATCAGCCTAAGCACCTACTAGAAGAAATTACCATTATCAATAATCAGTTAATTCCCATGATCACTAGTTATAGCTGCTCATTTGCGTAGAATTCTAATAGATAGATTTTCTCAATTGAGCCTTTGGACAGCCCCAAGAATTAAACAGGGCAAAAATTACTACTCATTTGTATTGCAGAGAAACAAGGTTTGGGGAGCTCTAAGCAACTTTTCTGAGGTTAACAGAGCTAGGAATTCCCTCCACTCTCTGTTGTGTTCTTGACTTTTGTTGATTTGCTCCTCTCTACTTCACAAAAGCCTGGCAATCTGGCGATTTCTTTCCATTTCAGGCCAGATCATGTGCCAGTAAAATATTACCCTTGACCGAGCCACAACATCAGATTTCAAACAGGGCTGTAGTACAAACACATCCTGTCTTGAATTTCCCAGGAGCTGAGCTTTCACAACAAAACAGTAATTTGATGACACTGACATTGCTGGATCAAATCTTTCCTGAAGGCCACTATGCCTTTGGACATTTTAGTTATATAGCCAATATATTCTATTATTTAAATCAGTTTCAATTTCTGTTGCATCAAAAAGCAGAAAACCCCAAACAAAGGTTTGACTGATATACCATCACCCCTTTGGGTCATGTGACGCCGGTGAGGCTCCACACAATTACTTCTGAACTCTTTTTATTTGTTCAGGCATCAGATTTTTATGGAGTACCCACTATGTGCCAAGATCTGGGGCCAGCAGACAGGAGATACATTCTTGCTTCCTTCCAGATCAGCCAAGTCTGTATCCTGGCTCCAAGTTCTTTTCAAAGTCAGTATCTCAGGCCAGATCTGAAAACGGACTGCTTTGTAACATAACCAGGGCAGACCTGTGCCTGGCCCGACTTCGGCAGCAATTTGTTCTAATGAAAACCATGATGTGTCAGTGTTATTAGTCTGCAAACAGCAGCCCTTTGAAGATTCCCTGTTTGCAGGGAGCTTTTCATTTAGTTAATTATAAGGCTGTGACATGAGGGGGTTGCAGAAGCCCCCTCGGTGAGGACTGGAGGGAAGGGATTACATGAATGATTTTCTCTCACCTACAACACCCAGAACATGTAAAAAGCTTGTTCTAATGCCTTCTGCCTGAGGTGAGTATTATCTGACTCTGGGCTAAATGTTCCCAGCCTGCCTTCATAGCTCGACTCCCGAAACTCCAGCCCTGTGAAACCTTGTGGAAACCAAGGTCTGCGGAGCCAGAAAGGGGAGGGTTTCTATGCGGCTCTGACCCTGTAACCGTGAGCCCCTTTTATAACCTCTTTTGTGCCTCAGTCTCCCCAACTGGGAAATGGGAGAATGAACAGTGGCTGCCTCCTCGGGGTATTATGAAGATCGAATGATGTAAAAACATACAACATGAAGCAAGGCACCCAGCACATAATAAAAGTTCAACAAATGCCCTATTGTCATTGTTCCTGTTATCATTATTAATCATCCACAGACAGAACCACCTCTGTCCTCTGAACACCCACTGCCTTGTCTCCTCCGCTCCGGATTATTTTCACCACGATGTGGTTATTTTAGGCCCTGCCGACCTCTCCTGCCACATAGGAGCCCCCAAAGGTCAAAGCCTGTGATGGGTGCACCTTTGACCCCCATGCCCTGCTCCAGCTGCAGGAATGGATCGGACGGTCACCTTGCTTAGGGTCCTCTGGACCCCCCAGGACTGCAGCCTGCAAAGACAGACTCCATGTTCAGTGCCTTTCCTGCTGGTCTAGCACATTCTCTCAGGATACATGTTCGGTTTTAACAACTCGTTTGGTGGTTACACACTTCTACTGTACAATTAAAAACAAACAGCATTTGGGGCATCTGGCTGGCTCAGTCAGTAGAGCAGGTGACTCTTGATCTTGGGGTCATAAGTTCGAGCCCCACCTTGGGCAGAGCATTTACTTAAAATTTTTTTAACTATTTTTTAATGTTTATTTATTATTTCTGAGAGCCAGGGGCGGGGGGGACTGGGGGCGTGGGGAGAGAGAGAGGGAGACACAGAATCAGAAGCAGGTTCCAGGCTCCCAGCTGTCAGCACAAAGCCCGACGCGGGGCTCGAACTCAAGAACAGTGAGATCATGACCTGAGCAGAGTTGGACGCTTGACCGACTAAGCCACCCGGTGGCCCCCCTCCAAATTTTTAAAGAAAATATTTTTTAAAAAATGTCATTTAATGTGTATCAAGTTTCTGTTTTGCAGGATGAAAAAGTTCTGAATAACACTGTGCGGGATGCTTAAACATTTGCTCAGAGGGTATATCTCATGTTCTGTGTCTTTTTTACCATAGATTTGTTAAAAAGCAAGGGATTACTGAGACAAGCTACGACAGAGATGAGCCTTGAAAATGCAGTAAGTCTAAAAAGCCAGACCCGAAAGGCCGCATATAGTGTGAATTCTTTTATGTGGAAAGTCTGTAATAGGCAAATCCAGAGTTTAGAAAGTAGATTTGTAACTGGCAGGGCTGAGGGCAGGAGGAAATGTAAATTATATATTGATAAAGCTGTTTAAAACAAAACAGGGGTGCCTGGGTGGCTCGGTCAGTTAAGCCTCCGAGGTCAGCTCAGGTCATGATCTCCTGGTCCATGAGTCTGAGCCCCTCATCGGACTCTGTGCTGTCAGTGCAGAGCCTACTTGGGATTCTCTGTCCCCCTCTCTCTCTGCCTCTCTCTCTCTCTCAAAAATAAATACTTTTTTGTCCAGAAAAATTAAGGAAAGGAAAGGAAAGGAAAGGAAAGGAAAGGAAAGGAAAGGAAAGGAAAAGAAAGGAAAAGAAAGGAAAAGAAAGGAAAAGAAAGGAAAAGAAAGGAAAAGAAAAGAAAAGAAAAAGAAAAGAAAAAGAAAAGAAAAAGAAAAGAAAAAGAAAAGAAAAAGAAAAGAAAAAAGAAAAGAAAAAAGAAAAGAAAAAAGAAAAGAAAAAGAAAAGAAAAAGAAAAGAAAAAGAAAAGAAAAAAGAAAAGAAAAAAGAAAAGAAAAAAGAAAAGAAAAAAGAAAAGAAAAAAGAAAAGAAAAAAGAAAAGAAAAAGAAAAGAAAAAGAAAAGAAAAAGAAAAGAAAAAGAAAAGAAAGAAAAAGAAAAAGAAAAGAAAAGAAAAGAAAAGAAAAAAGAAAAGAAAAAAGAAAAGAAAGAAGAAAACAGTGCCCAGAACCAGGCTACTGCTGTCCCTGGGCCAGCCTGACTGAAAGCACCAGAAACCAGCTGTGGGGACAAGATTAGACGGACCCCAGGTACTTTACAGAGCAGATGGGAGGCTGAGAACCGGGTACGGAAGTAGGCTTGGGGTCAGGCCACACTCCCCATGTCCCCAAGCCGCCCCTGGAAGGAAGTTGCTGGACTTTGAGAATCTACTGCAGAGGCCAGGTCTGGGAAAGTTCCGACTGGCCTGGCGTGGTCACATGACCAGCCCACGGTCAGGCCCACCACGAGGTAGCTAGGGAGAGGAGGTAAACCTCCAAGTGGAAATCGGGGTGCCTTAAGGAAGTGACAATACGTTCCGGAAATCTGCTCCGGCTGCCGTAACAAAACACCACAGACCAGGGCCCTTCAACAGCAGACACTGATTTCCCACAGCTCTGGAGGCTGGGAAGTCCAAGGTCAAGGCGCTATGCGACTCAGGTCACCGTGAGGGCAACCTGGCTTGTGGACAGCCGCCTTCTCACGCGTCTCCACATGGCAGAGAGAGCTCCGGTATCTCTTCCTCTTCCTCTGAGGACACTACTGCCATGGGGGTGGGGGGGGAAGGGAGTCCGCCCTCATGAGCTCACCTAACCCTAAGCCCCTCCCAAGACCTCCCTGCAAAGACCATGGAGATGAGGACTTCTGCACAGGAACCTGGGGAGGGCACACCCATGCAGTCCACAACAGGGACCACGGTGAGCATCCTTCTTAGAACCAGGAGGGGCTGAGAAGAGGTGGTGAGGGAGGCTGGAAAACCCAGAACCTGCAGCAGCCCGAAGACCTGGGGTCGCGTCCTGACTCGGCTCCCACGGTCCATGGGAGGGGCTCCCTGGGCCTCAGTTTCCCCTTCCTGCCTCCTGAGGCTGCCGTCCTGACAATTCGGATCACACGTATAATGTGACAACAGCACAGCGCCAGCACGTGACGGCAGGTGGTGGAGGGAGGCGCTTCCTTCCCGCCCGGCTGGGGTGAGCCTGGCCAAAGCAGGCAAGGCAGGCAGGGGGGCCAGCCCTCAGAAATTAAGTCCGGCCGTGGCCAGAGGCCTCCGTGCTGGGAGCACTGATGTCCGTGTCGCCACAGGGACCGCTGATCCCATTTTAATTATTCTTACCAGGCCGGAGGTTCTGGCCCCCTGGGGTCCTGCTCTCAGCCACGCAGGAAGACCTCACTGCTCGGCGGACAAAGGGCAGCTCTGGCAGGTATGTGCGATCACACCTGACAGCTGCCCAGTGTGCAGGGCTCAGCCGAAACCTGACTTCTTGCGAGGAGCTCACTGTCCCCCGGGGGAAAGTGCCAGTGCCAGGTGCTCTGGGGACTGACTGACAGGCTGCTCTGGGTGGGAAACGGTTTTGAAATAGAGGATGCCTCCCTTCTTCCCCTTGTTTCTCCTTCCTCCTCCTTCCCGCTTCGGTTGGCAAATACTGTATTCAACTTCAGGGTTTGGTTCCCAGGGCCTTGATTAGCCCTTTAGTTTTTATCTCTGGTCACTCCGCTGTTTCAGACACATTTCTTTGCCTCTGCTGCCCCTTCCGCTCTGAGGCATCGCCAGCTCACCCCCCGACCCAATTCCCCCTCACCCACCAGCACTTAGCTCCAGGGTCACCTCCTCCAAGAAGCCCTCCCCAACCACCGTCTGCCTCTAGCTACATGCCCCTTCTCTGGGCTTCGTTGTATAATGTCACTTAACACCTGGAAACTGTCCGTCTCCACACCGGATTCACCCAAGACAGCACCGCATAATTTTCACCACTGAACCCCTAGCTCAGAGGCTGACACATAGCAAGTGCTCAGCTGAGCAAGGAAGGACTCTCGGGAGCTGACTACAGACCTATTCTAAAGACCGCAGGACTTACGGATAGCCGGGAAAGGTGTACATCAGAGGTGGGCTGGCCGGGGAAAATGGCATAAAGCCCAGGAACAGTATCAAGGTCCAGCACGACCTGGCCCCCACCCAGCTCCTCCCCCATGTCAGTTTCAGAGCGCTTCTTTTTTTTGTTTTTAATGTCTTTTATTTATTTTTGAGAAAGAGAGAGAGTGAGTGAGCGCACAGGCAGGGGAGGGGCAGAGAGAGGGAGACAGAGGAGCAGAGAGAGGGAGACAGAGGGGCAGAGAGAGGGAGACAGAGGGGCAGAGAGAGGGAGACAGAGGGGCAGAGAGAGGGAGACAGAGGGGCAGAGGGAGAGGCAGAGAATCCAAAGCAGGCTCCAGGTCCTGAGCTGTCAGCACAGGGCTCAAACCCACGGACTGTGAGATCATGACCCAGGCCTTAATGGGATGCTTTCTTACCCTCCCCAGGGTGACCTCCAGGGGGGGACTCTTGACAAAAACGCCTCAGCTTTCTATGTCTCAGTTTCCTCCTGCACCAAGCAGTGGCGAGAGACGGCTGTCAGAATTAAATATGACCGTGCAGAAGGAACACGCTGTGTCTGGTGAATAGTATGTGCTCAGTAAAAGTTAGATAACGTCACCCTCCAGCTGAGGCAACCCTACAACAACCGTCAAAGGTAAGATGTCAATGAATTAGTTATTAAAGCCAGAGTCTTGGCAGAGAAGGAGCTAGGAGATGAGGAGCGTCTGTTCAATAAATGATTAAAACACTGCCATCATACCAGGAAGCACCGGCAGGGAAAGTCAAAGTTAAAAGAGCGGTTCCCGTGGAGATCTGACAGCCAGCCTGCACTCCCCTTGCCCCACCCCCAAACTTAGAGCCCCCGGCTGCTAGGGCCCAGCTCAGCTCATCTATCTGTCTGCAATCTCTGAACCAGAAGCCATCCACGTGGCTCAAAAGACAGTACGACATCGAGAGGCACGCGTGGAGAAGTCTGGGGCGGCCACCCTGTCCCCCTCCGTCTTCCCCCTACACGACATCCAGCCGTTTTTGCTACGTTTGTCTTCAGCCTTCCAACGCTTCCTTTTTCAAGTACACATAAATTCAGATACACAGTCTTACTCCCTCTACTTCTTACGTTCTGCACCTTGGTGTCTCCCCATTTCTGGGGACCGTTCTGTCTCCTCTGTTTTCTTTCTTACACCTGCAGACCACTACAGCGCAGACCCAACACCGATTATTTAAGCCACTCCCTACTGATGGGGCCTAAAGGGACCCTCCAGAAATGAAATTCAGACTGATTTCCTCCTGCTTAAACCGCTTCTGTGGATCTCCACTGCTCTCGAGAAAATCGCCACCCTCTGCCCCATGGCCTCTGAGACCTCCCACGGTCGGTGAACTGACCTCTCCACACACCCTCTGCCTTCTCCACTCTGGCCACTCAGGTCTCCTGCCCTCTCCTCCAAAGGCCCAGGCCACTGCCTACTTCAAGGCCTTCCCCCAGCAGAGCCATGCGGTGCCCTGGGCCTGGGCTGCTGTTCTACTCTGTTCCTTCCTACTGCCTTTCCTACCTGCCCTCCAGGTCTCTGCTCCAGCAGCGAATCCTGGGCAAACGGCATTCCCTAACCCTTGACCAAAGGCCCCCATTTCATGCTCTCCTGTCTCCCGTTCTCCCCTGCTCACGTCAGAGATGTAATTTTACAAGTGATCGCACTTTCTAGCTGCTCAGTGTCTGGGCCTCCCCAGCCAGACTCAAAACTCTGTGAGAGCAGGAACGGTTCACCGTACTCATCGTTGAATCCCCAGTGGCTATAAAGGGCTTGGAATGGTTTTATTCCAGAGGTGTTTGTGGAAGGGAGGAGGAGGGTGGTAAGACAAGAGGTAGGGGAGGGGTGGGGGGGGGGGGGAGAAGGAATGAGATGCATTTATTAAGTAAGCTCCCTGTGCCAGGTACCATGATGCTAGGCACTGTGACGGAGGGAAAGAAAGGATAAACAGAAAGAAAAAAAAAATCCTGCTTACAGTCTAGCTGAGAGGATTCATTTACACAAGAATATGTAACCAAAGTCAGGGCTGCACAAGATCAGGGCCGGATGCCAAATGAGCGTACCAGGCGAATAAACACATAAGGACTGTGAGGCCCGTTTTGACCCATTTATAAAAGCATTTCTTCAAAGGTTCCATAAATACATAGTCCCAAATACTATATAATTAGAAACCGTAATTCCTATTCCTGAAGGCAACCTTTGCACTTTGACATTCCATTTTAAACGTAAACTATCTTTACGGAGTTGGTCCTTAATCAAAAAAGCATTTTAATTCAAAATAAACACCATTATTTTCTTTCCCCAAGGTTGTATTTGGAGCAATGAAACTGTTGGCTTAAAGGTGAATGTGGGGTGTGGGGGGTGGAGGGTGCGGGGGGGGGGGCAGGGTGGTACAAAGGAGCCTGAGGAGCAAAACAAGGGGGGGGGCGGGGTCTACCTGGCTGTGTGCTAATCTGCTGGGTTTTCCTGGGTCTACCTGGCCGTGTGCTAATCTGCTGGGTTGTCCTGCTGGGTTGTCCTGAGCAATCAGGTCACCTCTCCGCCTCTCCCCCATCCGGGGACTTGGTTTCCACACAACTGAGCTGAGTGAAGAAGTGAATGAAGGGTGTTCCGGCACTACCAATGACTGTCACCCTCTGCCCTGGTTCCTTGTGTCCAATAGAGAAGGAGTCTGTCTCTCAACAGTCTGAACCCCTTTTATTCACCAGCTGCTCTGAGATTTTCCTCCTTAGAAGCAGATCAGCAGAAAAGGGGAGGTCAGGACCTTAGCTGAGGTCTCCAGAGTTCTGCAGATGCACAGCCTTCCCTGAGCTGGGGTGGATACCCCAGAGGAAGCACCCAGTAAATGCTTGCTGAATTAGTGAAATGAAAAAACTAACAGATCCTGCCCAGAGAAGCCAACCAGCTTGACAGCATCTCGCACAGGACAGGACAATACTCAATTCCTCAGGTCTAGCAGCATTGCTTTCTCTGGGAAATGGGTTCATTATTAATCGAACAAAATATCAACGGTGCATCAGTTATGAACCACGAACAGAAAATCCAACGTGGAACAAACAAGTCTGAATAATCCTTTAAGACATAAATCAGTTCACACTGCGCCCCACCACGTAAAATCTTTCAACAGCTTCCCAACTTGCAGTAAGTGTAACATTCAAAGTCCCCACCGTGGCCTTTCGGGTCCTGCCGAAATCTTCCTCTAGGACATTATCTGGTCTCCCTTTCCCTCTGTCCCCTGCACCCAGCTACAGCTCCCCAACTGAGATCAGCCAAACCACAACCAACCCTCACACTCAGCTGTCATGGAGGAAAGAAAAATAATCGTAGATGTAAGGTATTGAGATCTGGGGTTTTTTTTTGGGGGGGGGTGGTATTATTTGTTATGCAGCATTATTGCCATAATAGCTGACTAATACAGAGTGCCACCATTTACAAGATGCATAATCTTAGGAAAGTCACTTAACCTCTCTGGACCTCAGTATGACTTAAATTGTTTTAAAGATCCATCTGTCTCCTCCCCATTTACCTCATGGAGTAACTGTGGGACAACAGAGGAAGAGGACTTTGAAAACTATCAAAGCCTGTTGCAAATGCAAGATCGCATGAAAGGCTTTAGTCTTGCCAGGCCGGACCAAGGGGTAAGTCTGTGGCTGTCCTGACAACACGGCACGACTCAGCAGGCCACCACCAGCCGTCTCTTACGAAGACATATTGTGTCTGTCACATATGCACTCAGAACCCAGGCCTACCCTCCTGGCCTGCCAAATAAAGATTTGGGCTTCAGAGGGAAATCTCCACCAGCCAGGAATCAAAAGACATTTCACTTCTAAGACACATCCGAGGGAAACCATCACAGGTGCACACACAGTTGGACATGCAAAGCTGTCCGTTATGTCGTTCTTAATGGCAGACAATGGACAGCAATCTAGATGTCTGATGCTACAGAATGGATACGTGGGTACAATGGCATACAGTGAGACCACCTAAAATAATGCCAGAGAAGGATTTTCCTTTTGCAAAAAGTCCTCCTTGGGAAGCTACAAGATCCACAGAGCTGACTTAGGAGCCAACGGAGGACAAATGCATGAAATTTGGGTTCCTTCACTTCTCCTTCAATCCGAGAGGCTCTTTTATCTGTGTTATGGGTTGAATGTTGGTGTCCCCCTATTCGTATGTTGAAGCCCTAACTCCCATGTGCCGGCAGTAGGAGGTGGGGCTTTGGGGAGGTGATTAGGTGAGGATTAGGTCATAAGGGTGGGACTCCATGATGGGATTAGTGCCCTTATAAGAAGAAGAGACCCCTGAGTGCTCACGCAGCAACATTCTCTCTCTGTCTCTCTCTCTGTTACTACCACATGAGGACACAGCAAGAAAGATCCCCTTCACAGTAAACCAGGAAAGGGATCTCAAGGGACGAAATCAGAGCACCTTCATTGAGGGTTTCCCAGCCTCCAGAACTCTGAGAAATAAATATCTCTTGATTAAGCACCCCAAGCTGTGGTTTCATTATAGCAGCCCCAGCAGACAAAAGCAATCTCTCTTATAAATTTCATTTCCAATGCTCATAGAAACGGTTCAGAAGGCTACAACCAGTTTGAAGACCATCCCTGGAGAAGAATGTCAAGGTGCCTCCATCAGGTGGTGACGGGAAATGACCAATTACAAAATAGCATTTTATAATATGATTTCATTTTGTAATAAATAGGAGACAGAGAACTAGATGAACGCTCTCCAAAATATCAACAGCATTTATCTCTAAATGGTAAGAATGAAGGTGACTTCTGGGGGTGCCTGGGAGGCCCAGGTGGTTAAGCGTCCAATTCTTGGTTTTGGCTCATGGTCCGTGAGCTCAAGCACCGCACAGGGCTCCACATTGACAGCACGGAGCCTACTTGGGATTCTCTCTCTCTCCCTCTCTCTCTCTCTCTCTCTCTCTCTCTGCCCCTCCCCTGCTCATACTCTTTCTCTCTCAAAATAAGTAAATAAACTTTAAAAAATAAAAACAAATTTTTTAAAAGAATAAAGGTGACTTCTGATTTCGTCTTTTTGCTTACCCAAACAGTCTAAATGTTTGGTGGTGAATATATATTACTTTAGGAATAAGAAGTGATACACAAATACACCTGGGTCTCCCCCGTAAAACTGCCACGTACTCGTACAATGGAACCCATGGGATCTTCTAAATGCGCAAATACAACCATGTCACCTCTTACTTAGAATCATCCCATGGGATCCTACCAACCCCAGTTGCTCAAGCAATCTGAACTTCTGCCCACGTTGCCTGTCGCATGAGCTGCTGCCTCCCTCCGGGTGCTCTGTCGGTACCATTACTTGCCTGAGCTTGCAATGGCTCCGTGTCGTTGCGAAGTGTGGTCCCTTGTGCCTGCCAGCCCTTCCTGACCCCTCTTCTCCCGCTTTCCAGTCCAACACTGCCTTCCTGCAAATCCATCCTTCAAGTATCAGTTTATCTTGTCACTTTTTCTCAAGGGGTCTCCATGGTCCTTCCGCCACTGTGCCAGACTGAGAAAAGATCCTAGCTCCTCAAGTTGAAAACAGTTCTCAGCAAGCCTGAGCCCCAAGGCTGCCTCTTCCCCAAGGCAATGACTGAGGAATAGGTCTTACCTATGTCTACATGGCCCATATTAGGTCTTCTCTGAGAGTCTAGAATAAATCAATGAATCAAATATTCAATAAATCAATGTCCTAATGCCTCCTGATAGTTGAGAGAACTTGGAGCCAGGGGGCTTGGAGCCATCCCACCACTGGTGAACTTGGCATCCTCAGACCAATGACTTCATCTGTCTATACATCAGGTTCTACCAGCTGGGGCTCATCCTAGGTCTATCGCAACGCCTCTTCATGGATATCAACCAATGTCTGGGAAACACCGCGGTAGCACAGAGGCATGATATAAACACTGGCCGTGCTCGTTCTATTTTTTTAGGCCTCATTTCAAATGCCACCTTCTCGAGAAGACATCTCCTGTCCCCCCATCTCAATCCCCGTGCCCTTATCACTTCCTAGAGTTGTATTATTTGTTTATTGATTTACATATTCATTATTAGTATTCTCCACTAGCATATGAACCCTGACCTAGTAAATGGTGCCTTAAAAAACAGGTTTGGCACATAACAGGTGTTCAATAAACATTTGTGAAAGCAAGAAAGAATTAGAAGGAGGAAGATGTCAATCTGCCTTGAAGGAGCCTGACTGGAGGGGACAGGAGACCTGGGAGGGCATCCTCACCTATAAATGGGTAAAACATCAAGAAGGATCTGCTGCAAACCAGCCAAAGGGACCTCTGGAAGATTCTCAACATTTTCAAGAAGGGGCTGGGCAGTGGGGCTGCCAGGAGACATTCACAGAGCCAGTGGAGACATGCAGGTTCTGCCTAAACAGGTCACAGTTAGTTCTCTGGAGGCCAAGGGATCATTTTAATGGAGTAAGTCCACCTTAGGGAGGCAGGGGCTGCCATTTCCCCACAATTGTGTGTTAATTATTTCCTGGCCTAAGGCATTCTATGTTAATTGCTCTCCATTGAAAAACCCCAAGTTTCTGTTTGTGTTGGCAAAAGCTAGGGGGAGGAAGGAGGAAGGATGTGTCATTAAAAAAAAGATTACTTAAATCCCCAAGAGGACACTGCCTCCGACCTTCCAGGGTAGACCAGTTACACAGACCCTTAGAATACCAAATAGCATCTTCAAATGCTGTGTTGATGGGTGTGTGTTCCTCTCCTCTGATTCTCAAGGAAAGAAATGTTTGGTCTTACTCTACTTCTCCATTTTTAGCCTCACGGTCCAAGCTCCCTAAAGTTTTCTGCTAAAGCTTACTCCTTCAGAGACAGTAGTAGAGGTCAGTAGCAAAGGCAGGGGGGTGGAAATCATGTGGGCAGAGAATTCTTCCCTAACCAGGGGAGAAATGGGACTATGGAGAACACACTGTTGGTGTCCCACCCAGATTGTCTTTAACAGACTGATACACACCATCTCCAACTGGTGTGGACACTGGCTAAAAGTTCACAGCTGATTCTTTTTCTCTTACAGCAGGAATCAGAAAACCACAGCCCATGGGCCAAGTCCAGCCCACCACCTGCCTTCATCAATAAAGTTGTATTGGAACACAGCCATGCCCATTCAACATTGACCTTGTCTCTATGGCCCCTTCCCACCCCACCCCACCCCCACTCCCTCCACAAGTGCAGAGCTGAAGTGGTTACAACACAGACTGGGTGGCCGACAAAGTCTGAAATAGTCACTCTCTGGCCTTTTATGGAAAAAGTTTGCCAACGCCTACTACAGAGCAATGTTATCCAACAGAGCCACAGATGCGAGCCATATATGTAATTTCATTTTTTCTGACAGCCACATTGAAAAACATAAATAAAAGCAAACCAGTGAAATTAATCTTAATAATATATTTTCTTTAACCCACTGTATTCAAGGTGTTATCATTTTAACATGTAATTGAGTTGTAATCTATTTATGATATAGACGTCTACTTTTTCATGTGAAGCCTTCGAAAATCTGGTCTGTATTTTATCACAAGGTACATCACAAGGTAAGGTAAGACCAGCCACGTTCCGAGCACTTCATAGTCCTTCCCTACCATGTTGGGAAGGACTGCTCTACAAAGTCTCCTCTGGGAGACTAGGAGACTCCTTACTCAAAGATTCTACACCTATCAAAAAACAGAAAGTACATATATTGGTCTCTGCCCCTGCTCCTGACAGAGAGCTCCTGAAATCCTTATAATTTCCTAAATGATACGAGCACCAAGAGCATGTTTTTATTCTAATATATGGTCAGTGACCTTGGGTCCTGACACAGAGCTCCTGAGTCCCTCGAAATGTGATAGGAGTGTCTTTTGTTCTAAGGAGGCAATGCTTGGTGGCCTTCTGGATGGGAGCTGGTCACCAAAAAGACCAACTCATGACTAGAGGCTTGGAGTTTTCAGCCCCGTTCTCTACCCTCCAGGAAGGGGGCAGGGACTAAAAACTAAGTATCGATCGTGCCTACATGATCATGCGATCAAACCGCAAAAACAAAAGGTTCAGAGGGCTTCACACTGTTGCTGAACACACGAAGGTACTAGAAAGTCCATACTCCTTCCCATATGCTCTGCCCTATGGATCTCTTCCCTCTGAATACTCATCTGTATCCTTTATCATATCCTTTTATAATAAACCGGTAAACAGAAGTAAGTGCTTCTCTGAGGTCTCTAAGCCATTTCAGCAAATTATCAAACTCAAGGAGGGGGGTCCTGGGAAGCTTGACTTATAACTGGTTAATCAGAAGGCCAGGTGACACCCTAGACATCACCCAGATGATGATCCTGATGATGAGATTATCATCAGAGAGCAGCTCAAAAAAAAAAAAAAAGAGGCTTATGCCAGCATCCCCATCTAAGGCTCTGATTCTAGAAAACTTTTCTTAACATAGACAATATTTATTGAGTACCCATCATATGCCAGACACTTAATAACTGTTATCTTATCTCACTATACAGCTATGAGGTAGGAAATATTGGCCACATTTTAAAGATAAGGGACCTAACGTAGAGGAGTACGTTCAGCCACTCAATAACATATTGGGGGGCTCTTTCAAATTACCGTTACAACGGTACGTGGTAATATTTAAACACTTATGGCATCATGTTGATTTGGAAAACATAAGATAAAAAGGCACTGTGTGAATACAAGTGTTTTTAAAATAGGACCATTTTTGAAAAGCCTGAAAGGAAATAGACCACAGTGTTATCGATCTTACTTTGGGCAATTAGAATTAATGGCTGTTTATTTTTTTCAACTTCCTACCATTGTGTGCTTTCCACTTTTTCCAAAGTGCGTGGTGAGTACTTCTCCTCTGAAGAGACTGGCTTACCTTGAGAGCAGGGCAGTGTAACAGTAAAAGCGTTTCATTTGGTTTGGTTTGGGAAATAGTCAAACCGGGGTTCGAATCCCAGCTCGGCCACTATCAAGCCCTATGACTTGAGTTAATGCCTCTAAATCTCAATTTTCATATCTGTAAAAGGGGCAGAGGGTGGCAATGAGATACATCCCATAGGGTTGTTGTGATAATCAAGTGAGATTTGGGGTTTAAAGTGCTCAGTGCAGTGCCTGGCACTAAGTAGGTCTTGGTGGATGGCAGACGCATAGATAGAGGCTGCCCAACCCCAAACGCCCCATGCTTCTATAGATCCCCATCATGATCTTCCAAATCCTCTCAAATCTGGTTGCCCCGCGATCTGCAGCAAAAGCCATGATTGGCAATTTTGAGTCCAGGAACAGTCCCCACTCAGGGGGATCACGGTCGCTCCAATCTCTGCATATTGAGGCCACCAAGTCCCATTTCTCAGGGGAACCGGGCTCCCATCCCACAGCTGTGCACTAATACCTTCAAGGGGCAGACAGTTCTTTCCCCTTCTCCTTTATGTGATTAATGAGACTTAAATTGGCCCAGTGATAGATGAGTTATCCTAAAGGCATCGAATATTTAAAACTGAATTCTCCTTTGACAAAAATAGTCCGTGGGTTGCAAGAGCTGCTGTCCTGACATCCCTGTTAGCTAGCACATGATGTCTACCGGTGCTGAGTGAATTCCTGCTACGCGTTCACCAGTATCAAGGACTGAGACACCCTTCTCTTTGCTGTTCCTATGAAGGCAATGTGTGTGCTCTACATCTTTATCTTAAGTGACCAGACTTGTTTATAGCTGCTCCAAATAATTACGTCTGAATGCATTTGCGCTTAGCACACCCCAGACCACACACTCCTCCGATTAAGGGTTTCTAAATGGAATTCTTCCCTGGAAATGAGCCTTAAGTGGATTTCTTCACTTAAACAAGCTCCTGTCCCAGATATCCACGCGGTCCTTGGAGAGAAGTTTCTAGACCATATCACGCTCCCTGGTGCAGTCTTCCACATTTTTCAGGGTGTATTTGCTTCCCCTGTACCTGCATTCACCTACTAGCCCTTGCAGATCTCCCAGATTCCTGACCACTACCCCACACCTCACCCATCCCCTAAGTCCCAGGGAAAAGTGACCTCCACCATGGGGCCACCCCAGATTACTCTGAGCAACTCAGTCCTCTCTGAACCCCTAGACTAGGTACTGGGAAGAGTAAATGTTTTAGCTTTGAAGGCCGTATGGGTCTCTGTCACAATGACTCAACTCTACTGTTGTAGCACTGACAGCCGGAGACAATATGGGAATGAATGAGCATGGCTGTATTCTAATAAAACTTTATTTACAAAAACAGTGGCAAGCAGGATTTGGCCCATGGGCTGTAGTCTCTGGACTCTTGCCCCAGTCTATGGACAGTGGCCATGCTAGTGCCTGACTCAGATCATCTCTACCGGCTGCTAATGGCTCACGGCTGCCCCTTCTCCACCTTGGCTTCCAGAACCATCTCTCCTAGAAAGTTACTTTGCCCTGCGTCCACTCAGGGGAGCACCCACAGCCAACAAAGGGCTGACTGAAGTAAAGGTACAAAACGCCAGCCACTTGCCTCAAGGCAGCACCCCCTCTGTGATACAATTCATGCTCCAGATTTCCCTGTGGGATCAGGCTGAAACTCATCTCCCACCAAGGCCACATGCTCGCTTAGCTTTGTTCCTCTGCCTTATTCTGATTCCTCACCTGCCTTCTCCTCACTAAGGGAAACACTCCCAACCAAATCTGTGTCTTGGGCTTTACCTCTAGGAAATCAACCTGAGATAAGATGTTAAAACCCAAGCTGTATCGTCTTCTTCTCTTGGCTGTCTTATGCTCCCAAGGTGCATCTTTCCCAAGACCCTGAGAGCCTTGGAGGGTGGCGAATGCCAAGGAGGATGGCTCTTTGGGACATTTGTAGAGGACAAAGAATACAGAATCTGACAGACGTGGGCTCTGTCACCTTCCTGGAACATACGACAGTCAGAATAACAACAAACACAGTGAGAACAGTGGCGAGAGCAGGGAGCAGGTCTTGAGCAGCATGGCAGGCGCTATGCTGACTGCATCGTGTTAGTTACTTTGGCACCCACACAGGCACACACACACTATTGTTTGGAGGTTGTGTTGTCAGCCCGTTTGTAAATGAGGACACCCAGGCTCGGTGAGTACCCACATCACCCATTTCCCAGATAAGAACAACAATGGCTGCCTTGAAAAGCTGCTCTCATGGGGCGCCTGGGTGGCTCGGTCGGTTAAGCGTCCGACCTCGGCTCAGGTCATGATCTCGCGGTCCGTGAGTTCGAGCCCCGCGTCGGGCTCTGTGCTGACGGCTCAGAGCCTGGAGCCTGTTTCAGATTCTGTGTCTCTCTCTCTCTGACCCTCCCCCGTTCATGCTCTGTCTCCCTCTGTCTCAAAAATAAATAAACGTTAAAAAAAAAATTTTTTTTTAAAAAAAAGAAAAGCTGCTATCATCATTTACGCAAAGGTCAAAGTGCCCAGTAACCAGCGGATTCTCCAAAAACATTTCGCTTTATTATCAGGTCTTGTTATTAGTTGGCTGGTATGCCCACAGTTGACGGGTTTTTTTTTTTTTTTTTTACCTGACTTGATCCTTTTTCCAGCACCTCGCTCTGCCCATTTTTACCCCACCCCCCCCAACCCCGAGCTTTCCATTTTTAATAGGACGAGGAACTCTAACATGAGAAAATCAAGCTCTGTCATGAGCTTCAAGGCAGTCTAACCTCCCCACTCAGGCCCCCTCCTGTGGACCAAAGATTCTTGCCCCCCACCAATAATCAGAATATGCTGCAATAAGAGGATGACTGCATCACATCTACTCACTAATGTATCCAACAGATATTTAATGAGTGCCCACGTATCTGCCAGCTTCCAAGATGGCCTCCAGTGATTCTCACATCCTGTGATTCACACTATCACCAAGAGTACGCCATCTTGAAAGTGGATCCTCCTGAGCTAATCAGATGATGGCAGCCCCAGCCAGCATCTTGACTGTGATCTCAGGACAGGCCCTGGGCCAGAACCTTCTGGTCAGGCCAGTCCCCAATTCCTGACCCACAGAAACCATGGGAGATAATAAACGATTGTTATTGTCTTAAGCCATCAACTGGGGTGATTTGTTACGTGGCATTAAACAACTAATATGGTACTCACTGGAATATTACATAGCAGTTTAAAATAATGTTTGTGAGGGGCACCTGGGTGGCTCAGTTGGTTAAGCATCCGACTTCAGCTAAGGTCATGATCCATGCTTTGTGAGTTCGAGCCCTGTGCTGGGCTCTGTGCTGACAGCTCAGAGCCTGCTTTGGATCCTCTGTCTCCCCTCTCTCTCTCTCTGCCCCTCCCCACACACTCTCTCTCTCTCTCAAATAAATAAACAGTAAGAAAAAAGATGTCAAGAGTATCAAGGTTGAGAGACCCTGTAAGAGAGGAAGGAGAAGGGAGAATGGCAAAAACCAAATCGAGAATTTTGAGATGTGAAACCTGGGCTAGCGCCTTCCTCTTCTGCTTTGGTTCTCCACTTGGGACATGGTCTTGACCTTATCATGACTCCCTCATCAACATCCACAAAAGGAAGTGGGGTCATTTTTTAAATAGGCACGCCCATCACAGAATGGAAGTCTGAAGGAAGTCGAAGACAAGCTTTACCACTCGAACACATTCCACAGCTCAGTTTGGTGCTGGGTTTGCCGACTCTTCTCTCTGCCAAGCCCACCCCCTTTTTGTAAGGAAAGATGTGTTGATGTGTCTTTTCAGTCATTTTACACATCTTATCATTTACTTATTCCACCTCATTTCACAAAGGGTTTGAGGCAGCCAAGTAGATATAAACAAACAATCATACACCCAAACCAGGAGCAATACAGATTAGAATAAGGGGTGTGGAGGGTTTTTCGTTAAGGTGGTTGTCTGTTTGGAAACTTTTCTCTTGAAGAACTCCCCATCAAATACGCCCTGTACACAAACACACACCTGCTCCACGGGGATCCTGTTCGTCTGTGAGATCTGGATGTATTTGACTCTTCCCACGGCCAGAGTGAACACGCGATCCCAGAGTGACCTGTCAGAGCACCGCTCCGCCTGGTCAACGTGATTGGTGCAGGGACCGGCATGCTATCAGAGACTAATCACAGACCTCTCCAAGGTTCTTTCCAACCTTGTGGAGAACTCCAGCTGTCCCATTCTCTGGGGTCTGGAAGTTAAGGACAATGCTGCATTAGGACTGCCAGCCCAGGAAAAGAGCCTGTCTTAAAATTAAGACAAGGGGGCGCGTGGGTGGCCCAGTAGGTTAAGCATCCGACTTCGGCTCAAGTCATGATCTCGCAGTTCTCAGGTTTGAGTCCCACAGTGGGCTCTGTGCTGACAGCTCAGAACCTGGAGCCTGATTTGGATTCTCTGTCTCCTTCTCTCTGTCCCTCCCCTACTCATGTTCTGTCTCTCTCTCTCTCTCTCTCCCTCTCTCTCTCGCCTTCAAAAATAAATAAACATTAAAAAGGGGAGGACGGTAGCCTGGGTGGCTCAGTCAGTTAAGCATCCAACCCCAGCTCAGGTCATGATCTCAGGGTTCGTGAGTTCAAGCCCCACGTCAAGCTCTGGGCTGACAGCTCAGAGCCTGGAGCCTGCTTCAGATTCTGTCTGTTTCTCTCTCTATCTCTCTCTCTGCCCCATGCCTGCTCATACTCTCTTTTTCTCTCAAAAATAAATAAACATTAAAAAAATTTTTTTAATTAAGATGAGGGAACACACAAAGTCTACAGATGGAGAGAAAGGGCTCTGAGAACACCTGTTGAAACCCAGTGATGTCTGAAGGTCAGTGACGTGGTCCACTGAATCTGTTTGCTTGCATTCAGTTTCTGTCACTAGAATGTAAAAGATCCTGACGCAGTCCAGGCACATAGCAAGATGAGGGAAAAATGGAAACCAGAGAACAGGAGATGAGAATCGATGCAGGTTTGAATTTGGTTGCCTTTGTGGGTCAAGGAAGGTTAGGGTGACCAGGTACATCGTTCTCCGTAGGTTTGCCGAGAATATTCGAGCTCCTTAGGAAACGCCAAGCTTTCTCCTAGCACCAGCTTCTCAAAACACAATGGGCTTTGTAGAAGGAAATGCTGAGATACAGAGGATGTCCCCTTCGGCGCACACCCTTCAGCAAATATAATCATGGGATCTACAAAGCTGTTGCCCAGACTCTGTTGCAAATCCTGAGGAACACCCCCCACCCACCCTCCGACCCGCCGCCTTACAGGGTTGGTCAGCTTGATTCTGTGGGATCAGGAGAAAGGCAACATGATCCAACTCTGCACAATCCTGAAGATTCTCTCCACCGGTGAACGTTCCTAGAGCCAGTTCTAGAACACTGTAGCCACTAACAATTCTCAGCCTGTTCTGCCCTTTCCTGCTTGGAAATCAGCTTACTTGTACCAGCTCCTGAAGGTTCTGCCCTCCCCTACTGAGAAGGGAAGCTCAAGAGAGTTAGAATCTCCCGTCCTTCAGCCCCAAGGAAGATGGCAGCAAGGTGTGTGGAGACGTCAGGGGCGCCACCCTCAAGAGCCTCCCTTGTCCTCACCTTCTGTCCCCAGGATTAATGCAAGCTGTTAGGATCTCACGCTACCAGCAGGCTGTCACTGCACTAGGGATCTCAAATGGCTCCAGCCCAAGTCACAGATTGTTCCAGAGTCTTTGTCCTTGCAAAGAAAAAGGAGTAAAGCCATCGTGCCCCTAAACTTGTCCTGGAGCAGTAATGCTTTGACAAAGCCTAGTCTGACCATGTGCCATACTCGAGTTCCATGGACAAAGGCAGGTCTGGAGCAGAGTATCCCAACACAACACTCGGGAAGACAAGGTGTGTTTGTTTTGTCTGTTGTTGCTGCTGCCTTGGAACCGTGCCAATGGTTTTACACACGGTATTTCGTTTAATCTTCATGGCAATCCAAGGAACCAGCCGTAACACCATCACTTCCTGTGGCAGGAGGGAGAGGATATGCACTTGGCCCCAGGTCACACCACAGGTAAGAGGCACAGCCCACGAGTCTGGACCCACGTCTAAGGGACCCCAAAGCCCACGCTCCGGTCTCTGCCTCAGACCCTGACAGGTGGACACCATGGAACCACAAGTGGGCAGAAGAACCCCCTGCCCCAGGCCTTCATTAACAAAAAATGCCTTCCTTACCAGAGCCATGTATGAGCCACACCGTTAAAATAGGATATCTGGGGGGGGGGGGGGGGGGGGGGGGGGGAGGGGGCACCTGGGCAGCTCAGTCAGTTAAGCACCCGACTCTTGATTTCAGCTCAGGTCATGATCTCACAGTTCACGGGACGGAGCCCCACGTCAGGCTCTGCGCTGACGGCCCAGAGCCTGCTTGGGGTTCTCTCTGCCCCTCCCCTGCTGGCTGTGCTCACTCCCTGCCTCTTCAATAAATAAAACTTTAAAAAAATTAAAATAAGCTATCTGGGAGGAGTCGACCTTTGGTTGAGTATCTACCCCTTATACCAGAGTCCAAATCAGTGAGCTGAATACTTGGGGCTCTTAAGACAGTGTTTCTCAAAATACGGTCCAGGAACATCTATACCAGCATCACCTGGCAGAAGGGCAAGCTTGTTAAATGGCCATGCGTCCCAGGCTCACCCCCAGACTTGCTCTCTCAACATCTCTGCCCCGAGAGAATGAGGCTCCGCTGACAGACCTTGTATGCACAAGACCGTGTTCCACGCCGGGCATATGCTAGGAACCTTATCATTTCTATCATTCCTGTGATGCTTCATCCAATACCACCAAGAGGGCAGGGAGAGGCAGGAGAAGGGGGAGGCGGGGTGAGAAACGTTGATGGAGTGGGGAAAACACCAACCAGATTTAGGGATTCAAATCCCAACATAGCCACTTAGACGGAGTGATTACCTCCCTGAGCATGTTTCCCACACACTCTTCAACATCCACAGTTACAGGCTGTTTGGGTGTCCCCTGACCCCCACAACTCATACGTTAAAGCCCCAACCCCCAAGGCGACTGTATCGGGAGACAGGGCCCGTGAGGAGGTGATAAAAGTTGGGGCGCCTGGGTGGCACAGTCAGTTAAGCGTCCGACTTCAGCCAGGTCACGATCTCGTAGTCCGTGAGTTCGAGCCCCGCGTCAGGCTCTGGGCTGATGGCTCAGAGCCTGGAGCCTGTTTCCGATTCTGTGTCTCCCTCTCTCTCTGCCCCTCCCCCGTTCATGCTCTGTCTCTCTCTGTCCCAAAATAAATAAAAAACGTTGAAAAAAAAAGCTAAATGAGGCCACAAGGGTGGGGCCCTAATCAGATAGCACTGACACCCTTTTAAAAAGAAGTAGACACGGCAGACAGCTGTCCTCCAAGTGAAGACACAGCAAGCAGGCAGGTATGGGCAAGCCGGGATGAGAATTCTCAGCAGGAGCCAAATGGACTAGACCTTGATCTTGGACTTCCCAGCCTCCAAAACAGTGAGAAATAATTTTCTGTTGTTGAAGCCAGGGAGTCTGCGGTATTTTGTTACAGTAGCCCGAGTGGCCTGAGCGGACATGTACCATTAAGTGAGATAAACAAAGTGCAAGGCTGTTTATAAATGTTAATAAATATGTAGAGCATCTTTGGGAGAACAGACAGTAAAACTTGTTACAGTGGTGGCCTCTGAAGAGAACAGGGGACACCTAGTGCTTCCTTTACACCCTTTCTACCACTTGATTTTTTACTCCGTATACGTATTGACCTATTCAGACAGAGAAATACATTAATGTTTCAAATGCATTCTAAGTACAGGCGCCTGCGTGGCTCAGTCGGTTAAGCCTCCGACTCTGGATTTTGGCTCGAGTGGTGATCTCACGGTTGGTGAGATGAAGCCTGACACTTGAGATTCTCTCTCTCTCCTTCTCCCTCGCGCCCCCCTCCCCTCCCATGTTGGCTCGCATTCTTTCTAAAATAAGATTTAAAAAATAAATACATACATACATGCAAAATAATGCACTCTATGTCAACGGGCAGAGGACACTGCCCAGAGACCTAGGGAAGCTGTCCTTCGGGGAAATCCCCAGCTACACAAACCATCTGAGAATCAATCCCTGAAATGTCAAGAAATACACAAGGCAAGGGCAGTGGAGGGGGCGGGGAGGGGCTGGGGTTCACGGGAGGCCCGGCTAACTGTATGAGGGTACCCGGCCGTATTTTCTGTTCCACCTTATAATAGTGACCCTAGAAGAGACGTCTTTGGGGCTACGGGACAGATAAATGAGCCCCGCTACTTTCCAGCCAGTCCACACTGTGCCAAGGGGAGGGCAGGTCAGCAGACAGGCACTTACATGGCATTAGCTTGGATTCACAGAACTACACACTGGAGTCCCTTCTGGGGCAGGGGTCTGGGGCCAGAGGGAGCAGCTAAAGTCACGTTCAGCCAGCATCACCCACCGTGCCTGTTTCTCAGATCGAGCACCAGATGAAGGAACTGGCTTGTGTTTCGGGGCCAAGTTCTATGAAAAATGCATATCTTTAAATGCTAGAATCACACTCAGGAGAAGCTCGTGGGAAGTGAGTCTGTCTGAGGCAAAAGCAGGCTCACGTCTCCCATCTACTTTCGGCATATGCTCATTGTGTGGAGTGATGACCAGAAATACCGACATTATTTAAGTCACCCTCTCACTCTCTCCCTCTGGCTCCCCTCTCCCATTCACTTCTCCCCATCCCTGACCTGAGAGCACAGAATTGAATCCACACAGCTTAGAGGTACCTATGCCTGACTCTCCTCCCGAGTAAGGTAAGAAAACGTGGCAATGGACTGGCCTGCCCCTCCTCCAACCATGGAAACTTAGAGAATTGTTATATTCAGATCTCAACTGCTCAAGCATCCCGTTTCCTAGCAACCCTCCAAACGCTTTGGTGCAGGATTGGAAGGAGGACTCCCAGGCTGCGGTGATGGCTCTCATCAAGGAGGCCTGCCTGAAAGCGAAAGGGATCGCCTCGGGAGGTAAGGAGCTTACCACCAAAGCGGGTGATTAAGTAGGGCCAAGTTAACTTTCATCCAGCGGCATTCTTCAAAGTTAGCTCTCCAGATGTTATCTCCTCTGTACATCCGTAATCATCAGATGAAAAGATGTTTCTCCTAGATCTAACGGTTTGAAAAGCATTGACCTGAATGCCATCGAAAATGGCTTCATTGTGTGTATTCTCCCAGTCTTCAACGTGTTACTATGTTTCTGAAAATCTCCAAGAGGCAGGAGAGCATGGAGGTATTCCCAAATTTATTTGGCCAAGAAACTCTCATTTTGTAGAACATCTCAGAGGACTAGTGTTCAGGGAAACACCCACTGGGAAGCACTATTAGAAGGACATCAGGGGCGCCTGGGTGGCTCAGTCAGTTCGGCTCAGGTCATGATCTCACAGGTCGTGGGTCCGAGCCCCGCGTCAGGCTCTGGGCTGATGGCTCGGAGCCTGGAGCCTGCTTCGGATTCTGTGTCTCCCTCTCTCTCTCTGCCCCTCCCCCGCTTATGCTCGCGCGCGCGCTCTCTCTCTCTCTCTCTCTCTCTCTCTCTCAAAAAAATTGTTACATAAAAAAAGGACATATCAACCATTGAGACACAACATAACAGATGTAAAGCAGGTGACACAATGCCTAGTTACAGAAGGCTCTCAAAAACTATAGCGACAACTTATACTTAGTATCCCACTTGGTTCCTTCTCATTTCTGAATAGCCTTTCTCCACATTTACTTCTATAACTCCTTCCCTTCCTTCACCAGACTCTGGCCCTACTGGGCTTCCTTTATGTCCGCAGGCATGGTGAAATATTTTCCTGCCACAAGGCTTTTGCACATTCTTTATTTTCTGCCAAGAATACCACTTTCCCCCACTGTTTATGTGGACGATTCCTTCTCATTCATCCTTAGCCCTCACTTAAATTGTCACCTCCTCATGATGCTACCTTTGTTATTCCTTATCTCACCACCCTCCTTGTTTCATCCTATACATATCACAAATAAGAATTCTCACTTTTATCTATTGAATATAAGAAGAGTTTTCCATCAATCACTTGTAGACTCTAGAGGTCACAGATGTAGCTTACTTTTTGCTCCACTAGCACGATCTTTAAACAAGATCATGGAAGACAAAGATCTGTGTAATGCAGAAGTCATTCTGTGTAGAAAGGATTAAACAATAGAATAAACCCCATTTTCAACAGCACACTTACAAGAATGCATATGCATTCTCCACGTTGCCCTTTGTTACATCAACCATGATTTAAAAAAAGGAAAACAAACACAAGGAGGTACTATGAACACAGTCCTGGATTGGCTATGCCTATAGGAAACAAAGTAATGCAGTTCTGATACGTAGTTTCATGGTGGTATGACTTGATGCATGTAAATAGCTTGAGAACCTAAGAGAACAGAAAGCTATCAAACGCCTCAAACTATCCATTCATTCATTCATTCATTCATTCATTCAACAAAGATATGCTTCATCAGCTGCCATATGTTCAAATGCCACATGTTAGGCAATGCACACGTGAGGCCTTTCCATTCGAACCCATCAGTTTGGTGTATATTCCCTCATTTTATATTACATTTATCTTCTCTCATTTACAAAATCTTAAGTCTTTTGAGGTGCCTTTATCATATGTGTTTCAGAAATAGCGGTAAACATAAATACCACACAAACAGCAGACGCGGCTACTCAATCTCACCCCTCACGCCCACCAGGCTTGAATACAGCCTCGAAGACCCTTGAAACACTCCACTTCAGGACGACTCTAGGGGGCATGAGCGATAGCACCCAAAAGGAACCCTAGGGTGTGTTTATTCTGGGTGGAAGAAAGAGCCCCAGCTTTGGAGTCAGACCACATTGTGCTTGAATCCATGTATCAGAAGGATAATCTGTGCCTGGTTACTCTGTCAGATATAGATAATCCTACCTACTTTCTCTTCGGTAAGAGAATTAAATAATATATTTGAAACATGTGGCACACAGCAGGTATCCAATAAATGCTTCCGGTGTTATTAGTTTTCCCCCAAGTAAGCCTCATAGAGGGTTTCACATACAATGATGGTTTAATAAGATGGGCTGGCATAAACAGAAACCTTCCAGAAGCTAGCACAATGGGACACAAAAACTGAAAATCAGGAAAGGGGAACAAAAACACCCAACTTCCTCCCTCCATCCCCTCTATCCACACAACACATTCTATCCATTTTCTTTCCCTACATTTACTAAAAAGTATCCTGGGCAGCAGGAGATGCTGAGAGAGTTCGTGATTGAAAATCCTAAGGATGCGTGTTTTGTTCTTAAGCACTTTTCTTAGCTTGACCTGATTTTGCTCCAGAGGTGAGCATTATAAGATCTGGTGGCATATTGGAGCATTTGAGGACTCAAAGGGTGGGTAAACAGTTGATCGTAACCGTGGATAAGTCAGGGCTTAGGGCCTGCCATTGGATGATTGCCCAATTACAGGATACAAAATGAATCTGTGGGTCTGCTGAGATTCCACCCCCCCCCCCCCCCCCCGATACTCACCACCTCCTCCCTCTGGGTGGTTAAGACTTCCTTTTAAATACAATAATTAAATGTGGAACATAGCTGCTGGAGATATAATACTCTGCTTGCCAATACATTTAAATTAATATTGTGATCCTAAGCAGGAGATGATTAAGGTTACCCTGCACCACCAAAGTCTTTTTTTATTATTAGCCATATCAACACACCATAGCGATTGCATAACTATTAAACACACCCAACTCCTTCCTTAGTTTGCTTTCGGGCTGATGAAAACACGACATCTATGACCCAAAGAAGATGAACGAAATAAAATGGCGGGAAATGCCAATGACAAAAATCTACTGGGATTAAATCGGTAGACTGGATTCTGATACCGTTGTCTCTGGGGGACATTTCACAATTTCCAGGTAATGCTGGAATATCTGCCCACGATCTTTTAAACGTATGCAACTTCTCTTGGCATGTAAGTTGGCATCTACTAAACTAAACCGATAACAACACTGAAGATTTAGTCCACAAGAAATAAAACCCCAATGAACTGACAAAGAAGAATAGTAGCAAGTACTTGAAAAGGTGCCCAGCCTTGTGTTTTGACAGCATTCACTTGACTAATTTTTAGAGGGCACCTACCATGTGCCAGGCGC
Source organism: Felis catus (assembly GCF_018350175.1). NCBI lineage: Eukaryota > Metazoa > Chordata > Mammalia > Carnivora > Felidae > Felis > Felis catus. Next base: position 30,508,044 of record NC_058383.1, read on the forward strand.
TATGCTAGGCACTGGGGATACTACAAGTGGGGAGCAAAACAGACAAGGTCCCTGATACCGTGGACCTCACACTTTGGTGGGGAAGACACAAAGAAAACAAGTAAACGAGATAATTTTAGGTAATGAGCTACGATGAAAATAAAATGGCGGGGCGCCTGGGTGGTCCAAGTTGGTTAAGAATCCAACTCTTGATTTTTGGCTCAGGTCATGATCTCACGGTTAGTGGGATCGAGTTCCGTGTCAGGCTCCGCACTGATAGTGTGGAGCCTGCTTCTCCAATTACAGGATACAAAATTCTCTCTCTCCATCTCTCTTCTGTAGCCTCCCCTGCTCGCCTGCACACCGGGCACAAGTGCTCGCGCGCGCTCTCTCTCTCTCTCTATCAAAAAAAATAACCAAACACTACAAAAGTAAAGAAAAGAAAACGTTGACCTGATAGAGAGGGATGGTGGTAGGATTCTGTATACAGGGTGAGCTACCTTCTATAGGGAATGCTTCCTCAAAGACATAGCAGGGTAGCCAAGCCCTGAATGGCAGGAAAGAGCATCCACTTGCAAGGATCTGGGGAAACGTGTCACGGGCAGATGGAAGAGTCAAAGTGAAGCTCCTAAAGTGACAGCAATCCTGACATGTTTGAAGAAGAGAAAAGATAAGTTGCCGTGGTCGAGCAAGATGAAGAGTAGAGGGCAAGAGCTCGGGCAGGTTATGTAGGACCTTGTGGGCATGTGAGGAGTTTGGTATTTTGTTTGCATGGCAATGGAAACAAGCAATGGAAATCTCAACTGGTTAGTGTTAAGCAGGTAATGGAGTTTGTGATGTAATGAAGTGAAGGTGAAGACCCACATGTCACTATACCCCGAAAGCGGCCAGGGCTCACATGCAAGGTGGGCAATCAAAGCGCTAGACCTGAGGTTTGGAGACTGGGGTTGGAGTCCTTGTTCTGTCCCTGAGCTTCGACCAGTCACGACGAGTTAAGAGGCAGGGCTTCAATAGTGTCTTTACCAACCATTTCCTAACTGCCTACTGTGTGTTCAGGTCCAAATGTTGAGACCTAATCCCAGACCTCAAAGGGTTCACAGTCTAGTAGGATAAAATCACAACAGAATTAGCACATTTATGCATAAATTTGGATATTCCTGGATAATAGGCTGTAGTCCCAGGTGATTCTTGTAGGAGTTAAATGAGATATATGCTTTAAAAACTGTGACTAATTTATGAAAGCTACCTTTTGCTTACAGAAATCAGCACTCTTTCCATTCAAAGTGACAGAAATCCAGCTCAAGCTAATTAAGTTTGAAAGCAATTCATTCTCTTAGGTCACTAAAAATCTCACTCACTTCAGGGGTGGTTGGACCCAGGAACTCAACGAATATCATCAGAACTAAACTCACTCTCTCCATTCTGCCTTCCTGCACAATAGCTTTATTCCATGGAAGGTTTTCCACCTTGCAGTGACAAGGTGGCTTCCATCAACTCCAGGAGTACATCCTATCTTCCTTACAACCCTATCAGTAAGTTATTTTTCTCTCCAGTACACAAACAAAATTGTGAACCCAGTTCTTACTGGGTCAACTGCCCAGTCTTGAACCCACAGCTGTGCTCAAAACAACTCTGAAGAAAAATAACAAAGTTGGATGACCAACATTACATTATTCCAAAAGTCAGAATACACTGTGGGACTACAGTACATTTGTTGGCTTATGACTGAGTCAACAGCTCATCCATGCAATAGGAGGCAATGAGCTCCACCCAAAATGTAGATGATAAATGGTTCCCCCAAAAGAAAAGTCAGGGTGCTGGTGTTGCCCCAAAATGAGGCAATTTTAGGCAGGTAGAATTTACAGATGATTATTCAGTACTGTAATTAAACTGAGGTGACAAGCTTAACTAATCTCTGAATTTCCTTCTATAAAGTGCCAAAATTCTATAAATTCATTCACTCGCCGAGCATTACACATCAAGCACATACTATGCGGCAGACCCTACTACAGGCACAGAAGACAAAACAATGAACAAAGGAGGTGAAATTTAAGAATGTATATCATACATGGTACATACATGTTGAAATAAAATGATTATTTTGGTTTACAAAGAATTGGTAATTATATGACTTAAGACCCTGTTTGTGTCTCTAAAGGAGCTATGAAGGACAGAAGCAAGAATTTTCAGTACCACATTATATGAAAATTTCTATAATTATATATATGTACGTAACAATCATAAGTAAAAAAAAAAACAAAAACAAAAAACAAAACAAAACAAAATACATGTTTTAAAGAAACATACCAGAATCTGAACCTGGCCACCTCTAAGCTGATTAGAGAACAAAAATGTTCACAAGGAACAACTTTTAAAAACATGTTTGTGCAATGTCTTTGTTGGCTATTATCAAAGAATTGTTTGACTGATGACCTTCTTTGACTTTGAATACATGTTCTAAAATGTTTTAAGTAACGCCGCTGAAGAATGAGGCATTTTCTCCATTCCTTGTTACTACTCAATAAACGAAGTCAAATACCACATGCTGCTCTTAGACAACTTCCAACTCGTGGGCTTTTGACAAGTCAATATTTTGTTACAAATGTTAAGAATATCTGAATATTTCAAAGAGCTCCTTTGGATTAGAGGTAAGACATCAAACTAAACTAGCACTGTACCAAGAGCTATAGTCTATCCCTACCATTCACATCTTTAAGTCCATTTCAGAGAAATGCCAAGTAAATATGTATCTGTGATCAGTTATTGCATCCTAAATATTCAATAATATTTTTAACACAATATTAATCTGATAAGTTTCATTGTTGTATGACTTTAAGAAAACCCACACGTTTTCCTGGTCCTCAGTTTCATTACTTGTAAAATGCAAAGAATGGACTGAGCATAATCTCTATTAAGTGATATATGGATATATACACATATACCTACATATTCTCTCTCTCTCTCTCTCTCTCTCTCTCTCTCACACACACACACACACACACACACACACACACACACACACACACAGTCAATATCTGCATCCCTAGCACCAAGCCCCAGTATTTATTCAATAAAGACTCACTGAGTAAAGCAAACCATTTAAGGAATAATCAATTATTCTCAAAACTCCAAATCCATTTTCTCATTCTCAACTTATTGGAGGCAGGGAGAAAGAGACCGAGAATAAGGACAGTGGAACACATTTTTCATAAAATCAACACTTCATTGGATTTAGGAAATGTATTTTATTTTGAGAAGTATTTCTTACCTACATGTTTGGTGTTAAAATGTCCCTATCATTTATGAAATGATGGTGATAGTATTTTATAGTTACTTTTTACGAAATTTCCTTTCTTGGCAAAAGTGGAAGTTAGTATACTATGTTGATCCCCCGGTTCTCCAATTTCTTTAAAATTTTTAATCTTTGAAACCAATAGTGTGCTGAACCAAAGGCAAGAATAATTCTTGAATTTCTCTCAAGTTCCAGCATTCTAGGAGATAAACTTTTCTTGCTGGATGGTTTGAACGGTTAACTGCATCAGGGAGTGATTCAGCACCATGGACAGATCTCCGAAAATGGGGCCCATCTTGGGGGACAAAGGGCTGGATTGAAATGAGTAGAAGAGGGGCGCCTGGGTGGCTCAGTCGGTTGAGTGTCCGACTTTGGCTCAGGTCATGATCTCACGGTTCGTGAGTTTGAGCCCCGCATCGGGCTCTGTGCTGACAGCTCAGAGCCTGGAGCCTGCTTCAGATTCTGTGTCTCCCTCTCTCTGCACCCCATCCCCACTCATGCTCTGTCTCTCTCCGTCTTAAAAATAAATAAAACATTTTAAAAAATTTAAATGAGTAGAAGACAGTGCAGGCTCTGCTTTGAGCATGGCAGTCTTCATGTGACCACACAACTCAAGGCCTAATACCTAAATTAATAAATTTAAGTCTCCATGGAATAAAATATTCAGATTATGATTACACTTAGTTTCATTAACTGCATTCTCAGAATAATATGATGGGGTTTCCCTTTCAACTTGTAATTAACTTTGTTGAGAATTCTTAATGGGGTTTTCATGCAGCTTCCTAAAACCTTATTATAAGTTATTTTAATATATTTATTATGGGATTAAACTATGTTGCTCAATTTTATATTGGCTGTTATTTTTAAAAGAAGAAAAAATTCAACACTAATCTTGAAGAACAGTGAGCTGATTGAACTGAAAACAGTACTTTGAAAAAGATCTGTACTCAACTCCTGACAGCTAATCCTGAAATTTTGGTCCTTCCACGTCAGGTGTGGCATTTTCATTTTCCCACCAAAAGCAGTGTGACCCCAACCAAACGAAATCCCCTTCTCCCATTAGACAATCTGTATAAAACTCATCAAACCTGCAAGAAAGACCTATATTCTAAGACTGATAGATCTCCCCTCAATCGAAGGTGAGGAAAATCAGTACATGAAATTTTTCTGCTTTCTTTCACTATGATTCTTGGGAAGTGGTTAGGGCATATTTCTCTTAGAACAAAATATCAATTTCTCAAGAAAATGTGCTAATCTCTTCATTCTCCTTTGGCCCCAAGTGTTTCGAGGAGGTCTCCTGCCTGCACCCACGGCATCCTGCCCTTACACCTACCACGCTTCTTTGCAATTACCTGTTTACTCCACTGTCTCATAAACTCTAAGAGGACAGTTCCAATTTTTTGTCTTATTCATCTGTGTACCTCCCATTCCTAGCACATTGTCTGGCAGGATTTTATAAGTATCAGTTAAATATCGATTGAGTCGACGGAAATATTAATGACAAGAAATCAGACAAATTGGCTAAAATCCGAGTCCTCCAAAACAGAAATGGTGACTTTCTCTCCATTGGTCCATTTTCAAAGATTAGTGTAGTCTAAAACAGTGATTATTAGCAGAAACCAAAACATAAGGAGAAGAAAGAGAAGAGACATAATTTGGAGCATCACCCAGTGTAGGTCCTTGGAAAAGGCCCAAGAAGAGTCATGAATAGAGTACAAAGTATAAAGCCAGACAAGAGTTGAGTTCATATTTGAACCCACATATAGGATGTGAATGCCTTACCAAATATTTCTGTGGTCTTGGGCAGGCTAAACTCTCTGGGACACGGTTTTCTATCTATAATATGTGGGTACAAGATCTTTTCCAATTATTTCATGGGGTTATCATAAGAAGTAAAATGCATGCACGTGACAGGTGCACA